>NC_058084.1:356001508-356669008 GCF_014858855.1 Bufo gargarizans | reverse complement strand
TACACAAATTAGGTATTGCCACGTCTGTAACGATCTGCTCTATAAAAATGTCTCATGACCTAACCCCTCAGGTGAACGTTGTGAAAATAAATAAATAAAAACTGTGCTAAAAAAAGAAAATTTTTGGTCCCTTTGCCCCATAAAGTGAAATAATGAATGATCAAAAAATCATATGTTCCTAAAAATGGTACCAATAAAAAACGTCTACTCTTCCTTCAAAAATATGAGCCCTTGCACCAGACAATTGGCAGAAAAATAAAAAAATATATTTAGCATTCAGAAAATGGAGACACAAAAACTGAATTTTTTTTCAAAAATGCTTTATTATGTAAAACTGAAACAAACAAACAAAGAAAGTAGACATATTTGATATCATTGCGTCCGTAACTACTTGGTCTATAAAAATAGCACACAAAAATAGCACATGATCTACCCTGTCAGATGAATGTTGTAAAAAATAAAAAATAAAAACAGTGCCATTTTTTGGTTACCTTGTCTCACAAAAAAATTGAATATAGAGCAATTAAAAATTATATGTACCCCAAAATAGTACCAATAAAACTGGTACCTTATCCCTTAGTTTCCAAAATGGTGTCACTTTTTGGGAGTTTTTACTGTAAGGGTGCATCAGGGGGGCTTCAAATGGGATATGGCATCTAAAAACCAGTTCAGGTAAATCTGCCTTCCAAAAACCATACGGCGCTCCTTTTCTTCTGCGCCCTGCCGTGTGCCCTTAAATCAGTTTTCAACCAAATGTGCGGTGTTTCTGCAAACCGCAGAATAAGGCCTCATGCACACGACCGTATTTTTTAACGTCCCGCAAAACGTGGTTCCGTTGTACAGTGATCCGTGCCCGTTTTTTCTTCCGTGGGTCTGCCGTGATTTTTGGAGGATCCACGGACATGAAAAATGAAATAAAATTCTAAGTCAAGTTTGCCATTGAAATGATAGGAAAAAACGGACACGGATCACGGACACGGATCACGGACACGGATGACAATCTTGTGTGCATCCGTGATTTTCACGGACCCATTGACTTGAATGGGCCCGTGAACCGTTGGCCGTGAAAAAAATAGGACAGGTCCTATTTTTTTCACGGCCTAGAAACACGGGTCACGGGCGCGGTGTAAAAACGGTGCACAAGCCGAGTTTTCAACGGCCCCATTGAAAGTCAATGGAGCCGCAGAAAAAAACGTCAAACGGCACAACGGCCACGGGTGCACACAACGGTCGTGTGCATGAGGCCTAAGGGTAATAAATATTGAGTTTTGTTTCACTGTTAACCTTCGATGTGTTAAAGAAAAAAATGGCTTAAAATGGAAAATCTGCCAAAAAGTGAAATTAGAAATGTCATCTTCATTTTCCTTTAATTCTTGTGGAATACCTAAAGGGTTAACAAAGTTTGTAAAATCAGTTTTGAGTAAATTAAGGGGTGTAGTTTCTAAAATGAGGTAATTTATGGGGGGTTCCATTATGTAAGACCCACAAAGTGACTTCAGACCTGAATAGGTCCTTAAAAAGTGGGTTTGGGATTTTTTTTTTTAAATGTTAAAAATTACTTCTAAAATTCTAAGCCTTCTAACGTCCTAAAAAATTTAGATGTCATTTCCAAAATGATGCCAACATAAAGTAGACATATGGGGAATGTAAAGTAATAAATATGTTATGAGGTATCACTTTCTGTTTTAAAAGGAGAGAAATAGAAATTTTGAAAATTGCTAATTTTTTAAAAAATTTAGAACATTTGGGATTATTTTATAAATAAAGGTGAAATATATCGACTCAGATTTACAACTGTCATGAGGTATAATGTGTCACGAGAAAACAGTCTCAGAATGGCTTGGATGAGTAAAAACGTTCCAAAGTTATTACCAAATAACATGACACGTCAGATTTGCAAAATTAGGCTCTGTCAGGAAGGCTCGGATGTGAAGTGGTTAAAATCTTTTTTATTCTATATTAACTTTGTTTCTAGCCCCTGCCCCTGACACACACACACGGGGCTTAACCATGTAATCACTATATAACTTTAACTCCCAATTTCCACAGTGCATGTATATAGAAAATATCAGGAAGGGGTTAAATCCAGTTTTAATGTTAAGAATTTTTTTTATTTTTTATTTGATTATCTTTATTAATTAATATATCAAAACATTACAAATAGAAAAAAGGATACAATTCCCCCCAACCCCAATTCCCTAAAACCCTCCCCTCCCCCCCTACCTGTGGTGCGTCAAAATAAAACCTTTATAAATAAAGAAATTAAACACAACTAATCAAGTCCTCCAACCACCCCATATCTTAATCCACTTCTCCTCAGCTTCCCTCTGTTTATACATCATTTTCTCATAATTTTTTACCTTAACAATTAGATTTATCCATGTAATTATATCTGGAGTATATCGAGCAAACCAGGTCCGACTGACCAACACTCTGGCCAACATCAGTATCCTACTCAGGAGGATCTTTTGATACTTGTGATTATTTCGTTTGGAAAGATCATTAAGCACGAATAGTTGTAGTTCAAAAGGGATTCGTATTTTTAGTTTATACATAATACAATTATTTATAGTATTCCAGTAGTTTATGAGTTCTGGACAAGTCCATATCATATGAAGAAAATCCGCTCCTACAGTGTCGCATTTAGGGCAGTTAGACGTGTCTCTTAATCCACATTTATTCATCCATAGAGGAGTGATATATAATCTATGGCAAATATAAAATTGTATTAAAACATGGTTGAAGTTCTGGGATAGTGAGCCTAAGTTCCCAAAAATATTCTCCCACCCTTCTATTTGTAAATTCGGACAATCCACCTCCCACGCTTTTTGTCCTGGTGACTGTATATCACTAAACCGTGCCTTAAGTAGTAACTTATATATATTTAAAATTTTTATTCTAGACAGTGTACCCCCTACCCAATCATTCAAAAAAGATGAATTATCTATATCCAACACCAGTTTATCATCCAAACTGGATAGTACTGAGCGCAGTTGAAAATACCTAAACCATGAAAGGTTTTCTATATTATGTGTCATCTCTATAAATGGTTTAATTTCTCTATCTTTAACTACCTGTGAAATATACAGAATTTTATTCTTCTGCCAAAATGTGTCGGCTGCAATATCATCTAGCCTTTGTAAATACAGATTATGCCAGAGAGGCGTAAATGTAAGTGAACCCTTAACCTTCAACCATGTCCTAGTTGTAGCCCACACTTTCAGGAGTAATTTTATAGTCTCTCTGTAGCCTCGCTCATAACTCTTCAATAGGCCAGATTCCAACAAGGTAAAAATATTATTGTGGGCATGGCTAGTTACCAACTTCCCCAGCAGTGCACTATTCTCTGATTCATAGCATCTCAATAACTGGGCTGCAATAAAGTACCCTTTAAAGTAAGGGAGATTTAAACCCCCGCACTCCACAGATTTATACAAATATTCCAGCTTTATTCGAACTCGCTTTCTTCCCCATATTAAATCATTAATTATTCTTTCCATGAGTTTAAAATACTTATCTTGTATCCAAATAGGTGTATTCCTGAGCACATAAAGAAATTGTGGTAATATCACCATTTTAACTAGTGAAACTCGGTCAGCTCTGGATAGGGGAAGTCTCAGCCAGATCCCTATTTTAGCTCTACTCCTTACCATTATGGGGATCAAATTAAGTTGTACAAAATTTTCAACCCGGGGTGATATAGTCAAACCCAAGTATTGAAAAGTGTCAACAATGTCTAACTGTGTCACAAGAACCTCTTTCTGTGGCAGGGGATCTATTGGCATCAAACTGGTCTTGGCCCAGTTTATAAGAAGACCAGACACCTCACCAAATGCTTTAACCATTTGAATAATCCTAGGAAGAGTAATTTCCGTGTGGTCTATAAAAAAAAGAACATCATCCGCATATAAGGAGATACGGTCTTGTGATCCTAGCGTACCAAATCCTTTAACCTGATCGTCCTGCCTGATGGCCATCGCAAGGGGTTCGATATAAATATCGAATAACAAGGGGGATAATGGACAGCCCTGCCGCGTGCCTCTATTTAAATCAATACTACTACTCAGGATTCCATTAAGACTCAATTTTGCCCTTGGAGATCTATACAATAACTTAAGAGTACCTATAAACTTTTCCCCAAAGCCCATCCTTGCCAGAACCTTCCAGAGGAAGCGCCACTCCACCCTGTCAAAGGCCTTAGAGGCATCCAATGACAGGATGGAGCGAGCGGTCCCCCCAGGGGCCTGAATATTAGAAAAAAGCCGATGTAAATTATGTTAATGTTAATGTTAAGAATTTTTAAAATATTTTTTTGCTGATTTTTACTTTTTCCATATTACTAACTATATTTTAAAATAAAAATTCTTAAACCTGGTAGCTCTCAGACTGGTCACTTATCCTAATAATAGGCTGACACTTCCTGTTCTGTACAGATTGCTTCTCAGCAGTCATCTCATTATCATCACCGACAGGATTATATGATTTTCACTTCCCTCCCTGTACAATGACCTCTGCACGGATGACCAAACATGCTTAGGCTACTTTCACACTCGCGTTTTGGCTTTCTGTTTGTGAGATCCGTCATGGGCTCTCACAAGCAGTCCAAAACGGATCAGTTTTGCCCTAATGCATTCTAAATGGAAAAGGATCCGCTCAGAATGCATCAGTTTGCCTCCAATCAGTCTCCATTTTGCTCTGGAGGCGGACACCAAAACACTGCCTGCAGCTTTTTGCTGTCTGCTTGACAAAACTGAGCCAAACTGATCCGTCCTGGCACACAATGTAAGTCAATGGGGACGGATCCGTTTTCTCTGATACAATCTGGCACAATAGAAAACGGATCCGTCCCTCATTGACTTTCAATGGAGTTCATGAAGGATCCATCTTGGCTATGTTACAGATAATACAAACGGATCCGTTCATGACTGATGCATGTGGTTCTATTATTGTAACGGATCCGTTTTTGCAGATCCATGATAGATCCGCCCTAAACGAGAGTGTGAAAGTAGCCTTAGCAAGCTAAGTTTCAATGTGTAATTTCTGGGGTCATGGTTCTGCCTAAACTGCTAAGGGAAGAAAATTCCTCAAATTGCTGCAGGACCACTTTAGGGGCCAGTTTGCAGAAGCTCCCACTAGGGGCAATGCTGTGTTGGATCTGGTAAATTCTAATGATGCAGAGCTTGTTGGAAATGTTACTGTTAGTGAAACACTATGTAATAGTGACCACAATATAATTATATTACACCTAAACTATAAAAAGCAAATCTGGCTGGGAGGGCAAAAACACAGAATTTTAAAAAGGCCAATTTTCCCCGGATTGAGGGCAGCATCTCAGGGCATAGACTGGTGGTAGCTATTGTCACATAATAGTACAGAGGATAAATGGGAGAGCTTTAAATCCACATTGGGTAATTACACTGCAAAATTTATTCCTGTAGGTAACAAGTATAAACTGCTAAAATTAAATCCCACAAGGCTTACAGCTATTGTAAAAAATGCAATAAAAGACAAAAAGGGCATTTGAAAAAATAATTAGAAATTTACAAAGGGCTTAATAAAATCTGTAAAAAAAAAGAAAAGAAAAAAAAGAAAAAAAAATCTGCCAAAATACAACATGAATGGCAGGTGGCCAAAGAGGGCAAAACAAGTTCCCAAAAAGTCTTTAAATATATAAATGTAAAAAAAAAAACTAAAAAAAAAAACGGTCAGAGCAGGTAGGTCTCTTATAATAATAAAGGGGGATGTTCACTGGAGATAAGGAAAAGGCAGAGTTACTAAATGTTTTTTTTAGCTCTGTATACAGTATATACTGTACAAAAGAAGAGAAAGGAGCTGATATTGGTGGTGCTAGGGCTGTTAGTACATCCAGTAGTATACTCAATGTTGTGGTCAAGGATTTCTATTCTGAATAGTCCTCAGTTATAAGTAATGTACCCCAAGGTTCAGTGCTGGGTCCCCTATTATTTAATTTATTTATTAATGATATTGAGGATGGGATTAATAGCACCATTTCTATTTTTCCAAATGACACCAAGCTATGTAGTACTGTGCAGTCTATGGAAGATGCCCATAAACTACAAGCTGACTTGGACTGTTTGGGCATCAACATGGCAAATGAGGTTCAATGTAGATAAATGTAAAATTATGCATCTGGGTAGTAATAATCTCTGTGCATCATTGTCACGATCAGTGTGGGGGGAAACTCCACTCTGAACACAGGATGGAAGGGGAACAGTAACTGGGCATGAAAACTAGAGAAGAAACAGGTGACCTCCTAGACAACCCTAATCCGGGCCCTAACTATCTATCGATATGAATAGACCTTGAAGGTAGCAATATTTATATGCAGAATACCTAGGCATTTATATCCCTATAAGGCCCTGGAAAAAGTTAGGACCTGAGACAACCCATTCCTCCCTCCCCAGATGGACGAATAGAAGTCTCTGTCTCAGGCCCAAATACAAACAACAGGGAATATAACAAAAACAAATGCGACACTTAACTTCTGTAGAGACGGACGAGCAGGAACACCAGAGACAAACTCACACCAGCTCAGCCAAACCCAAATTAAGCTATCTACTGCATAGTCAGAAGGGTGGGGTCAGACTATAAAGGGTAGAAGTGATGACCACTGAGCAACAGCTGAAAAAAGGGAAGTGGTCATTAACACTATCAACACTGAATCAAGAGAAATCAAGGAGGCTGTTAGATTCCTCCACGCTCAGTTAATCTCCTTGATTTCCTGACATCAGTCACCTGAGGGACCGTGACAGTACCCCCCCCCCCTTCTACAGGTGACCTCCGGGCACCCAGGACCGACCTTATCCGGATGGGCTCTGTGAAAGACCTTCACCAGACGATTTGCATTAACATCGGCCACTGGAACCCACATCCTCTCCTCTGGTCCGTAACCCTTCCAGTGGACGAGATACTGGAGGGATCTACGGAGAATTCGGGAGTCCACAATCCTGCTGATTTGAAATTCTAAATTACTGTCCACCATGACAGGAGCGGGAGGCAAGGAGGATAGCTCAACAGGTTTGACACATTTCTTCAACAACGACTTATGAAATACGTCATGAATTTTCAAAGCCTGAGGAAGTTCAAGACGGAAGGCTACAAGGTTAACAATGGCAGTGATCTTATATGGACCAATAAATCTTGGGCCCAACTTCCAAGAAGGTACCTTAAGCTTAATGTTTCTTGTGGACAGCCACACAGAATCACCCACTCTCAGGTCCGGACCATTCATATGTCTCTTGTCAGCCACACGCTTATACCTGTTGCCCATCTTTTTCATGTTATTTTGAATTTTCCACCAAATCGAAGACGAAGAAGAGGAAAATCTTTCCTCCTCAGGAATACCGGAAGTTTGAGAACCAGAAAATGTGCCAAACTGCGGATGGAATCTATATGCCCCAAAAAACTGTGACTTATCAGTGGATTCCTGTCTACGGTTATTAATGGCAAACACAGCTAACGACAAGAATGAAGACCACTCCTCCGAAACAAAACATCTCAAGTAAGTCTCCAGATTCTGATTGGTGCGCTCCATCTGTCCATTCCACTGAGGATAAAAAGCCTAAGAAAAGGACAATTGTACCCCCAGTCGAGTACAGAACGCTTTCCAGAATCTGGAAACTAACTGAGTCCCCTGATCAGACACCACATCAGAGGGAATGCCACGTAGTTTCATGATGTTATCGACAAACACCTGTGCAAGAGTCCTGGCATTAGGTAGAGCCGGCAATGCTATAAAATGCGCCATTGTGCTAAACCTATCAACTACCACCAGGATCACGTTTTTTCCCGAAGAATTCAGTAAATCCATAATAAAGTCCATAGACAAATGCGTCCAAGGTCTGGATGGGATGGGTAACGGAAGAAGAGATCCAGAAGGCCGAGTAATAGGCTGACACATAGTCCTCAACACACTTACGCAGCCCCGGCCACCAAAATCTGCGCACAATGAGATCAACAGTGGATCTACTCCCAGGGTGTCCAGCCATGACAGTACAGTGATGTTCCTCAAATACCTTATGACGCAAGTCTGAAGGAACAAACAATTTCCCTGGAGGACAAGTCCGGTGCATCCTCTTGGGCCTCCAACACCTTAGCCTCAAGATCAGGATATAGGGCAGATATGACTACCCCTTCAGACAAAATAGGAATTGGATCTTTAGAATCACCCCCCCCCCAGGAAAGCTGTGAGACAAAGCATTCGCCTTGACGTTCTTAACCCCAGGGCGATAGGTGACAATAAAGATAAATCTAGTGAAAAACAGCGACCATCTGGCCTGCCTTGGATTCAGTCGTTTAGCCGACTCAAGGTAAACCAGATTTTTGTGATCAGTAATTACCGTAATAGGATAAATTGCTCCTTCCAACCAATGGTGCAATTCTTCAAAAGCCAACTTAATGGCCAGCAATTCCGTATTACCAACATCATAATTTTTTTCAGCAGTGGAGAGTTTTTTAGAGAAAAAAAAGCACATGGGTGCCATTTACTAGGTGAAGGACCTTGCGATAAAACTGCTCCCACCCCTACCTTAGATGTGTCAACCTCTACAATGAATGGCTGAGACTCGTCCGGTTGCACCAGAATAGGGGCTGAAGCAAAACATTCCTTCACAGCGGAAAAGACTTGTAATGCCGCCTCCGACCAAACAGAGAAATCCACCCCCTTCCTAGTCATGTCTGTTAAAGGTTTAACCACATTTGAATAGTTCAAGATGAATTTAAGATAGAAGTTGGTGAATCCCAAAAACCCAAATTTTCGGTTCGATCCCAGTCCAACACCGCACGGACTTTCTCAGGATCCATATGAAAACCTGAGGGTGAGAGCAGGTAACCCAGGAATTGCACTTCCTGAACAGCAAAAACTATTTTTTTTATCTTCACATACAATTTATTTTCTCTTAGGATCTGTAACACCTGTCTCACATGATCCTTATGAGTCTCCATGTCTGGAGAATAAATTAGTATGTCATCCAGATATACAACAACAAATCTCCCCACCAGATGATGAAAGTTGTCATTGATAAAGTGTTGAAAAACCGCTGGAGCGTTGTTTAACCCAAAGGGCATGACCAGGTTTTCAAAATGACCCTCAGGGGTATTAAATGCGGTATTCCACTAATCCCCCTCCCTGATCCTTACCAGATTATATGCCCCCATCAGATCTAATTTAGAGAACACCTTGGCACCGACAATCTGACTAAAAAAAATCGGACTCAAAGTAGGGGGTAAGGATCACGGACGGAAATACAGTTGAGCTCATGGAAGTTCAGACATGGTCTTAGGGTACCATCTTTTTTTTTTCATAGAACAACCCAGCAGCCACTGAGGATTTGGATGGTCTGATATGACCCTTCGCCAAGCTCTCGGTGATATACTCTCGCATAGCCTTTCTTTCAAGCTCCGAAAGATTATACAACCGAGATTTGGGCAGTTTAGCTCCAGGAATAAGATTGACGGGACAATCATACTCCCGATGCGGGGGTAACTTCTGGTTACTACTTTCAGAAAACACATCAGAAAATTTGTAAATTAACGAGGGTACAGTTTTAGTGGTGACCACTAAGAAAGACACATTAAGACAGTTGTCAATGCAAACATCACTCCAATCGAGAATCTGTCTCGCTTGCCAGTGTCACGGCCATGGTTATTTTTGTGACTACAGCCTGCGGTTTGTTTTTGGTTGTTCAACCACAGGTGAGGGCTGCTAGTGTGTTCCCTCACTTGTGGTTGCCGTGGGCAACAAGTGGTTGGAGATTGACGCAGATAGCAGCCTGAGCTGGTGCTAGGCAGCTTGCGGCATCTTCATGCGGTTACACCTAGCTACCTCTTTGTTAGGTGTGTGTGTGTGTATGTGTGCACTTGGTTTTATGTATTGTGTGCACTTCCCCTTTAAGTGGTGTTTTCCCTTCCCTGGTGGTGGAAGGGTTAATTCCCTTCTGTGTCTGTGAACACTGGGTGTGTTTGTTGGGTGTGGCTACTGGGGCCTATAAAGCCTCACTGTTAGCTTCAGTCTGTGGGTTGCTTCAGTCATGCTTAGCTGGAGCAGCCTCCTGTTATTTCACCTGCCAGTGGGGGCCACCCTTTGTGGTCATAAGTTTATGTCAAGTTTATGTGTGATGTCTATTTGATGTTTTCCTTGTTTTTCTGTGCAGATATGGATCTGGGTCCCTGTGTGTGGATGCGTTGTGATCTTCAGCTGGCCAGCACAGGGATCCAGTCAGCAAGGCTGTGGCAGGTAGGTGGAACTGGTTTAGTTCACCTGCCATATCCATAGATCTGTTTGTGTTCCCCCTTTTCCCTGCAGCTTGGCCAGTGAGACCCCTGTTCCTCCGTGTCCAGAAGGAACAGGCCGTCTTACCCTGACTCCTAGTCCAGGGACCGGTCGGAGGGTGAGTTACGGATCTGAGGTTCCTGAGCATGGGTCCTCCTACCTTAAAGGTCGGCCCATGCAGCTAGGAGTTAGGGTCAGATTAGGGATGCGATTAGGAGGTGACCTGCTCCCTAATTCTGTCGTCCTGGCTGAGCAGGGGTTAACATCATCTGAACGTTAATTGAATTATGGATAGTCTTAAAAGATAAGTCTTTAATTAGGTAATATTAAAATGATAGGCTCAACAATTAAATGTGTAATAACACAGACCTCTCTTGGAGGACAAAAAGAAGAAAATTATTCCCTGCCAACTACAGTGAACTGGTCAGGTTTGAAAAAATGTGGAGCCAGGAGGTGTGAACACTGGCCCACTCGGAGGAGTGAGTTGGAGAAAAAAACAAAGGTGATAGATATATAGAGAGGGAGACAGATGCTGGGTCTCAAACCCTACATTTATCCCTGTGTAAAATCATATGTACTCCTACCGTCTGACCCTAGATGGCCCTCAGACCTAATGTTTGACTGCCCAGCTTCGTCGGAAGTAAAAAGGACCAGTCACTTCTAGGAGATCAGATGCAATGAAAAGAAAAGAAAAAATGACGACAAAAGAATTTGTCCCTGTCCCTACGCGATTCACTGGCTTGCGCCAGATCATCAGGGGACTCAGATAACACCAGGACCTCCGGTGAATGGTGACAGGCAGTATATGCCTATCTCAGCTATAAATGTTATGCTGCGGCAGCAAAGGACACAATCCTATATATGACAGGCAGTACTTAGCTTGCTCGGTGTTCAGCTCGGGTCCGGGGTCCGCACCTATCCTGCGTGTGGCAGTGGCAGCGGATGATTCACGCTGGCGTCCTTTTAAAGATGCGCGCGTCCTCTAGGCTCCTCCCCCCCGTACCATGTGACCGATCACGCGACTGTGACGTATCCGGTCGCGTCACACGTTGTCACGTGATCGAGGGCGGTATCAGACCGTCCATGCTAATGCGGCCACATCACTCAGAGGTGATTGGTCGCATAGCAGGAGGGGGAAGCGTCTACAGGTAGAGTCTATTAGTGGCTATGCGGAGGTGAGCCTCTCCCACTCCCCACCATAAACCCTATTCCTGACAAGTCAGGTAAAGGTGCGTCTCTCCCTATTGTCATGGGAGGCGCTACCAAAATACCTTTGGTAGCGCCTCCCATGACAATAGGGAGAGACGCACCTTTACCTGACTTGTCAGGAATAGGGTTTATGGTGGGGAGTGGGAGAGGCTCACCTCCGCATAGCCACTAATAGACTCTACCTGTAGACGCTTCCCCCTCCTGCTATGCGACCAATCACCTCTGAGTGATGTGGCCGCATTAGCATGGATGGTCTGATACCGCCCTCGATCACGTGACAACGTGTGACGCGACCGGATACGTCACAGTCGCGTGATCGGTCACATGGTACGGGGGGGAGGAGCCTAGAGGACGCGCGCATCTTTAAAAGGACGCCAGCGTGAATCATCCGCTGCCACTGCCACACGCAGGATAGGTGCGGACCCCGGACCCGAGCTGAACACCGAGCAAGCTAAGTACTGCCTGTCATATATAGGATTGTGTCCTTTGCTGCCGCAGCATAACATTTATAGCTGAGATAGGCATATACTGCCTGTCACCATTCACCGGAGGTCCTGGTGTTATCTGAGTCCCCTGATGATCTGGCGCAAGCCAGTGAAACGCGTAGGGACAGGGACAAATTCTTTTGTCGTCATTTTTTCTTTTCTTTTCATTGCATCTGATCTCCTAGAAGTGACTGGTCCTTTTTACTTCCGACGAAGCTGGGCAGTCAAACATTAAGTCTGAGGGCCATCTAGGGTCAGACGGTAGGAGTACATATGATTTTACACAGGGATAAATGTAGGGTTTGAGACCCAGCATCTGTCTCCCTCTCTATATATCTATCACCTTTGTTTTTTTTTTTTTGTTTTTTTTTCTCCAACTCACTCCTCCGAGTGGGCCAGTGTTCACACCTCCTGGCTCCACATTTTTTCAAACCTGACCAGTTCACTGTAGTTGGCAGGGAATAATTTTCTTCTTTTTGTCCTCCAAGAGAGGTCTGTGTTATTACACATTTAATTGTTGAGCCTATCATTTTAATATTACCTAATTAAAGACTTATCTTTTAAGACTATCCATAATTCAATTAACGTTTATATACTTTGGGCGTCATTATATACAAGTGTGACCAGCTTCCCATTATAGGTTGTGTTCATTTACTGTTAACATCATCTGGCTTTGCACGGCTGCGGATTTTCCCCATCCTCAGCCGTGACAGCCAGTCGATGGTAGGGTTATGTTTGCTTAACCATGGTAAGCTCAAAACCATTGGAGCAGGCAGACCCTCCAACACATAACACGAGACAGATTCCTGATGGAAATCCCCCACTCTGAAATGGATGTCATTTACCACCTGCGACAGGCATTTTTGGGTAAGAGGTGCAGAAACAATTGCAAAGACAATGCTTTTCTCTAGTGCTTTTCACTAGTAGTCAACCCATAAATACGAACAAACTGTCCATCAATCAGGTTAACCCCAGCCCCACTGTCGATAAATACCTCAATTTCCACAGTTTTGGACTCTAGCGCCACCTCGGCAGACAGGAGAAATAGGGCACTACCAGTAAATGACAAAAGTACGTTTTCTTGCTCCCCACCCACACCAGCAATAGTAATTTGGGGATTAAGGTTTTTTTTGTTGTTTACACCTTGACGCTGAATGTACGGACAAATATTCACGATATTCCCTTCTTTCCACAACAAAAACAGACTCCCTTCATATGACCAGAGCTCTTACCAGCAGTCCCAGGAGTAGCTCCCCCCAACTGCATAGGCTCTTCACAAGGCCTAACCACAGGTGTCTCTTTACCATAAGTGTCAAAGGAAGCCACCACCTTATTTGACAGTACGTCCTGAGGGTGAGGACCCTTGGATCTCCCCCTCAAGCGTCTATCCAGACGTACAGCAAGGGACATAGCTGCTTCCAATGACTCAGGTTTTTCATGAAAGGCCAACGCGTCCTGCAGCCTCTCAGATAGACCCTGACAGAACTGGCTACAGAGAGCAGGATCATTCCACTCTGTATCTGTAGCCCATCTCCTAAATTCAGAGCAATAGATTTCCATGAAGCGCTCTCCCTGTCGTAAACCACGTAACTTGGTCTAAGCCTGAGAGATACGATCCGGGTCATCATAAATAAGAACTAAGGCTCTAAAACATTGATCTACTGACTAGAGGGACGGTGATCCGGTCGGCAGAGAAAAAGCCCAAGACTGTGCATCATCCTTAAGCAAAGAAATGATCATACCCACACGTTGACACTCATCCACAGAAGAGTATGGACACAGCTCAAAGTACAACTTACACGATTCCCTGAACCGAATGAAATTGTCACCTACCCCCAGAAAATCTGTCCGGGAGGGCAACCTTAGGTTCAGGGCAGGCCTGGTACCCACCATCGGAACCAGATGCCTGTGATCTCTGAATCGGTAAGACTGTCGCGCTGAGGTCAGCTACAGTACCTCCAAAGACAGTCCCTGCAGCTTTTCGACCAGTACATACATAGGATCCATAGCTGCACTGACCTGAACGAAATGGTGGTTTATATGGCCGTAGATATTGTCATGATCAGTGTGGGGGGAAACTCCACACTAAACACAGGAGGGAAGGGGAACAGTAACTGGGCCTGGAAACTAGGGAAGAAACAGGTGACCTCCTAGACAACCCTAATCCGGGCCCTAACTATCTATCAATATGAAGGTAGTAATAATCATATGCAGGATACCTAGGCCTTTATATCCCTATAAGGCCCTGGAAAAGGTTAGGACAAGAGACAACCCATTTCTCTCTCCCCAGATGGACGAATGGAAGTCTCTGTCTCAGGCCCAGATACAAACAACAGGGAATATAACAAACACAAACAAACGCTTAACTTCTGTAACTTCTGTAGAGACGGACAAGCAGGAACACCAGAGACAAACTCACACCAGCTCAGCCAAACCCAAATGAAGCTATCTACCACATGGTCAGAAGGGTCAGTGACAATGATATGTCCTAGGGCAGGGGTGGTCCCCTGCCATAGCATATTGTGAAAATGCTAATGGAGGCGGTCCTTAGCATGGGGAGCCACAGGAAGATGAGAACAGCACTGCACTGGCTGCCCTCAACTTTTCTGGTCTTCATAAGGTCCCACACTGTGTCCTGACACATATAGTGTACGCACGCAGACACATAGTGCACGCAGACGCACACTATGACCTGACGCTGTGCGCTGTCAGGTACAGCGCGGAGGGAAGAAGACCAGGGAGGGTAAGTGAATCTGCCAAGTGGCAGCTCAGTCCTGAAATGGAGAGTTACGTTTTTTATTTATTTTAAATGTCTGATCTGAAGCTAATGGAGGGTGGGGAGGGTTTGATGGGGGTTTTATCTGAGGCTTGGGGCTCTATGGGGGGTCTGATCAGAGGCTGGGGGGCCTGATGGGGGTCTGATCTGAGGTGGGGGGTCTTATCTGAGGCTGGGGTGGTCTTATGGGGCTGATCTGAGGCTGGGGGGTTTGATGGGGGCTGAACTGAGGCTGGGGGTCTGATAGGGGTCTTATCTGAGGCTGGGGGGTATGATCTGAGGCTGGGGGTCTGATAGGGTATCTAGAAAAATATAGCGTGCTCATAAAAACAATACCTTTATTATACATAATTGGGTAGATGGAGCAGAATGCTGCTCATTTAGTGATCAAGACTCAAAACTAATTGGTTTTAAGTCTTTTTTACAGGTATTAGATCTAAGGACAGGAATTATGGGTTATCAGACGGGAGGGAAATCGCTTTCCCTAGATGTCCCTGACAAGCTAGGCCCTCAGCCCAGGGATATCCCCATATGGTAGAGATACCCTGTCCCCGTGCCTATGACTAAAGTTAACCTAAGAACGCCCTACCTATACAAATGATAACAGATTGGAAAAATTATAATGAAACGACCCCGACGCGTTTCACCTGCGCCCGGCAGATCATCAGGGGGTGATAGACAACCCTATTTTGTAGGGTGGCCACATCTGCTCTCTCCTATGAAGTCTATTGAAATAAGACAGTGGGATTGCCCTGCACAGCTATCTACTGGCAGGACCTAGTATCTTTACACTCCCACTGATTAACAATAGGAGCTAAGTATCAGATATTCATAATCTCTATATCACTGTTTGTATTAATTTTTGCCCTACAAAATAGGGTTGTCTATCACCCCCTGATGATCTGCCGGGCGCAGGTGAAACGCGTCAGGGTCGTTTCATTATAATTTTTCCAATCTGTTATCATTTGTATAGGTAGGGCGTTCTTAGGTTAACTTTAGTCATAGGCACGGGGACAGGGTATCTCTACCATATGGGGATATCTCTGGGCTGAGGGCCTAACTTGTCAGGGACATCTAGGGAAAGCGATTTCCCTCCCGTCTGATAACCCATAATTGGTTGTCTTGATCACTAAATGAGCAGCATTCTGCTCCATCTACCCAATTATGTATAATAAAGGTATTGTTTTTATGAGCACGCTATATTTTTCTAGATACGCTTAATACTAAAGACGTTTGACTATCCAATATATCATACTTATTTTCTTTTGGGTCTGGTAGGGGTCTGATCTGAGGCTGGGGGTCTGATCTGAGGCTGGGGGGTCTGATAAGAGGTGATCTGAGGCTGGGGTGGTCTGTTGGGGGCTGATCTGAGGCTGGTAGGTCTGATGGGGGCTGATATGAGGCTAGAAGGGTCTGATCTGAGGCTGGTTGTCTGATAGGGGTCTGATCTGAGGCTAGGGGTCTGATCTGAGGCTGGGGATCTGATCGGGGTCTGATCTGAGGCTGGGGGCCTATTGGGGGTCTGATCTGAGGCTGGGGGGTCTTATGAGGGTGTGATCTGAGGTTTGTGGGCCTGATGGGGGTGTGATCTGAGGCTGGGGGGTCTGATGGGAGTCTGATCTAAGGCTGGGGGTCTGATGGGGGTCTAATCGGAGGCTGATGTAGGCTGGGGGTTCTGATTTGAGGCTGATAAAGGTGAGGGGCAAATCTGAGGCTGAGAAAGGGACAAAGGCAGAGACAGTTGTGAAGAAAGAGGCAGAGACAGTGGCAGGAAAAGTGAAAGCTGGGTGAACCCCTCTCTGGACCCCTCTGAGTTTAGCTTGGCTGCCATTAATGCCAAATAAAGAACTAAATATATAACATTCTCAACTTAAAAATTAGACATCTATATGTGGTCAAAATGGCATCTGTACTATTTGTAATATATAGTGCAGTTGAGAATTTTGAATGGCCTGAGACCGATGTTATAAATATCCAAATGGCCTTCGGCAGCAAAAAGGTTCCCCACCCAGTACTAGGGAGAGTCACTTGTAGAGAAGTATTTGGGTGTACTTGCAGATCATAGATTAAATAACAACATACAATGTCAATCAGCTGCTTCTAAGTCTAGCAGGATATTGTCATTAAATGAGGCATGGACTCGTGGGACAGGGATGTAATATTACCACTTTACAAAGTTTTGGTCCAGCCTCATCTGGAATATGTATTTAAGTTATGGGCACCAGTCCATAGAAAGGATGCCATGAAGCTGGTAAAAGTGCAAAGGAGAGCAACTAAATGGATAAGGGCAATGGAGGGTCTTAGTTATGAGGAAAGATTAAATGAATTACAATTATTTAGTCTTGAGAAGAGATGTCTAAGGGGGGACATTAATAACCTATACAAAAATATAAAAGGACCATACAAAAAATGCGGTGAAAAACTGTTCCATGTAAAATCCCGTCAAAAGACAAGGGGGCACTGCCTCCAAGTGGAGAAGAAAAAGTTCAGTCTCAAGGAGGCTTCAAGGATTCTTTACTGTAAGGACTGTGAATCTGGGGAATAGACTTCCTCAGGGCGTGATCACAGCAGGAACTATGGGCAGTTTTTAAAAGGGCTTAGATGAATTCTTAAAAGTAAATTACATTAATGCTTATTAAATTGTGTAGAAATCTGAGTCTCAGTCCCGTTTTCTAAAATTCACATCCCCTCCTATCCCTTGGTTGGACTTGATGGACGTATGTCTTTTTTCAACCGTATTAACTATGTAACTTTCTCCTATGGTCCATGTGGCTGCTGTAAAGTATTCCTCTAAATGATGTGAACACCAGCTCTAGGAAGATTTAAGTAATGTATGTAACGAACCGTTTCAGCAGACAAGAGGTTAAAATCCGTTTAGGCGATATGCCCCTTTCTGAGAGACAGGCACAGCTACTGCAGAACACCAACCTCCCGAACTGGATACAAAATAGCACTCCAAGCTGGAACCTCGCAAATAGCTGCCGGCAGACTAACAGGAAAAGCGTACAGTCAGCTTACACTCCTGGCAATCAGTCTCCAACAGTATACAGGGAATCCCCCCAATAACGAGACAAGGCTCCATCTTGAGGGTCAGCAGTGGTCTGACTGTACTTCAAGTACAGCCTCTTTTATTCATAAGAAACATACATAGTACTGCCCACAGGGTTTTGAAATCCAACTAATCAATACCTTACAACACACACAATGCAAGTACAGCAACCAATCATTCCCGCCCCCTAGAGGACCAGAAGGGAGACTGCGACACAGAACAGATACAACACATCCCCACAATGCATCATGGTTTCCTCCTCTCTGTCCCAGAGACAACCGAAGGCAATCCAATTATCTCTCAGGACAAAGGGAGATCACCAATACACATGTGGAGACAACAGGAAAGACATCACCATTTAAACACACAATGGGACAATAGAACCACACCCAGCATATTCCTCCCAAGCTGACAATTTACACTTACTATAAATTGTTACAACTTTGTGAGGTTACATTGTCCATACATATAACTTACATCAATTTAAACAGTATAACTTGGGGGACAAACCTATCCAAAATTCACTTGAATAGGGTCAGGGGTTCAAAAGTTAGCATGGGCCATAATCCTGAGGCAAGAGGCTTTTAAACAGCCCCCTCCAAAACACCGTGGCGAGGTTGGTTTCGCCACAATGTACAAGAAAAAATAAATAAAAAATCTACAGTCAGAAAATAAAACCATATTAGAAAAAAAAGAATCTCTCACTATTTGGTTTTAATTAGTAAGGAATAATATAGAGGACACATTCCTTGCTACCAATATATGTGTAACCTTTACCTCACCTTTTCCTAGTCCTAATTCCACTATTATATACAGTATAGAAATGTTTGCTACATAAAAGTGATTTGTACCTACATCTGAACATGTCACCTACTCATGTTAACATAAAAAACGATGCTTACAGTACATTTATTTAAGCAAGAAAACAAGCACGTGCCAATGTTATGTGATATAAATAATAAGAGCTCCAACTAAAAAACTCACCTTTTCAAGGACTAATTAACTGATACTAGCCCTATATATGTTTCCAATGCACTTGACCAATATAACTAAATTAAGCAAAAATCGATTGCTTCATGATGCTTAAAATATAAAAGACACTTAAAGTAAAGGTCAGTACACTGACAGTTGCTGTTAATGATTCAAGAGTCTCTAAGGTCATCTTGGAAAGGAATCATATTAAATCTTTTCCAAATGAAAAGTTTTATGGAGTATATAATCCAGGCAAAGGAATGATATTTTGGCTGTTGAACCATCATACAGACTACTGACTTGGACTTTTATGTATTGCCTAATTTATACCTATTTTTTGGAAAAGGAGATGTATGATTAACACAGAAGAACTAACAATAAGAGCGAAAGAAAGTGCATGAAATGTGTCGGGGTCATAGGTCTGATAGAGTCTTCCATCTGGCTGCATAAAATATAATGTCAGACCATTAAGGTTAATATAGAGAACAATTTTACCATCTAGTATTTAATAAGTAGCGGATGAAAATGATATAGTATATGATATGTAGAAATGCCCTGAATGCAGTCTTGATATTAGCGTATGACTCTTGCTAGGCCTAAATTAAATATTACACATTCTACCAAATGAAATTGAAGATGATTGTATGTAACAATGCAATAGCTAGCTCATCTTACTATATGTCTATTACCTGAATTGCTTCTTTTATAAGAGAGGCGGTTCTGGAGGCAGCAGAGAGCAGCTGCGGGCAATAGAATTCCCTGCCCCTGCTCTCCCAGGACTGTCTGCATAATACAGGCACTGCCGTTTCAGATCGAATTATGTCACTGGGCAGAGCAGAGGGACTTATTGCAATCATCACAGCTGCTCTGCTCTCTCCACTGTCAATGATGCCTGTACTTTCCTGAAGATGCTGAAAAGGCAGGAACATGAGACAAAGAATTCAATCGTCCCACATCTTAGGCTACTTTCACACTTGCGGCAGTGCGAACTGCCCGCAGGATCCGCTGATCTGCATGTGACTGAAAGCATTTGCGAGACGCATCCGGATGCGGATCTGTCTCACAAATGCATTGCAAGAACGGATCCGTCTCTCCGCTTGTCATGCGGACAGACAGATCCATCTTGTATCTTTTTTCACATTTGCGCAGACCGGAAGGACGGATCCGGCATTCCGGTATTTTGAATATGGCACTAATACATTCCTATGGGGAAAAATGCCGGATCCGGCATTCAGGCAAGTCTTCAGTTTTTTTCGCCGGAGATAAAACCGTAGCATGCTGCGGTTATATCTTTTGCCTGATCAGTCAAAATGACTGAACTGAAGACATCCTGATGCATCCTGAACGGATTACTCTCCATTCAGAATGCATGGGGATATGCCTGATCAGTTATTTTCCGGTATAGAGCTCCTAGGACGGAACTCTATGCCGGAAAAGAAAAATGCTAGTGTGAAAGTACCCTTACCTCTCTATCACTTCAAGCACTCTTACATTGGAATTAGGTAATTGGAAGTATAATACAATATGTGTTTGTGAGAAATGGATGGTGCAACTCGGATCACACGACTGTGAAGGATGTGATTTGTGTTACTGCAGTCGGTAGGGAAGACACGGATAGTGAGCCCTAATTGTAACCCTGGATTTCCCTGCCTACTTGCAGTGCAAGCCCTAGGCGGCAACTCCGCAACTGGTCGACATTCCCTGTCCTACTAAGGAGCAAGGCAGACGAAATACAGAAACAAAACCATACAAAAGAAGAGTTGTGCAGGAATGGGTCAGAACTAGGAGGATGATACAGTACCAAATAGCCAAGCCAAGATCAGAACCAAACGGGATACACAGTACCAAAGGCAGAGTGTGGTCAAAAGCAAGCCAAGGTCAATAATATGAGCAATCCAAGCGCTCAGACAGAACTGGAACTGGGAGCACAGCTAGGGAGTCACAGACTATCAATGGCACTGGTATGAGACCAAGAAGGGGTGTAAAAAAAACACCAAGTCCCAGGATCACAACAAGAAGAACCCAACTACCTTGAATAATATTTGCTTTAACCTCCCACTTAATGAAGACTCTGGAAAGACAGATATTGGGCCACTTGAATTCAGCAGTTGTTACTGCCCTGAGCCTCCTGCAGTTTGTATCTCAGGATGGGATTGGAATGGAGGATGCGGTCATCTACCGACTAGACACAGTTTCTACATGGATACTACAGGCAGCACAGTGAGAATCATGTTCTACAATTTCTCTCCAGTGCATTTAATACCTTACAATCTGTGTTACAGGGGGAAGAAACTGTATCAGTTGTGGGTATATAAAACCACCACCTCATGGATAACGGACTACCTGACTGGTCTACTCGAGTTTGTGTGGCTGCATGGGTGTGTTTCTGATACAGCCCAGCGGCTGTTCTGGCGCCATTCATGTTCAACATCTACACCTCAGGCCTCAAATGCAACTCTGGCAAATATCATCTGAAGAAATTCTAAGATGATACTATCATTGTGAGGTCTTTTAGGAATAGAAAGGTAGCTGTATACATGGAGATGGTGTCGGACTTCGTCAGCTGGCGTGAGCTGAAACATCTGCAGTAAGGGCTGCGTTACACCAACAGATTATCTGACAGATTTTCAGACCAATCATTGGTCAGATGGCCTATTACACACAGAACTGTTGTTATACACACCAACTGTTGTTCTGATTGGTCAGATAATCTGTTGGTGTAATACAGCCCTAAGACAAAGGTGGATGGTGGTGGACTTTCGGAAACTTAGGACCCTTCCCCTCCAAACACCAGAGTTCACAAATGGAGTGGAAGTGGTTAGCATATACAAGTACCTGGGAGTGCACTTGGAGGACATTTTGGATTAGAGTACTAATACCTGTGCTGTGTTTAAAAAAGTTCTGACTCCTCTGCAGAGGTTGCAATAACGCCTGTACAAGTGTCATAGATGCCTGTTCCGGACATTTTACTTCCTGAAAAAGTCTAAAAGTCTAGGGCGTACCAACTTTTCCCCCACATTTATCAGCGCAGTGAGCGCTGAAAAACGGTGAGCGATGCTGCCTGTGCCTGAAATAACCAATAGCAAAGCTCCTTACAGCAAGCAGCTTTGTTATTGGTTGGTATAGGCGCACGCCGGAGCTATACAGGTCCTGCAGCAGGGGAATCCGGCGGGAGCTGGAAAGAGGAGGGGCCGGCTCCCGGGGTGGCTACTGTAAGGAGAGCGGTGCGCGCTGCCCGAGGACCCCGGGAAACATGAAAAGGCCTCGGTAAGGAGCCGTGGACTCATGTGACTGCTCCCCCTCCTCCTGTCACCCCACTAGTGACCCTGCTTCCCTCTCCTCCTGTCACCCCACTAGTGACCCTGCTCCCCCCTCCTCCTGTCACCCCACTAGTGACCCTGCTCCCCACTCCTCCTGTCACCCCACAGGGAAGAAGCTGAACAGACTCCGCCGACTATGATGGGATCCGTTCCGTTTCTGTTCGGGATCCTGTCTTATTACCAGACACAAGTCCTGCACATAAGGCTTTTTTGTCTGGTCTTTTGACAGAATCTGCAACATACCGCAACTTTCATACTCCTCCTAAGGTAAAAATACTCCTCAAAAATGGTCAGATGAGTAATTTTACTCTTCTGCAAAAAACTTTGTGCGACCTGTGCCCCTCAGTACATAAATGCACTGAAGAAACTTGACAAACTGATAAGAACGCTGACTCGGTGGTAGGAGTCAAACTGGAGACTCTAGAGATTGTGGCAAAAAATGGCCATTTTGGATAATGCCTCAAACCCTTTGTACACTGTTGTGGACAGAGAAGCACGTTCAGCGGAAGCCTGATAGAGCTGCCATGTACTAAAAAGAACCATGCAAGGTTATTTCTTCAAATGGCAATAAGACGGCACAACACTTCTCCTTATTGCAGGGCTGCTACATGAAGTAGGCTGATACATCTTAACCCTTTCAGGCCATTTTTCATTTAGTGTTTTCCTTTTTCACTCCTTGCCTTCCCATAGTCCTAACTTTTTTATTTTTCCGTTCACATAGCCTTATGAGGGCTTATTTTTTGAGGGACAAGTTGTACTTTCTAATGGCGCCATTTACGGTTGCATACCATGTAGTGGGAAGCGGAAAAAAAAATTCCAAATGGGGTAGAATTGGTAAAAAAAAAACACAATTCTGATAAAGGTTTTTATTTTTATTACACTGTACACTATGCGGCAAAATTGACCTGTTATCTTCATTATCCAGGTCAGTACGGTTCCAACTATACCACACTTGTCGAATTTTTCCTGCGTTTTAATACCCCAATTTTTTTTTAAACCTTTGAGGAAAAAAAAATACATTTTATAACCATAATCTGACCCTTATAACTTTTTGTAGTTATGTGTACATGGCTGGGTGAGGGCTCATTTTTTGCGGGACGATCTGTTATTTTCAGTGATACTAAATGGAAGTGTATGCGACTTTTTGATCACTTTTTATAAATTGGCTGTTTTAATTTTTTTTCCTGTTACGCCATTTGCTGTGAGCCCTTAATATTGTTATATTTTAATAGTATGGGCATTTTCGCACGCGGTGATGCCCATGATGTTTTTTTTTATTGGTTAGGTATTTTTATTTTAAGGAAAGGGGGTGATTTAAACTTTTATGGGTTTTTTTAAATATATATTTGTAAAAACTGTTTTTTACTTTTCTTCAGTCACCTTGGGTTACAATAACTGGCAATCATTAGATTGCCCATTGTGTTCACTGATGGCTAAAAATATAACAATACAATGCTGCCACCTAGTTGCCTGTATTGGTATATTCCTGAAATAGGCACTGAAGCCTGCTTGAGGCTTTGGTGTATTTCAGAAGTAACAGGTTCCCAGATCTCAGTCGGGGAATGCAGTTGCCAGAGCGGAAGTGCGCAACTTCCTCTTCCGGACTGCGAAAATGCCGTGGTCACCTTTGACCACGGCATCTGAAGGGGAAAATGTATGCGATCAGCCTTATGGCTGATCGCATAAATGTGCCGCGTGTCTCTGCTATTTAAAATAGCAGAAACCCGGTGGCTATGGTGCCCGCTGCGCGCACGCCATGTTTAAAGAAAGGGTTAAACTATGTGTCTTATTCATATTGTCATTTATACTATCATGACGTTAGCGTTTTTTGTCTTTTTATATACTATGTACAGCACTATGATGCTGAAATTTCCTTCAGGATCAGTAAAGTCATATGTTATGTTATTAGGGAACTGTGATTATAATGTGATATGCTACTTTATATATAGGGGATGCGTTTTGGTTTGCTATGTATGATACACCATGTAATGTGCCTGATTCTGCTGTGACCCGTGAAAAGGGGATAACACCTAGGTAATCACTGTATTGGTTGAGATAAAATATTGGCAAGTGGTGGATTAATGGTGATGTACACCGCAACGCTGGGCTGAGTCAGGGGTCAGTGTCTGAGTTACAGTTCCATGAAGAGGACCGCATATTCTCTTCATGCCGAGTGAAGAAAGAAAGCACTAGAAGAATACTGCTCCCGCTGATGTGCAGAGGACCAGCTATGTTGCATGGTAATTGGCAAGAGGGGGTCGGTGATGCTTGTAGATCAGAGTGGTGACACCCACAACGACAGGGAGTGTTGATCGGGGCCAGAGGGAGAGGTTGGGGGGGGGGGCAACTGATATGGCGATTCCTAGCCCTTGGATCAGTGAGAGACCTGTAAAATGCATGGTAAGAAGGAACAGACAGCTTGTCACAGTAAGAGTAAAGCCTGTGTAGATGGCAGCAAAGTTGGCGTGTGCAGAGTACTGTGTGTATGTGCACCACATGGAGAGAATCCATGACCTGTGGACACTGCATGGAGAGAAGCTGTGGCCTGTACCAAGCAATAAGAAGCCATTTTCATCATAGATACCAAGAGGGTGCAATGCCAGGGGAGAAATTAAGCCTGTTGCCACAAGCAGAGACTTTACGCCCATCAAGTTGTTGCCTCGAAAGAGAATTGCAATCGTTTAAGGGGTTACCCAGGATTTTGATATTGAAGTCCTATCTTCAGGATAGGTAATCCATATCAGAATGGCGGAGGTTCGAGTCCTGGCACCCCTGTCGGTCAGCTGTTCCAGAGGCTGCGATCCTGCGGCGATCGATCTGAGAGAGCTTTGGCCTTTCCCTAGGCCAACGATGTCACCCTACATCAGTCACAGGGCCTAGTAGCAGCTCAATGCCATTCAAGTGAATAAGGCTGAGCTGCAACAATAAGCACAGCCACTATCCAATCTACTTGGTAAGCTGCTAGGAGACCACTGCACTCACCGTAGCTCCAGTGAGCACACGGCCTCTTCAAAGAGCTGATTTGCGGAAGTGCCAGATCTGATATTGATCACCTATTCTGAGGATAGGCCATCAATATCAAAATCCCAGATAACCCTTTTAAGCAATTTGCCTCTTGTGAGAGTTTTGTAACTGCCAAGCTTGTTGCCCAACTTGAGTTCAATATAGCCATAGTTAAGTCAAGAACGCATCCATCTGTCCCCACTCTTGAGTGGAGGTGTTGCACACCATTCATAGACCAATAAGATGCTATATAAGGTCTGGCCCCCTTACAAGCTGTTACCTGGGTTCGTCACCAAACAGTAGGAAATTAGATTCTTATGCAATTTCCTTGGTCTCCATTACTTGCTCAATTCTTTCCTTGGTGCAATATTCCATTAAGCAGCACCATTATTCAGATGAAAAGAGGACATTCAAAAACACAAGTAGTTGTATAAAGCTAAATATTTCTTAAAGGGATTGTCCAGTCCTCAAGATACATCAATAATATCAGATCGGTGGAGTTCTGAGTTTCTCTTCAAACAGCTAATCAGCAGGGGTGCCGGTAGTTTGTCCCCTGCCGATCTGATGTTGAGGATAGGTCATGAATAGTAAAAAAGTGAACAATTCCTTTAAAAGGGTAGTCTCAGTCCAGCAAAAGGCATTTATTTTGTAGACAAAGTTAATGGCACTTACTAATGTATTGCGATTGTCCATATTGCCTCCTTTGCTGGCTTGATGAATTTTTTTATCTCTGGTGGCCAGGGCCGTGGAAGCGAGTAAAGGCATGCATGTGCAGCAACTCCCGTCCCAGCTACCTAATATCTGCCCTGAAGCAGTGGCAGTAAGCCCTGGACACCAGCAGTGTATGATGCACTAAAAAAATTAATCAAGCCAGGGAAGTAAGTTATATGGACAATTACAATACATTAGTAAATGTCTTGTATTAACTTTGTCCACATGATAAATGTCATTTGCTAAAGTGAGACAACCCCTTTAAGGCTACTTTCACACTAGCGTTCGGCTGTCCGCTCGTGAGCTCCGTTTGAAGGGGCTCACGAGCGGACCCGAACGCTTCCGTCCAGCCCTGATGCAGTCTGAATGGATGCGGTTCCGCTCAGACTGCATCAGTCTGGCGGCGTTCAACCTCCGCTCCGCTCGCCTCCGCACGGACAGGCGGACAGCTGAACGCTGCTTGCAGCGTTCGGGTGTCCGCCTGGCCGTGCGGATCCGTCCAGACTTACAATGTAAGTCAATGGGGACGGATCCGTTTGAAGATGCCACAATATGGCTCAATCTTCAAGCGGATCCGTCCCCCATTGACTTTACATTGAAAGTCTGGACGGATCCGTCCGAGGCTATTTTCACACTTAGCTTTTATATGCCAATATAATGCAGACGGATCCGTTCTGAACGGAGCCTCCATCTGCATTATTATGATCGGATCCGTTCAGAACGGATCCGATCGAACGCTAGTGTGAAAGTAGCCTAAGGCATACTGTAAAAAGGTAATATTTTAGCCTTGCAGGGCCTTTCTCAAGCCAATATCAAAATGTTATATTGGCATGAGAAAGACCCTGCAAGGGTGAAACTGTGTCTTTTACACCATTATTTGGTAAAGGATACATCCTATGCCTTGGAATACCTTCTTTTCCTGACTTTGTCAACAGTTAGGCCTCTTTCACACGGGCGTCATGCTTTGGCTCAGGATGCGTCCCGAGTGCATTGCGGCAAACCCGCGCGAGTAGTTACGCAATTTTTAGTCAGTTTTGACTGCGATTGCGTTCCATTGTTCGGTTTTTATCGTGCGGGTGCAAACGGAATGTGGTACCCAGACCCGAACTTCTTCACTGAAGTTGGGGTTTGGGTTCAAGGTTGTGTAGATGTAATTATTTTCCCTTATAACATGGTTATAAGGGAAAATAATAGCATTCTTAATACAGAATGCTTAGTAAAGTAGGGCTGGAGGGGTTAAAAAAAATAAAAAATAATTTAACTCACCTTAATCCACTTGTTTGCGCAGCCCGGCTTATCTTCTGTCTTCTTCTTTGCTGTGCAGGAGGAAAAGGACCTTTGATGACATCACTGTGCTCATCACATGACCCATCACCATGGTGATGGATCATGTGACGGACCATGTGACGAGCGCAGTGACGTCACCACAGGTCCTTTTTCTCCTGCACAACAAAGAAGAAGACAGAAGAGAAGCCGGGCTGTGCAAACAAATGGATTCAAGTGAGTTAACCCCTCCAGCCCTATTTTACTAAGCATTTTGTATGAAGAATGCTATTATTTTCCCTTATAACCATGTTCTAGGGAAAATAATAATGATCGGGTCCCCATCCCGATCGTATCGGCTCCCCATCCCGATCGCAAGCAAGTAGGGATCGGGTCCCCATCCCTACTTGCTTGCGGATGCTTGCGATTTTCACGCAGCCCTATTCACTTCTATGGGGTCTGCGTTGCGTGAAAAACACACAATATAGAGCATGCTGCGATTTTCACGCAACGCACAAATGATGCGTGAAAATCACCGCTCATGTGCACAGCCCCATAGAAATCAATGGGTCCAGATTCAGTGTGGGTGCAATGCGTTCACCTCATGCATTGCACCTGCATGGAAATCTCGCCCGTGTGAAAGAGGCCTTAAAGTTCTATTAATAAAGTCATAGTAATAGGGGAGTAAATTAAAATAATCTCCATGTGACTATAAAAATAACACACTAGGATACGTGGTGAATTCGCAATGATTTTTGTTGAAGCGCTACTCAAGGACCTATGCATTTGTGCGTATATTGTAAATGGAGAAGCTTCCCTTTAGCCCTCCTAGGACTTTTCACACAATGTAGTTACAGGCTAGCAGTTCACCGGCTCTAGAGAAGGCACCCTCAAACTGCGGCCCTCCAGCTGTTGTAAAACTACAACTCCCACAATGCCCTGCTGTAGGCTGATGCCTGTAGGCTGTTCGGGCATGCTGGGAGTTGTAGTTTTGCAACAGCTGGAGGGCCGCAGTTTGAGGATGCCTGCTCTAGAGTGTGGCAATTCAGAAACAAATTGCTATGATTTCCCAGCACCGTTAGTAGCACCTCAGTTGACTATTTAATGACTTTAATTGACTAGGTCACTGATAATAGGGCATCTGTAAGATTCATATATCAAAAGGAGCCCTGTCACAGTGACAGATTCGCTATAAACACACTGTCTATTATAACAGTATGATACCTTGTTATAAATCTAGCATATTTCATTCATTATTGATTGTCTAACATGTTACCTTTCATTGACCATATAGAAAAACAAAAATTCCTGTGATAAGTAGTAAATTAGCTTTTTTGTTAAAAAAGCTACTCAAGGAGATGTGACCAATATTTTTGAGCATATACTGTAATTGGTGAAGCTTCCCTATAGCCCTTCTAGGACTTTTCACACAATGTAGTTAGAGGCGAGCAGCTCATTGACTCTAGAGTGTGACAATACAGAACCAACTTGCAATGATTTTCCAGGACCTTTATTAGCACTTCAGAAGACTTTTTAATGGCTGTAATTGACAAGTTCACTGATAATGGAGCATCTGTAAGATTCACAAATCAAAATGAGCCTTATCACGGGAACAAATTCCCTCTAAACACACTATAATATAACAGTTTCTTAGAAAAAAATCGAAATCTGAAATTGTGCTCTAAATTGATCGCCTCGCAAGTTGTCTTTCATTGACCATATAGAATAATATGTCTATTGACGGCAGCAACATTTTGCACTGATTATCACACGTCATTTTAAATCAGTAGAATTCACTATTCACTTCTCCTTTTTTTTTTTTTATAATTTTTATTCATTGCACCAGCACATTGTAATATATTACAAAAGTTGACAAGATAAGAGTAGGGATGGTACAAGATTCCATTTTCATCTCACTTCTCCTTCTTTATCCCCAATGCAGTTAAGTTTTTCTTTTACTTTTTTGGGGGAAGCTCCCACCTCTTAGTGTTTTCTTATTATAATGCACATGGTTGAAAAGTGAATTAAAACATGTCTGGGCTTCATAGTTTTGTTGGACTGTTAGAAGTCCCCTGTGATTAATCACAAATAATTTAAAAAGATGCAGCTTGGTTATATCTTTGCTCTATGTATTTTGGCTTTTGTTAGCACATTTTAATTAGTATCTGGTATCTGCAATAAACAGTAAACATAAAGAGCTTTGCAAAAATGTATTAGACTGTTTGTTTTCACACTCTAATGCATATTTGCACAATTTTACCATGAAAAAGGAAAAACATGCTAAGCTCTTGGGCTCCTTCCCAAATATCCTGGAACAGAATGTAGAAATGACTAAGAATAAAACGGAGTCACATCATGCTTCAGGATTTAACCAAACAGAACTGAGCAAATCCTGTACAAAGAGAGCTGTATGAGAATACCCCCCTACCTCTTCTAGAAAGAGTTGGGAATCACTGGGCCTTGGTATCTGGAACAGAACAAGTGATAATGAGATCAGATGCTTAATATTGTGAACATGGGGATATATTCGACTTCAGAAATTGACGTGACTTTGATCAGGAGCCAAGGCCACTATCACTTGGCAATCATCATACTCTACTGATCATCAACTATACTGTGGTCTACAAAAAATATTGGTCTGAGGTCAATAGGGAACATTTAGTAAAGTTGGACACCAGTTTTAAAAACATTCTCCGCTGGTCTGGACACTTAGACACCATGGCCCAACAGAGTTACAATAATTTATTACAGAAAACGGTCTCATAGCTGGTGTGGATTTCAGTATGAGGCACATGCATGCCCCAAGATGTGACAAATGTATTGGTAGGCATGTGCCACGGGTTGTCCCATCTCAGCCTTTCATGGCCAAGATGGGAATAATCATAGTAATTGCCAACCAGGGGAGTATGGACTCACAGAAACATCCGAAGAGCCAGCGGTCCTCTGTTTCCAAAACTCCCACAGCAGTGAATGGCAGCTATTAATGCAAACAGTGCAGTACAGCAAGGTACGTTGTCTCTGGAACTCCCAAGTATCAGATATAGTGTAGTTTCCTGTGCTATGGTGTTTGTGTAGTTGCAATTCATTGCTATAGGAGTAACGGAGTGCTGGCTGTTCGGCCGATTCCGTGACTCCGCCTCTCCTGGGTGGCGCTTACTGTGATTATTCCCATCTCGCCAATGAAAGGCCAAGATGGAAAACCTCTTTCATAAACCTTCCTCCTACTTTAGTGGACTTTGAGACATTAGTCTTCAATAAATATGCTTCAATAGAATACTTTTTTTTTTGCAGGTCAGATGTTCTCTGATTCAAAAGTGGTGAATGGGATTCTTCCCCTAAATTACCAAGTCTGCTGGAGGCAGTAGAAGGATAGAACTGAGCATGTGCTTCCATCTCGGTGAGTAGGACAAAGAAATTAGAGAAAGAGCAAACAGCAGGTGGCGCTATACAACTATATTTCATTGAATAACTCAGCCGCTGTACTACATTTTTAATCACATGCAATTACAAAAGTATTCAGATCTAGGTTCTGGTTTGAAAAATTTAGAATATTTTTGTGGGACAACCCATAGAAACATAGAATGTTTCGGCAGATAAGAACCATTTGGCCCATCTAGTCTGCCCAATATACTAAGTACTATGGATAGCCCCTGGCCCTATCTTATATGAAGGATGGCCTTATGCCTATCCCATGCATGCTTAAACTCCATCACTGTATTTGCAGCTACCACTTCTGCAGGAAGGCTATTCCATGCATCCACTACTCTCTCAGTAAAGTAATACTTCCTGATATTACTTTTAAACCTTTGCCCCTCTAATTTAAAACTATGTCCTCTTGTAGCAGTTTTTCTTCTTTTAAATATTCTCTCCTCTTTTACCTTGTTGATTCCCTTTATGTATTTAAAAGTTTCTATCATATCCCCTCTGTCTCGTCTTTCTTCCAAGCTATACATGTAAAGGTCCTTTAATCTTTCCTGGTAAGTTTTATCCTGCAATCCATGTACCAGTTTAGTAGCTCTTCTCTGAACTCTCTCCAAAGTATCAATATCCTTCCGGAGATATGGTCTCCAGTACTGAGCACAATACTCCAAATGAGGTCTCACTAGTGCTCTGTAGAGCAGCATGAGCACCTCCCTCTTTCTACTGGTAATTCCTCTCCCTATACACTCAAGCATTCTGCTAGCATTTCCTGCTGCTCTATGACATTGTCTGCTTACCTTTAAGTCTTTTGAAATAATGATCCCTAAATCCCTTTCCTCAGATACTGAGGTTACGAATGTATCACTGATGTTATATTCTGCTCTTGGGTTTTTACGCCCCAGGTGCATTATTTTGCACTTATCCACATTAAATTTTAGTTGCCAGATTTTTGACCATTCCTCTAGTTTTCCTAAATCCTTTTCCATTTGGTGTATCCCTCCAGGAACATCAACCCTGTTACAAATCTTTGTGTCATCAGCAAAAAGACACACCTTACCATCGAGGCCTTCTGCAATTTCGCTGATAAAGATATTAAACAATATGGGTCCCAGAACAGATCCCTGAGGTACCCCACTGGTAACAAGACCTTGGTCTGAATATACTCCATTGACTACAACCCTCTGTTGCCTGTCCCTCAGCCACTGCCTAATCCATTCAACAATATGGGAGTCCAAACCCAATCAAAAAAATCAATAAGATTAGTTTGACATGATCTCCCTGAAGTAAACCCATGCTGTTTGTCATCTTTCAATCCATGGGATTTTAGATGTTCCACAATCCTCTCCTTAAGTATGGTTTCCATTAATTTCCCCACTATTGATGTCAGGCTTACTGGCCTATAGTTGCCCGATTCCTCCCTACTACCTTTCTTGTGAATGGGCACAACATTTGCTAATTTCCAATCTTCTGGGACGACTCCGGTTGCCAGTGATTGGTTAAATAAATCTGTTAATGCTGAGCTCTTTTAATAGCTTTGGGTGTATCCTCCCCTTTAAGAAGCTAGCTGTAATTTTGAAATATATATTTTTTTAATTATATCTTTATTTTCCATTCTGGCCTGTGGTCACATGACCATGTCCACACAGTTTTTTCTTATTTCCTATGAAGTTATGTCCTTGTGCGCAGAGATAGGGGAGTGTCCGTGTAATTAGCTGGGTGGGAGGAGCTATAAACTAGGTCGGTGTTGTCAGGGGCAGGTGATAGAGGAGTGTGTATATAACTAGCTGGGTGGGAGGAGCTATAACCTAGCTGGACTTTGTCAGGGCTGTGCTAGGGGAGTGTGTATGTAACTAGCTGGGAGGGAGGAGCTATAAACTAGATGGGCGTTATTAGAGTGGTGCTAGGAGAGTGTCTATGTAACTAGCTTGGTGGGAGGAGCTATAAACTAGCTCGGTGTTGTCAGGGGCAGTGATAGGGGAGTGTGTATGTAACTAGCTGGGTGGGAGGAGCTATAAACTAGCTGGGCTTTGTCAGGGGCGGTGCTAGGGAAATGTCTGTATAACTAACTAGCTGGGTGGGAGGAGCTATAAACTAGATGGGAGTTGTTAGGGGCGGTGCTAGAACTGTGGTGGAGAAGGAAGAAGTGCATCATGGCTTTTTTTGGGTACAGCAACAGGAAGTGCTATATAAAGGATGGAAAGAAAATCAGAGTGATTGGTTTACATAGTGAAAATGTATCAAAAGAGTCCAAATTGGAAAAAAAATGCATTGGCTAGGTGTACATGAGGTCAGCAACTACACGAGCAAATGTTAAAAAACATAGTAAGCCCAGAAAACCACTTTAAGGCCACAGGATTTTTTCATTATCTGCACTGCCACATACTTAGACATGTAACTTTTTAAAAGTAAAAATATTTTTCTTCTCTTGGCCTTCAAGGAGCCATAACATGTTTATTTTTCTGTTAATGTAAACATATGAGGGTTAGTGTTGAGCGGGCACCAAAGTGCTTGTGTGCTCGAGTAGAACAGTATGCGATGCTCGGGTGTTCTACCGAGCACCCGAGCACAATGGAAGTCAATGGGAGAACCCCAGGCACCCCCTGCTCTGAAGAGGGGAGGGTGTCGGGACTCTAGTTTGGCTTAGGAGTCCCTGCTCTGACTAGTATTAACTAGCGTGGGCGGGGCAAAGCTCCATTCAAGTGAACAGAGCTTAGCCCAGCCCACGCCAGTTGATACTAGTCGTGATGTCAGTGGGCCAGCGATAAACAGTGAGAAGGCCGCGGCGCTGCTGGAGCGCCGCTGCCATCTCAAACAGCTGATCGGCGGGGGTTCCGGGTGTCAGGCCCCCAGCGATCAGAAGCTGATGATCTATCCAGAGGATAGATCATCAGTTAAATGAAAGTGCAGAACCCCTTTAATTTAAATACATATATATAAGTTTTTAGCCATAATATATTTACACATATTATTATATATTTAGAATATATAATATATTATAATATATTATAGCTAAAATAGCAGTAGTAGTTTCCCACATATTATGCATTCATATATATCAGAAGTATGATTTTATCTATATATTTTTTTTCCAGTAATTACACATTTATTTTGTGCCATACATTTTTTACAACTACTAAAAAAAACTAAAAAAAAATATCATTCTAATTTAACCTTTATTTCTGAAAAAGTTTGTGATGGGATTTGAACTCACAGCTTCTGCATCATATCCCAGCACTTCAGCCACTACACTATATAGCTGCATAACCAGTCACTAAAAAGTAATTAAAGTCTCATATGCAGCTATTATAGCTGAGTGGTTAAGTGCCTTGAGACTGAGGCAAAAGGTTGTGAGTTCTAATCCTGGCAGAAGTAATTACACATTTATTTTGTGCCATACATTTTTTACAACTACTAAAAAAAAATAAAAAAATATATCATTCTAATTTAACCTTTATTTCTGAAAAAGTTTGTGATGGGATTTGAACTCACAGCTTCTGCATCATATCCCAGCACTTCAGCCACTACACTATATAGCTGCATAACCAGTCACTAAAAAGTAATTAAAGTCTCATATGCAGCTATTATAGCTGAGTGGTTAAGTGCCTTGAGACTGAGGCAAAAGGTTGTGAGTTCTAATCCTGGTAGAAATTTTTCTGAAATACAGGCTAAATTAGATTTAAATACACTGGGGTGTCCCGAAGCACTGACTCCATGTATGGACATAGCTATATATGGAGTCAGAGCAGGGACTCCTAAGCCACAGACTCACACTGTACAGCGAACTTCTGCATAGAAATAGAGGCTAAATTTGATTTAAATACACTGGCTCGAGGACACATGTGGTGTTTGGACAAACTGGTGTTGGGCTTGTTTTTGCAAGAGGAATAGTATTTTTAGTGACACATTTTGGGGTACATATGACTTATTTTAATGACTTATTTTTGTGGGGCCATAATGGAAAGAAAAGCAGTTCTGCCATTATGTTCTACACTTTCATAGTGCGGCATAACAAACTTTTATTCTATAAGTCAATATGATTTAGGGAGATTTGAAATATGTGTTATTTAGCTTTGTTTTTTTTTAAATAACATGCTATCTTCATTATACAGAGAGAAAAAATTTAGACGTGCTCCAACCCTGTCACACCAAGCACGGACCAGACCAGGAACCACGGCGTTACATGAGTAAAAAGAGAAAAGGGTCCAGCTCGATTAAAATGTTACCTTTATTTTTCAGTGCAGATAAAAGCAAGTTACACTCCAGTTACATGTTTCGGATCAGGGACAATGGCGATCCTTCCTCATGACATGCCATGAGGAAGGATCACTATTGTCCCTGATCCGAAACATGTAACTGGAGTGTAACTGGCTTTTATCTGCACTGAAAAATAAAGGTAACATTTTAATCGAGCTGGACCCTTTTCTCTTTTTACTCTATCTTCATTATACAGGTTGTGACAAACCAAATGCAGTAACAAAATAAGACCACTTTTTATGACATTTTTGTTTTTACTTTTTTTCTCAAAAAACACTATCAGCCTATTTTTATTTGTCGCACTAGGGACAACACAATACCATTGTTTCATTTCTTTTGTAATGCATTGGTATAGCTTATATAAATGCGGTCCGGCATATCGTTGAAACAGTGACAGGCAGCTTATTAGGTTGTGACTGAGGCACGCTTTGGGGCAAGGCAATACACCAGGAATTTAGTTTTCAGGGTGCAGATGGCGACAGAGTAAGACCCCTCTCTAACTGCCTAGATTCTGAGGTCGTGATCGACCATGCCAAGTAATGGGTTAAACAGCTGGGATTATTGCTCATTAGTGTCGATCGTGAATTTTCTAATCTAATCACTGGGAGAATTCGCGAAGATCTAGAATATAGTGCTATATCTTCATAATCGCAAATATTCTACAGGGTGGGCCATTTATATGGATACACCTTAATAAAATGGGAATGGTTGGTGATATTAACTTCCTGTTTGTGGCACATTAGTATATGTGAGGGGGGAAACTTTTCAAGATGGGTGGTGACCATGGCGGCCATGTTGAATCCAACTTTTGTTTTTTCAATAGGAAGAGGGTCATGTGACACATCAAACTTATTGGGAATTTCACAAGAAAAACAATGTGTTCAATGTGCTGCCCATTGTGTTGGATTGTCAATGCAACCCTCTTCTCCCACTCTTCACACACTGATAGAAACACCACAGGTGAAATGCTAGCACAGGCTTCCAGTATCCGTAGTTTCAGGTGCTGCACATCTCGTACCTTCACAGCATAGACAATTGCCTTCAGATCACCCCAAAGATAAAAGTCTAAGGGGGTCAGATCGGGAGACCTTGGGGGCCATTCAACTGGCCCACGACGACTAATCCACTTTCCAGGAAACTGTTCATCTAGGAATGCTCGGACCTGACACCCATAATGTGGTGGTGCACCATCTTGCTGGAAAAACTCAGGGAACGTGCCAGCTGCAGTGCATAAAGAGGGAAACACATCATCAGTGTGTGAAGAGTGGGAGAAGAGGGTTGCATTGACAATCCAACACAATGGGCAGCACATTGAACACATTTTATAAGTGGTCAGAAACTTGTAAATAACTCATGAAAGAATAAAGTTACATTAAAACCAAGCACACCATTGTTTTTCTTGTGAAATTCCCAATAAGTTTGATGTGTCACATGACCCTCCTCCTATTGACAAAACAAAGTTGGATTCAAAATGGCCGACTTCAAAATGGCCGCCATGGTCACCACCCATCTTGAAAAGTTTCCCCCCTCACATATACTAATGTGCCACAAACAGGAAGTTAATATCACCTACCATTCCCATTTTATTAAGGTGTATCCATATAAATGGCCCACCCTGTAGATTTATTTTCATCAATACCCATGATCCCTCCCTGCTTCTTTCTTGTGGGCCAATGAGAAGACTGCAATATCTTTGTCAGAGCTTAGCAACATCCCTAGCAACTAATAGGAAAGTTGCCTACCCCTTTACTACGGTATATAAGAAACTCCTCAGCAGCCATTGTCTGCAGTTTTTTGCAGTTCTGAGAGAGAGAGCAGTGACATTGCTGTGTTCTGTGCTTTGCTGAGTCATCTATATCCTTATTCTATTACATTAGATAGTTAGTTAGCTCATTTGCTGTCTGCTTTTCTGTGCTGTGATAGGGATTACTGTGCTGTGATTAGTGTGCTGTGATAGGAATTACTATGCTGTGATAGGGATTAGTGTCTTTGTCTTTCATCAGCCGTGATCGTGGTAGGGAAGTTGGTTCCAGTGCTTGACTGCTGCCGGTATGGGGATGCTTCTCTAGCAAAAGTGAGCAACGCCTGTATTGCGTGCGAAATATGCGCATATTACATTGGGGATTTTCGCAATCAAGAAAATAATGACTGGAGATCACAAATTCTAGAATTAGCAAATTTATGGCAAATATTAGGCCAAAAATTAGCAAAAATATCATGAAAACTAATATTGGCTATGCTGCTCATCACTATCTTTCATCCCAGCCTATACAGCAGGAACCCATCTGACTGTGCAGGGCCCTGGCTGTGATTGTGGGGCACAGCTCCTGTGTCCGCATGATCACCATTATATAATTGTAAACCATGGAGGCTTAATAGAAACCTCTCCATGATGTACAGTTATGTTATGGTGGTTTAATGGGTTAAATATCCCATTCACACAACAGGATAAAGAACACTTAGGAGGAATTTATCATTGGGGGAAATTTTAAAGACAGTCTTGCAGAAGCCTGCATGGATATAATTTGGACTAAATCTATAAAATGTTGCATGATTATTGTCTGCAGCTGTGCACACGATCCCATCCGTTTCAAAGTGTACAGGCCATTGACCAGAGGATCGCTGAATGGAACAGGAAGCCGGAGCAGAGCAGCAAGGAGCAGGTGAGGACCATTTTTTCAATAGGTACAACATGTTGCTGGGGACAGTTTAAAAAACAAAAGTCCCAAAGACTGGACAAGCCTTTTGAAGGGGTTATCCAGTGAAATGTATTACCATGCAATGAATAGGGCAGGGATTCCCAACCTGCGGCCCTCCAGCTGTTTCTAAACGAAATGAACTCCCAGCATGCCTGCAGAGCCAACAACTATCAGCCTACAGCAGGGCATGGTGGGAGTAGTAGTTTTAAAACAGCTGGGGGGCTGGAGGTTGGGCATTTCAAATGATGTATTATTGTAATATAAATGCAACAAAGATATAATTCATCCCTACTTGTCAATTCTTGAAAATATTCAGCTTTATCTCCCTCTAGACAGTGGAGAAGGAAATTGCTGGGGCATTACACAAACTATAAGTATCTCTTGGGTTCTATGTGTGGGACCATTTTGTATGCAGGGGAGGTAGGGTTCAACGTAAGCTTGTTGCAATGCTTCTAGGGAGATGCAGGTGCTTGATGAGCTACTGCCCACCCACAGAAGGGGAAGAAAGTCATCCAGATAAGCAGATATGCAAGTAAAAAAAAATTAAAAAAACTTTTAATTCATGGGACAACCCCTTTAAGCGGTCATGTGGAGTCCATGTCTCAGAGCTTTTTTGGCAGCACAAGGAGTCCTGCACAATATTCAGCTTTTGGCTGATTGGTGTATATTGTTTAAATCTCAAATTATTTCATGCTCCAATGCTCTACCTTGCCCTGCGCTGTATAGGCCAAGGGCTTTTTTGTTTACATTGGCGCACTTCTAGGCGGAGGCTTTTGCCCAGCAGTGTTCCTGATGGAGCTAAAGCCTGCCCATTAGAGAGCCTGGTAAGTCACCGGATCTCCAAAAAATGCCTTTGCCCTGCACGATTCAGCGCAGGGCAAAGGAGACCATCGGAGCGTGAAGATGGAGATATGTCTGGGTTCAGCTCTTTACCTGGACAACCCCTTTAATATAGACCATAACTGCTGTTTGTTCAAAATTATATGTAATTAAGAAAAAAAAAAGTATATATATTTATTTAATATAAATGAATATTTCATTAAACAACATATTAGGATGATAATTGAAACTGACACAACTATCTTTGCTACCTCTGTTTCTAGGTGTAATCTGTTTGGAGAGCTATTGGTTAATTAGAAGCAACCACACAAAATGTTCCATTTTGATACCACACTACGGATCAAATCAGGTAACACATTTATTATTTCACTTAACAATGTGCTCTAGAAGGTCTAGTAAAACAAAACTACAAAGAACATTTTAATTTATACATTAAAAGTTCTGGAAAAAAAATGTTGAGTTGCATTATTAAAGATTGAAGTCTGGAAATAGCGAGTTTTACATCTTGGATTTGTATGAAAATGTAATGGTATGTTTATTCCCCTAAGGAATGTTAAAATGAGGCGCAAATGATATAACCCTGGCTCCCATCTGAGGCCTCCTGCACACGAACGTGTGCGCCCCGTGGCATGAACACCGACCGCGGGGCAGCCGCAGCGGATCGTGGACCCATTCACTTTAATGGATCCGCCTGTTCCGCAAAAAGATAGGACATGTTCTATCTTTTTGCGGAACGGAAGTACGGGACAAAACCCCACGGAAGCACTCCGTAGTGCTTCCGTAGGGTTCCGTGCTTCCATTCCGCATCCCTGGATTTGCGGACCCATTGAAGTGAATGGGTCCGCATCTGTGATGCAAAATGCCCACGGAACAGCGCCCGTGTATTGCGGATCCGCAAATGCGGTCCGCAATACGGCAACGGGCAGCACACGTTCGTGTGCAGGAGGCCCGATTCTGATGAGTGGTATGTTTAGCTTAACAAAGAATGACATATTCTGCGCTAACTCATTTCCACAGGTTAAAGACCAGGAAGAGAAGGACCACACGCAGGATCATAATCAATATGTGTTTTGCAAAATGAATGGTAAGAAAAAAAAAGGTTCTCAGGCGTGCACCCACTAGACTGCATAGTAAGGTCACATGCATACTAAATATATTCTACTGGTGACAGGGCATTCACATGACAGTGCCTGTTTTGCTTCCGGGCCTGTGCAGCCACTATGCAAAAGAAAGGACATGTCCTATCCGCAACATACGGATTGAGGATCCATTGAAATCAATGGGTCCGCACAGTGATGTGGGGTGAACATGGCCAGTGTCGGTGTATTTCAGATCCGCGGTTTGTGGTCCGCAAAATGGACAAGACTAGGGATGAGTGAATAGACTTCGGATGAAACATCCGAAGTCGATTCGCATAAAACTTTGTTCTAATACTGTACGGAGCAGGAGCAGGCCATGTGAATGCACCCTAAATATGATTTCAATGTGAATGAATCACTTAATATTAAAACCAAAATAATAAATCTTTATTGTTAAATTTTCTTAAAACCAGGAATCACAAACTCACTCTTTTTGGTGGGAGAATGTGACCCATTGTGGTACCTGCATCTATCAGACTCATGTGAACGTGTCATAAAAGTCTTATCTCTTATCAGACTCTCATCTACAGTGGAATCCTTCAAAAGAAACCTGAAAACCCACCTCTTCAGACAAGCCTACAACCAGTGACCCTGCTGCCTCTATACCGCCATGACCAGTTTCACCCTCACCTACTGTGTCCTTTCTCCTATACCATGTAGATTGTAAGCCCTCACGGGCAGGGCCCTCTCTCCTTCTGTACCAGTTTGTAACTCGTCTTGTTTATGATTAGTGCAATTGTCTGCATTATGTATGTGCACCCCTTATCATATGTACAGCGCTATGGAATGAATGGCGCTTTAATAATAAATAATGATAATAATAATATCTGCAGTCCTATGTAACACCATACAAAACACAGTGATAATTGTGAGTAGTGATAACATAGTAGATGTTACATGCAGTCCTATGTAATACCACAGATAACACAGTGATATCTCACTGAGTACAAATAATGTAGATGTCACCTTCAGTCTTATGTAACACTGCAGATAACATAGTAATACCTCTCTGAGTAGAGATAGTAGTAAAAGTTACCTTCAGTCCTATGTAACACTACAGATAACAGTGATAAATCTCTGAGTACAGATAATGTACATTTCTCCTACAGTCCTATGTAACACCATAGATAAAACAGAGATAAAACTCTGAGTACAGGTAATGTAGTAGATGTCACCTGCAGTCCTATGTAATGCCCCAGATAAGGGCTCATGCACACGACCGTATGCCCTCCGAGACATACGGTCCGCGAGCGCGCCATGTGTCCCAGAGCGGCATACATCATGCGCACGGGAGCGCACAGCATCATAGGTTACTATGATGCTGTGCGCATCGGGCCGCCCGCCAGACTATTGTCATGTACTATGATATTATGAGTGCAGGACAATAGCCCCGTGGGCGGCCCGATGCGCACAGCATCATAGTAACCTATGATGCTGTGTACTCCCGTGCTCACGGACTGTATGTCTCGGAGGGCATACTGTCGTGTGCATGAGCCCTAAGACGCTTCAAGTTACAATATACTGAGAACTGTGTACATGACTGCCCCCTGTTGCCTGGCAGCACCCGATCTCTTGCAGGGGGCTGTGATCCGCACAATTAACCCCTCAGGTGCCGCACCTGAGGGGTTAATTGTGCGTATCATAGCCTCCTGTAAGAGATCAAGTGCTCCCCTCTCCCCCCCTCCTAATTAAAATCCCCCCCCATATACTATGGCCCCAGTTGTGCCCCCATCTTTATATTATGGCCCCAGTTGTGCCCCCACAGATATATTATGGCCCCAGTTGTGCCCCCACAGATATATTATGGCCTTAGTTGTGCCCCCACAGATATATTATGGCCCTAGTTGTGCCCCCACAGATATATTATGGCCCCAGTTAGTAGCAGTGGAGAGTACCGCGCATCCGCCCTCCATTGAGTCCTATGGGTGCTCTGAAAAGAAGAAAAACCCGAGCCAGCTAGGTTATTTTCAGAGAAAAGTGAATGGAACGTTGGCCGTGCTTGCAATGGTGTGCCTCCCATCCATTTCAGTGTGCCTCCAATTCATTTCAATGGGACTTCTGAAAATAGATCAGCGTGCCACGTGGCTATTTTCGGCACTCCCATAGGAATGAATGGAGGGCGACCACGCATGTGTGGTGCGCACTCCGGGATTTGCTGGCTCCGTTTTATATATATATATCGATATGTTCCCGATGTCTGAAATGGTACAACCCCTTTTACTGTTTGTCTAGCTGTATGAACGTTACTTCCACTTTCCCTCTGTGCCGGTCATCTAACAAATCTTATCTCTAAATTACTGAGAGGTCATACACACTTATTTAAGACACATTCTTATCAAAAAGATAAGAACTGAGCTATAATGAGTGTTTATGTCGGAGATAAGGAGCCGTCAGCTGAGCTGCGTGATGGAACAGAGTGAAAATTTAGAGCCTACTATTAGAGAAACTGAAGGCTGTACAGAGAAAGGGGCTCAACATTTTTAATAAAGACCAATTGAAAATATTCTTTTTAGCTCAAAATGAGTACAATGCAATAACAAAAAAGGCCCACCAAAGGTGTACATAGCCTTTTAAGATGTATTCCCATCACAGACAACGGGGGCATATTGCTAGAATATGCCCCCATTGTCTGATAGGTACGAGTCCCACTTCTGGGACCCACACCTACAATGAGAATGGAGGGTGCACTGCGCAGTGCCGCAGTGCGCTGTGCGCTCCCATTCACTTCTATGGGAATAGTGCTTGGAGGTGGATGCCCCCCCCCCCGGAAATCTGGGGTCTTCCAGCCACAGCTCTCTCTGCTCCTTTCTCGTTGTAGGTGCGGCTCCCAGAGGTGGGACCCACACCTATCAGACATTGTATGTGATGGGAATACCCCTTTAAGTATACCTGGCACATGAAGTGAGCTACAGATATTCCACATAGCCATGTTTTAGTGCCACCATAAACTGTAAGTGCTGAACATTGACCCCATAATGTCATTTACAGTGCCCCCATCCATCCATTCACATGTATCAGTCTACAAATGAAACCGAAAATCGAACCAGTCAGTAATGTACAGACAAACCCCATGCCATAGTCAGACTATGATAGTCTGTATATACCTTTATATCTAGATAGATGGATATAGTGGAAGGGAAGATAGAGATACATACAGCGGATATATAGATAGATAGGAGATAGATATAATTGATACATATAAATATATATAGAGAGAGATACAGTGAATAGAAATATATACGTAGTACATGGATATTGGATTTGTGCACAGAGAACACTGTAACCTCCCCTCCTCCCAGCTCCTGTATTACACACTGTACCACTTCCTGTATTCTGCTACGGAGCACGCCGTGTGGAAAAACGCTTGACCCACTGCGGCCACTGTAGCCGCTCCGCCGCAAGGACTGCTGGGGATTGTAGTTTGTAGTGGTTCCTAGTGTCTCCCTGTCATGGCTGCTTCCAGTTAGGTACTGTGCTTTTCCTCCTTCTTTAATGACACTAGTCTGCCGGTTTCTACAATGGACGCTACTGTGGTGTTAGTGTGAACAGTGCCGGTCCATGGGCATGGCTGGACGCTGACTTGGGGGGCACTGTGTGCACCCTGCGGTGCAGCTGTGGGGTCCTGGCAAAGTGTCAGGCAGGTGACCGTGTTCTGCATCCAGGGGTGCGGTGGGTTTATATGAGGTGACAGGCTCGCTTCCTCCCCAGTCATATGACACCAGCTGTATGTGCTGCTGGGGGGGCATGGACCAGCACTGGTCTTACTGGTCAGCCATGCTACTCTGTCTGTGATGGAGGAGTGTGGGGGTCTGGGGGTTTATTAGTGTCATATCTCCCTATGAAATGTATATACTGAGTCATGAGCAGTGATGGGATTCCAGTTCTGTATGATGGACATATTACATGTAATATATATATATGTTATAAAGGACACATTAGATTTATTATAGATACTATAAAGGACGGTTGCATTGTACTGACACATCTATGGCGGTGCGCCCGTCATCACTTCCTCTTCAGCACAGTTGTCACCACAAGTTCCTTTCTGCTGAGCTGTTGTGAATGGGGATAGCAGGGACCCAATACTGTGGCCTCATGCACGTTGCCATGTCACAGATCCTTGCTGTATGGATCCCTATGATGGTGGCCGTAGCCCGCGGTGACCCCCTCAGCCTCTATATCTAGATGGTGGCACAGAGTTTGGATGTGATATGCTCCATCACTGGCCATGTTATGGAGGTAGTCTTTCCTAGAAACCAAATTCTTCCATGATAGATCAGGTGATGGCGCCGCAAACAATCTTTTGTGCACTCTTTTTACACAATCATCGCCTGAACTGATCTGGGAGTTGTCAGAGTTCTTTTGACTGGGGTTTTCTGTCTTATATGGATGACCTATCCCCAGCTTACTAAAGCCAGCGTCGTACATTGTATAGCGGATGTGCTTGGTATCGCAGCTCAGCTCCATTCACTTCAATGGGAGACTGCGCTGCGCCTAGGAAGAGGTCACATTGCTCCCCACATAGGTCAACAGGATAAAACATTTTTAAGGCCTCTTTCACACTTGCGTTGTCCGGATCCGGCGTGTACTCCATTTGCCGGAATTACACGCCGGATCCGGAAAAACGCTAGTGTACTGAAAGCATTTTAAGACGGATCCGTCTTCATAATGCTTTTAGTGTTACTATGGCAGCCAGGACGCTATTAATGTCCTGGTTGCCATAGTGGGAGCGGGGGAGCGGTATACTTACCGTCCGTGCGGCTCCCGTGGCGCTCCAGAGTGACGTCAGAGCGCCCCATGCGCATGGATGACGTGCCATGTGATCACATGATCCATGCGCTTGGGGCGCCCTGACGTCACTCTGGAGCTCCCCGGGAGCCGCACGGACGGTAAGTATACTGCTCCCCCGCTCCCACTACACTTTACCATGGCTGCCAGGACTTTAGCGTCCCGGCAGCCATGGTAACCATTCAGAAAAAGCTAAACGTCGGATCCGGCAATGCGCCAAAACGACGTTTAGCTTAAGGCCGGATCCGGATCAATGCCTTTCAATGGGCATTAATTCCGGATCCGGCCTTGCGGCAAGTCTTCAGGATTTTTGGCCGGAGCAAAAAGCGCAGCATGCTGCAGTATTTTCTCCGGCCAAAAAACGTTCCGTTACGGAACTGAAGACATCCTGATGCATCCTGAACGGATTTCACTCCATTCAGAATGCATTAGGATAAAACTGATCAGGATTCTTCCGGCATAGAGCCCCGACGACGGAACTCTATGCCGGAAGAAAAGAACGCAAGCGTGAAAGAGCCCTAAAACCCCTTTTAAAGGGTTTCTGTCACTAGAATTTTTCAGTATTAAACTGGCTGACATTAGCGATGTGCTAATGTCAGCTGCACCTAACTCTGCTATTCTAATGATTATCCGTGCCCCCGTTACTGTAGAATTCGTACTTTTATAATATGTAAATGAGCCTCTAGGAGCAAGGGGGGCATTGCTCCCGCACCTAGAGGCTCCCATCTCCCACCTCAAGTCACACCTTCCAAGTGTCGATTGACAGGGCCAGGCATCGTTCGCATCCTTCTGCTTTCCCTGTGCCCTGGGGAAATCTTGCGCCGTTCAGTATTCTGCGCAGGCGCGGTGAGGGAAGGACGCTCACAGGCTGCCGGCTTGTTTTCTGCCGGAACAGCCTGCCCGAATTATCTGGATCCTGCACTGGTGGATGCAACCAGAATGCCCGCCGGCCCCATTAACTGTAATAGGGTCCAGCGGAGATCCGGCCTCCTTCTGGCTAATATGCAGAGAATCGGCCAGACAGAAACCGATGCATGCTGCGGTTTGTGTCCGCCCAATTCCCAGTATTCTCTGCCAGATCTGGCGGCTGCACGTAGATATAGCCTTAAAGAGGACCTTTCACCGATCCTGACTTTGTGGACTAAGTATACAGACATGGAGAGCGGCGCCCGGGGATCTCACTGCACTTACTATTATCCCCGGGCGCCGCTCCGTTCTCCCGCTATGCCCTCCGGTATCTTCGCTCACTAAGTTATAGTAGGCGGAGATTTCAGTCACTAAGTTATGGTAGGCGGAGTCTGCCCTTGTTCTGTTGTAGCGCTGGCCAGTCACATTGCAGAGCTCACAGCCTGGGAGAAAATAACCTCCCAGGCTTTGAGCTCTGCGCTGCGATTGGCCAGCTCTAGAGCAGAACAAGGGTAGACTCCGCCTACCATAACTTAGTGACCGAAATCTCCGAAGATACCGGCGGGCATAGCGGGAGAACGGAGCGGCGCCCAGGGATAATAGTAAGTGCAGTGAGATCCCCGGGCGCCGCTCTCCATGTCTGTATTCTTAGTTCACAATGTCAGGATCGGTGAAAGGTCCTCTGACCATGCTGGTATCAAAATTACGTTGGCTCCATCCGTACATAGACAGCTTAAAGCGGCTTCTCAATATTCCCACATCTAATCCATCCACAGTACATTGGGGGTTCAACTACTGAGGTCCTCCCACTGACTGAAAGAGCAGTTGACTCCTATGTTCCTCCTCCTATGGTGGGTAGGAATTGCATGAATTAAAGGGGTTGTCCCATCTCAGACAATTGGGGCATATCGCTAGGATATGCCCCCATTGACTGATAGGTGCGGGTCCCACCGGTGAGACCCGCACCTATATCGAGAGCGGGGCCCCGCAAGTGAAGGAGGGCGCATTGCGCATGCGCAGCCGCCCTCTATTCATTTCTATGGGGCTGCCGAAAATAGTTGAGCGCTGGCTCGGCTATTTCCGTCGGTTCCATAGAAATGAATAGGAGCCTGAGCCACGCATCGGTATGCTCCCATTCACTTCTATGGGAGCAGCGCTTGGTGGTGGATGGACCCCCAGAAATCTGGGGTCCTCCAGCCACAGCTCTCCCCGCTCCGTTCTCTTTATAGGTGCAGCTCCCAGCAGTGGGACCCGCACCTATCAGACAATCCTAGCGATATGCCCCCATTGTCTGAGATGGGAATACCCATTTAATGATGGAGCAAAGTAATACGTGAAACAGATTTACAAATAATCCTGATTATAAATTTCCTATAATTTTTTTTCTACAGCTCCTGTTCAGAGCTATGTGTCTCTATGGTAACAGACTACCAACAAACCCAGTGTAGTCAGATCATTTACCTATCACATTTTTGTTTGTCATTTAAGTAGCTAGATTCTGTAATATTGCCGCCAGGGGCGTACGGTAGTTACCATGAAAGCAGGGAAGCGGCTGCTACAGGGCCCAAACTCAGGAAGGGGCCGAGGAGGAGTACAAATGGATTTATTTTCAGGGCCCATGAAGTCGTGAGTAAAGTGCTCCTAGTCCTATCACTGGTTATTACTCTCTCCTTCCTGGTATTTTTCTCCAGGCGCCTGCGCTGTGCTAAGTCCTGGCAGCGCACAGCTTCAGGACGGGATGTAGTATACATAGGAACACACTATGACCTGATGCTGTGCAACTTCAGGTCACAGTATGTGCCTAGACACATTGCTGCACGAAGAGTGGAGGCACCCGCAGGTAGAGAAGAAAGGTGAGTATTTTTTATTTTGTCATTCAAACATTTTCTGTGGGGCCCAGTCAGTTCTAGTTATGCCACTGATTGCCGCAATGTTCCTATGATGATATGTCCTGTCATGATTTAGGAGATTTTCACTTCTCCATTATGGACATCCTGCACAAATGCCGGCTGTCGCCCAGACAAAAACTGTTGCATACAGTGGTCTTTGTCCAGCCAAAACCGGAAATCAGCCAGATCACCGCCGGACCTCATTGTAGTCAGTGGGATCCGGAGGTGAAGAAGAGGATCCGGCAGGCTGCTGTATGCGAGATGTGAACGAGGCCTAACATTGACTCCTCCATGTAGATAGACAGCCTGTCTCCAACAGCAAATATTTTTAGGAGACATGTTATTGCATCAGTTCATACAGTGGAACATAAGTTAGGCTTGGTTCCATCACCTTTATGGACTCCATTTAACGTGACAAATATGAATGGATACCTCTGACTGATGTCATACGGTGGGTCCCATCCAGGACCTGCATCTATTAGACTACAAAGAGTGTCTCTCACTCTGGAGGACCTATCATGCAGTACATGTCAATGGAACTGTGTAATGCTTTACTTCCCCTGTGGGGGCACTGCAGGAAAATTGAACACATGCAGCCAGATTCCTCCACAGATTTTAGCTGACTGGGGGAGGTCCTTCATCGTGGGACATCCTACTATCAGCATGTTTTTGGAGGATAGAAAGTTACCAGCGTGTACAACCTTTCATCTGCCGGACAGAGCTGTGAGTGGCCACAAAAAGCTTCTCTCAATATGGAGCACCCAGCATGCAGTACGTGGACTACCAAGTGATGTCAATGGAACTGTGTAATGCTTCAATTCTCCTGTGGGGGCGCTACAGGGAAATTGGACACTTGCAATCAGGTTCCTCCACAGATTTTAGCTGACTGGTGGAGGTCCACCACAGCGGGACATCCTGTAATCAGCTTATCTTTGGAGAAAAAAAGAATGTTACCAAAGCGTACAACCCCTTTAATGGTCTATCAATAGGATAGGTCTTGGATGTCTGAATTTGGAGGTCTGCCCCCCGATCAGCTCCAGTATGTAGAGAAGTCACTGTGTAAACAATAGAGGACTTGACTGTGTTGAACGGTGGAGCTCCTGCCATCAGACATTTCTAGGCTGCTCTAAGGATAGGTTATCAATGTTTTCCTCCCAGATAACCCCGACTCTATGCCAGTCATTCTCTATATATGTATAAATCCACACGCATAGCTGAAAGGTCCATCTTCCAAAAGTGAGCTGTTCTTCTATTCCATTTATGGTGACTTGTAGCTTTTCTGTCCCATTTGTGAGCTGTGTGGTTGATCGTTCCATTGATGATTATCTGAGGTGGGATTCAGCCTCTGTTCTTGTCTCGTTTTCGAGGCTTCACATGTGTTGCAGTTGTCTCCCCTCCACTTTGCTGATTGCCTCATTTTTTGGCATTCTTTACCTTCCCGGGTGAGGGAAGCGAGTGATGTCTGACACGTTTTTCACCTGATGTTTTTGAATTTTCAATGCGGTTTTGAAAATGAGTGTTCTTCCGGATTCAGTAATTGCAAGTGATTATAATTACTGATTATACTGATTATGAGTGATTTGTTTTTGGAATGATGATATCTTTAAGGTGTTTTATAGTTTGGTGTTTCATAGATTTTTATTTTTTTTTAAACTTCCAGGGGGCGAATCGACAGCTAAGATGCAGTTGACATAGATATTTGATTTTCAGATGCCTGACTCACGCATGACAAGTAGCTTGATCAGTGCTTCGTAAGGCATCCAGGTATACTGCTGTCATTCCTGGGGCTCTGCAACTACTCCTATAAGCTGTGCGCAGGCCGTGTGATGCTGGTCATCCTCTCATGTGACATCATGTGAGTTTTGACAGTTTTTTTCCAATTACTGGATCAAAGCTAAAATTCCAAGCTGGAACATGTGATTTCACAATCCTGGAATACTTACTGCCTGTGCAGATATGAAGTTGTATTTGGTGGAGATTTTTTCTTTTTTTTTAGCACGGATGTCAAACTTATGGCCCCCCGGCTGTTGCAAAACTGCAACTCCCTGCATGCCCTGATAGCTGTGGGATGTTGGGAGTTGTAGTTGTAGTTTTGCAACAGCTGGAGGGTCACAAGTATGACATCCCTGCTTTATAGCATACATCTCAATACATTTCCTATCATCTTTAGTGCTCATTCACACGACCGTCAGTTGGTTCCGCAAAAAATGCGGCTCGCGTGCGGACCCATTCACTTCAATGGGGCTGCAAAAGATGCTGATAGCACTCCGTGTGCTGTCCGCATCCTTTGCTCCGTTCCGTGGCCCCGCAAAAATTATAAGTCATGTCCTATTCTTGTCCGTTTTGCAGACAAGAATAGGCATTTCTATAAAGGGCCGTCTGTTCCGCAAATTGCGGAAGGCACATGGGCGGCATAGGTGTTTTGCGGATCCGCAATTTGCGGACCACAAAACACGGCACAGTCGTGTGAACAAGCCCTTAGGGTACATTCACACGACGAGATGTATTTTAGGGAACCATTGTGCAATTGCCTATCCTTGTCCCCAAAATGGACAAGAATAGGACATGTTCTATCGTTTTTGCGTGGCTACAGAACGGATATACGGATGTGGACTGAATGGTTCCGCATCCGATCGACAAAAGATGCGGATCGGATAAAGGCATCTGTGTTGATCCCATGTTCATATGTGTCCACATTAGTGTGAAAAATTATCTTTTATTTATCTGCTGTGTCCTCTGTATCTTGATTGACAGGGAGAAGCGTGATCACGTTTACACCGCCTGGTCCTGCCAATCAAAGCACAGAGGGCGTGGCAATTGCAGAAACAGCAGAGCCTCTAGGTGTAATGGTAACGCCCCCGTTGCTCCTAGAGGCTCATTTGCATATATTAAACCATCATTTTTCTCAGTAATGCGGGCACATATGAACATGGGACCAACACAGATGCCTTCAGCCGCCAAGTGCACATGTAACAGGTCTGCCAGTGTCATAGGTACAAATCTGCTTACAGATGCCGTTTTATTGGATTCCTGAAATCTTACTTGCAACCAGTGCAAATGAACATTTCAATTACGGTAAATGTTGTTTGTGGGGAACACCCCTTTCTTGTCATTTATCTACAGGATAGTTGATAAATTTTAGATCCCCGAGAACCCCACAGCGTAATGTTTCCATAGACTAGTTAGGACTGCCCCACCTGTACTAGTACCTGGTAAACCTATGTAGCCACATGATAAATGAGCGCCGCTGTACATTGACGCCCATTCCTGATCGTTGCTCCAGCATTCTGTCGATCATTCTACTTTTGGATCAATTGAACGCAATCCTTTATGCGGCACCGAAAATCGTTCTTTATCGCCAGCACTTTACCCTGTGCTACTGACAATATGCAAAATTAATTGGGGGCAAACGATCTCAGTAAACATTGTTCATTACCCATTCAGTCTGAATGGAGCCATGGAAAAACGAGCACTGATCATCTTATATATTGTCAGTTAATTGGTGCTTGTTCTGGGCTGAAATTGCCCTGTCTAAAAGGACCCTTAAAGGGGTTAATCTAGGAATTTATTTTGATGAACTATCCTCTAGATAGGTCATCAACATCGGATGTGCAGGGGTCCGACACCCAGGACCTGTACTGATCAGCTGTTAGAAGAGGCCAGCGCTCTATTGAAGTCAATGGGGCTGAGCTGCAATACCAAGCATAGCCACTATACAATATACAGCGCTGTGCTTGGTTTGCTTTCGGGAGCCAACCTCGCTCACCAGAGCTCCGGTGACCGCAGCGGCTCCCTGGGGTGCTGAGACTTGGACCCCCACCGATGTGATAAGGATTCCTGGATAACCCCTTTAAAAAATGTTTAGGTCACACGCTTTTTCGACTCCATACTATCAGATTAAAAGTCTTGCCATGCCTAATAGGTGCATGAACATTTTAGTACAATTTTTGATTATTATGATGAAAAATTCCTGTAGTGGTAAATATACAATTCCAACTGGTGTTCGCTCTAAGGCCCCTTTCACACGAGCGAGTTTTCCCGTGTGGGTGCAATGCGTTACATGAATGCATAGCACCCGCACTGAATCCTTACCCATTCGTTTCAGTGGGTCTGTGTACATGAGGGTTTTCGGTTCTGCGTTGTGTGAAAAACGCTGCATGTTCTATATTCTGAGTTTTTCACGCAGCCCTGGCCCCATAGAAGTGAATGGGGGCTTCAGTGAAAAACGCATTGCATCCGGAAGCAAGTGCAGGTGCGATGCGTTTTTCACTGATTGTTGCTAAGAGATGTTGTTTGTAAACCTTCAGTTTTTTATTACGCGCATCAAAACACATTGCACCCGCGTGGAAACAACTGAACGCAATCACAGACAAAACTGACAGAACTTGCTTGAAAAATGGTGCGAGTTTCACTGAACGCACCCTGAACGCATCCTAATCCGTCATGCTCGTATGAAAGAGGCCTAACCCTGGGTTCACACCTGAGCGTTCTGAAAGGAGCGCTCTGTATGCGCGATTGTACCGGCGTTTGCAATTGCACATACAGAGACAAGCGAACGCCCATTGTCGCGCGCTCCCGAATGTCTATGTACGGGAACACGCGACAAAACGCCCCAAAGAAGCTTGTGTACTTTTTTGAGCGTAGGGCGTTTTACAGCGCGATCGTACGCGCTGTAAAACGCCCAGGTGTAAACCATTCCCATAGGGAATCATTGGTTTCTCCTTGTTGAGCGTTTTACAGCGCGTAGGAACGCGCTGTAAAACGCTCAGGTGTGAACCCAGTGTTAGGGCTCATTCACACGGGCGTGTCCCTTGTGGGAATCATGCTCTGTGTGACCGAGGGATCGTGCAGTCTGGACTACAGAAGCGCACGGCATTATCATGATTGATAATGCTGTGTGCCTCTGTGTGACCTTTCTGTAAAGGAATCATACTGACAGCTTTATATCAATATGATTCCGCCTCAGAAAGGTCAAACATCAATCTTGATAATGCTGTGCACTTCCTAAGTCCAGAACGCACAATCCCTCTCTCACACTGAGTGTGATTTCCGCAAGGGACATGCTCATGTGAAAGAGCCCTAATTTTCATTTGCGGCATTTTTATTAACTTTTTTTTCAATTTTCCATGTCACTGTATTTAAAAGGAACCTGTCATCAACTTTATGCTGACCATACTGAGGGCAGTATAAAGTACTGACAGAAATGCTGATGTCAGCGGTGTGTCACACATCAGCTAAAAGTAAGTGGTTACCGAGAACCAGCATCATAATCATTGCAGCCCAGGCCTGGAGAAGAGTCCAATCTACCTGAGAAGAGTCATGGTTATTCATAATCTCCTGCTCTCTCACCCATCTGCTGATGATTGTCAGTTTTCTCCTAGAGAGAAAGGGAGACAACTCGGTAGAAGACTGTCAGTCATCAGCAGGTGGCAGGAGAGCAGGAATTCATGAATAACCAGGACTCTTCTCAGGTAGATTGGACTCTTCTCCAGGTCTGGGCTGCAATGATTATGATGCTGGTTTTTGGCAACCACTTAGGGCTGTATCACACGAGCAGATGCCGTGCTTGTCATCCGCAGCGTGAAAGACAGCCAAGCCGCGCTCTGGACAGCAGAGACACAGAGCATTAACATGATTGATAATGCTCTCTGCCTCTCTATGATCTTTTTACTACAAAATCACAGTGAGATAAAGTTGTCACTGTGGTTTTGTAGTAAAAAGATCACAGAGGCACGGAGCATTATCAATCATGTTAATGCTCTGTGTCTCTGCTGTCCAGAGCGCAGCTTGGCTGTCTTTCACGCTGCGGATGACCCGCACGGCATCCGCTCGTGTGAAAGAGCCCTTACTTTTAGCTGATGTGTAACACACCGCTGAAATCAGCATTTCTGTCAGTACTTTATACTGCCCTCAGTACGGTCAGCATAAAGGGGATGACAGGTTCACTTTAAAAATAGATTCTAATAATACGCAATCCTAAGGAGGGGACCAGGTAAATGTTCTTTTTGTTCCCCAGTTAATGTGAATGTTTAACTAGACGGTCACTTTAAAAGGCCTCTTAATAAATTTGGCTCAGCGCCAAGCAGTCCTTGTACCAGAAAATCCAATGTATGCCAGCTATTTGCTAGCATAAATTTGAACTATAATTTATTCCTGTTTCTAACGTCCCCAGATGGCCTCACCCCCCCCCCCCCCCCCCTTACTAAGCCGCACCAATTTTTATCTTGGTATAATGTTGCCATGCGCCATAATTTGCAGTTTTTTTTGTGCATCTATTTTGACATAAACCATTTGATATATGGGCTGAGCGAGTCCCCTTTCAGACTATAGTGTCTCTGCCCCATGCCTGCTGTAAAGCGTGCCTCTAAGGGGCTGTTCACATCTCGTTTTTGCTGTTCGACAAGCTGATAATTTACACATCATGTAAAAAAAAACATATAGAAACGTATGCAATTATCTAATCCTTTTTTAACGCATACATTTCAATCCATTTGCGTCTTTTTTTAAAAAAAATTTACATTTATTTTTTAACATGAAACATATTTTTTGTTAAACCTTTCTTATTTTTAACTCCTTAGGGACCAGCCTGTTTTGGGCCTTTAATGACCAGGAGATTTTTCTTCATCGTCGACTTTCAAGAGCTATAACACTTTTATTTTTCCATCTATGTGGACATATGAGGGTTTGATTTTTTGCAGATCAAGTTTTAGTTTTTAATCGCGCCGTTGGGGCACACACAACTTACTGATTAACTTTTACTAACTCTTTCTAGGAGGGAGAAAAAACAGCAATACTGCCACTGGGTTTTTACATTATACATTTTGCAGCATTAATTTTTCGGCATAAATAACACAACGTTTTTCTCTGGGTCACTACAACCACACCAATCACCAAATATTCGTTTTACTACTTTTTCACAATAAAAACCCTTTAAAAAAAAAAATTTAATGGAAAAATGTTTTTGCATCGCCCCATCCCAAGACCCATGACTTTTTTATTTTTCATTCTATGTGTCTGTGTGAGGGTTTGATTTTTGCGGAATGACTTGTAGTTTTAATCTATAACACTTTTTGATCTCTTTAACATTATTTTTTTAATCGCTAATAAAATACTTTGCACTATTCCTGTAGTGCAATTTATTATAATGTCAGTGCTATACAAGCTACAGCAAGCCTGGGGCCTTCACTAGGCCCTGGCCTGCCTGCACTCATATCGACACCCACAATGGGATGGGATGCCGATGGGAGACAAAGGGAGACCACTCCCTCTGTAACCGTTTACATGCTGCAGACGCTATTCTCACGAGAACAGTTCGTCTTCTTCCTGGCTGGGAAGAAGTCCTCAGCGATTGGACACTGAGGAAAGTTGAGGTCTCCTTCTTGTACCGTAGGTACTAATTAGCATATTTGGTGTCGGAACACGCAGGGCGGAATCGCGGCTCAATAGCATTTGCAGAAGGCAGACTACTTACTAAGGTTTTAGTTAAAAATAAATAAATCTCATGATAGGTTCTCTTTAAGATAGGTTTTCATTAAAGGGGTTGTCCACAATTAGATATGACTGCTTTCTCCATTGGAGACAGTGGGGCAGAGCTGCAATACCACATGCACCCTGTGGATAGGGGTAGTGCTGTTTTTGGAAGAAAGCCATGTTTATCTAATCCTGCACAGCCCCTTGAACAACTTGTCTTGGAGCCTGTAGAATTTCTTGTGCCGCCATCTCCCTGTCATTTTTTTTATTGTTTGCCAAAACCAGGACCAAACTTTGTTTTGCAAATTTGGCATTTTTGTAGATTTAGAAAGTATCCTAATGCAATATACATGATGTAGATACAATTCTGCTTTCTGCATCAATTTGTTGACTAGATGCTATTGATGAGTGTAAATTACACTGGATTCATACTTTATTACTTATTGATTTTATAAAGCTTTATTCTTTAATAAAATGAAGCCTTCTATTAACTGATATTGTCTTCAGTCTATTCCAGATTTTATTTTACATTATCTTTTTGCAATGCTGCGAATCTTAATATTAAATCTTTGAATGCTTTTTCTTTTTCTTTATTTTCAGTAAACTAAAATATCATTGTAACATTATCACAGATAAAAAATTGGCCAATTTCAATGTTAAAGGTGTTTAAGGGGTCATCACTATCACATTGGTGTGGCTCCTACACCCATCACCCCCACTGATCATATAGGACATCAATGTCTATTGCTCAGAAAACCCCTTTAAAGGGGTTTACGGTGAGTTCAATATGGATGGCCTATCATATCCAGACAATAAACTGTGTGAAGAGGCCGCAGCTCTCGGTGAGCACTGCGGCCTCCTCAGAGCATACGAAGTAAAGCGTCATACATTGTATAGTGGCTGTGCTTGGTATTGTAGCCCAGGCCCATTGATTTGCAGATAGACCATGTGACCAATGAACCTGAGATCAATAGCCTAGCAAGAGGTCACCCTGCTCACCTGAGTGCCATGGCTTCTGCCAACAGCTGACCAGCAGATGTGCCAGGAGTCAGACCCCCATCAATCAGATAGTGATGAGATATCATGAGGACAGACCGTTAATATTGAACTCCTGGAAAACCGCTTTAAATATTGATTACTGTATTTTTTATCCTATAAAACTCACCTTTAGAGGAGGACCATAAAAAATGTATTAGACCTCAGATTAGACCAGCAATCAGACCCCCAATGTTAATCAGACCACAGCTCACTGCCCCAATGAGACCCCCAGTGTTAATAAGACCCTCAATCAGCTCTCAGATCTCAGATCAAACCCCGCAGGTACACCCCCCCCCCCCAACTTGTTACCTCCCCTCTGTACCCTTACTGCAGACTGCTAGTAATTCCATCATAACTTCTAGTAGAAATAATAAAGGAATGGCACAACATACAGACATAAGAATAGATGTTCCAGAATTGTTAGCAAACCCCCAATGTTAATAAGACCTCAGATCAGACCCACAATCAGACCTCAGCTCAGACTAGACTAGACTAGGTAGACTAGACCCCATGCCTCAGATGAGACCCCCATGGCTAAGATCAGCCCTCATGCCACAGATCAAATGAAAAAATAAAAAACACTTACCTTCTTTGCTCCGGACGCCACAGGCACAGCCAACCACAGAGGACCAGGAAGTGGTGAGTGCAGAGCCCAGGGAGCGCTGCATTCACTACTTCCCAGTCCTCCGGTACTAATAAATCCAGCGCAGGCGCAGTATTACTGAGTGCCTGCGCCTGTACGATACTCCTGCTCCAAGGGCAACAGCGCTCTGATTACGTCACTGGGCTCGGCGCTGTTGCCCAGTGGACCAGGAATGAAGGTACTTGTGGCGAAACCAACCTCGCCACTGGGTTTTGGGGAGGCCTGTTTAAAAGCCTCTTGCCTCGGGATTATGGCCCTGTGGCAAACCAAGTGTCAGAACCTCCCAGGGAGCCAGTAGTGGGATAAGGAACCCACTGGCAGTAAGCAGCTGACAGCCCAGAATGCGGTACAAGTTTAGGGATAATCCAAGAGGGGTAGTCAATGTCCAATCCGGGTCGAGGCAGGCAGCGAAGGTTCAAGGCGGAAGACAGTCCAGGGGTCAGTAGCCGGGAAGGATACAAAGAAACAACAGGCAATAGAAGGATCTGCAGGGAGGCTAGGTGTTCACCATAAGGTGGAATAACTCAGCAATGAACCAGAGCTCAGGCCAGGTCTTTATAGCCAGGGAAGGTAGGAACCACCCTCCCCAGGAACCAATGGCAGGCGAGGAAGGTGGAAGGTGTGTACTGGGAATCTCCCTCAGCAAGGCTCACACCTGACAGCCGGATAATGCAGGAACTCTATGCACCCGGAAATGTGCGAGCAGCCTGTGTACTGCGCACACGCCGTGCACCCGCACCTCGGGCACCAGGTGTTCTACCGAGCTGAAGGGGAACCCGTGCCCTGCGCCGTGCCCGTGGTCCCAGAGTAGGGGTAACACCCCCTGCTTCCTGACAGAGCCCCCCACCAAGGAGCGGCCTCCGGACGCGACCCTGGGAAGGCCTCTCGGGGTGAGCCCGATGGAACGCCCGCACCTTGGCGGCCGCATGGACATTCCCCAAGGGCTCCCAGGAATGCTCCTCGGGACTGTACCCCTTCCAGTGGATGAGATACTCCAGGACCCCACGCCGGCGGCGGGAGTCCAGGATCTCCTGGACTTCATACTCATCATCGTTATTCACCTGGATGGGAGGTGGTGGAGCAGGTGCCCGGTCCGGGAATGGGTTGGCACGGTGTGGTTTCAGCAAGGACACGTGGAATACCGGGTGGATTCCCAGGGAAGTAGGCAACTGGAGCTTGGCTGCAACGTTGTTGACCATACTCACGATCTCAAAGGGACCGATGTAACGGGGTCCCAGTTTTCGGGAGGGACAGGACAGCTTGAGGTGCTGTGTGGAAAGCCACACCTTGTCCCCGTCTTTGTACCTGGGGAATTCTGTGCGTCTACGGTCTGCCTGCGTCTTGTGCCGCTGCTGAGCGGCCTGGAGTTGTTGCGTTAGGGTCCGCCTCAGTTCTCGTAGGAGCCGGAGCCGTTGAGCCACTTCAGGCACTGGGACATCAAGGGGGAGATCCGGGAGAGTTGCGGGATGATAGCCATAGTTGGCATAGAATGGTGAGAGCCCGGTGGAGGAATGAAGCTGATTGTTGAAGGAAAATTCCGCGAAGGGGAGATGGCTCACCCAGTCGTCTTGTAGATGGGATGTGTAACAGCGAAGGAACTGTTCGAGAGTTTGGTTGGTCCTTTCGGTCTGCCCATTGGACTGGGGGTGATAGGCAGAAGACAGGCTGCGAGTGATATGAAGGCTACGGCAAAACTGGGTCCAAAAGCGGGAGGTGAATTGTGAGCCCCGGTCTGAGACGATGGAATCAGGGAGCCCGTGCAACCGGAACACGTGTTGGAGGAACAACTCTGAGGTTTTTTGGGCCGTCGGGAGACCGGAGGTCGGAATGAAGTGGGACATCTTGGTACATCTGTCCACCACCACCATGATGGTGGTACAGGCTTGTGAAGGCGGCAAGTCCACAATGAAATCCATGGCTATGTTGCGCCATGGAAGGGTTGGCACTGGCAGAGGCTGTAATAACCCAACAGGTTTTGAGGTGGGACGTTTGTAGAGTGCACACACGGAACAAGACTCTATGAAGGAGCGTACGTCGGCTGCCAAAGAGGGCCACCAAAACTGACGTAGGATGCATTCCATGGTGTTGCGCCTACCTCGGTGGCCTGCTGTGGGGTGGTCATGGTGATGCTGTAGTACAGGCAGTCGCTGGGAGACTGGGACGTAGATCCACTGTTGGTGGTAACAAAGCCCCTGCTTCATTGGCAGATGGGCTGCCTCCTCTGGAGCTGGCATGCTGGCCCGTCGGATCCTCTCGATCAAGGAGTGTTGGGTGGCTAGAAAGTATGCGGCTGGCAGGATCGGTTCCGGAGGTGCAGGATCGGCCTCGGAGGAGCACATACGGGACAAGGCATCAGCCTTGCCGTTCTTGGATCCCGGTCGATAGGTAATCTGGAGGCGAAAACGGGAGAAAAAGAGAGCCCACCTGGCTTGTCGAGGACGCAGTCGCTTGGCACTGCGGAGATATTCGAGGTTGCGATGGTCGGTGTACACCACCACAGGGTTTTCGGCTCCTTCCAGCAAATGTCTCCATTCCTCCAGGGCGTCCTTGATAGCGAGCAGCTCCCTCTCATCCACATCATAGTTGCGTTCGGCCCCGGTGAGTTTGCGGGAATAAAAGGCAACGGGATGGAGAAGCTGCTTTTCCCCTTGGACCTGGGAGAGAACAGCCCCGATAGCCCCCTCGGAGGCATCGGTCTCCAGAAAAAACGGGCAAGAGGCGTCCGGTTGTACTAGTATAGGTGCCTGTGTGAACAGCCTCTTAAGGTGCTGGAATGCCTGTTGGACCTTCGGGGTCCATTCAAACAGGGTGTTGCTCCTGGTCAGAGCAGTGATGGGAGCGCAGATCGCTGAAAAGTTCTGAATGAATCGGCGGTAAAAATTGGCAAAACCAATGAACTGCTGCACCATCCGCCGATTGCGGGGGACAGGCCAATTCTGGACGGCCTGGATCTTCCTGGGGTCCATCTCCACTCGACCTGGGGATAGGATGTAGCCCAGGAACTCAATGGACGAGACTTCGAAGGTGCTTTTTTCAAGCTTGCCATAGAGACTGTGGGTCCGCAGACGCTGGAGCACCGATTTGACATGCCGTTCGTGTTGTGGCAGTGATCTGGAGAAGACAAGGATATCGTCCAGATATACCACAACATGGGTATCCAACAGGTCACGGAAGACGTCATTGATGAAGCACTGAAATGTGGCAGGGGCGTTACAGAGCCCGAAGGGCATGACAAGGTACTCGTAGTGCCCAAACCGTGAGCGGAATGCTGTCTTCCACTCATCCCCCTCCCTGACACGAATCAGATTGTAGGCCCCACGGAGGTCGATCTTGGTGAAGAAACGGGCATCCTTGACTCTGTCCAGCAAGTCGGGAATGAGAGGGAGTGGGTACCGTTTTTTCTTGGTGATGTCGTTCAGGGCCCGGTAATCGACACAGGGCCGGAGACCCCCATCTTTTTTCCCCACAAAGAAGATGCCGGCCCCAACTGGAGAGGTCGAGGGACGGATGAACCCCTTCGCTAGGCTCTCCTCTATGTAGTCCTTCAGGGCCCTGGTCTCGGGTTCGGACAGATTGTACAAGCGCCCGTACGGCAGTGGGGCTCCAGGGAGCAGGTCAATGGGGCAATCATAAGGCCTGTGTGGCGGCAAGGCGTCTGCTCCTTTTTTTTCAAAAACGTCTGCATAGTCCCGATATTTGTCAGGTAGTCTGTGTTCAACGGTGCCCAGAACCGCAGGAGGGCTTGGAGCCGGAGACGCGTGAACAGGAGAACCGGAGGGGGGCGTGAAGGTGATGGAGCCAGAGGTCCAGTTAATCGTGGGGTTGTGTCTCCTAAGCCAGGGGATGCCTAAAATGACTGGAAACAAGGGGGAAGGCACGATGTCCCACACGATCTTCTCGGAATGGTAAAGGCCGATGCGGAGGAACAAGGGATGTGATTCCATGGCGATAGGTCCCGTCTTTAGGGTGCTGCCATCCACCAGATGCAGCTGGGATGGGTTCTTCTTAGGGCGCAACGGGATGCCTAGTTGGGAAGCCAGATCCTTGTCCATAAAACAGCTGCTTGCGCCCGAATCAATGATGGCAGAGAGATCAATATTGTTGTTGCCCAGCTGCAGGGAAACAGGGATGGTGAGATGAGACGAGTTGTTATACATAGGTAGGTTAATGCATACCGTGGGTGTCTCCGGCCTACCTTCGGGAGGTTTGATGGGACAGTCCTTCAGGAAATGGCCCGGTTTTGCGCAATATAAACACAGATGCAAGGTTCTTCTCCTGGTTCTCTCCACCGTGGACAGGGGACCCCGAACAGCCCCGATCTGCATCGGCTCCTCCTGGTTACCGTCTGCTGCCACAGGAACAGGAAGCCTTAAGGGTTCCGACCGGCGCTCCGTTAGAGGCGGGGTCTGTTGTCGCTCCTGTCGTCTTTCCCGGAAGCGGCGATCCAGGTGGGTTACTGAGTCCATCAGGCCCCCCAAGGAGCCCGGCACCCCAATGCGGGCGAGCTCATCCTTGAGCTGCTCGGACAAACCGATGCGGAATTGGTCAATCAAGGCCACCTCGTTCAAGCCCGTATCCGGGGCTACCTCACGGAATTCCATGATGTAATCCTCCACTGGACGTCTGCCCTGGCGGAGGGTGCGCAAGGTACCCCTGGCGGTTGAAGAACGCAGGGGGTCATCATAAAGTCTTTGCATAGCTGCGGCAAAGGACTTCCAAGATGCCAGCACTGGGTCATCGGCTAGTAGGAGTTGGTGCGCCCAGGTCTGGGGAGGCCCTGAGAGCAAGGAAATTGCCGTGCGTACCTTGACGAAGTCCGTGGCATATGTACGTGGCTTCAGGGAAAACAACAGCTCGCAGGAGATGATGAAGGAGCGGTACTTCCTCCGATCTCCTGAAAACCGCTCAGGGAGGCTGACTGACGGCTCGCTAGAGACCACTTCCAGGGTGCGCGCCGGCGTAGGGGGAGGCGAGGGTGGTAGCGCGGTGCGCTCTGCGATGCGCTGCTCCTGTGTGGCAACCCTCTGCAGCAGGTGCTCATGACTCGCTTGCATCTCCTGAAAGGCCTGCGTCATGAGGTTAAGTTGCTGGGTCATGGCCGTCATGGGATCCACTGCTTTTGCGGGTTCCATGGTGAAGGCTGAGTTATTATGTCAGAACCTCCCAGGGAGCCAGTAGTGGGATGAGGAACCCACTGGCAGTAAGCAGCTGACAGCCCAGAATGCGGTACAAGTTTAGGGATAATCCAAGAGGGGTAGTCAATGTCCAATCCGGGTCGAGGCAGGCAGCGAAGGTTCAAGGCGGAAGACAGTCCAGGGGTCAGTAGCCGGGAAGGATACAAAGAAACAACAGGCAATAGAAGGATCTGCAGGGAGGCTAGGTGTTCACCATAAGGTGGAATAACTCAGCAATGAACCAGAGCTCAGGCCAGGTCTTTATAGCCAGGGAAGGTAGGAACCACCCTCCCCAGGAACCAATGGCAGGCGAGGAAGGTGGAAGGTGTGTACTGGGAATCTCCCTCAGCAAGGCTCACACCTGACAGCCGGATAATGCAGGAACTCTATGCACCCGGAAATGTGCGAGCAGCCTGTGTACTGCGCACACGCCGTGCACCCGCACCTCGGGCACCAGGTGTTCTACCGAGCTGAAGGGGAACCCGTGCCCTGCGCCGTGCCCGTGGTTCCAGAGTAGGGGTAACACCCCCTGCTTCCTGACACCCAGCCACTATATACGGTAATTCCTGTATGTATGATGTTAGGGCATATGGGTATACCACTTTAAAGAACCAAGCATATATATGTTTGTGTAACTTGTCAGCTTGGGATATAGTTGGGTGGATAGACAGAGGGGAGGAAAATGCTGGGTGTGTTCCATTGTCCCATTGTGCCATTGTCCCATTGTGTGTTTAAATGGTGATGTCTGTCCTGTTGTCTCCACATGTGTATTGGCGATTTCCCTTTGTCCTGAGAGATAATTGTATTACTTCTCGGTTGTCTCCGGGACAGAGAGAAGGAAACCATGATGCATTGTGGGGATGTGTTGTATCTGTCCTGTATTTGCAACAACTGTAATAAAAACCAGGCTGGGTATGCCAGCACGTCGGACCACTGCTTGACCCTCAACACGGAGCCTTGTCTCGTTATTGGGAGGATTCCCTGTATGCTGTTAGAGACTGATTGCCAGGAGTGTAAGCTGATTGTATGCTTTTCCTGTTTGTCTGCTAGCAGCTATTTGCGAGGTTCCAGTTTGGAGTGCTATTTTGTATCCAGTTCGGGAGTTTGGTGTTCTGCAGTAGCTGTGCCTGTCTCTCAGAAAGGGGCATATCGCCTAAACGGATTTTAACCCCTTGTCTGCTGAAACGGTCCGTTACAGTACTTTATTGCACATTGCTATGTTAACAGTATTATAGGCTCAAAATAGGTGACAGATTCCCTTTAATTGCTTAAAATTTTGCAACTTTCTTGCACTCACTTGCGCAAAATTTTGCAACTTTTTGCATTTTTACACCACTCGCTCCAGTTTTGTAATATGGGTGTATATTGTCAGCTGCCAGGGGGAAAGGAGATTCTGTCCAAAGTATGCCCTCAGTTGTACAGAATAGCAGTTTCACCAAGGACTGCACATGGGAGCAAAACATAGAGAAAAATGAAATTTTATACTCAAAAGTATGTCAATTATTTTGTAACTGCTATTAAAGGTGTTCTCTGGGCTATTTATAAAAAAACTTTCTTTCTAAGGCCCCGTGGAAGGAACAGAGGAAGATCATTTGATTAATACTTAGCAGTCACATAGGCCGCTGGTTCTTCCGCCAGATGATTGCGCTTCTTTTCCAGTTTCGTGGTATAACCATTCCCTTGCAGTCATCTTGGGACTGTTTGAGTCTCTGTCTTGGTTTGGGACCCAAGTTGAGACCTTGAGGATGGCGTCTTCGTCATAATGTTTGGCTTTTCAGCAAGTCAAGAAGTTCTTGCTGGCTCTTCTCTCTTCATTGTGTCATAGTGTATTCAGAGATTCCCTTGCAATCATCTATGGACAGTTTGAATCTCTGTCTTGGTTTAGGACCCAATTCAGGACCTCGAAGATGGCAAGTTCATGATAATTTTAGAGTTTCCAGCAATGGAAGAATTTTTAAGCTGTCCCTTCTCTCTGCATTGTGTCATAGTGTATTCGGGGATTCCCTCGATGAGGATCCTATCAGTATTTTGCCCTGAAATAAAGACGCTGATAGAAATCTTAGTTTAAGAAATGTTTAGTGTAAAAACAGTGTATTAATTAAGAATAGTTTTGTGACAAATGTTAAAAGTGAATTGGGTGTAGAGAGCGTGCGTTCCTCTGGCGGCTAGCTCCAGCTCCGAGCAGTGAGACATTGATAGATAGCCTCTACTAGCCTCATTTCATTTGCACAGCAAGGCATCCTGCCCAAAGTTTGGGTGCTCAGCCAAAACAAATAGAAAGCCTACGGCGAAACTGGTGTCTTTTTTTTTAAAATTTTTAGTTCGCTCCCCAGAGGCATGTGATACTTGTTAACTAAAACTTAACCACGTGTTACATGTTAATTTTGTCCTTATCCGGTTTTCTCCGTACATCTGAATGGTTGCCAGGTTGCACAGATTGTATGTCAAATTAAATGCAGGGAAAAAAAAAAACGTCTCAGTCTGCTATCAAGTGTTGCATCGAAATACTCCAGAAGACTTTCAGAAGCCCGATCCGCAGACGAGAAGAGAAAACAAGCCTGCGATTGTCATTTTGATTGTTAAGATTATTATTAGCAGAGAGAAGAATTGAAAGCAGACGTTCAACATTCAAGAGCGGTTTCCCATAAAGAGACCGAAACGCGCTGCCAAAGATTTGACGGAGTTATTCCCCCTCCACCTGTGGCAATAATTTTTAAGTGTTGAGAACGGCAACAAGACTGTATAACGTTACAAACTGCTAATGATGTGTTTACTGCATCCAATTTCTATTTAAGGTGCAGCTTATATCACAGCGATAGTCGTCTGTGTCTTAATTCAGTTCCTTCCCACAACTATCCATCATAAAAGTCTGTCTTGCCCTGCAGAGCATTTCCCCGGCACTCCTAAGTTCTGCAGGAGATGCATTTTATGTCTCGCTTGCCGACGTGTTATTTTTCAGCCACCGGACTCTGGCAGAAGTGGAGTTAAAAATGTATGCTTCCTTCAACATTTGCTTACTACTTCACAATTTCCTTTATATTGCAGAATTATTTATTTGCTGGTTTATTTATGTATTTCATTATTTATTTGATTATTTAGTAAATTATTTATCCGATGAATTATTAATACTTTTTTCATGATGTGCTTTAAATTATTTATCCCTTAATTTTGAGTTTATTGCTTTTAGATGTTGCCTTGCCACTAACTAGTTTTAGTGATTTTTATTTTTTTTAATACTAGCTTATTGAAATTTAACCTGTTTCCTGCCACAATAGGTATGTGCTGAGTTTAGAAAAAAGTGTACTAGGTCTGAAGTTGCAGCCATTATATCCGGAACAAAACTGAACAAGTTTTGTAGGCATCTGATGATCCTAGAAATCATGTTTTTTTTATTATTTATTTTGCGGACCGCACATCGCCAGCACTAATAGAATATGCCTATTCTTGTCCGCAGTTGCGTGGTGAGTGGCTTATTACGCTTTGGCCAAAATGTACACAAATGCCTTATTCAACATCCAGCATAAAGGCAGGGCAGAGTGCTGGTTGCAGAGTGCGATTGCATTTTGTGTTTTTGCGTTTGTATCTGTATTTCGCCATAGCAATCTGCACCTGCATACAGGGCTGTGCTGACTGAATCCCCCATATTTTTTCTTTGTAGTATGTATTGGAGGCGTGGCGATCTCCATGCAGCCATGCACACCTGACCAGTTAGTCTGCCCAGGAGGCTGGTTTTAAAGTCAGTATAAGGTCCCTTTCACACGAGCGTGATTTCCGCGCGGGTGCCATGCGTGACGTGAACGCATAGCACCCGCACTGAATCCGGCACCATTCATTTCAATGGGGCTGTGTACATGAGCGTTTTTTTTTCACACATCACTTCTGCAATGCTTTGAAATCGCAGCATGTTCTATATTCTGCGTTTGTAACGCAGGACAGGCCCCATAGAAGTGAATGGGGCTGCGTGAAAAACGCACTGCATCCGCAAGCAAGTGCGGGTGAGAAGCGCTTTTCACTGATGGTTGCTAAGAGACGTTGTTTGTAAACCTTAAGTTTTTTATCACGCGCGTGAAAAACGCATCAAAACGCATTGCACCCGCGCGGAAAAAACTGAACAACTAAACGCAATCGCAGACAAAACTGACTTGTTTTAGTGCCAAAATCGCAACATTTTCACTGAACGCACCCTGAACGCATCCGGATCAAATCCGTCACGCCCGTGTGAAACCAGCCTAAAACTGAGTCTGCTTTTATAGCGCCTACCAGTAGCCATTTGGCTCCAGGAGAAGTATATAGTGGGCTCAGCATGCATGTTGGTACTTGCATCCCTGGATCCGATGAAAGCTGTAATGGCACCGGACGGTCTCACTCTATCCAATCAGCGCTGCCATTTTTAGACCGTGCAGCTATATAAATAAATTCCTGTATTCTGCTGGCTTCTGGGGGCAGTGAGGTGAAATATGAAATAGAATTTAACAGGGAGAGCTTCATTATTATTTCTGAAAACTTCTTAGCTGTCGTAGAAGATTTGACCAGTGCAGGTCTAGATTGAGCACCAGCGCTGTTCACAGGCATGAAGGTTCTGCTGTTCTCTTTTGCCACCTTTGATATTAGTCTCCCCCCCGCTGAAGAAAAACGGTGGCAGGTAGTGAAGGAGTCTAGCGCTCTGCTTGCTCTCCTTTATCCTAGCAATCAGCGAGGTTCTCAGGACATTCACCAATTAAAACTGGCGCCATGTCTGTATGATATGAACTGATAGTTTTAGGAAAAGCTTTCACCAAATCCACATTGCATACAAAACACAGGTGTGTTAGTGGCCAGTTTAATTCAGTTATATTCACTAGCTTTTTGTGAATTTACTGTAAAACTCCTTTAATATGGCATCGGTTGGACCTGCACAGTACAGTATTGTGAGATATTCTGTATTGTTGAACTGTCAGAAGAAATTAACACTATGGGCCAGATTTATCATGACTCTGACAGCTCACTCCACTCTCACATATGGCTAAAGTCAGTTTTGGCCAAGTCAGATTTAGGATCGGCCCTTTAAGACTGTAATAAATGTGGTTTGACGGTAGCAGTTTATCCGTCAGTAAGCAGCTTTACAAAAGGCGCATGTCTTTACGAAAAAGTCGTATGTTCTATTAAAAAGTCTCATAAGATAAGCATGGTCCTCACTGGAGTGAAATTGGGCATTTTTTTGAGCCTTTTTTGAGACTTTTTAAATAGTCGCAATAGTAAATCTTTCTAGAGATTCATTTACGCAAGAAAACACTCCCACTTTCAAAAAACTGGCGAGCATAGTGCAGAGCAGAAAAAAGTCGCAAATGTTTGCGCAGTTTTAGCGATTGCACAAAAATGCGCGATTTTTTCACTTTATTATTCTGACTTGAGCTAATGATAAATCTAGCCCTTTGTTTTGATCAGAGAAATGTCCTACCTTGTTATCTCCACTCACTATATTGGAGTACTGTGCTCAATGTGAGCTATCTAGATTTTTTAGATTTCTATATAGCCTTCTAAGGGGTTTTCAGGGACTATATTGATAACCATCAAGTGAATGGGAGCTGAGCTGCAGTGTCTGAGAATGGCCACTACACGGAGCTGTGGGGTTCCGGCTCCATACACGGTTTACTTCCTGGTGTTGGATGCCCACTGATCTGATATTGATGACCTATCCTATGGAGAGGTCATCAATTTCTTAAGCCCATATTAGACGACACGATAATCAGGCACATTATCAGGAACAAGTGTTCTTAGGAACACTCATTCCCGATAATTGGCGTGAATCGATCAGCTGATGAACGAGCAAACCTTGTTCATCGGCTGATGGCCATCTTTCATCAGGAGGAACAAGGCCTAATTATTGGCCGCACATCTATGTGTAATCAAGCATGTGCTGCTCATAATGTATAGAACAGAATGAGAGAGGAACGAATCATTCCTCCCACATTCAGTTTGTATTGGCCTGTGTAATCAGGTCAATGGATGTGTTATCCTCCATCAGCGCTCGCACTGCCTGAAGATCGGGTAGTGTTACCAGCCTTAGTCCCGGAAAACTCCTGTAAATGATGAAAGCCTAAGAGGCTACTGTATTTCAACTACAGAAAAGCCCATGGGACCCTAATGTGCCTCCTTATGCCTTTGGGTCATACGGAAGGTCTTTCTGTTAGATTCTGTGCGAATCTGACAAATTGTGGCATTGTCCATTAGAAACTGTGTACCAATGGAATCTCGAATAGACACTTTGGGGCAGATTTACTAAGCCTGTAGATGTCGTAAACTCAGACAGGCGGTCCAGACCTACACCAGATTTATCACGGGCTCAGGCTGGATGAGAAATGTTGTGCAGGGATAGACACTTCTGTCTGATTCTATACCAACTATTGGTTGGCTTACTTTTGTACTAAAGTTTACACCAGATTTTTAGCACGTTTGACACAAAATGTTGCAACTTAGGCTACACGCCCTTGCTGTTATGCCTCAGGCTCCTTTCACATCAGCGTTTCTCCTTTCCGTTCTCCGGCTCCGTTGAGGAGCATAAGAACGGAAAGGACGGATTCCTCAGATAACTAACTGAGCGTAACGGAACCTAAAGACCCTATAGACTATAATGGGGTCCGCTCAGAATATGATTTTTGAGTGGAGACGAAAGTCTTGCTGCTCCTCAACAGAGCCAGAGAACGAAAAGGAGAAACAGTGATGTGAAAGGAGCCTCACACAATTCTTGAGCGAGTTGAAAAGATTGGAGAAACCCTTGTGGAACATTGTACCAATTTGCACTACTTAGGAGAAGACACATTAGTAAATGTCATAATTATTTTATTGCTCAATGCAGACTAATATTTCACAATCCACTGTTTAGAGGACCTTCTCCCCCAGCATTACACCATCGGCAGAGTCCACCTCTACATTCTGATCCAGCACTAGAAATCCTGGGACTTGCAGTTCAACATACCATTCCTTTATTATTTCTACTAGAAGTTATGGTGGTTCTATAATACCAGTGCCTCCCTCCACCAACTCTTGATGGATAACCTTAGGATAGAAAATAACTAGCGCAGCACCTTCAGATGTAGAGTATGTAACAAAGTACTTTATTATACTCACTTGTTCTTTGAGGTAAAACCGCATGTCTTAAAATGAATAAAAACTGCACTTGGCACACCAGCTCTTGAACTTGACCCAGGGACCCAAGAAAAAAACCTCCCAGGCTGTGAGCTCTGCGCCACGATTGGACAGCGCTACAGCCTGGGAGAAGAAGACGCCCAGGGAGAAACAGGGCCGACTCCTCCCACTATAACCAAATCAGCGAAAATACCGGAGGACATAGCGGGAGAACGGAGCGGCGCCCCGGAATAATACTAAGTGCAGTGAGATCCCGGGGCACTGCTCTACACAGCCTGATAGTTATCTTGCAATATTTGGACAGATGAAAGGTCCTCTTCAAGGATGGATCTGACAGTGGCATGTTTAAATTAGAAGGGAAGACACCTTAAATTACCTGCTTTGTGTAGGCCCCCTTATTCCACCAAAACAGCTGTGAGGCACGGACTCTACAAGACCCCTGAAGGTGTCCTGTGGTATTTAGCATCAGATGTTGGCAGCCGATCCTTTAAAGCGGTTAGCACTTGGTGAAAAGTATTGGTTAGCAGGGGTTGTGACTGCTGGGACCCCCTGCAGTTCTAAGAATGAGAAAAAATAAAGGATATATATAATTTTAGAAGTCTACGTAGGTGTAGCGAAGCTTCTGTGTTGTGATATCTGCTCTTTACATTTTGATGTTGAAGCCCAAATTTCTCTTTGCTTGTAAACATGTTTTTAATAAGGAAAGATCCTTTAAAAATAGCCCAGCATGTGCTCCATATTTTTCTAATTCTGACATATGTTGTAAAGTAAGGCAACTGAAGTAACATATTTGGCCTAATTGTAATAATTTAATATTCTGATTAGACAGATAATTAAAGTTTACAATATGGGCTGAATATAATGAAATCCTAAAATATATACTGCTAAAATGAAGTACACTCACCAGAGGGGATGTATTGCTCCACATTATAGTGTCTCCATCTTTAAATATGTGCTATTTTTTTGATCTGACAACCAGGCTCCATTGTCCAGCAACTTTGCACTAATAGGGGCCAGTGAGGTCATCCAGTGCTGTGATGCCAGCGGCCATTCTGCGATTCCTCTCTGAGCAGCGCCTCATAGATCACCTATTATTGATTAACTAAATGGCCATTGCACTGGCCAGTGCACAGTATATCATGTCTCTGCCTCATACGGTACATGTGCTATTGTTTTGTCTTATGGACAGAAAGTAGGTTGATATTGAACTTGTCATCTGTCGTATGTCTAAGAAAGATGCTGCTATGGAATGCTAACCTATAATGACCTATATCCTATAACTAACCTATAATGACCTATATCCTATAACTAACCTATAATGACCTATAGCCTGTAACTAACCTGTAATGACCTATATCCCATAACTAACTTATAATGACCTATATCCCATAACTAACCTATATTCTATAACTAAACTATAATGACCCATATCCTATAACTAAACTATAATGACCTATATCCTATAACTAACCTTTAATGACCCATAACCTATAACTAACCTTTAATGACCCATATCCTGTAACTAAACTATACTGACCCCGAACCTATAATGACCTATATCCTATAACTAACCTGTAATGACCTATATCCTATAACTAACTCATAACCTATATCCTTTAACTAACCTGTAATTACCTATAACTAACCTTTAATGACCCATAATCTATAACTAAACTATAATGACCTATATCCTATAACTAACCTTTAATGACCCATAACCTATAACTAACCTTTAATGACCCATATCCTATAACTAAACTATAATGACCTATATCCTATAACTAACCTTTAATGACCCATAACCTATAACTAACCTATAATGACCCATATCCTATAACTAAACTATACTGACCCATATCCTATAACTAAACTATACTGACCCCTAACCTATAATAACCTATATCCTTTAACTAACCTGTAATTACCTATATTCTATAACTAATCTATAATGACCCATGACCTATATTGACCTATATCCTGTAACTAACCTCTAATGACCTACATCCTATAACTAACCTACAATGAACTATATCCTGTAATGAACTATATCCTATAACTAACCTGTAATGACCTATAACTAACACACAATGACAGTGCCACAGCAATTTACACAGCGCTGTGACCTTCTCGCAGCTTACCCTAGGCCAGTGACGTCACGTTCATCAGTCACATGGCCTAGGCCCAGTTCAGTCAATTCAAGTAAATGGGGCTGAGCTGCAATACCGAGCATAGCCACTATATAACCTACAGTGCTGTGCTTGGTAAGCTGCGGGAGGCCTCAGCTCTCACTGGAGAGCAGCGGCCTCCTCAAACAGCTGATTGGTGGGGGTCCCAGGTGTCGGATCCCCACAGATCAGATACTGATGACCTCTCTAGAGGAGAGAATAGGCATTTTCTATTATGGTTGCGGCCATGTGCGGTCCGCAAATTGCGCAACACACATGGCTGGTATCCGTGTTTTGCAGATCCACAAGGGCCTTTAGTTCTCATCACACTGCAGCCAGTTATGTAAATTTATGTTTTTTTTCCTCCTCCCCTTCCAATTGCTGTAGCCTTTTTGTTTTTCCATAGACATAGTTGTATAAGGGCTTAATTTTTGTAGGGTGAGTTGTACATTTTAATGGCGCCATTCAATGTTCCTCTTGATGTATTTTGAATCTGTAAAAAAAATAAAATATTTGTGGGCTTCAAAAACCCAAATTTCCACCTTTTGTGGTTTTGGTTTCGTTCTGTTTGGTGTTCATTATGTGGCAAAAATGACATCACAACCTTATTCTGCAGGTCAGTATACGGTAATTACAGTGATACCAAATTAATATAGTTTTTATTATGTTTATATTTTCTAAAAAAAATTGTGCTGTGTTGCCATAATCTGACACACATAACTTGTTTTATTTCCTTCATATTTTGTGGGGCAAACTGTAACATGCAACATTTTGATTTTCACCCCCATTTTTGGGGTTCTTGGGAAGGCAGGGTTACAAAAAAAAGCCAATTCTGGTGTTGAGATTGGTTTTTGTTCTCTTAACAGGAAAACCTGTTGCTACATTCCCAAGAAAAAAACTTTTATTCTTTATGCAAATGCTGGTTTTACAGCACAGAGAACAGTGGAGCTGAGGTGCACCACGGGGCGATGTCCCACCCCTAGTGTTTTTTCTCTGGAATGCCACAACCGATTTTCACAAGACAGGTAACATTTTAATTCAGCAGGATCAACCCCTGGTTTAGTAGTTTTGATCCTTTAGACAGGGGCTCTTTAACTGTGAATCAAACCATTTTTTTCATTTGTTGCTTAGAAACTATTTTTTTCTGCAGGACATTTGCACATTAAGAAAGATTTTGAGACTTTGTAGATGAAGTGTCTTCCACACCGCACTCCGCTGAGATGCTTTCAGATTAATTATGACTGGTATAGAACTAAACATGTTTGTGTCTTTCTTAGGGAGAAGGTGGACAGGTTGTGCTTTGGAATCAGCAGGGCCCAGTGGGAGACGTACAGCTGCCAAGGTAATGTTTCTAAACAAATATAAAATAGCATAAAAATAGTACCATACATCTGTAAAAGAATCAATTGTGGCTAATGGAGACTTTTTGGGGTGTTTGGTAACATCTGTACCAGTTACCCGAGGGAATGTCATGAGATTATTTATTCCGCTGTGTTAGAGTATTCATACTTTGCATGTTTATCATTACTGTCTCCAGATATTAACTAAATGAGTTTAAGAAGAAATTTCAGGCTATATTATAATTTTTCTAATTATCTTACTTTATTTACAAGGTGAACTATGTAGGGGAAGTTTTTCATAATGTCTCCAAATGCACCATAAACACATGGTCATGGTTTAAGTTGTCCTATGTGAATGAAGCCTAGGCACTGAACTTTCAACAAGCGCTGCATATTTACAACTCACAAAAAGTTAGGGATATTTGGCTTTTGGGTCAAATATATGAAAAAAAGGTAAAAAATATTTACTCTACAGCGATATTATATCTTCTAAGTAGAGCATTGAAGTAGAAACAGCAATGGTGATTTCCTCATGTCAAACAAGTTATGGAAACAAAAGCCAACACCAGTGGTGGGTATACCTCCACAAAAATGTCAGTGTCTCAATAACTTGCCATGTGGCCTTGAGCATCAATTACAGCTGGACAACGACGTCTCATGCTGTTCACAAGTCGACTTATTGTCTGCTGAGGCATGGCATCCCACTCTTCTTGAAGGGCGGCCCTCAGGTCATTGAGGTTCTGGGGTACAGAGTTACAAGCCTCTACATGGAGACTCAGCTGATCCCATAGGTTTTCAATGGGATTCAGGTCTGGAGAAAGTGCAGGACACTGCATATGAGGTCACCCAGGGTCCATCAGCCATTTCCTAATGATGTGACCTTGATGAGCTAACGCATTGTCATCCATGAAGATGACATTAGGCCTGTGTTGTTCAGGCACAATGACTATATTAATTATGTTATTCATGTAGTATGGGCTTGTCACTGTACCATTCACAAAGTGTAGGGCAGTTCTGTATTGACTAGGCACACCTGCCCACACTGTAACACAACCACCACCACCAAAGGCTCGTCTGGTGACAGCAGTGGCTGATGCACAATGCTGTCCTTGACGTCTACAACATCATTGGCGGCCAGCGTGAATCGACTTTCATCAGTTCACCGCATTGAGGCCCACTGGTCCCTCATCCAGCATAGATGCTCCCTGGCCCATGCAAGATGATGATGCCTGTGGTCAGGTACCCTTGCAGGTCGTCTAGCACGCAGAACACGCTGATGTAAATGGTTTCTATTGGTCTGACGTGATACTTGAGTGCCTCTCACCTCCCTTAAATGTGCCTGGAGTTGTGTGACATTCATCCTCCAGTTCCGCAGGGCATGTTCACAATGAAACAGTCATCAGTATAGAATGTGGCCAAAGGACGTCCACTTCTATGCCTTCTTTCTGTGACTATTCCAGTCTCTCTGTATCTCTGTTGTAACCTGCTGATGACACTCCAAGCTCACTGGCCACTTCTGTCTGAGAACATCCTGCTTGAAGCCTCTCAATGGCACGGTACAGTTGATCAATTGTTAGGTGTCGTCTTGGACATGTGCGTTCCACATTAAGTCACATTAAGTTCATAATTTCAAGGTTAGAGTGCATTTTAGGTTCATCCTGAAATTTCACCCACAAGCCAAATATCCCTAACTAGTGTATATCAGTAGTGCAATTAAATATAAGAAACTATGTAGTCTATTTTATTAGAGAAAATGCATCTTTCTCCACTTATTAATCACTTCATTTTTATCCCTGTCACCTGAACTGATCATTCACTCTCAACTCACAGCTAAAATCTGTCTTGAAAGATCAGACCTATAGACTATCAGCACTGGTATCAGGTTACAAAGGAGGAGTGAGCTGCTGGAAGGAGACAGAGGCACAGATAGAGAGAATCTGCTGCATATAGTAAATTTACTATGTCTCACCAGTGCTTGATGCTTGTTGTACATGCTACTTCTGCTGAAGGTATGGTACTGAGGTAGGGGAGATCTCCTGTCTGTGCACTGTGTATGGGACACATCATAGCCTCTAGTCCACACTCACTCTGGACCTAAGCTCTTGGGGGGAAAAAGGCAATTGGAGATGGAGCCTGCAGGTGAAAGCTAAAACGTAGAGTGGTTAGATATAGTGTTATTCCTCATGTACACACACAACAGCTTATTTTAGAAAGTCACTTTAACCCTTTCAGGATGTGACCTAATTTTCTTTTTTTATTTCAATTTTTTTCTTCCCCTCCTTTTAACACCCATCATTTTTTTTATTTTATTTACATAGCTGTATTAGGGCTTGTTTTTTGCGGGACTTTTAATGGCACTGTTTATTTTATCATAGCTTGTGTTGGAAAATGGGAAAAAAACTCTTTGCGCAGTGAAATTGGGTTTTGTTTTTGCGCCATTCACTGTGTACTAAAAATGACATGATACCCTTATTCTGCAGGTCATTAAGATTACGGTGATATCAAATTTATATAGTTTTTATTTTATTACGTTAAAAAAATAAAAACCTTTGAAAAAAGAGCCATAACTTTTTTATTTTTTTTATTTCTATCTATGGGGCCGTATAAGGGCTTGTTTTTATTGCAGCAAACTGTAGTTTCTGGTACCATTTTGAGGGTATATACGACTTTTTGAGTACTTTTATTCAATTTTCCAGAAGGGGGGGGGCAAGGTGACCAAAACATTTTTTTTTCCCTGTTAAGACGTACAGGAAAAATATTTGAATATTTTAATAGTCCTGACATTTTTGGACGTGACTACTGATTACTCTGGATAGGATAGGTCATCAGTATCTGATCGGTGGGGGTCCGACACCTGGAACCCGTGCTGATCAGCTGTGAGCACCGCTTGGTATTGCAGCGCAGCCGCATTCACTTGAATAGGGCTGAGCAGCTGCTGCGAGCCACATGATTGATGAACGTGTTGTCACTTGGCCTAGGAAAAAGCAGAGAGAAGGCCGTGGCGCTCACAGGAGCACTGCTTCCTTCTCAAAGAGCTGATTGGCTGGGGTCCGGGTGTCGGATCCCTACCGATCAGATACTGATGACCTATACTAACTGCCTCCAAACTGAATGTTCATATAAAATAATTTCCTTTTATCTTTTTTTATTTTTTTTACAGTTGCTGCAAATGCAGATACCATATGAGCAGTTATACACATTTTTAGATCTTTGAGAGAAAACTAGTTCAGCGTTTGTATCTATTTAAATCAAACCCACATATCCTTATCTGTTTGGAAATAGTTTTGAAGTGTCGATGCAACAAAAAGTAAAAGAAAAAAAGATTGTTTTACAGGTAGCCACTTGTATTTTCTTTGATTCTGTTTTCTCTTTAAAGTCTTCCAGTGCAGTGAAGCGACAGCTCCTGAGTACATTCCATCCCATCCTAGACATGAAGTCAGGGTCTGCATCTTATCAGTCTGCCATCTTATTCTTCACTTTATACTTCATAGCATACGTTCACGTGATTTTGAAAAAGGTCAATAGTGTAGGTCCTAACTAAAGTCCCTGGAAATACTGTAATCATAACTATTCCAATTGCAAATGCTAATTATACTCGATCCTTCCAAAATCACTATTCGGACCCTGGAGCTGGCATGTCTCATTTCCACAGTCTTGGGGTACTTTCACACTCGCGGCAGAGGATTCCGGCAGGCAGTTCCGTCGCCGGAACTGCCTGCCGGATCAGTCAAAGCGTATGCAAACTGATGGCATTTGTCAGACGGATCAGGATCCTGATCCGTATAACAAATCCATTGAAATGCTGGATCCGTCTCTCCGGTGTCATCCGGAAAAACGGATCCGGCATTTATTTATTTTTCACATATTTGCGTTCTGAGCATGCACAGACCGCAATGCCGGATCCGTTTTGCTGGAACACTCGGGGCCCAGAACGGCATTAATGCATTTCAATAGAAAAAAGGCCAGAATTTTGGACAGAGATAAAACCACAGTATTTTCTCCATCCTGAAAAGGAAAAAACACTGAACTAAAGACATCCTACTGCATCCTGAACGAATTGCTCTCCATTCAGAATGCATGGGGATAAAACTGATCAGTTCTTTTCCGGTATAGAGCCCCTGTGACGGAACTCGATAGCGGAAAAGAATAACGCTAGTGTGAAAGTACACTTACTCCCTTTTACGCCTGTCCACATTGCTACCACTTTTTTCTGTCTCCAATCCCTAATTCGAGCACACATCCTCACAGGATGGAGAGCCATCCTCCATAACTCTTTCTGGCGTAACCCTGCCCTTTTCTGTCCCAGTCCCCTCTGTGTTATTGTGACTAGGACAGGTGTGTGGAGAAGGATCTTGGGTGGTTGCTGATACAGGATGCAGACATTGGAGCAAAAGGAGACATCAGACAGATCAAAGAACTGTACTCCAAATTGTATCTGTTTTATCACTGATTGTAGGCTTTGAGAGTGACCTTGTGGTTGCAGTTAAAGGAGGTCCTAGAATGGCCTAGAATGCAATGGTGAATTATAATAGTTGAATCTAGGCTGGCAGCCCCAGGCCCGACATCCCTGTAGGGATGAACATCCCTCACTTCCTTAGAGGGAGTGTCCATGAGGGAGGGTGCAGTCTGCTCACATTCACTGTTACCTCATTTGACTTGCGGTTCTGGATGTTCGTAGGAGAAAAAGGACCTGTGATGATGTCATCGCCATCTGACCAGAAACATATGGATACAATGAAGAAAAACAAAAGGGAGGAATACTGAGCACTTAACTAAAGAAGATATTATTTATTAGGTTCAAAAACTCTGCTGCTCTGTCCATTTCTATTGGATCACCAGAGATAGCGGAGTGCTGTTCTTGACTATCTCTAGCGCTCCCATAGAAATTAATTGAGGGGCAGCGTGCTTTTCCGACCAGCTCCTCTGTCCATTTCAGGGGGCTCCACAGGGTACCGGACCCCCGATCTCATGATCAGTAGGCCCCCCACCAATCTGATAGTTATATCCTATCCTGTGGATAAGGAATACCTTGTTATAACTGAAATACTCCTTTAAAGGGGTTGTCTCACTTCAGCAAATGGCATTTACAGTCATGTGAAAAAATTAGGACACCCTTTGAAAGCATGTGGTTTTTTGTAACATTTTTAATAAAAGGTTATTTCATCTCCGTTTCAACAATACAGAGAGATTAAAGTAATCCAACTAAACAAAGAAAACTGAAGAAAAGTCTTTTCAAGATCTTCTGTAAATGTCATTCTACAAAAATGCCTATTCTAACTGAGGAAAAAGATAGGACACCCTCACATGTATTCCCTCTTAAATTGGCTCAGATCTCACACAGGTATATCACACCAGGTGCACATAATTAGTAGATCGTTACTCTGCATGTTGAATGAGGCTTGCCCTATTTAAACCTCAGACATTTAGTTTGGTGTGCTCCTGACTGTTGAAGTGAGAGTGAGCACCATGGTGAGAGCAAAAGAGCTGTCAGAGGACTTCAGAAAAAAGATTGTAGCAGCCTATGAGTCTGGGAAGGGATTTAAAAAGATCTCAAAAGATTTTGAAATCAGCCATTCCACTGTCCGGAAGATAGTCTACAAGTGGAGGGCTTTCAAAACAACTGCCAACATGCCCAGGACTGGTCGCCCCAGCAAGTTCACCCCAAGAGCAGACCGCAAGATGCTAAAAGAGGTCTCCAAAAACCCTAAAGTGTCATCTCGAGAACTACAGCAGGCTCTGGCTACTGTTGATGTAGAAGTACATGCCTCTACAATCAGAAAGAGACTGTACAAGTTTAACTTGCATGGGAGGTGTGCAAGGAGGAAACCTTTGCTTTCCAAGAGAAACATCGAGGCCAGACTGACATTTGACAGAGATAAAGTTGACAAAGACCAGGACTTCTGGAATAATGTTCTTTGGACAGATGAGTCCAAAATTGAATTATTTGGACACAACAGCAGAGGACATGTTTGGCGTAAACCAAACACAGCATTCCAAGAAAAGAACCTCATACCAACTGTGAAGCATGGAGGTGGAAGTGTCATGGTTTGGGGCTGCTTTGCTGCAGCAGGACCTGGTCAGCTCACCATCATAGAATCCACGATGAATTCTACTGTGTATCAGAAGGTGCTTAAAGAACATGTGAGACCATCAGTTAGAAAATTAAAGCTGAAGCGGAACTGGACCATGCAACATGACAATGACCCAAAACATACTAGTAAATCAACCAAAGATTGGCTGAAAAAGAAGAAATGGAGAGTCCTGGAATGGCCAAGTCAAATCCCATTGATTTGAATCCCATTGAGATGCTGTGGGGTGACTTGAAAAGGGCTGTACGTGCAAGAAACCCCTCAAACATCTCACAGCTGAAAAAGTTCTGCATTGAGGAGTGGGGTAAAATTTCCTCAGACCGATGTCGAAGACTGGTAGATGGCTACAAGAACCGTCTCACTGCAGTTATTTCAGCCAAAGGAGGTAACACTCGCTATTAGGGGCAAGGGTGTCCTATCTTTTTCCTCAGTTAGAATAGGCATTTTTGTAGAATGACATTTACAGAAGATCTTGAAAAGACTTTTCTTCAGTTTTCTTTGTTTAGTCGGATTACTTTAATCTCTCTGTATTGTTGAAACGGAGATGAAATAACCTTTTATTAAAAATGTTACAAAAAACCACATGCTTTCAAAGGGTGTCCTAATTTTTTCACATGACTGTATCTTGTAGACAAAGTTTAATACAAGGTACTTACTAATGTATTGTGATTGTCCATATTGCCTCTTCTGCTGGCTGGATTAATTTTTCCTTGGCATGATACGCTGTTAGTTTCCATGGTTACGGCCACCCTGTAATGCAGGAGAGGTGGTCGTGCTTGCACTCCTGTGGTGCCAGCCACCAGTGAGGGTCCTCTAAAGCAGGAGCTGATCTTACAGAACTTGCAGATCATCTCTTTATTCTGAGACGTGGAGGGCGGACCCCTCTCTCGCCCCTAATAGGCTGTATGGGCAAGGGTTGTCTTTGTAAGACAGCTCCTTTAAAGTAAAGGAAATGAAACGGTGAAACGTTTCTAGCTGCGAAAATAATGTGGTTGGTTTAGGGCTTGTTGTCTATGAAATGGAGTCCTTCTGTCCTGTTTAATTAGATTCCGGTGGGTTTTATGACAATGTTATATTCATTTGCAAATATTTTACACTGACACCTAACAGTTTTCCTATCAAGTCTGAATAATAATGAGTAGCGTTGAAAGCTTTGTGGAATGTGGAATACTTTTGTAAGATTACTCTATCATCAAGCTGTGAGGGTTTTTGAAATGGAAGAACAGGATTGTACAGCTCTTTGGTGAATCAACTTGAAGGCATAAAAGAACATGATGGATATATCTTTAGCTGGAGCCTCGCAATAAAAACATCTTTCAAGTGAACTGATTCTGGGATATTTTGTGTCGCAACTAGGGATATAATAGACTTTAAGGCACCACTACTCAGGAGAGGTTTTAAATGAACTCCCTACACAATCTGACGCCGGCAACACTGGTAACCCCCAGATGGACCTTAATTGCAGACTGCTGGCCATTTAATCCTAAGCTTCTAGTAGGAATAATAGAGGAATGCTACAACATAATGTTCAATGAAAAGAACATTGCCCATCGCCGCTCCTCTCCTGCTGGTGTATATGGTTGCTTCCTTGATCACACACTCCATGGCTGCAGGACTCAGTGTCTCAGTCCTGCCGGCATCTTCCTTTTCTTGCCCGGCGGTCCCGGTTGCCCGAGTAGCTATGCTTATTTAACGGGGACTGAGGCCTACTGGCAATGCCTCTCTCTGCCCTATGGCGTGTATGTTACCTCTAGCTCCTAAAAGAGCCAGCTTGCACCCTGATCTTCCCCAGCCGTAGGCTGGTTACCTTGACGTACTTCAGGCACCTTCCCCTGTGGAAAAGTGCTTGAGTAATAGGTTCTAGTCCGCTTGTTTCCTGCTAAGGTGGGCCATGTTTGTTTGCCTGGTCTACGAAACTGACCTGAACTAGTGCTCTGTTCTGACAGTGCAGCCGGCCCTGACATCGGCCTGTTAATAGCATCTCCCCCCCCCTCCCCCCCCCCATCAGCCTCTCCAACATACAGTCCCATGTAAATAACATCTCTCCCCTCCCGTCAGCCTCTCCAACATACAGTCCCATGTAAATAACATCTCTCCCCTCCCGTCAGCCTCTCCAACATACAGTCCCATGTAAATAACATATCTCCCTTTCCATCAACCTCTCCAACATACAGTCCCATGTAAATAACATATCTCCCTTCCCATCAACCTCTCCAACATACAGTCCCATGTAAATACCATCTCTCCTGTCAGCCTCTCCAACATACAGTCCCGTGTAAATAACATCTCTCCCCTCCCGTCAGCCTCTCCAGCATACTGTCCCATGTAAATGACATCACGCCCTCTCTCTGACCACTCCAACATAAAGTCTCATGTAAGTAATATTGTTCCCCTCCCTCCAGGTTATGGTTAACAAGCCCCTGGGGGGTCTGAAGTGAATGCACAGAAAGCTATTATAGCCAAGTGATAAAGTCCAGTCCGGTATAGGGGATCTTCCCTGTACTTCATCACTTGGCTATAATAGCCTGCTGTGCATTCACTCCAGACCCCTCCCCACAGGCACTTGGAAACATCAGACAGGCCCCCTGACCAACATTGAAGAGTGAATACCCTTTTTGGAATCTTTTGATATGTCATAAGGACATATCAAAAGTGTTGATTGGTGGGGGTCTAGAAAGAGAAGCGCTGCTTCTCTTCGCTGCTGAGCGCGATACTAAAGGCCGTCTCATAGACTTTCTGTTGAGATCGTCCTCAGTATCGCACTCAGTGCTCAACAGCGAAGAGAAGCAGCGCTTGGCTGAGCGCGTCTGACTCCTCGTTCTAGACATCAGTTGGGGTCTCAGTGCTGGGACCCCCGCTGATCAACACTATTGATATGCCCCTATGCTATATCAAAAGTTTCAAAAACTAAAGGCCACTGCCCACCAAGAAGCTTCTCAACCTGCCAGGTGCCACCTCGTGAAGATCACGAGCTGCTGCAGGAGCCTCCCTTCACTGCGTCAGACCGCTGTACTGAATGGTCTGGCAGGCCGCCCCAAACTGACCAATAACAAAGCTCGTTGCTGTACGGAGCTTTGTTACTGGATATTTCAGGCACCGGCAGCATCTCTGCGCCTTTCACAGTGCGCCCTGCGCTCATGAATGGCAGGGAAAACTGTAGCACGTGTTGATACTCATCAGACTACTTTTTTTATGGAGTAAAAAGGCCTGAACCGACATTTATGAAGCTTGTGCAGGCAATATTGTGGAGCTTGCATTGCATTTTCTTGGTGACAGGTTCAGCCTTGATCTCTGACATTCAGAAGTGCCCCTTGTCACTAAGGCTGGGTTCACACCTGAGTGTATTCGATAAGCGCTGTTTACAGGCGTTTTTATTGCGCATTTTTGTATTTTGGAAACGTGCGTCATACGCGCGTTCTTGCTATTGACCACAGAGGCGTACAATAAAAAACAGAGGTGTTACGCGCGACAATACGCCCCAAAGAAGCTCCTGTACTTCTTGGGACGTAGGGCATTTTACAGCGCGTTCGTACGCGCTGTAAAACGCTCAGGTGAGAACCATGCCCATAGGGAAACATTGGTTTTTGCCTGTTGAGCGTTTTACAGCGCGTAGGAACGCGCTGTAAAATGCACAGGTGTGAACCTAGCCTAAGGCCTTCAACAGTGCGCAGCTCCCCATTCTCAATGTGTCCACTGACGGCACCAAGCCCATCAGTCTCCTCACACTGCTCATGTCCTAAGTTGCCATGCATGACTTTACTTTGCTCATTGGTTTTTAGTACAGGAGGCTGATCCTATAGACGCTGGATGCTGTAGTAGAGTGGCATTGCGACCTTTTGTCCCGCTGTGTAGCCCTAGCCGATGCCACAAGTGCCAACACGTGGTTCAAAGCATTCTTAGTTCACCCCCAAAGCAGACATTACAAAGTGTCTGTTCCCCTTAGCTTTCTGGGACCTCTTGGGAGTTTGATGTTGACTGAAGATGCCCCAGGTAAAGGCACCCTTCTGGAAAACGAGTTGGGTGAGGTTCAGAAAATAAGCTTGAGCCTAGAGAAGCGCGGAATAATCCCTTTTGTGGAACTTTGCAAACATGTCCCCCCCCCCCCACCCCTTCCCGTCTTTAATAAAGCATTGCTTGTAACTATTGGACATCTGTTTAGCTCTGAACCAGTTTGTCATTTGAAGAACGGTGTTTTTTAGGTAGAAATCGAGTGAGCCAAGCACATAAATAAACATATTCATCTGGAATAGGGAAATCTGCTAATTCCACTTCATGTAGCAGTTGTTAACTGGCCTCACGTATGACTGATGTCGGTATAGTTTTATCTTTATGTGCTTATCCAGAATATTGCAAGAGGCTGCGGAGAAACAGTTAATTCATTTCTTACTGTTTTTCTCCAGTTTATAAAAAAAAAAATCCCCAAGAAATGTACATTTGGAAGCAAAAGGCATACTTGTAATATCATCAAAGTTTGGATTGTTCTTTCCATATGATTAGAGTTTCTTAAAGCTGAAAAATGTGTTATGCTTTGCAACAAACAGATGCTGCTCTAACAATGCAATACATTATGTACCAAAAATGATCTCTGTTTTAATCATAGATGCTGATTTAATGAGATAAGACTCGCTTACATCAAAAATGGATTTTGGATGTGATTTTACTTTCGGTATATTTCCTCTACATAATTAATAGAAATATGGTACAGGCAGGCTGGAAAGTGGTTTGTTGTATTATTTTTATTCTGCTGTACATTTCAGTTATATTTGGTTTGTTTATGGCGGTCTTCACAGTATATGTGCCTCCTATAACCCCCCCGAAACCTGACATTTAATTAAATGATCACACGCCATTGTGTACAATTTTACCTGCTTTTCATTTTTATTTGACTGATTCATAACTGGACTAATGATGAGAATTGCCAAGCTTCGGAAATTGTTCCCAGTTTTTGGTCCAAAGATGACTAGAAAGTAAATGCAAATTGGGTCTACATTTACCAGTCGGTGGAAATTGTATTTGGCTGACCTGTTGCATGTGTGCTTGACAGCTAAGGGCATCTGTGTTGGTCCCATGTCCATATGTGCCTGCATTGCTGAGAAAAATTAAGTTTTAATATATACAAATGAGCTTCTAGGAGCAATGGGGGCGTTGCCTTTACACCTAGAGGCTCAGCTCTCTCTGCAACTGCCGCGCGCTCTGCAATTTGATTGACTTCAGGGGAAGTCAGGGCCAGGTGTGATAATGTTTACACTGCCTGGCCCTGTCAATCAAAGAGGAGATTTATCAGCAGTTGCAGAGAGAACTGAGCCTCTAAGTGTAACAGCAACACCCTTGTTGCTCCTCTTCAATAGCTGTGCGAAGTTGCAGAATATTGTCAGGAACTGGGACATGCTGTTGTATACGCTGATCCAGAGCATCCCAAACATGCTCAATGGGTGACATGTCCGGTGAGTATGCTGACCATACAAGAACTGGGATGTTTTCAGCTTCCAGGAATTGTGTACAGATCCTCGCAATCTGGGGCCGTGCAATTATCATGCTGCAACATGAGGTGATGGTCGTGGATGTATGGCACAACAATGGGCCTCAGGATCTCGTAACGATATCTCTGTGCATTAAAAATGGCATCAATAAAATGCACCTGTGTTTGTTGTCCATAACATACACCTGCCCATACCATAACCCCACCGCCACCATGGGCCACTTGATCCACAACGTTGATGTCAGCAAACCGATCACCCACACGATGCCACACATGCTGTCTGCCATCTACCCAGAACAGTGAAAACCGGGACTCATCCGTGAATAAAACGCCTCTCCAACATGCTAGACCCCATGGAATGTGAGCATTTGGATACTCAAGTCGGTTACGATGACGAACTGGAGTCAGGTCAGACCCCGATGAGGACGACGAGCATGCAGATGAGCTTCGCTGAGACGGTTTCTGACAGTTTGTGCAGAAATTCTTTGGTTATTCAAACAGATTGTTGCTGCAGCTGTCTGGGTGGCTGGTCTCAGACGATCATGGAGGTGAACGTGCTGGATGTGGAGGTCCTGGGCTGGTGTGGTTACACGTGGTCTGCGGTTGTGAGGCCGGTTACTGTACTGCCAAATTCTCTGAAACACCTTTGGAGATGGCTTATGGTAGAGAAATTAACATTAATTGCACGCTCCCTCAAATGTTGCGACATCTGTGGCATTGTGCTGTGTGATCAAACTGCACATTTCAGAGTGGTCTTTTATTGTGGGAAGTCTAAGGCACACCTGTGCAATATTCATGCTGTCTAATCAGCACCTTGATATGCCACACCTGTGAAGTGGGATGGATTATCTTGGCAAAGGAGAAGAGCTCACTAACACAGATTTAGACAGATTTGTGAACAATATTTGAGAGTAATGAGTCTTTTGTGTATGTAGAAAATGTTTCAGATCTGTGAGTTCAGCTCATGCAAAATGGGAGCAAAACCATTTATATTTTTGCTCAGTGTACAGTCCTGGCCAAAAGTTTTGAGAATGACACAAATATTAGTTTTCACAAAGTTTGCTGCTAAACTGCTTTTAGATCTTTGTTTCAGTTTTTTCTGTGATGTAGTGAAATACAATTACACGCACTTCATACGTTTCAAAGGTTTTTCTCGACAATTACATGACATTTATGCAAAGAGTCAGTATTTGCAGTGTTGGCCCTTCTTTTTCAGGACCTCTGCAATTCGACTGGGCATGCTCTCAATCAACTTCTGGGCCAATTCCTGACTGATAGCAACCCATTCTTTCATAATCACTTCTTGGAGTTTGTCAGAATTAGTGGGTTTTTGTTTGTCCACCTGCCTCTCGAGGATTGACCGCAAGTTCTCAATGGGATTAAGATCTGGGGAGTTTCCAGGCCATGGACCCAAAATGTCAACGTTTTGGTCCCCGCGCCACTTAGTTATCACTTTTGCCTTATGGCACGGTGCTCCATCGTGCTGGAAAATGCATTGTTCTTCACCAAACTGTTGTTGGATTGTTGGAAGAAGTTTCTGTTGGAGGGTGTTTTGGTACCATTCTTTATTCATGGCTGTGTTTTTGGGCAAAATTGTGAGTGAGCCCACTCCCTTGGATGAGAAGCAACCCCACACATGAATGGTCTCAGGATGCTTTACTGTTGGCATGACACAGGACTGATGGTAGCGCTCACCTTTTCTTCTCCAGACAAGCCTTTTTCCTGATGCCCCAAACAATCAGAAAGAGGCTTCATCGGAGAATATGACTTTGCCCCAGAAAATCAATCTGTCCCTGATGTGTTTTTTTTTAGAGAAGTGGCTTCTTTGCCGCCCTTCTTGACACCAGGCCATCTTCCAAAAGTCTTTGCCTCACTGTGCGTGCAGATGCGCTCACACCTGCCTGTTGCCATTCCTGAGCAAGCTCTGCTCTGGTGGCACTCCAATCCCGCAGCTGAATCCTCTTTAGGAGATGATCCTGGCGCTTGCTGGACTTTCTTGGACGCCCTGAATCCTTCTTAACAAGAATTGAACCTCTTTCCTTGAAGTTCTTGATGATCCTATAAATTGTTGATTGAGGTGCAATCTTAGTAGCCACAATATCCTTGCCTGTGAAGCCATTTTTATGCAATGCAATGATGGCTGCACGCGTTTCTTTGCAGGTCACCATGGTTAACAATGGAAGAACAATGATTTCAAGCATCACCCTCCCTTTAACAGGTCAAGTCTGCCATTTTAACCCAATCAGCCTGACATAATGATCTCCAGCCTTGTGCTCGTCAACATTCTCACCTGAGTTAACAAGACGATTACTGAAATGATCTCAGCAGGTCCTTTAATGACAGCAGTGAAATGCAGTGGAAAGTTTTTTGGGGGGATTAAGTTAATATTCATGGCAAAGAAGGACTATGCAATTCATCTGATCACTCTTCATAACATTCTGGAGTATATGCAAATTGCTATTATAAAAACTTAAGCAGCAACTTTTCCAATTTCCAATATTTATGTAATTCTCAAAACTTTTGGCCACGACTGTATATACATTAGGGGGATTGTCAGTATATTTTTGCGTCACTTATATTGGTGAGTTACAGATGTAATTATGGGTCCGCATCCTTTTCGCAGTTTTGCAGAACAGGTGCAAATCCATTTATTTCAATGGGGCCGCAAAAGATGTGGGCAGCACACCCTGCGGTGCTGTCTGCATCCGTTGTTCCATTCCGCGGCCCCACAAAAAATATAGAGCATGTCGTAGTGTCCGCCATCGTGGACAAGAATTGGTATGCGTGTTTTGCGGACCCGCAACTTGCAGGGCGCAATACAATTTTGGTCGTGTGAATGCACCCTAATGGAAACAGTCTATAAGCTTGTCAGAGAGAGCCTTATCAGCTTAGCTTAAATGGATATTCCAGTTATGACAAGTTATCCCCTATCAACAGGATAGGGGATAACTATGAGAACGGTAGGGGTCCTACCACTGGGACCCCCACTGATCACGAGATCAGGAACCTCATACCCTGTGGAGCCCCCTGACATAGATGGAGCAGCTGGTGGAAAAAGCACGCCACCGCTCCATTCATTTCTATGGAAGCGCCAGAGATAGGCGAGTACAGCTCTCAGCTTTCTCGGGTGCTCCGATAGAAATAAATGGAGCCTCGGCGCTCGTTTCTGACCAGCCACTCCGTCCATATTAGGGGGGGGCTCTGCAAGGTATGGGGCCCCAATTCTTGTGATTGATGGGGGCCCCATACATCTTACTGTAGTTATCCCCTCATTTAACATGTTTCACATGTTTCACAATGTGGGCAATCACCACATTGCAGAACTACATAAGTTATGGTCTGTGGTTGCGGAATCCATAACTGAATTCTTGGATTACCCAAACCTTGTACGCTGAACTTGAATTCAGAAGTTCGCTAAACACTACTAGCAAGTCATTCATAACTTCTAACAGGAATAATAAAGGAATGGCACAACACAGGGTCATAAGAATAGATGTTCCAGAATTGTTATTACATGAGGGATGCAAGTAGTTACTACAGCAGACATGTCAGGAGAAGTGACAGGTCCTCTTTAAAGACGGGAAGCTGGATGAAAGTTGTACTTCTTGGTTTCAATGTCTATGTAGGGGAGGGGTGGAAGGTGATAGCTGCAAGTGACAGCATGAAAAGCCAACACGACCTGTTGTAGATCCTGCTGTAACACCTTACCGATTAGAGAAGATATGTGCTCTCCGAGTGTCACATTTAGACGGCCTTTTTCTGCTAAAGACATGAGAAGATTAGCAGTTGCTCATGTACGGTGATCACCCTGTTCCTTATGTGGCTACTTTTCAACTCTGTTACTCAAATTTGTAATGGCACTTGGAACTTTTGATGATTTTGTGAAAATTTGTCAATGTAGACCTGAGCCGATATGGCGTGTATAAGCTCTGCACATCTATAACTTAAGATGTCAGATGTCTACTTTAAAAAATATGTATAGATGTAGGGATATATATATATTTTTTTCTTTTATGAAAGGGGGTGTCTCATTTTAGCAAGTTGCATTTATCATGTAGAGAAAGCAAACACAAGGCACTTACTAATGTATTGTGATTATCCATATTGCTTCCTTTGCTGGCTTCATTTCTCTATTACATTATACACTTATGATTTCCAGGTCTTATGACCACCCTGCCATCCAGATTTTAAAATCGACACATCAGGTCGATTTCCGCACGGAAGAAAAATCTCATTCACTTTGCTGGTATTATATTATTAAGACCACGTGTAATCCGCATCGTGTGCATATTCCCTTAGTACAGTCACCCAACTCCACTAGGTGCACACACGTGATCAGCAATGCCACGTGACTGTACCCTAACAGTCTGTAATCTCTTAGAGTAATTTCTAGGCTCGGACTAGCACACGCAGGAACAGGTGAACCCCCCCCGGTGGGCCCCCAGAGCCCCTACCCCCTGCACAAGTGGCACATGGCTCAGCACACTGACTGCACTACATACAGTGTACAGCATCTCAAGCAGTCTTTGCAATCGTATAGAAAACGGAGTAGGTAATTAAACTATCTAAGGCACAGCTAGGCAGCAAGTTACTACTGAAATCTTGATTGCACTATTGTCACTTTATATATTTTTATAAGAAAGAATTATGTATATGCCATAACATTTGTATGTACAATCATGCTTTCAGAATATAGGGGATTATTGATTGCACTGTAGACACTTTATTACTGCTTGCACTTTAAATATATATATATATATATATATATATATATTTATTTATTTTTTTTATATATATATAAGAAAGAATCATGCACATATTATTGATTTTATGTATATTTTTTTTGCATTTTCCCGAATTATTGGCGTTTTGAGTATTAGTAATTGTGGGATTTGTTGTTTTGAATTATGTGATCAGCGAATCTGCTAGGCTTGAGTTATTCTGGTTTCTCTGATGTACTGTCCCCTTTCGATAGATTGCCTGCGTTCCATCGGGTCACGATCCGACGCATGCACTGTCAGGCTCCATCCCGACGTGCTCCCATATGTCGTCATCACGTGCGCAGTGGTGCGGCATGGAAGCGCTGAGGGATCGAGTCGGCCATCATGGCGGTCTCGCGCCCGCATAGATGGAAATGCAGGTGATTATATTCATTCTCCCATTGCATTCTATATGTATATACCCTGTACTGTCTATATCTATTACCTCCTGACGAAGCCTTGAGGGTGAAACGCGCATCGAGGTACTTGTGCGCGGGGCGGCATTCCTGATTACAAGTGAACCATGTCACAGGGTACGTCTGTTTTATTCTAAGTCACATTATATGTAAACTTTTGGTATATTTAATGCATTTGCAGTGCTGCTGTACGAATTAAATACTTTTTATGCTAGTGCAGTTTGCTTAGTACTTAATATTTGTGATATTTCAGACATCAACATATAGTATAGTGACCTATTCAGTGACACTGCTAATGCAATATTGTGCCTGACATACCTGTGGGCCTATAGGGCAATTTTGTTATGTAATCACTGAACATATTGATGTTCTTGTACAATCTATTGGTGATTGTTGAAGATTTTATATCTCATCACCTTGGTAATGATATGCTCAGTAGTGCCATATATCTTGTAGACGTGGATCGCTATATTGGGGATAACGCCCCTTGCAATGTACTCTGTATATATTCATCCTGCCTTTTTTTCTTTAGAATAATATATTTTTTAATATTTAATAAAGATTGCTATATATTTTTTGTACATTTGGAGTCCTATAGCTTTTTTAGTATACTACTGAAATTTGTTTGGCGCAGTTTTAGGGATCTGCAGATGGGGCCAGGTAATATTATTTTACTGGTGGGCCCTAGGCACCCCAGACTGTCACTGGTGATTTCATATTACTGAATTGTTTGTTTGGGACTGTATTTGTAAGCCATTTTATGATTAAAGTCCTGAAATACCTCTTAAACCCTTTGCCGACATTTGACATACTAGTACATCACAGAGGAAAGTAACTTCCTGCAAATGTAGGGGCCCGGCTGTGACTGTATATACAACAAGTGTTTACAGCGATGCCTGCGGATTAACCCTTTACAGTATATGCCACAATCAACACTGACCGCAGCATATACAAAGTTTATAAAGGGAGGGGGCGCTTTCTGCCTCTCCATCGCCCCCCCGCACGGCAGTGACAGGGGTCTGATAACTGCCATGGCAAACCCAGGCCACACAAAGGTCTCAGGGTCTGCCATGTACTGAAGCCTGTGAGGCCCAGCTCCCAGGCTGGGTCTTACAGGCACACGGTCAGTGTACTACACTGACAGTTAATGTAGTGCAACTACTGTACACTGAAACAGGGATCAGACCCTGAAATGATAAATTCCCTGTACTGGGACAAAAATAAAAAGTGAAGAAAAAAACCTAAAAAAATTGTTTTATAAAATGTTTTAAAATTTTTTAGTTTGCAGTAAAAAAAAAAAGTGTCCCTTTATTACAAATAATTTGTAATAAAAACTAACAATTTTATTAAAATAAAAAAATTCATAAATAAAAATAGACATATGAGATATCACTGCATCCATAACGAGCTGCTGTATAAATAATATCACATGCCCTACCCCCTCAGGTGAACGCCATAAAAATAAAATAAAAACTGTGCCAAAACAGACATCTTTTGGTCACTTTGCCCCCAAAAAGTGTAATATTGAACGTTAAAAAAATCATTTGGACCCAAAAATGGTATCAATAAAAACTTCAACTCTTCCCACAAAAAAAACACTGCACAAGGCGATCAGCAGAAAAAAAAAATAGGCTTTCAGAAAATGGAGACGCAAAAACATTATTATTATTTTTAAATGCTTTTATTGTGTAAAAACTGAAATAAATACATATGAGGTATTGTTGCGTCCGTAATGACCTGCTCTATAAAAATAGCATATGATCTATACTGTCAGGTGAACACTGTAAAAATAAAAAAACTGCCAGAACAGCCATTTTTTGGTTACTTTGCCTCTCAAAAATCATAATATCAAGCGTAAAATACCCTAAAATAGTACCAATAAAACTGTCACCTTATCCCGTAGTGGGGTCACTTTATGCAGTTTATACTATAGGGGTGCATCAGGGGTTCTTCAAATGCGACATGGCAACTTAACATTATCCCAGTGAAATCTGCCCTCCAAAATCCATATGGTGCTTCTTCCCTTCTGCGCCCTGCCGTGTGCCTGTACAGCAGTTTACAACCACATATGGGATGTGTCTGTAAACTGCACAATCAAGGTAACCCATACTGAGTTTTGTTTCGCCTGTTAACCCATTCTGTGTTACAGGAAAAATAGATAAAATGGAAAATATACTACAATTTTGACATTTTGAAATTTCTCTGCAATTTTTCTTTAATTCTTGTGGAACACCTAAAGGGTTAACACAGTTTGTAAACTTATATTTGAATAACTTTGGGGGTGTAGATTCTAAAATGGGGTCATTTATGGGTGGTTTTCATTATGTAAGCCCCACAAAGTGACTTCATAACTGAACTGGTCCTTAAAAAAGAGGGTTTTGGAAATCTAAAATTCTAAATTCTAAAGCAGACATATGGGAAATCTAAAGTAATAACTATTTTATGAGGTATCACTATCCGTCTTAAAAGCAGAGAAACAGAAATTTAAAAAATTGCGAACTTTTCCAAATTTGGGGTAAAATTAAGATTTTTTTGATAAATAAAGTTGAAATATGTCGACTCAGATTTACCACGAAGTGCGTGTCACGAGAAAATCTCAGAATGACTTGAAGTTAAAGCGTTCCAAAATTATTTCAAAATAAAGTGATACATGTCAGATTTGCTAAAAATGGCCTTGACCTTAAAGGGTTGTCTCACTTCAGCAAATTACATTTATAATGTAGAGAATGTTAATACAAGGCACTTACTAATGTATCTTGCTCCCTTTGCTGGCTGGATTCATTTTTCCATCACATTATACACTGTTTGTTTCCATGGTTACAGACCACCCTGCAGTCCATCAGTGGTGGTCGTGCTTGCATACTATAGGAATTGGCGCTGGCCTCTCTGGTGGCCTGGACCATGGGAGCGGACATAGGTCAGTGCTTTTTCCTATATTGTGCAAGCACGGCCACCACTGATACATTGCAGGGTTGTCTGTAACCAGGGAAACGAGCAGTGTATAATGTGATGGAAAAATCAATCCAGCCAGTAAAGGAAGCAATATGGACAATCACAATACATTAGTAAGTGCATTGTATTAACTTTCTCTACATAATAAATGCCACTTACTGAAGTGAGACAACCCCTTTAAGGTGAAAACCGGTCCCGGGTAGAAAGGATTAGGGCTGTTTCACAGGAGCGAGTCCATTGCGGGAATCACGCTCCATGTGTGTGAGTGTGATCCTCCGCTCTGGACTTGCAGGAGTGCACTGCATTATCAGGATTTATAATGCTATGTGTCTCTGCATGGCCTTATTTCTACAGAATCATACTGACAGATTATGTCAGAGACACATAGAATTATAAATCATGAAAATGCCTTGCGCTCCTGCAAGTCCAGAGCAGAGGATCACACTCACACATGGAGCGTGATTCCCGCAATGGACTCGCTCCTGTGAAACATCCCTTAAAGGCACAGCTAAATTTCAAGTCTACTCAATGCATTTAAGGGCGCATTCACACAACCATATTTTTCTGTCCACATCCGTTCTGCGTATGTCCGTTCCGTGCCCCCGCAAATAAGACAAAACATGTCCTATTCCTGCCCGTATTTGTGGACAAGAATAGGCAAAACACACATGGCCGCTATCTGTGTTTTACTGATTTACCATTTGCTGTTGCAAAAATGGATACGTTCGTGTGAATGAGCCCGTAATGTAGGTTTGTCAAAATGCAAGTGAGTATGAAGATAAAAATGACATGCCCAGACTCACTTACACTATACACTGCTTGCTTTTTAGTTTCAGAACTGACAGATTCCCTTTAGGCCTCATGCACACAGCCGTTGTGCGGCCGTTCCGTGCATTGGGGACCGCAATTAAGGTCCCCAATGCACGGCCAACATCCATGCATCGGGCCGGACCCATTCAACTTGAATTGGTCTGTGGTCTTAAACATGTCATTTAATTGCGGTGCGGAACAACGGAAAGAAACACCACGGAAGCAGTCCGTAGTGCTTCCGGTGTTCTGTTCCGTGACTCCGTTCCATTTCAAGTGAATGGGTCCGCATCCGTGATACGGGGTGCACACGGCCAGCGGCCGTGGATTGCCGACCCGCCGTTTGCGGGCCGCAATACGGCCACGGCTGCCCAACGGCCGTGTGCAGGAGGCCTTAATAGGATGTCCAGGATTTTACAAACGATGGGCTATCCTCAAGATAAGCAACCACTGTCTGATGGGCAGGGGGCCAGAACCTGCATTCCTGCTGATCAGCACTTCCAGTGCCAAAACTGCTCAGCTTGGTCCACTTGTGAAACTCCGGACTACCCCTTTAAGAGGTTAAAGTGACCCCTAGGGTAACACTTCTTTTGTGTAGCATTTTCATATTAGGGAATAGCTTTTTTTTTATGCAAGTCCCTTTCATATTCAGTTAAACCTCTCCAGAAGCGGAGCTTCTCTTCAGTCTAGGGAATTGAGCCTTGGATTGATACCAGAAACATTCACCACTTAATGTATTTAACTCAGCCTTCCCATAAAGGCCTCTCCTTGTCAGTGCCGTGCTGTGCAGCGCCATGGAAGGTAGGTTTTTGTGCATCGAATTTCAGATGTCTGCTCTTTGCTGCAGGCGTTCCCCTTTACTGAGAAAAAATCGGGGCTATAACTCATGGCAGCACCTGTGTCTTGCCGTGGCCTTTCACTGCCTTTTTATGTGTGCTTTTTCACATTTGAATACAGTTAAATAATAATACAGTTGAAGCAAGAAAAAAAATCTTCATATTGTATTTTTAATTCAGCTGAATACCCAGCAGAGTTAAATGCAGTTTGGATGCACAGGGAAGAATTAATGATTGGAAGATACAGAGTTGGTAAATTATTTATTCTGGCCCTGAGGAAGCTGAAAAGCTGAGTGAAAGACTAATAAATCATTTGTGGTAGTGCTGGTTGTCACTTCCAATTATTTTAGACGGTTTTGTGATAAACTACAGCACCTGCTATATATCTCTCCGCTATCCCTTGATGCTTGCAGGGCAGCTTGTTCCGTTGATTATCAAAGGCAAGTTTGTCTAAACTTTCCTTGAGCAGCAAAGAAAATTACTTGAGATTTTTTTGTGGACTTGTTCCATTTTTAGTTTGATTTTATTTGTTGTGCGCCTGTATGGCTCCCCACCTGACGGAGGCTCAGTCCTGTTAGTGTAAATAGAAGGGTCCCTGACTGCTCTTCCCAAAAACCGTCAAGTCAAATCGTATTCCCGGCGTGTTGTATCCTAGGTAACTGCTCACTGTTTGATGCAGAGGATATGCAACTTCCGGATGAAGATTAGAACTTGCCATCGCTCTCCGTGTGTGTATATTTAATCTGATTTACAGACGCGTCGAGGGCATTTTCTAGGAGGTTGTGGCTGACATTACATTTCTTTCCAGGTAATGAATATTTTTATGGAGTTTTTTTTTTTTTCCTACTTCTGTTGCTTATAACACTATTACATTACATATTCTGCCAATAAACACATTTAAAACATACAAAGGCGATAAAGTAGTATTGTATACAGATAATGTATACATTAAATTGGGTCTGTCACTAGATTTCACAATGCAGACTGCTTACATTATTAAAGGGGTCTTACATTATTTTCACCCAGGCAGCCCCCCCGACTTGAGAATCGGAGCAGTTCATGCTCCGATGCTCTCCTTTGCCCTGCGCTAAATCGCGCAGGGCAAACGCATTTTCTGGAGTTCCGGTGACGAACCAGGGCTGCCCAGTGGAGGCTTCTGCCCAGCAGTGAGCCCGGTGACGTCACCAGGGCACAACGCTAAAGCCTGCCCTTCAGAGCCGGTGACATCACCGAACACACTGCTGGGCGGAAGCCTCCGCCTGGCAGTGTGTTATCGTAAATAAAAGATTGCTTTCCCTGCGCGATCCCCCGCAGGCCAAGGGAGAGCATCGGAGCATGAAATGCTCCGATGCTAACATCAGGGGGGCTGTCTAGGTGAAATTATGGCTATGTCCGGGTTCAGCTCTGAACCCGGACAACCCCTTGAAATTATTTCTCAGACCTGATGAGGCTGGTTTACTTACTTTGAAATTCTACATCAGCATAACTGTATAAGCTGTTTTGATATTTTCCTGCCTACTATTAAAATACGCAATTTATGAGTCTAGTTAAAGAGGGAGTAAGCAGATTAGTCTAGTGTATATATGAGTTAAAGGGGTTTTCCAACCTATGCTCAGGATAGGTCATCAGTATCTGATCGGTGGGGGTTCGACACCTGGGACCCCTGCTTATCATCTGTTCGAGAAGGCAGTAGTCTTCGCAGCAGCGCCTCAGCCGTCTCTTAGCATTTCCTAGGCCAGTGACAACACGTTCATCGGTCACATGGCCTAGGGGCAGCTCAGCCCCATAGTGAATGATACCAAGCACAGCCATTATACTATGTACGGCGCTGTGCTTGGTGAGCTGAGAGAACGGCAAGGCGCTCACAGGAGCGCTGGTGCCTTCTCAAACAGCTGATCGGCAGGGGTCCCAGGTATCTGATCCCCATCGATCAGATGATGATGACCGATCGTGAGAATAGGTTATCAATTTAAAAAAAATTGAAAACCCTTTTGAACTGAGTCATCGCTTATCTGACAAGCTCCTTTCAGTGTAACACCCCGCTGCTGCTGCTGCTGTTGAAGTGGCACGCCGCTCAGTAAAGCTGCCGTCTCTCTTTGGCTCTGCAGTTAGAGAGCAGCAGATGGCATTAGAAGTTATATTTGCACACTGAAACTGATATTTGGAACATGTGCTCTCTCACTGCAGAACCAGGGAGACTGCAGCTTGTACTGAGCATGTGTAAGATTTCAGCAGCTGCAGGGGAGGAGGTACACTGAAATGAACTTGTCAGTTAGGCAATTTGGGTGGAAAATTAGCTTACATTAAGGCTCCATTCACACGTCCGCAATGTGTTTTGCGGATACACGGAGCCACGGATCCGCAAAACACGGAAAGCGGCAATGTGCGTTCCGCATTTTGTGGACCGCACATTGCCGGCACTTGATTGACAAGAATAGGACATGTTCTATTTTTTTGCGGAAACGGAAGCACGGATGCGGAAGTGCGGATCCGCAAATGTGGATGCGGACAGCACATTCCGGCCCCATTGAAAATGAATGGGTCTGCACCCGTTCCGCAAAATTGCGGAACGGATGCGGATCCATTTTGCGGACGTGTGAATGGACCCTAATTAACTCACCAGCTTTCTCACTGTCTACCAGGACTGCTCAATACTGATCCAGTGACACAGCATTTTGCTCAGGGTCTCTCTCACCAGTTTATGCTGCCATCAGATTTATTTATTTATGCCGCACAGTCAATGCCATAAGTTTGATAGCTTGATAAGTAGTATGTACTCTAAAATATCACTAACAACAGCAATTCACAAATATTGCTATGTCCTTAACCCCTTCACTGTACGGCGCCGGAGCAATGGGAAAACATTGCGCCCGCTCTCCCATTGCAGTAATTAAAGCCTTTAGAGGCCGTGATCATGCCTGTAGTGAGGATGCCGGTAATTGATTTAAATATGCCGTGTCTTGCTGAAGAGACTCGGGGCATTTAAGCTGCAATTCTTATTTTGGCCACCAGGTAAGGCCAAGATAAAAAAATGAGCAATTCTCAGTAATAAATGGATTTAAAAAAATCCATGATTGTTCAGAATAAAAAAAAAATAATATTGGATTTTGTATGCTCAAATACAAGCTTCAAAATCACAACAAAAAGGTAAAAAAAACTAAAATATATAAAAAAAAAAATTAAAATCTAAAAGTTTAAATCACCCCCCTTTCCGCATAATAAAAAGATAAATACATAAATAACAAAAAAATATAAACATCATGGGTTATCACCGTGACCGAAAACGCCCGTACTAATAAAATATAAAAATATTTTTTCAAAGTGGCGAATGGCGTAATGGAAAAAAGGGTCAAAATGGCTAATTTGCCATTTTTTAATTTCTTCTCAAATGTAATAAAATGCGGTCAAAAATTCACACACACTCCAAGATAGTATCAGTAAAAACTACAGATTGTCCCGTAAAAAATAAGCCCTCACACAGCTGAGTAGATATAACTATAAAAAAAGTTATGAGGGTCAGAATATGTTGTAAAAATTTTTTTTTTTCTCAAAGTTTCATTTTTACACTATTTAGACATAAAACACCTATACATATGTGGTAACGTTATAATCGTACTGAGCCAGAGAATGAAGGGTACAGGTAACTTTTGCCGCAAACAGAACGCCGTGGGAACAAAACTCATAAATCCACCGCATTTAGAAATTTTTTTACCGCTTCCCACTACATTATATGCCATATTAAATGGTGGTTTTAGAAAGTACAACTTGTCCCGCCAAAAATGACCCTCCTACAGTTGTGTGAATAGAAAAATAAAAAAGTTATCGCTCAAGGAAGATGGAGAAGAAAAATTAAAGCGCAAAAACTAAAAAAAAACATAAGGGTTAAATAAAAATACAAGATTTTTTTTATTTTTTTTGCAAAGTCACCCAGCCGTAGGGCAGCATAAAATTGGTGATAGATTTCCTTTAATAGTATTCTGTATAATATAACTATGCTGTTCGTAGTATATATAATGTTACTATACTTTTTGTATTACTATATAACTATCCAGGTAAAGAAAGCAAACAGAAAAAGAGCATAAATGTTGCCATCATTTCATTCCGCAGAATAGCTCTGAGGCCTTAGCCACAGTCATCATTGAAGACGTAGTATCTACAGTAGTCTTGTTTAGTAAAGTTCTTGCCTTGGTTTCACTGCACGTCAGGGCTGTTACAACAGAATGGTGAATGCTATGTTCCCAAGACTATTGCCTTACAGGCACGCAGCAGATAAGGTGTTATGTGGTGCTTTCACTTCATTACCGGTACAGTATGTTGTGAACCAGGGATGCTTCATTAAAGGTGTTGATAGTTTCCGTCTTAAAATTGTGCATTTTTCTGCTTCATTTACTACGTTTAATATATTTTAATTAAAATAAATCTTACCAAAATTTTATTTTTGAATCCATAGCTATGAGATATATTTTTACTTATCAGTAGCACCTGATCAAGACTGTATCTATACCTTTTTTAGCCCTTTAAATTGGCCGACCATACTCCATAATTAAAATTAAGTTCCAAATGCAATAAATAGTTCATGCTTTGAATATCTTAGACCTTCATTTGTCATGCAATCAGCATCTGCCGCTGCATACTCGCTTGTTTAATGCATGTAAATGGCATGAGGCATAGTATCGCTCGCGCCAAGCAACTTTTAAGAGCAGTATGATTGCGAAAGCTGCTTCGAGGAATGTAACTTAAGTCAGGGAGTATAAAATTAATAAAATTCAATAAAACAAATAGGAAATCACATTGACATGACTGCATGAGATGTGGTGGGAGTCTTTTAATCGTAGTAGAAAGCACTTCTGGTTGGGGTAAAATTGCCTAAATAAAAATCTCCTATTTTATTGTAGTGTTCCTCCATCTCCTACATCTCCCAGATTTTAAAATTATTGACTGTAGATACAGCTGATAGAGTGCTCAACGGGCTTAGAGAACTGAATGGCACTGAAAGCCTTTCCTACAAATCTCAGTTATGATAGTAAAAAACTTAATAGGTTTATACAGGCTCCTTTTTATCTGTGGGTAAAAGTTACTGTTACTAAATGTAAATGTTTCTTTTTATCTCTTTTTGTATTAATAAGGGTTATCTGGCCACATTACATTTTTTTTTGTATGGGGCACAATAGGTTGAAAAAAAAGAAGCATTGCTCACCTCCCTGATACCCTGCTACTGCAATGGTTACCAAGTCCAAGCTGGTTTTCCCTTTTTGGTCTTGGCATGATACCCAGGAGATGCCTACTCAGCCAGTCACTGGCCACGGTGATGACCTTCCTCAGCAAGTGACTGACTGAGCAGACATTTCTTGCATGTTCAGCTGGAGCCAGGAAATGAAGACCAGCAGGGAACCCAGTAAGCTTCAGAATTGCAGAGGATTGGTGAGGCCATCCATACTAGATGCAGGGTTTCGACGGCCATTACCTTCACTGTTCAGTTGTTCGTGAGTAGTTCCGGAACAGCAGACCTCTATCCACCGTGCTGTGGATGGAGCTGGTTATTGCAGCGCTGTTCCTATTCTCTTTAATGGGATCAGCACTGTGGATTTCCTGAGGATAGGTCATCAGTAGAACAATCCTGGTAAAGCCCTTTAAAACTCAACAGGGAGAAAACTGAATTTATCATCTTTCTACCGTGTCACTCAACCCCCCCTACCTGACCTATCCACTACTTTTAACAGCACCACACTTTGTCCAGTCTCACAGGTCCACTGCCCGGGGATAACATTTGATTCTGCCCTGTCCTTATAGCCACATATCCAAACCCTCACTTCTACCTGCCGCTTTCACCCCTGATTTAGCTAAAATGCTAGTGTTAATGCTCCCACATAGACTACTGCAACATTCTCCTCTGTGGCCTCTCTTCTAGCACTCTTGCACCCCTCCAATCTTTTCTTAACTCTGCTTCCTGGTTAATCCACCTCTCCCCTCCTTTCTGCGCCTCCTCTTCCCTCAACCAGTCCCTTTACTAGCTAACCATTACCCAGTAAATTAAATTAAAAATACTAACAACTACATACAAGGTTGTCCACAATCTGTCTGTTCCTTACATCTGTGACAGGCTTTCCAGATACAACCCCACAAGTAATCACAGATCTTCACTGGACCTCCTCCTCGGTTCTCCTCTCACCTGTTCTTCACACAATCATGAAAATATTTCTCACGTGCCTCTCCTCTACTCTGGAACTCACTGCCCCAGCACATAAGACTCTTCCCCCAACATCCAAACCTTCAAAAGTTACCTGAAAACCCACCTCTCCAGGAAAGCCTACCACCTGCAATAAGCATGATGCCTCCAGGGAGCCAGATGAGCAGCTTTTACCTTCACCAGTTGAGTCCTTCCCTTGTAGATTGTAAGCTCTCACAGGCAGGGTCCTCTTCCCCTCTGTACTAGTCTGTTTTATGTTTATCGGACTAGTATTTTTTTTAATTATGTATATGTAAACCCTCTTGATGTTTAGCGCCATAAAATTAATGACGCTTTCAAATCAATACTAATAATGGGCAAACCCTAAGACTGCATAGATTGCATCAAACTTGCTGCTATGTCCATTGGTCTGCAGCTTGTGGCACCCCGGCTGTTGTGTTATGGGGACAAGCCGTTTTTTCCTCACTTCCTGCCATCACTAATGCATAACCCCTGCTATCTACCAGCAGCTGACATGGTTATTAGGGAATATTACTAATCATGCAAATAATAGTACGTTCTATGGTCATGTAAATTTGGCATTAAGGTAAGAGATTACAGTAATCTGTAGGTGTTTTCACACATGACCACAGTAATGTATCTAAAAAGCTATGCATATCTTTGGAGCCATTTTATTTAATTAATTTAGACAGTTTGGGCTAAAAAGCAATTTTTCAATTGTTTTTTAATGGGAAACTGTTGCCATAAAAATGCAATGTAAGCTACAGGCAGCATGGTATAGAACAGGAGGAGCTGAGCAGACTGATACATAGTTTAATGGGAAAAGATTCAGCATTATTTGTATTTCATTCATTTAAATTCCTGTTCATTTTGGGCTTTGAAATTTAAGGAGGTATTCCTATCAGTGATTGTCAGTGATTGTATACCCATACAGCTGTCAATCACTCATAGGACCATCTCTTTGACTTCCAAACCAAGAATGAATGGAATTCTAATGTTTGAATTACAGGTTATACTAAATCTTTCCCTACAACTCTTTATCAATCTGCTCAGCTCGTCCTGCTCTATTAGCATGCTGCCTGCAGCTCAAACACTATGTTCAAAGTGACAGCTTCCCTTTAAATTAACAAATTAGCTACATTTGACTTCTGCAGCCTCTATGTTCATAGTATATAGAAAGCTGGAAAAGGAAGTTCTCTGATAAACCCAATAAACGACTGTCTGAGAGCTCAATCTCTAATCCCGATCTTTTCTCCTGAAGTTCAGCTTAGATTTGGTCAAAAATCTGCTTAGAAGTTTGTTCAGAAGAGAAGGTCGGGGCTGGAGAATGGACCTTCAGACAATCAGTCTGACGGATTTATCACAGAATGGCATTCTGCAACTTTTGTGCACTGTGTAGCATAGATGCTGTAGAAGCCAAACAGAGCTGCATTTTTAATGAAAAACTAATGTCAAAGTATCTTTAAGCCCGAAATACATTTAAATTGCTAAAAAAAAAAATAACTCCAAAGATGTCCATAGCTTTTAATTCCAAATAAAACCATTCCAATTTTCTAATTGAACAAATATTGCCAGTCTGTTGTGCTTTTAGCTCTGTGTCTACCAGCACTGCAGAAGTTGTCATTAATAATAGTGTAGCATACTCACAAATGAGGGCTCCCCACTGAGTTCACCTCCAGCTTCTCTTCTCACTTCTTGGTATTACGTTCACTTAATCAGTAATTATAAGGAGGTGCAGCAATTGTTACACGCACCGAAGCTTCAATGCTTCACTCAAGACCTTGGATTTAATCCCATGGTAAGATTCCACAAAATCCCCAAACAAATGTACTACTGGTTGGATACGTTTTTTAACTTCTCTAAGTTGGCCTGGCTGGACCGAGCCCAAAATGCCACTATAACAATAATTCATATTTGTACACGTCTGTTTTATCAATAGTAAAAATGAATGTAATGCAATAATACGTACAGCAATGCAGAAAAGTTCTTAGTGTATTACTAGAGATGAGCAAATTTCATATTTTGAAATTCGTTCAAGCTTCTTTTGGTGGTAAAAGCAGAATTGCATTAGGGATTCCGTTACCACGGACCATAACGCAGTTCTATGACGGAATGCCTTTAAATGCAATCCGTTATTCATTCCGTCATAATAGAAGTCTATGGGTTGCAAAACGGATCCGTTCCATTTCCGTTATGCAGGAGAGGACACATCCGTTTTGCAGCCCATAGACTTCTATTATGACGGAATGAATAACGGAATGCCTCTAAAGGCATTCCGCCATAGAATTGCATTATGGTCCGTGGTAACGGAATCCATAATGCAATTCTGCTTTTACCACCAAATGAAGCTTGAACGAATTTCAAAATATGAAATTTGCTCATCTCTATCACTTCTGATAGAGAGCTGGATATGTGATGGAAACGAGCCCCAGAATAGTTTCCTGTGATAATTGTTATGGACTGATTTGGCAGCACAGTTTTACAATATAGACTTTTATTACTTTTACATGCATGTGTTATTCAGAACTTATATTGACTACATCGTCGCATAGGATCACCCTTTGTGTTCCCACTAGATTATGCAGTTTATGCTTATGGAGATGCAATGGTTTTTTGATCATTCGGTGTTCCTGTTTTTTCTTATCTCCACGTGTCTGAGATTTTATGTAAAAATATGTATTAAAATTGCAGCATTGTCCAGTTGCGTGCCACAAGCACTGTTCCATCTAAGGCCAAGTTCACACTTCCGTTATTTCCATCAGTTATTGTGAGCCAAAACCAGTAGTGAAGCCTCCACAGAGATCAGGGGTAATGTAAAGATCTGCACCTATTCTGTGTTTTTGCCCCACGCCTGGTTTTGGCTAACAATAACTGATCACAATAACTGAAGTGTGAACTCAGCCTAAGGCTTCATGCACACTACCGTTGTGTGCATCCGCGTCCGTTCCATCATTTTTCACAGTTTAGCGGAGGTCCCATTAATTTCTATGAAGCTGTGAAAAAAAAACTGATAGTCCATAATCCGCGATTCCAGTCTGTTAAAAAAATATAACCTGTCTTATTGTTGTCAGTGGAAAACGGAGGACGGACCCATTCAAGTCAATGGGTCTGTCAAAAAAAACGGATGCACAACTGGTATGTCATCCGTGTCTGTTTTTTTTCTACAAGACCTTGGTGCAATAAAATTACACTTTTCATTGACCTTCCTTTTTTTCCCCTTTCAAAAAAAAAAAAAAAAGGAAGACACAAGGAAACGCAACTGAAGCAAAATCGGACACGGACCACTGAAGCCAAATCACTGACAGTAAAAAAACACTGTCATGTGCATGAGGCCTAAGCGGGAAAGGGTTTGTTAATCCTCTTTAGTATGTCGTTTTGATCCTCTACTTTCAAGAGAGCACATCTTAGAGGGGACACTGGCCACAAGCATTGCTTCTAGGGAGAAAGCAGCACAAAGGTACTATATGACATGGACCCTTTGGGCCAGTACACACAGATTTTTGGCACCAATTTTGACGTGTTTCCGCCTCAAAAACAGCAAAAAAAAAAGCCTCACAACAACCTCCGATTCAGAGGCAGCACTTGCTTTTTTTTTTCACGTGGAAAAAAGAAGCAACATGCCCTATCTTGAAGCGGAATTTGTGCCGAATCTCCCATTGAGTTGATTGAGAAGCTGCAAAAACCACAAGCTGAAAATTCAGTTTTGGATTCAAGTAAACACCCATGGGTTGAAAAAAAAAAGTGTTGAAAAACAGCTTTAAAAAAAGTGTCAAATGTCATGTGAAAAAAAACATGTGGATTCCGCGCTGAATTTTGTGTGTGGATTCCACCCTTTTGTATTTTTCACTAACATTGCTGTGTGAGGTCTTGTTTCAAATTTGAATTTTCTTTTTTATATAATTTTTTAGTACATAACAATTAGAGTTTAGTTCATATAAAATAAATTAAATGTCTCAAAACACCCACCAGTATGGTTTGGGTTACAAAGATTTGAAGGGGTTCTCTGGCTGAGAAAATTATTTAGAAAACTGCTTAGAATGTTCTAAAATATTAAAACCTCGTACCTTACTGATCCCCAAGTCCCCCGCTGCCTTTGCTTTCTGCTCCCAGCAGTTGACTGCTGCAGCCAACAACTGGCCACAGAGGTGACCCACTACAATCAGTCATTGATTGCAGTGGTCACATGTCCCTATCCCTGGGGTACCAGTGAGGCCTTTTTCACACGAGCAAATTTTCAGTCCAGGTGCGTCTCACGACCAATCGCTGACCCTGTTGGCCCTGCCGGCCCAGGCATGCACACTGCAATGTGGATATACTTACCTTTCTCTTACTCGGCTTGCCTCCAGTCTCCCTGCTTGCTTCCGGTCCTCCGGCGCATGCGCACAACATAAAGCGATGCCGCTCCCCACAATGGGCATCCTAGTGTGCATGCCCGGGCCGCTGGTGAACTGCGCATGCGCCGGATCTCGGCCAGTACTTGGGATGATGAAACAGCCTTATAGGGCAGGACCAGCAAGAGGCTGGGGAGGGGTAATATGAAAAGAAGGCAGAGCAGCCTGGGCACCTACAACAAGAACCCCGCCCCTTAGCACTTGCGAGCCCTCATTTGCATATAGATAAAACTATGTTTTTTTCAGCGGGTGAAAGTCAGAAGAATACAACAAAGGTACCATTGGATTCTTGTGTAGTTGTGCTAGGGCGCCATGTAAGCAGTTTATATTGTCAAATTTTGGTGACAGGCTCCCTTGTATGTTCATTTTTGCTCTGTTAATTTTTTTTTTTTGTACTTACCATACTTTTTTGTTTTGTCTCACAAGATTTATTTTCTTGGTATAACGTATTGGAATGTTGATTATCGTGACTGCTGATCAGGGGGCAGAGAGGAGCACCTGTACCTGTTGATGCCACAGTCACTAGTGTTCGCCACATTACAAGCGTTAGAAGCCGGCATAAATGTACTGCACTTGGCGTTACATACTGATTCCCAGCTCCATAATTTTAAAGGACAGGACGGAAGCGGGTTAAACATAAAGTTCTATAGACAAGTACGGTATATATTTTTTTCATTTTAGGTTATAATTATATTTTTCATTTCTCAGTGCTGGCTCAACTTCAACAGTCAATATTAGAGATAATTTCTTAGGAGATATTTAAAATAATGAATGTGGCTTATTACATTACTATTGAAATTATTTGCACTGATCGGTATAATTAAGCTGACGAATGGGTTAAGCAGCTGATAAATGACTTAAAAAGGCATCACACAATTTGAATTGATTTTTTTCTTTGTTGCAGTCTTGCTGTATATCCTGATCTGGATAATAAGGTTTGAGTGCCAAGCACACTGCTTTAGTTAACAAAGAATTTAACACAAATGCTTCCTTTGGCAGGAAGACTCAAGGGCTGCCAACTATGAAATTTCAGTAGCCTTAGGCTGCTGTTAAGTTCAATTCCTGCTTGTAAGATCAGGTGGCACAACTGTTTGTGCTATTTCCCGAGACAAGAATGTTACAAGTTTTATTAGAGGAAAATTAAACTTACTTTAAGAAAAGTGTGACAAGCCTACGCTAGGCACTTGGTAAAAGTTTATAGCCTGCAGGCATAATAATATTTAGTTTGATCTACTCTTTTAAGAACGTACTCTCCTACCGCATTCTGTGTTCTTTCTTTGATGATCTGCGTATTTCATATTATTTGACATTGTCTCTTTTGTGTGAAAACCTAGTTTGTTTTTAGCTATATTTTAAGTGCTTGTGGATATTTCACAGGTGTGAAATACGTTCCAATCGCAGCAAAGACTACCCTTACCCAGACAAGATTTCTTACGATACATTTTCAGTTCCACCATATCCATACTGGCTATCTTCTTTGCAAAAAACACTTTTCAATGCAATTTTAGGTGGTCATCTAAAAGAGGTTTTACTGTTTTACTTTTCACTTTAAGGCTCCATTCACACGTCCGTGGATCCGCAAAACACGGACATTGGCGATTTGCGTTCCGCATTTTGTGGACCTTAATTGAAAATGAATGGGTCCGCAATTCCGTTCCGCAAAATGCGGAACAGAATTGCGGACGTGTGAATGGAGCCATACTTTGAGTTTCTATAGCAAGGCACTGGTCGTGTTGGAGGTCTGTTTGAGGTCGTTATCATGTTGGAATACTGCCCTGAACCCAGTTTCCGAAGGGAGGCGATCATGCTCTGCTTTAGTATGTCACAGTACATGTTGGCATTCATGGTTCCCTCAATGAACTGTAGCTCCCCACAGCAGGCATCTCTCATGTAGCCCCAAACCATGACACTCCCTCCACCATGCTTGACTGTAGGCAGGACACACTTGTCTTTGTACTCCTCACCTGGTTGCCACCACACACTCTTGACACCATCTGAACAAAATAAGTTTACATTGGTCTCATCAGACCACAGGACATGGTTCCAGTAAACCATGTCCTTAGTCTGCTAGTCTTCAGGAAACTGTTTGCGGGCTTTCTTGTGCATCATCTTTAGAAGTGGCTTCCTTCTGGGACGACAACCCATGCAGACCAATTGAATGCAGTGTGCGGCGTATGGTCGGAGCACTGACAGACTGACCCCCCTTCCCCCACCCATTTAATCTCTGCAGCAATGCAGGCAGCACTCATACAACCTCTGGATATGATGCTGAGCACGTGCACTAAACTTCTTTGGTTGACCCGGCCAGGCCTGTTCTGAGTGGAACCTGTCTTGTTAAACCACTGTATGGTCTTGACCACCGTGCTGCAGCTCAGTTTCAGGGTGTTGGCAATCTTCTTATAGCCTAGGCCAGTGATGGTGAACCTTTTAGAGACCGAGTGCCCAAACTGCAACCAAATACCCACTTATTTATCGCAAAGTGCAAACACGGCAATTTAACCTGAATACCAATATAGTGTATCTTCCATGTACTTTATTATTTAGCTATAATAACTGCCTACATTCAGTGCACTGCCTGTGCTGTTCATAGTGCGTCCTGTGCTGATGAATGGCAGGAAAAGTCTAAAGCATATTGGTACGCCATAGATTTTTCCAAGGCGCGGGTGCCCACAGAGAGGGCTCTGAGTGCCGCCTCTGGCACCCGTGCCATAGGTTCGCCATCACTGGCCTAGGCCATCTTTATGTAGAGCAGCTATTCTTTTTTTTCAGATCCTCAGAGAGTTCTTTGCCATGAGGTGCCATGTTGAACTTCCAGTGACCAGTATGAGAGTGCGAGAGCGATAACACCACATTTAACACACCTGCTCCCCATTTATACCTGACACCTTGTAACACTAACAAGTCACATGACACTGGGGAGGGGAAAATGGCAAATTGGGCACAATTTGGCCATTTTCACTTAGGAGTGTACACACTTGTTGCCAGCGGTTTAGACATCAATGCGGTGTGTTGAGTTATTTTGAGGGCACACCACATTTACACTGTTATACAAGCTGTACACTGACTACTTTACATTGTATCTAAGTGTCAGATCTTCAGTGTTGTCCGATGAAAATATAGAATAAAATATTTACAAAAATGTGAGGGGTGTACTGACTTTTGTGAGATACTGTGTGTTTATATAATATATATATATATATATATATATATATATATATCAGCTATTGCTGCTCGGACCTATTATCACTATTGGTGCTGAGCTACGACTCAGGCTCTGGTCACATCTGCACCAAGACAAAGTGCCAGATCCATTGCTTAACTGATGCCAATAGACGTCATTGACTTATAAAGAGATCCGTTGGGGGGGGTCTATCAGTGTGTCCGTCAGCAGTTCATACTGTGCATTTCTCCCCTAAAACATGATAGAATCTGCTATGGAGGTTCCTCACCCAGATATGAACACAGCCTTATCTGTCTATTACCAAAATCCACACCTAAGGGAATGTGGTAGTGTGTCTGGTGAAAGCCAACGAGACATGTACTCTACTGGTGGCCCCTCCATTCTTGTGATTGGTGAAGATCATGTTGACTAGACCCTAAACAAATCTGGTATTAATGGCTTTTCTATGCATTTTTATTTTTATTTTTTATATGCGGTTTTCACCACTTTTTATTTTTTTTAAATACGCTTCCAGGAAAATATGTCTGTTGAAACCATATCAAGGTGCTGCATGTAAAAATTGAAATGATCTTTTGGTCCTAGTAAACTGGAGTGAAGAAAACAATACCCAATTCGCCATCGTATTTGTTTTCTACCCCTGAGTGCATACATTGCCGAGTTGATGTACTACAGAGGACACACATTGTGCCTTTACCGGGAGGTCAGCCAGTGTTTTTCATGGTATTGGAGGATACACACAAATGTGGCCGATACAGCAGCCCTAATTATAGTGTCCTATTGAAAATAAGCATTGACTTTTAGCATCTTGTATGCTCAAAGATTTACACATTAGCATATGCAATATCCATTCTGGCCACCATTATTTTAATCTTGTCCTGTTAATAGTTCCACCCATTTTAATGCATCTTAATAAAAGCTACATTTTAGAGTAAGTGGATATTTAGTTATGGTCAGGCCTGTTTCACATCTGTGTTTAAGCCGATCCAGCTGGCTGTGTCGGCCAGGAACAGCCTGCCGGATCCTCCAGCGTCCGGCCCTATTCACTATAATGGGGACTGGCGGAGATTCGGCCGCAACCTGGCAAATATGCCAAGGAGCGACTGGACAAATCCGTCCGGAACAGCCTGCTAAATCTGCCTAAATGCAATTGTAAAACCAGCCTTAAAGGGTTATTATTGGGCTTTTCTTTGCTTAGCTGCAATTGGGTACCACGTGTAAAAAGGCTGGCTGTGTGAACAGTAAGAATAGGTATACTAATGCGGACTAGGAAAAATGAGCATACTTTACGTAGCTCCCACTTACTGCACATATCTGGCATTAGACTATAGTTTTATTCTTTTGAAATGCCAGCAAAGATTCTGCGTGATCTTCTCCTATATGAAATAAAAGAGGAATAAATCAGCCCTTATTTACCTGTAGCATTCCGGTGTCACCGTGACCCGGGTTTTGCAGTTCTTACTGATTTGTCATGTTGATAAAGTAGATTCTTGTAATATTATTTGCTTCGAGAATATCACTTATTTGTTTCATTGGTCGAGGTAATCAACGTTGTTACATTGCCTGCGGAATGGCAGCCAGTGCGCGTTGCTCACATTTTTACGGTAATTAGATGTTATCTAACTTATTTTTTGTGACTTTATGTAACAGTCTGAAGTTGACATTTGTAGAACTAATTTAAATGGACTGAAAGGAAAAACATGTGTTCACAAGCTAGGTGTCTAAGTAATTCTTCTTTTATCCCTTCGTTGTATGTGGATTGCTATTAATATTGAATGTTCTGTGTACTTTTTGCAGTGATGTGAAGCTGTAAGTTCACATCTCGCTGAATTAGTGGTGGAAAATATAAGAAAATATGTATTATAGCATAAAAATCTTTCATTCCACTAGTGGTAAGGTATTTGTCATGCAGAAGTTACTGTATGTAGTTGCTTTTTACAGTACTGTACGGTAAAACTGGCATGTTAACTTCATTCTGCAGGTCTGTACGATTACAGAGATACCAAATTTATATCGTTTTTCTTTTGTCTTAATTCTTAAAGGGGTTGTCTCACTTTAGCAAGTGGCATTTATTATGTAGAATAAAGTTAATTCAAGGCACTTACTAATGTATTGTTTTTATCCATATTGCTTCCTTTGCTGGCTACTACTATTTTTCCATCACATCATACACTTCTTGTTTCCGTGATTACAACCACCCTTCAATCTTTTTTCCTGTAGTGTGCAAGCACAGCCACCGATGCTGGATTGCAGGGTGGTGGTGACCATGGTCTCTGCGAGCACAGCACTCCCTCTAATTGACTGCTCAGATATTCATCTCAGGGGTTAAAAGCCAGTGAACAGTATTTTTGCCAATCACGGACTATGCACGTGTCTTCTGTGTAAAACATAAGGCACGAGGCATTATCTTTAAAGACCTGAAATTCACTGTGCATGTATGGTATATGTCGGGAAGGGGTTAAAGAAACTTTCTCCTGCACCCCTCTTCCTGTAACTATCACAAGTTCTCAAAGAAGATGTAGTGGCAAATGAAGAGTGGAGATGAGCGTGTGCGTCCACCTTAACATTGTTAGGCTACTTTCACACTGGCGTTTTGGCTTTACGTTTGTGAGATCCGTTCAGGGCTCTCACTAGCGGTCCAAAATGGATCCATTTTGCTCTAATGCATTCTGAATAGAAAAGGATCCGCTCAGAATGCATCAGTTTGCCTCCTTGCAGCGTTTTGGTGTTTGTCTGACTAAACTGAGCCAAACAGATCGGTTCTGACACACAATGTAAGTCAATGGGGACGAATCCGTTTTCTATGACACAATCTGGCACAATAGAAAACGTATCCGTCCTCCATTGACTTTCAATGGTGTTCAAGACGGTTCCATCTTGGCTATGTTTAAGATAATACAAATGGATCCGTTCTGAACGGATGCAGACGGTTATATTATCTGAACGGATCTGTCTGTGCAGATCCATGACGGATCCGCACCAAGCGCGAGTGTGAAAGTAGCCTTACTGACATGGACAGAGAAATAAGAAAAATAACAAGCAGCAGGTGGCGCTATACAGATAAGTTTTATTCATTAATTGACTGGTTATACTAAAGTTTTAATTACATGCAATTACAAAAATATTCAGTTCCAGCTGCTGGTTTAAAGAATGTAGAATATTTTTTATGGGACAATTCAATCAAGAATATTAATTGGGTTGCATTCACACTACCGTAAGTGTTTTGCGGTCCGCAAATTGCTTAAATCGCAAAACACGGATACCGGCCGTGTGCTTTCCACATTTTGCGGACCGCATGTGGCCAGCGCTATATAGAGAATGCTTATTATTGTCCGCAACCGCGGGCAAGAATAGGACATGTTCCATATTTTATGCGGGGGCGCGGAACGGAACAACGGATGCGGACATTGAAATGAATGGGTCCGCACCGGTTCCGCAAAATTGCGGAACGGATGCGGATCCATTATTACGGTCGCGTGAATGCACCCTTAGGCAGACGGAAAGAGCATGAATAAGTTATTGCAATGGAAGAATATCATTTCTCGTTAATAAAAGTATAGAATTCTATAGCATAGAGTGCATCGTAGCTGAAGAGATTGGCAACTTAAATCTCGTCCCTGATGCTCTTTTTTACGTTGTTTGTTTCCGTGTCGGTTCCGTTTTTGGTTTTTTTGCAGACATTTTTTGCGGAACCATTCATTTCAATGGGTCCGCCAAAAAAATGCGGACAGCACACTGTGTGCTGTCCGCATCTGTATGTCAGTTCCGTAGCCCCGCAAAAAAAAAAAAAAAAAAATGTCCTATTCTTGTCTGTTTTAGGCATTGTTACAATGGATCCGCAAAAAAAAAAACGGATGGCATACGGATGTCATCCGTTTTTTTTCTTTGCGGATCCACAACTTGCGTTCCGGCCGTGTGCATGTAGCCTAAGGCTGTTTAACCTTCATTTATAGGTTATAAATATTATTATTTTTAAGCTTTTTATTTTTAGATGACTAAATGTCTTATTTATGCTGTGATGCCACAGGACAGATGTTGCATTACTGAATGAAGTTGTGTAGTAGGCAGCTGAGAAGCATGCTTAATCTCGCTCGTAAGTGAAATAGTAATATCATTGCTGATAAGAACCTTTCTAATTCATTTTCTGGTTGAATTGTAGATTGTTTAAACAGCATTTCCTTGCCTATTAGACTAATGCAATGTATGCCGCGCTTCTCTTAACTTTGTACAGCACAGGACGTGTGTTTTTAGATTAATTGGCTGCCACTGTTTGACCTTAATTCAGAAAGAGGGCCTTAATGATTTTCTGAGGCATGGAAATATTTTGGGTAATTAATGTTGTTACACTATAGCATTATTGAGAACGTTGTATATATTCCAGCCTTTTACAATGAATAGATTTTGGTCAGCGTAAGTATGTCGTAAATTAATAATTGTCGTTTCCTGATATATTTTATCGTCTCAGTGGCCTGGTATAAGATTTCTTCCAATTGTTGAGAATTATGTATAGTATAGTAATTTACTTTCAACGTTTTTTGTCCAGCTTTGGGTTATATTGAGTATTTACTGACCATGCGCTCTTTGATGACAGAAACACAGCTGCACCTAGAATCGCGCAGATGTGATTTAGATGCCTCGCTTTTGGAGACAGCTAGATGCCTACTAGAGAAAACGTTTTTTTTTTCTGCCATCTCAGTCTTTAGAGGTTTTATTTTTTCTTTTTTTCTGACAAATGTAATGCTGAATTATATCCTAAGAATAGGTGATCAATATTTACCGATTTTTCAGTTTTGCGTTTTGCACTTCCAACTTCTCAGAGTCATAACTTTTTTATTTTTCTGTTCACATAGCCTTATGAGGGATTGTTTTTTGCGGGACAAGTTGTACTTTCTAATGGCACCATTTAATATTATATATGATGTAGTGGGAAGCTGGAAATAAATCCCAAATGGGGTGGAATTGTTAAAACAATGCTATTCTACCAAGAACTTTTTACATAAGGATGATTAAGACTGATTTTGGGGGTGTCTGAATACAGGGCTGGATGACATGTCTAGCCCTGTCAATCAAAGTTGAATGAGGCATCCACAGAGGAGATGGGAGTTACAACAGCGGTGCTCCAAGCTTCATTTTAATTAGCATGATCAACCGTTTCAGGCATTATGCCTGGTTTAATAGGGTTGACCATACGGACAGAGGCTCTTTAAAGGGGCTTCCGGGATTTTGCCATTGAAGGCCTACCCATAGTATAGGCCTTTAATGTCTGATCAGCGGGGTCTGACACCCCTCAACCATTCTGATCAGCTGTCTCTAGGTAGCTTTGACGTCAGAACTACACAGATCCGGTTATTTACCCTCTTATCCCTTCCTCCTGGTCTCCATGACTAGTTGAATGTCTCAAAACCGGAGTACATTGGCTTGTTGAAGAGCTTTTCTTAGTCATCTATATGAGATTGGGCTTTTGACACCTGGCACCCCATGATCAGCTGTTTCGTGCAGCCACCGGTGCCGTAAACTGTACAGTGGATGGAAGGCTCTTTCCATTGTGTATTTTCTGCTCCCTACTGCAGCTCAGCTGTCATTCACTTGAGTGGGAGCTGAGCTGTAATACTCCAGCACAATCACTACATAATGGAGCCAACGGCTGCAGGAAACGGCTGATCAGTGGGGGTGTCGGACCCCCTACAATCTCATAGTGATGACCCATCCTGAGAATAGGTCATCAATAACTAAGTCTGGGAAAAACTCTTGAGATACGCTGCAGAGTTGCCATTTGGACATTTGGAAGAAAAAAGCTTGATACCAGAAAACCATATTGATGCTTTTACGTGAACTCATCGTAGAGCATCTCGGAATCACCTTTGTCTAAAGCAGTGTTTCCCAACCAGTGTGCCTCCAGCTGTTGCAAAACTACAACTCCCAGCATGCCCGGACAGCCTTTGGCTGTGTGGGAATGCTGGGAGGTGTAGTTTTGCAACAGCTGGAGGCACACTGGTTGGGAAACACTGGTCTAAAGGACCAAATCCATTACTGTTATATTAGTCAATTGGTACATGTGCACTTACCTTTGACAAGTGACCGGCTTCACATATGTACTTTACTTATATAGGTTGCTCTGTGACAACGTTTGAGATGCCAGTATTTGATGTAAATCTAATAGCTATGATATGTTTTCTTTGGTACAACCACTAGGGAGGTAACCTGCAGCCTCTTAATTTTACTAAGATGAAATAGTATAGTAGCCTGGACACAGACGTTTCTAGTGTATGAACGCTATAGTGGATGGAAGTGTAGACGTCCTTTAAGGGCACTGTTCTGTCAGTCTGCATTGCCAGGTTTGTATTATGAGGGCAGACATCTAAATGGCACAGGGACATTATGGTCTTTTTATGAATCTGTTGATATATAGACACGTTTTTCTTCATAGTTTTGCATATATTTTATACAGAAGTTTTATGACTTTGGATGTGTTTTATAGGTTAATCAAAGTCCATTTGAATAGCCTTTCATTGCAGAGAAGAACTTTTGCTTCTAATATTGAGTGGCCACTGGCTCTATATATTAAGGTTACTTTGTAGCTCATCACTTAGCTCTCTGTTAATATTTGGATGGCTTTGGCTATTAACATTATGTGCACAGTCATCAATTATTGCTTTGCCAGTTAAAATGTTTTAACCTTTTCAGTGCTGCCATCTTTACGTAGTTAGAGGACTTTCACCTCCCAATCTTTAAAACTATAGATTAGATAGATCTTAATCAAAAAGAGTTTTTTAAAGGATAGATAATTATTGTTTTGTGGACTTTTAGCTATCTTTATGTTTTTATTTATATGGATCCACTTTGGAAAAACTTTTTTTTTTCTAGTTATTAGATAATTCCTTATACATAGAGGTTCTTGGGTCGGTGTTGCTGTGACCCTATTCACTTATGTTGTGAGCCTACTTTGCTAAACAGTGATCTTTGGTGGCAGTGAAAGTGGTCGTCTAGCCCCAGCCTAATCTCAATATAATAGACAGCGGGGCATAGGAATGACAACTCTGTCATTCCCTTGATAGGCCTAGATGAACATGACCTAGACAGATGTGGCAATGTCAAGTAGAAAAAAAAAATGAAGAAAAGTATAGAATCAGCAAAATAGTGTCTAAAAGTGTAGTCCAATGTTAGTTGTTTTTGAAACTATATAAGCAATGTCTATGCACACTTGTAAGCCCTGTGTTTTTAGTGGTTCATCAGTGAAGGTGTCTGGGAAGAATCTGTGCATCCGTGTGTCATTCCTATTACATGGGCACTTGTAGGCTGAAAATGTATTTCCAGAACGTCTCTTAGTCCATCCAATGGTCCATAAAAACCATGGACCAAACACGGATGGCTTCTGTGTGGTTTTCATGTATCTGTAGACTTAAATGCGCATGAGGGATCCATAATTACGAACAAATTAGGGCATCCTTCCATTGTTTTACCACAGATCCACTGTCAGTGGAAAACCACCGATGTGTGGATACACACATTAAGGTCAGTGGGCATGTGTGTTGCCAGAGGAGACCACAGGAAGAACACATATGTACAAACCGGATTCCAAAAAAGTTGGGACACTATACAAATCGTGAATAAAAACTGAATGCAATGATGTGGAGGTGCCAACTTCTAATATTTTATTGAGAATAGAACATAAATCACGGAACAAAAGTTTAAACTGAGAAAATGTACCATTTTAAGGGAAAAATATGTTGAATCAGATTTTCATGGTGTCAACAAATCCCCAAAAAGTTGGGACAAGGCCATTTTCACCACTGTGTGGCATCTCCCCTTCTTCTTACAACACTGAACAGACGTCTGGGGACCGAGGAGACCAGTTTCTCAAGTTTAGAAATAGGAATGCTCTCCCATTCTTGTCTAATACAGGCCTCTAACTGTTCAATCGTCTTGGGCCTTCTTTGTTGCACCTTCCTCTTTATGATGCGCCAAATGTTCTCTATAGGTGAAAGATCTGGACTGCAGACTGGCCATTTCAGTGCCCGGATCCTTCTCCTACGCAGCCATGATGTTGTCATTCATGCAGAATGTGGTCTGGCATTATCTTGTTGAAAAATGCAGGGTCTTCCCTGAAAGAGACGACGTCTGGATGGGAGCATATGTTGTTCTAGAACCTGAATATATTTTTCTGCATTGGTGCCTTTCCAGACATGCAAGCTGCCCATGCCACACGCACTCATGCAACCCCATACCATCAGAGATGCAGGCTTCTGAACTGAGCATTGATAACAACTTGGGTTGTCCTTGTCCTCTTTGGTCCGGATGACATGGCGTCCCAGATTTCCAAAAAGAACTTCGAATCGTGACTCGTCTGACCACAGAACAGTCTTCCATTTTGCCACACTCCATTTTAAATGATCCCTGGCCCAGTGAAAACGCCTGAGCTTGTGGATCTTGCTTAGAAATGGCTTCTTCTTTGCACTGTAGAGTTTCAGCTGGCAATGGCGGATGGCACGGTGGATTGTGTTCACTGACAATGGTTTCTGGAAGTATTCCTGAGCCCATTCTGTGATTTCCTTTATAGTAGCATTCCTGTTTGTGGTGCAGTGTCGTTTAAGGGCCCGGAGATCACGGGCATCCAGTATGGTTTTACGGCCTTGACCCTTACGTACAGAGATTGTTCCAGATTCTCTGAATCTTCGGATGATGTTATGCACAGTTGATGATGATAGATGCAAAGTCTTTGCAATTTTTCACTGGGTAACACCTTTCTGATATTGCTCCACTATCTTTCTGCGCAACATTGTGAGAATTGGTGATCCTCTACCCATCTTGGCTTCTGAGAGACACTGCCACTCTGAGAAGCTCTTTTTATACCCAATCATGTTGCCAATTGACCTAATTAGTGTTAATTGGTCTTCCAGCTCTTCGTTATGCTCAAATTTACTTTTTCCAGCCTCTTATTGCTACTTGTCCCAACTTTTTGGGGATTTGATGACACCGTGAAAATTTGAATCAACGTATTTTTCCTTTAAAATGATACATTTACTCGGATTAAACGTTTGATCTGTCGTTCTATTACAAATAAACGTTCTATTACAAATAAAATATTGACATTTGCCATCTCCACATCGTTGCATTCAGTTTTTATTCACAATTTGTTTAGTGTCCCAACTTTTTTGGAATCCGGTTTGTAGTTGACTGACCTGTGAAAGAGACCTTAGGGTCCATTCACACGTCCGTTTTTTCTTTCCTCAAAAAACGGAACAGATCAGGACCAGATCTGGACCCATTCATTTTCAATGGGTCCTGGAAAAAATCGGACAGCACAATGTGTGCTGTCCGTTTCCGTTGTTCCATTCCGCATGTCCGTTTAAATATTAAACATGTCCTATTCTTTTCCGCAAAATTCGGATCCTGGTACAATACAAAGTCAATGGATCCGCAAAAAACGGAAGACATTCGGATGTCATTCCGTATGTCATCTGTTTTATGCGGAATCCATTCCTGGAAACACATAACAAATTTATTTTATTTAAAAAAAAAAAAATTTCAAAGAAATCCAAACAACTTTATTTGATTATTGAAATTTATACATGTTTCCGTTTTTTGCGGATCCGCAAAAAACGGCTGACATACGGATGACATACGGAAACATTTTCAGGAACAACGGATCCGCAAAAAACGGACCGAAAATCGGGATATAGGAAAATACTGACGTGTGAATGCTGATGCTGTTTTTGAAGCCTAGCCCATGCGTGGTTCATAAAGGGACAGTTACTACCTCATCTTTTTTTTATCACTCAGCAGAAAATCTAAACTTGGAAACTTAACCAATGGGAGAAATCGAACAGTATTTCAAGACCCTGGACAGGAACCAGTCTGAAATAATTATATAATTCCAATCACCCATTAAAAAAATGCAATACAGTAGCCTGAAGCTTCTTGTTAATACTTAAAGGGGTTCTACAGTTTGTTTTAACTGATGATCTATCCTTTGGATAGATCATCAGCATCTGACCGGAGGGGGTCAGCTGTTTGAGAAGGCAGCGGCGCTCCAGGAGCGCTGTAGCCTTCTCACTGTTTACCGCAGGCCCAGTGACGTCACGACTAGTATCAACTGGCCTGGGCGTGGCTAAGCTCCATTCAAGTGAACAGAGTTTAGCCGAGCCCAGGCCATTAATACAAGTTGTGACATCACTGGGCCTGCGGTAAACAGTGAGAAGGCTGTGGCCTTCTCAAACAGCTGATCAGCGGGGGTCCCGGGTGTCGGACCCCCGCAGGTCAGATGGTGATGAGGATAGATCATCAGTTAAAACAAACTGTAGAACCCCTTTAAATAGCTGATTGGCTGGCAGGGGTGCTGGGAGTCGGCAGTTTCGGAGGTAGCCGAGTACATCACTTGGCTATCTCTGGAACTCCCATGGAAATGAAAGGAGTGGCTGCTCTTATGTCCGACCACCCATTCTGTTCATTTTGGAAGGCTCCTTGGGTTATTGAGTCCCCATTCTCTGGATCAGTGAGGGTTCCAAAGGTCAGAATAGTTATCCCCTATGCTGTGGATAGGGGGTAACTTTACATAACCAGAATGCCCCTTTAGGTGGGTTTTCCAAGTGTTTTATACTGATGACTTATCCTCAGGGTAGCATCTGATTGGTGGGGTCCTACTTCAAGCAGCTGAACACCATTGAAAGTCAATGGGGGACGGATTCCTTTTCTATTGTGCCATATTGTGTCCGTGAAAACGGACTTGTCCCCATTGACTTACATTGTGTGTCAGGACGAATCCGTTTGCCCCCGCATCGTCAGGTGGATGCAAAAACGCTGCAAGCAGCGTTTTGGTGTCTGCCTTCAGAGCGGAATGGAGGCGGAACGGAGGCAAACTGATGCATTCTGAACGGATCCTTATCCATTCAGAATGTATTAGGGCAAAACTGATCAGTTTTGGACCGCTTGTGAGAGCCCTGAATGGATCTTACAAACTGAAACCAAAACGCCAGTGTGAAAGTGCCTTACCAAGCACAATGCTGTCCACAGGATAGCGGCTGTGCTTGGTACCGCAGCTTAGCCTCAATCTCTTGAATGGGACAAGCTGCACATAGGCCATGTGACTGATGAGCGTGATGTCACTGACCTAAAAAGAGGCCACTGCACTCACCAGATTTTTCTAATCCAAAAGATTTTGTTCACACACTACACATATTGGACACACAGCACTCACATCTTAGACGTATGCTACATGAGACATATACCACACACACTGCTCCTACATTAGACAACGTGCACCAGACAGATCTCTCACACATTAAATCAGGGGTGTAACTAGAAAGGACTGGGCCCCATAGCAGATTTTTGACTCCCCCCTCCCCTGCACCAACACACAGGTCGCCATCTGTGTCCCCCACCACACAGGTAACCTTCTCTCCCCACTTCTCCACACACCAAAGCAGCCCTAGAAAAAAAAAAACTCCCCTTAACCTGTGAAAGGATCGTTCGGCCACTTAAAGGGAACATGTTATGTGGATATTTGATTATAATCTAACGAATTATATACAATCATTAACTACTAAAAAGTTACTTAGATGTATTCACATCTGGTGTGACAGATGGTTACCTCATAATATACACACAAAAATGCCTCATGCCGCATGCTAATGAGCTGTTTGAGTCCAGTGTGATGTCAGTGAGTCCAGTGTTTTTTTAATTCAGAACTATAGCCAATCCCCTGCCCACCTGGTGCTGATTTATATGGAAAATAACTGTCAATCAGCAGCAGGTAGGCAGGGAGAGTCAGGAGCTCATGAATATTCAGGACTCATAATTTTGAACTGGAGCTTTTCAATACAAGATGTTGGCAGATTGACTGGGTCAATTAAAGAAAGTGACCCAGCATTTTGCTAAGAGAATCAGTCACTTATGTATGTTGCCCTTAGTTAGGACACCATAAAACTGGTGACAGGTTCCCTTTAAGCCTGCATCTGCTTCAGAGTCATATGACTTGAGAATGTCACATGACCCTGTGACATCAGAATCTCCTGAAGGCGCATGGATTTAGCACTCAAAGTCCTTTCTGAATCCCATGCCATGGCGACTACCATGACATCTCTGTCCAGTGCTGCGCTAGAGCAGTGTTTCCCAACCAGTGTGCCTCCAGCTGTTACAAAACTACAACTCCCAGCATGCCTGCACAGCCAAATTCTGTCTGGGCATGCTGGGAGTTGTAGTTTTGCAACAGCTGGAGGCACACTGGTTGGGAAACACTGCGCTAGAGTGCTTATTTTTTATTATCTTATTATATCCATCCAATAGTTTTTTGGAGCCACTGGCCAACGTTTCGGTCAGCAATAGAACTTGATCACGGCCATAAGCATGGTGCTATGTGGTGGACTAGGACGCCATCCTATTCCAACACATAGCACCATGACTACGGCCATGATCAAGGTCTATTGCCGGCCAATGGCTTTAAAAAAAAAAATTTGGATGGATATAATAAAACAATAAAAATAAGCATTTCACGTAACAGCAAAAAGAGAGTGCCGTGGTCTTTCCTTCAAATACATGAAGTATATACCAGACCTGACCCTTGCTTCCCCGGGTGGCTTGCTCTGTATGTAAAAAAGGAAGCTACAGCTCCTCCTGAAATGTCTGGCTGCTCACCCAGGCCGGGGACCCTCTCTTGCATGGACCCTGTAGCAGCTGCTATGGTGGTAGAGGTTCGAATTAAGAAGGGTTTTAATCTTAGATAATTAGCAGAACAGAGAGCATGAGTAGAATTGTAGACAAAAATGAGGGAGGATAACTTGGGAGGTGCAGCACTGTGGACAGCTTTGTGGGTAAGGGAGTTTGAAATGTATTTTGTGGTGGATGGGCAATCAGTGAAGTGACTGGCACAGGCTGGAGGCATCAGTGTAAAGACAAGAAGTTCAGTTTTTGAGAGATTCAGTTTCACATAGAGAGAGGACATGATTTTAGAGACTCCTGCCAGACGATCAGTGGTGGTTTGTAGGACTGCTGGGGTGATGTCACAGGATGAAGTACAGATGTAACCGAGTTAAAATTGACTCTGATAACACATGTCACAGTGTTATCCCGTGACAAAAGCCATTAAAATCTATTGAAAAAGTCAATTAACATATTTTTGCCATTGTTTACTTAAAGGGGTTGTCCAGGTTCAGAGCTGAACCTGGACATCCCTCCATTTTCACCCCGGCAGCCCCCCTGACATGAGCATCGGAGCAGTTCATGCTCCGATGCTCTCCTTTGCCCTGCGCTAAATCGCGCAGGGCAAAGGCATTTTTCTGAGTTCCGGTGACGTACCGGGGCTCTCTATGGGGCTGACAGGAACCCCGGTGACGTCACCGGCACTGATGGGCGGGATTTGGCTCTGCCCTAGCCAGTAAAACGGCTAGGGCAGAGCTAAAGCCCGCCCCTCAGAGCCGGTGACGTCACCGAACACACTGCTGGGCGGAAGTTACCGCCCGGCAGTGTGTTATTGTAAACACAAGAGCCTGTGCCCTGCGCGATCTAGCGCAGGGCACGGGAGCGCATCGGAGCATGAGATGCTCCGATGCCAGGCTCAGGAGGGCTGCCGGGGTGAAAATAAGGGTATGTCCGGGTTCAGCTCTGAACCCGGACAACCCCTTTAATGCGTTAACCATCAGGTTTAGCTCGGCTACATCTGTATATAGTTGGATGTTATGAACATAGAAATTGTACTGAAAACCAAATCTGCCTGATAAAAGCTGTGTAGAGGAGAGGGCCTAGAACTGAACCCTGAGGAACCTCAACATCAAGAGGATAAGGAGAAGAAGTAGAACCTGTGAATGATGTAATGAGGGAGTGGCCAGAGAGATAGGAAGAAAACCAAGAGAGCACTGTCCTTAAGGCCATATATTTGAGCATACTAAGGAGCAATTTGTGGTCTACGTTGTCAGATACTGCTGAGTAGTTACCATTCCTTTTCAGTGTCAGGAGATCACTAGACACTTTGGTAAAGGTAGTTTCTGTAGAGGTAGAGTGTTGAGGGTGAAAGTCAGATTTTAAGAGGTTGAGAATGTAGGCGGGAGTTGTTCCAGGAATTTACAGATGAAGGGGAGATTAGAGACAGGTCAGTAGTTAGAGTCACAGGTTGGGTCAAAAGATATCAGCCGGGGAGATGGACTGGAGATGGCGTGAAGGAATAGGGTCACTGCTGCAGGTAGTTCATCTACAACACACACTGCTTACATTATATGTAATGTATATATTGTATGTGTGTGTGTGTATATACTGTGTATGTGTATATACAGTGCTGCCCCTAATTATTCATACCCCTGGCAAATTTTGACTTAAAGTTAATTTTATTCAACCAGCAAGTAATTTTTTGACAGGAAAAGACATAGGTGTCTCCCAAAAGATAATAAGACGATGTACAAGAGGCATTATTGTGGGGGGGGGGGGGGGGCGGGAAACACTTTTCAGCTTTTATTTACATTTGAGCAAAAAATACAAGATGTTCCGCACTGTGGAAAATATCAGAGGACGTGGTCGGAAGCCAAAAGTGACACCTGTGCTGGCCAGGAGGATAGTTAGAGAGGTGAAAAAGAATCCAAGGATCACCACCAAGGCCATCCTGGTGAATAATTATGGGCAGCACTGTGTGTGTGTGTGTATATATATATATATATATATATATATATATATATACACACATTATATACACAGCACCTAGATGCATACAACACACGGCGTACATTATATGCAAGCGTATATATGCATTCAGTCTGCATTGATCCGATATTACGGGCATACAACACACACACTACTTACATTTTGGACACATGCAGCTTGTATATCTCACATATTAGGCTCATGTTTCGTATCAGTGACCTGGAATCGCCCTTTCTCCTGAAGGGTTAGTGCCTCATATTCCAGAAATGCCTAAGATGGGAATACCCCTTAAACCTTCATTTCTCTTGACTGATTTTAAGTAGATTTACAAACATTATACTGGTGTCACCAGCCCCGTTGTCTGTCATTTACATTTTGGGATTTCGATGTTTCACATTAACGTAGGATTTTGAATGTTGCCATAACCAGTCATTGTAGATTTTCTGCAGTAGCGACGTTTGCCGTGCATCAGAACAATTTTCATGCCTCACTCAATTTCTAATGTAAATTAGTAGGAACATTGGTTATCCATTTGAGAAATTGAGTTGGTTTAAAAATAAAAATGCACTTATGGTGTGTGGTGCTTTGTGTATCATCCAGGGAGTGTTTTTCTGTTTATCTGTCACTTACATTAGAAGAAGCAGTCACTGGCTGCAGGTGACATTAAATATTAACCAGTAACCTCAATTCCTTTACTGACCAAACATACAAGAGAAAGTTCTGCTGGATACATGCCCTGCAAGCGTTCACAGTTGGGGAGCAGCAAACTGAGCTGTCACGGTGATGTAACCCTGTCTCCATGTGACTTCAAACCTCATCGTAAACCTTTGTTTCACTTTGGAGATGTCACATTGACGTCTCAAGACCACTTGCTAAAAGCAAAAGGCAATGCATTTAAATATTCATTTGGTATCAGTGCCTCACTCCTTGTGATCTGCCACCACACTGTTTCATATTCATACGTAGGTGCCAGATATCAGAGGATATCTAAAGCTCCCATCATTTGCAGAGCTAAAATGTTTGCTATGGGAAGCTTTCACGTAGGTTGGACAACCAGAACTTGTAGAGATAAAAGAAAAAAAAGTGAGTGAGTGATAATATAAAACTTTTTGGACAGTTGGGAAAAAACTATTATTGGAAGAGTTTTTAGGGTCGGTTGAAAAAAAAAAAAAAAAGAGCTATGCTCACCTATCTGATCCTCCCTTTCTGACGCTTCCTGGTCTAAGCTCAACACACAGGAAATACCCATTCAGCCAATGACGAGGTGACCCACTTTAGACAGTCACAGGCTGAGTGGACATTTCTGAGCATTTTCTGTGTAACTGGACTAGAAAGCAGAGAACAGCAGGCACGTGCTAAGCATTGGAATGGGAATGGCAGATGATTGGCGAGATGAGTGTCACCTTATTTTTTAGCCCACTCTGAGCCCCTTCTCAATAATTTCCCCTGCTGGACAACCTCTTTACCCCCTTCAGGACATGGTGTTCATTTTCCATTTATTTATTTATTAGCTTTTTTCATTTTTTTTTTTTCATTTTTCACTCCCTGCCTTCTCTTTGCAGAGGTGAAGTGATCGTCTTTTTTAATTTTTTTCCCTCCTTTGCACCATTCACAGTATGGGATAAATTTTAATAGTAGCGGGTATTTTGGGACTCAGCGATGCCTAGGATGTTTAAATTTTTTATTTATTTTTATTCTGTTGAAAGGGGGTGATTTGATTTTTAGAATTTATTTTTAAACTATTTTTAGGGACCAAAGGGCCTAACAACATGCAATCGTCAGATTGCCATTTCTATTTAGCAATAGAATTAAATACATTGCTAAATAGAAAATTCTCTATATTCCAATGTTATGCTGCCACCTGCAGGCCTACACTGTAATATATCTGTGAAAGGCCTTACTAGTCTTCAGCAGTCTCATGCCTTTCACAACGAATGAACGGCAACCCTGATCGCTGCATGGAAGAGCCGTTTCAGCTCTCAGGTGCCATGGTCACCTATGACCACGGCATCTGAGAGCTTAGATGTCTGCGATTAGCGTTATTGCCGATTGCAGACATTAGCCCTGGGTGTCTGCTGTTTAAAACTGCAAAAAACCTGGCAGCTATGGCGCTTGGTGCATATTTGAGCTGCCACCGTTTTTTAACCCTTTAAGGACCCATGACGTAGCTGTACATCATGGGTCCGGTCCCTAAACATGGCGCCTAAGCCGCGGGATCTCTGCTATTTTAAATAGCAGAGACCCGCGGCACATTTATGCGATATCAGCCAAAAGGCTGATTGCATACATCTTACCTTTCATATGCCGTGGTCAAATGTGACCACGGCATCTGCGCAGACTGGAACCGGAAGTCGTGCGCTTCCGTTCCGGTAACAGCGATCCCCGGCAGAGATCAGGAGCCTGTTACCCTGCGCTAATTGACCGGAGCCTCAAGCAGGCTTCTGTGTCAATTAGATGCATAAACCAATACAGCCCACCAGGTGGCAGGCTTGTATTGGTATAGTGCAAAATAGGTCTTTACTGATAAATATTTACCCATCAATAAAGACTATGGTAAATCAAATGATTGCCAGTTATTGTCACCCAAGGTGACTTAAAAAAAGTAAAAAAATAAATAAAAATAAAATAAAATAAACTAAAAGTTCAAATCACCCCCCTTTCCTTAAAGGGTTTCTACCATCAGAATTACTGTTATGTAGCTGACGGACATTAGCGATGTGCTAATGTCAGCACTACATAACAGTGTGTTTTTTTACATTTCTCCCTGCAGCCGTTCTGATAAAATACACACTTTTATAATATGCTAATGAGCCTCTAGGTGCTATGTGGGCGGAGATTCAGTACCTAGTGGCTCGGTCTACTCACCCTTTATCCTACCCAGGTACTCCGTTCTGCCCGCTCCGCTCCTCTTGATTGATGTACAAGTTCCATTCATCTTTGAGGAAATCCCGCACCTGCGCCGTTCACTGATGTATTCAGCGCAGGCGCAGTGAGTGAAGGCCGCGCTCCTGGTGCCGGATTCCTCACTGCACCTGCGCCGACTACGTCACATTGAGGAAGCCGGCACTAGGAGCACGGCCTTTACTCACTGCGCCAGCGCAGAAAACACATCGCTAATGTCCGTCAGCTACATAACAGTAATTCTGATGGTAGAAACCCTTTAACCCCTTAAGGACATAGGACGTACCGGTACGCCCTGTTTCCCGAGTCCTTAAGGACCCAGGACGTACCGGTACGTCCTAACGTTAAATCGGGATTCCGGCGCCCCAGGGGTTAATCTGAACAGGATGCCGGCTGAAATCATTCAGCCGGCATCCTGTCACAACGCCAGGGGGGGTCATGTGACCCCCCCGTGTCGGCGATCGCAGCAAACCGCAAGTCAATTCAGACCTGCGGTTTGCTGCGCTTTTTGCAGTTTCTGATCCCCGCGGTCCCTGACCGCGGGGATCAGAAACTTTAGAGTGCCTAAATTAGAGATTTTGCACCCCCTCTGCACCCCTGCACGATTTGATGGCGGCGGGTGGTGCATGGGGGGTGTCCGTATGGACCGCTGTATGGAAAAGGTTAACAGCGCAGGGAGCTCCCTCCCTCTCCGATCGGGGGGCTGCTGTGCCTTTGCAGCCTCCCGATGGAGAGGGAGAGAGCCCCCAGGCAGCCCCCCGAAGCCCCAGTCCTCACCCTTCCCCGTCTGCGAAGTTGTGGCAGACGGGGAAGGTTCCCATGGCAACAGGACGCCTGCTCAGGTGTCCTGCTGTCCATGGTGCTGAACAGATCTATGCTAAAAGCATAGATCTGTTCAGTGTAAGTAAAATAGAGTACAGAACCCTATAGGGTTCTGTACTGTATTTTACAGACATCAGACCCACTGGATCTTCAAGAACCAAGTGGGTCTGGGTCAAAAAAAAAAATATGTGAAAAAAGTTTAAGATTAAAAAAAAAAAAAACATTTATCACTGAATAAAAATTAAATAAATAAAATACACTACACATATTAGGTATCGCCGCGTCCGTAACGACCTGATATATAAAACGGTCATGTTACTTTCCCCGCACGGTGAACGCCATAAAAATTAAATAATAAAAACTATGAGAAAATTTAAATTTTGCCCACCTTACTTCCCAAAAAAGGTAATAAAAGTGATCAAAAAGTTGCATGTACGCCAAAATAGTACCAATCAAACCGTCATCTTATCCCGCAAAAAATGAGACCCTACTCAAGGTTTCTATTATGTAAGCCTCACAAAGTGACTTCAGAGCTGTAGTGGTCCCTAAAAATTGGGTTTTTGTAAATTTCTGAAAAATTTCAAGATTCGCTTCTAAACTTCTAAGCCTTGTAACATCCCCAAAAAATAAAATATCATTCCCAAAATAATTCAAACATGAAGTAGACATATGGGGAATGTTAAGTCATCACAATTTTTGGGGGTATTACTATGTATTACAGAAGTAGAGAAACTGAAACTTTGAAATTTGCTAATTTTTCCAAATTTTTGGTAAATTAGGTATTTTATTATGCAAAAAAATTCATTTTTTTGACTTTATTTTACCAGTGTCATGAAGTACAATATGTGACGAAAAAACGATCTCAGAATGGCCTGGATAAGTCAAAGTGTTTTAAAGTTATCAGCACTTAAAGTAACACTGGTCAGATTTGCAAAAAATGGCCTGGTCCTTAAGGTGAAAATGAGCCTGGTCCTTAAGGGGTTAAAATAAAAATACTTAACCAATAAAAAAAAAAACATCATGGGCATCGCTGCGTGCGGTAAACGCCTATACTATTAAAATATAACAATATTAATGGCAAACAGCAAATGGCATAGCGGGGGGAAAAAACCCAGCCAATTTGCCATTTTTTGTCACTTCAACTACCCAATTAATTTTTTATAGAAAGTGAGCAAAAAGTCGCACACACCTAAAATTGGTATCACTGTAAAGAACTGATTGTCCCGCAAAAAATTATCCCTCACACAGCCCTGTACACATAAATACAAAAAAGTTATAGGGGTCAGAATATGGTTATGAAAAAAAATACATTTTCCTCAAAGGTTTTAATTTTCTATTCAGTGTTAAAACGCAAGAAAAATTATACAAGTGTGGTATCGTTGGAACCGTACTGACCTGGAGAATGAAGATAACAGGTCATTTTTACCGTATAATGTACAGTGTAAAAATAAAAAAAAACTTTAGCAGAATTGCTTTTTTTCCCAATTCTACCCCATTTGGATTTTTTTCCCAGCTTGCTACTACATGATATGCAACCGTAAATGGTGCCATTAGAAAGTACAACTTGTCCCGCAAAAAATAAGCCCTCATAAGGGTATGTGAATGGAAAAATAAAAGTTAGGACTATGGGAAGGCGGGGAGGGAAAAACAAAAATCCCAGGGTCCTTAAGGGGTTAAAGACTGGACTTCTGCTCTACATGTAAAGCTACTTTCACACTTGCGTTCGGGGCTCCGCTTGTGAGTTCCGTTTGAAGGCTCTCACAAGCGGCCCCGAACGAATCCGTCCAGCCCTAATGCATTCTGAGTGGATGCGGATCAGCTCAGAATGCATCAGTCTGGCAGCGTTTGTCCTCCGCTCAGCAGGCGGACACCCGAACGCAGCTTGCAGCGTTTGGGTGTCCGCCTGGCCGTGCGGAGGCAAACGGATCCGTCCAGACTTACAATGTAAGTCAATGGGGACGGATCCGTTTGAAGTTGACACAGTATGGCTCAATTTTCAAACGGATCTGTCCCCCATTGACTTTCAATGTAAAGTCAAAACGGATCTGTTTGCACTATCATGAACAAAAAAAAAATATATATATATTTTTTTTTTGGGTTCATGGTAATGCAAACGGATCCGTTCTGAACGGATCTAAGCGTTTGCATTATAGGTGCGGATCCGTCTGTGCAGATACCAGACGGATCCGCACCTAAACGCAGGTGTGAAAGTAGCTTAAGGGTCAAAGTTTATTCATGTTTTTGATTATGCTCCCACCAAAACACCTCCAGTTTTCTGGAAGAGTGCTAGCTGCCATGTTGTTGTGCCTCTTGGAAGTTGTTGCTCTCTCACTACAGCATCTTGTAATCTTCACCACCGCTTTCTACTAGGAAATATTCAAAATCAATGATGCAGACTTGCAAGAGTATACACTCCAACATGGCCACCCTCCATTTACGAGTGTGGGACTTGCAAAAATAACCAAGTGCAGGCTCAGCTATTTCCAGCAGTCCCATAGCACTGAATGGTGAGGTGGCTGCTATGGAACTTTTGAAGATAGCCGAGCAGGCTCGCTTGGCTATTTTTGAAGTCTTGGGAAATGTCAGATTCCTTGTGGTTTTCCGTTGCGCGTGTCACCAGAACAGGTTGCCGTAAAGGAGACTGTGTCTGTTATTGGGCGCAAATTGCGGTAAGGATGATTTTCATGTAGTCGCCCCTGAGGAAGGGTCCTTAATGACATGGTATTAGTGAATTTCTGTTGCGGTAGTTTTAACCCGGCACAACTACTGACAGCGCTAGGTAGGGACCATGACAAGTTTGGGTAAACTTTTAACCACTTCCCATCTGGGCCATTTGCCCCCTTCCTGACCAGGCCTAATTTTGCAAAACTGACATATCTCACTTCATGTGGTAATAACTTTGGAACGCCTTTATTTATCCAAGTCATTCAGAGATTGTTTTCTCGTGACACATTGTACTTCATGATAGTCATAAATTTGAGTCAAAATATTTCACCTTTTATTTATGAAAACATCCCAAATGTACCCAAAAATTAGAAAAATTTGCAATTTTCTAAATTTCAATTTCTCTGCTTTTAAAACAGAAAGTGATACCTCATAAAATATTTATTATTTAACATTCCCCATATGTCTATTTTATGTTGGCTTCATTTTGGAAATGTCATTTTATTTTTTTAGGACGTTAGAAGGCTTAGAAGTTTAGAAGAAATTCTTCAAATTTTTAAGAAAATTGCCAAAACCCACTTTATAAGGACCAGTTCAGGCCTGAAGTCACTTTGTGGGGCCTACATAGTGGATACCCCCATAAATGACCCCATTGTAGAAACTACACCCCTCAAGTTACTCAAAACTGGTTTTACAAACTTTGTTAACCCTTTATGCGTTCCACAAGAATTAAAGGAAAATGGAGATCAAATTTTTAAATTTCACTTTTTGGGCAGATTTTCCATTTTAATCCAATTTTTCTTTTTTTTTTCTTTAACACATCGATGGTTAACAGCCAAACAAAACTCAATATTTATTACCCAGATTCTGCGGTTTACAGAAACACCCCACATGTGGTCATAAACTGCTGTATGGGCACACGGCAGGGCGCAGAAGAAAAGGAACTCCACATGGTTTTTAGATGCCATGTCCCATTTGAAGCCCCCTGATGCACCCTTACAGTAGAAACTCCCAAGAAGTGACCCCATTTTGGAAATTAGGGGATAAGGTGCCAGTTTTATTAGTACTATTTTTGGGTACATATGATTTTTTGATCATTCATTCTAACACTTTATGGGGCAAGGTGACCAAAAAATTGGTTGTTTTAGCAGAGTTTCTATTTATTTATTTATTGTTACAGCGTTCACCTTAGGGGTTCAGTCAAGTGACATTTTTATAGAGCAGATTGTTACGAACGTGGCGATACCTAATATGTATACTTTTTCTCATTTATTAAAGTTTTACACAATAATAGCATTTTTGAAACAAAAAAATTATGTTTTAATGTGTCCATGTTCTGATAGCTATAGTTTTTTTTATTTTTTCAGAGATTTTCTTATGTAGGGGCTCATTTTTTGCGGGATGAGGTGACGGTTTTATTGGTACCATTTTGTGGGACATACGCGTTTTTGATCACTTGGTGTTGCACCCTTTGTGATGCAAGGTGACAAAAATTGCTTGTTTTGACCCTGTTTTTTTTTTTACGGTGTTCATCTGAGGGGTTAGCTCATGTGATATTTTTATAGAGCTGTTTTTTACGGACGCGGCAATACCTAATATGTATACTTTTTTTATTTGTTTCACTTTAACACAATAATAGCATTTTTGAAACCAAAAAATGATGTTTTAGTGTCTCCATGTTCTAAGAGCTATAGTTTTTTTTTTTTTTTGAGAGATTTTCTTATGTAGGGGCTCATTTTTTGCGGGATGAGGTGACGGTTTTATTGGTACCATTTTGTGGGACATACGCATTTTTGATCACTTGGTGTTGCACCTTTTGTGATGCAAGGTGACAAAAATTGCTTGTTTTGACACAGTTTTTTTTTTTTTTTTTTACGGTGTTCATCTGAGGGGTTAGCTCATGTGATATTTTTATAGAGCTGGTTTTTACGGACGCGGCAATACCTAATATGTATACTTTTTTTTATTTGTTTCACTTTAACACAATAATAGCATTTTTGAAACCAAAAAATGATGTTTTAGTGTCTCCATGTTCTAAGAGCTATAGTTTTTTTATTTTTTGAGAGATTTTCTTATGTAGGGACTCATTTTTTGCGGGTTGAGGTGACGGTTTTATTGGTACCATTTTGTGGGACATACGCATTTTTGATCACTTGGTGTTGCACCTTTTGTGATGCAAGGTGACAAAAATTGCTTGTTTTGACACTTTTTTTTTTTTTTTTTTTTTACGAGGGGTTAGCTCATGTGATATTTTTATAGAGCTGGTTTTTACGGACGTGGCAATACCAAATATGTCTATTTTATTTTATTTTTTCTATTTTGAATTTTTTTTTTTATTCCTTACTTGGGGACCTTTTTTTTTTTACATGTGAAACTTTTTTTTTTTTTTTTTTTTTCAACCCTTTATTTTTTTTTATTTTTTTTTACACTTTTCGTCCCCCATAAGGTCATACAAGACCTCTGGGGGACATTTGCTTCACTTTTTCTTTTTTTTTTCACTGTTGATTTCTCCTGTAACTGGGGCTGACATAGTAGCCCCAGTTACAGAAGAAATGCACCCCCCAGAGAGGCTGTACAGCGTGATTCTGCGCTGTACAGCCTCAGAGCAGGACTGATCGAGGTCTCTGTAAGACCTCACACAGCTCCTGCACGCTCCGGTCCCGACGGTCACATGACCGCCGGGCCAGAACAGGAAGCGCACAGCGCTTCCTACTCTGCAGACACAGCGCTCGGTGAGCGCTGTGTCTGCAGCGATCCGGAAGGCAGGGACACCTGGGCACTGTCCCTGCCTTCTCTCTGGGTTGCCCTGCTGTCACTGACAGCGGGCAACCCGATCAGCAGCTGCACGATTAGCGTGCAGCTGCTATTTCTGAAAGGACGTTTTAAAACGTGCTTTCAGAAATAGAGGTCCACCCATAGGACGTTTATATCCTATGGGCGGACTTAAAGCGGTTAATTATCATCAGTTTTATCATCGCTTGTAATCAGACGGGGAATTATCAGTAGGAATGAAAAACTCAAGGTGCATTTACACGGCCCGAGAATCGAGAAGATTATTTGAAACGACCATGTAAATGTGCTGCCGGCTGCGGGTGATCCCGTCGTTCATGCAGGAACCACCGATCATGGCTTCTTGGCAGTCTGAACAACGAGCTTCTGCCCAGAAACCATGATTCTGTATTCCTCGTCCTCATACAGTGAAGGAGATCGATGCATGTAAAAGCAGTCTCCTTCACTGAACGAGCAGCCGACTGTCAGGAAGAAACGCTTCCTTACCGAAAATCAGCCGCTCAGTCAGCCCGTGTAAATCCAGCTCAAACTTTTATTCTGCCAGGCGCCACTTCTGCAAATGTCACAGAGGTGGTCTCTATGTAAAGTGCATTCTGCAGTGAATTGCTTCCCAGCCCCTCTCTTCTGCATTGAGTGACGGCTTTAGTGTCCATCTAGGAGACCGTTAGAGCGGTCACTCAGAGCACGGGAGAGGGGTAGTGAAGCAGCTCACTGAAGAGAGCACTTCAGGGTTAGGAGCCACCCTCCAGACACTTGCGGGAGCGGTGCCCCGCAGAATAAAGATCCAGTGTCTGACACAGCTCCTTCCCAGCTCTGTCCCTTTAAGCAGTTTTCCAATAAATTATTTAGTATAGGCTCAGTTAAAATTTTCATTTTGATTGCTATAGATGCAATATGGCACATGAAGTCTTCCAGCATTTAAAGGGTGTTTTATTTTTTTTCCTGATTTCTCCTCCAATTGTTTTATCTTGCCTTAAAATAACTTTCTCTAGTAAGTAGGAAAAGATAAAAAGGAACATTTATTTCGAGATGAAGTTCCATGTCTGTTATTAGATATAAATATTGCAATTATACCATCATCTCGGAATTGTTACTTAATGTGGATCTCGTCCAAACAGAAACGCCAAGCAGAGTTCCTATTAATGTTTATTTTATTACAAGACAATTGCATGGTGTTGATAAAATATCTCTGTCTAATAAGTGGCAGTAACCATGGTAAGGATACCAGGCGGCAAAACTCCTAAAGTTCGACTGCTAATAATAAGCGTGAGGACAATTACCTCCCACATGCTTTGCTGTTTTCTGTGTTTCTTCTTCAAACACTACATATGGCTCGGGTTTAACACTTGATACTCTTCCGTGATGTGCCTCATGCACATTGAGGAAAAGGAAGTAATATAACCTGAGGGATGCAGAAGGTTGATGATCCTGCTCGTCAGGGAGCCAAGTAGAAGCGATCCTGCTTGTAGTGATGCTAATATGTGTGTACATGGGTGATAAACGTTTTTATTAAAGAAATCTATTTCTCAAGACCAGGGGTAAGGCAACCTCCGACACTCCAGCTGTTGTAAAACTACAACTCCCAGCATGCAAACTTCCACCGAAGTGAATAAAGCATATACAGTTGTGTTCATAACAAATGCATTGGGAACACCTCACATTCTATTCCGAATCAAAACATGAAGAAAAATATATCAAATTTGTGTTGTTCTTTTAAAAATTTTTTTAAGAAATGTGAATATTAGACTGTTAGCAGTGCTTGTATTCCTCTTTACAAACTCAAACATTCACTATATAAACTGAACAATGTTTGAAGATTTTGCTTTTCTTTGAATCACTTAACTTATTATTTAGTTGTATAACCCCTGTTTCTGAGAACTGCTGTACATCTCTGTTGCACGGAGTCAACCAACTTCTGCACCTGTGAACAGGTATTCCAGCCCAGGATGATTGGACTACATTCCACAGTTCTTCTCTATTTCCTGGTTTTGCCTCAGAGACTGCATTTTTTATGTCGCCCCACAAGTTTTCTATTGGATTAAGATCCGGGGATTGGGCTGGCCACTCCATAACGTCAATCTTCTTGGTCTGGAACCAAGATGTTGCACGTTTACTGGTGTGTTTGGGGTCGTTGTCTTGTTGGAACACCCATTTCAAGGGCATTTCCTCTTCAGCATAAGGCAGCATGACCTTTTCAAGTATTCTGATGTATTCAAACTGATCCATGATCCCTGGTATGCGATAAATAGGCCCAACACCGTAGTATGAGAAACATCCCATATCATGATGCTTGCGCCACCATGCTTCACTGTCTTCACAGTGTACTCTGGCTTGAATTCAGTGTTTGGGGGTCGTCTGACAAACTGTCTCCGGCCACTAGACCCAAAAAGAACAATCTTACTTTCATCAGTCCACAAAATGTCTCTTTAGGCCAGTCAATGTGCTCTTTGGCAAATTGTAACCTCTTCAGCTCATGTCTTTTTTTCAACAATGGAGCTTTGCGGGGGTTTCTTTCAGATTGCTTGGCTTCACATAGGCGTCTTCTAATTGTAACAGTACTCACAGGTAACTTTAGACCTTCTTTGATCTTCCTGGAGCTGATTGTTGGCTGAGTCCTTGCCATTTTGGCTATTCTTCTATCAATTCGAATGGTAGTTTTTCGCTTTCTTCCACGTCTTTCAGGTCTTGGTTGCCATTTTAAAGCATTTGCGATCATTTTAGCTGAGCAGCCTATCATTTTCTGCACTTCTTTATATGTTTTCCCCTCTCCAATGAACTTTTTAATCAAGGTACACTGTTCTTCTGAACAATGTCTGGAACAACCCATTTTCCTCAGAATTTCTGAGAGAAATGCACTGTAATCAGCATGTACAACACTTGCTGCCTTCCTTCGTTAAATAAAGACAATAATTTCCACCTGTTTTTCAAAGAATAAATGACCTCACTCATTAAACTCCACACTACTATTATTTTGAACATGCCCCTTTCAATAAGTGATTGAATTACAGAGAATCAGCAGCATGCATGTCATGACTGTTGGGTCTGTTGGGTTTCTATTACTCTACTACACCTGCTAGTAAATTATTTGCCATGTAGAAATATATTTTCTACCAAAAACAGTGATTGATTAGGTTAGTGATGTCTGTATATTATTTTGAACACAACTGTATATCATATATAGTATAGACCTGACTCTAAGGTCACTTTCACACTGTCAGTATTTTGCGTCAGTATTTGTAAGACCAAACCACAAGTTTATCCTACAAGGAAAAGGTGTCATGGATAAATTTGGTACTCTTCAGTGTCCTGGTTTTGGTTTACAAATACTGATGCACAATACAGACCACGTGAAAGTGGCCTTACTGCACCTATTTCTGTTTTAGCAACTTAATTGACTCATGTGGAATTTGATCATGCTAAACTGCTGACATCACTAGTTAGGGGCTGTAGAGAGCAGGAAAAATGTATCTTTTGTTGGAGTTTTTATTATCAGGAGTGGTGAGAATATAAACTTTTATTCTGCCTGGTACTGCAAGTGCAAAGGAGGCGGGGCTTTGCTGTGAAGTCTTCTCTGCATTGAACTGCTTCACAGCCCCTCTACTCTGCTCTGAGTGCCAGCTATATCATCCAGCTAGGAGACCATTACAAGTGTCACTCAAAGCAGGGGAAGGGGCTGTGAAGCATCTCAATGTAGAGAGCACCTCATAGTGAGGCTGGACCCTGCAGGAGTAGTGCTTAGCAGAAAAAAAGTTCATATTCACGTTACTCCTGAAAATAAAATCTTCACAAAAACTGCTGACAGACTCCCATTAAAGGAGTTTATTCATATAGGACAATTAATTGTCCTACATGGGAGTATCAAATATTTGTACTCAACAAATATGCAACAAGTATGTTTGATTTTTATCATGGGCTATTTTTAGATTGTCCACATGATATGACTTGTTGATTTGTGTTTTATGTATTGCTTCTTTTGTTTTCTCTCACTTTCCTGAATGTGAAGCTGCAAGCTTTGAGCTCCGTGAACATTCCCTGTTCCAGTGCCTGTTCATCTCAATATTCTCGAATCTTACGGCTCAAGTTGTGATTTCTTTATAAAAATAAAAGCTACCAAAGCATTTTTACAAAAGAAAACACTATAAACCCCCCCCCCCCCCCCCTGAAATTAATGAGATTTTGTATATTCAAGTGTGTGACTTTAGGACCTATTTTAGGCATTTAGAACCAGACAACATTTAGGGTACTTTCACACTTGCGGCAGAGGATTCCGACAGGCAGTTCCGGCGACCGATCCGTCAAAACGTATGCAAACTGATGGCATTTGTCAGACGGATCAGGATCCAGATCCATTTGACAAATACATTGAAATGCCGGATCTGTCTCTCCGGTGTCATGCGGTATTATCTCCGTCCTGAACAGTCAAAAAGACTGAACTGAAGACACCCTGATGCATCCTGAATGAATTACTCTCCATTCAGAATGCATTAGGATAAAACTGATCGGATCTTTTCCATTATTGAGCCCCCAGGACGGAACTCAATGCCGGAATAGAATAACGCTAGTGTGAAAGTACCCTTAGGCAGTTTTTATCACACGATAGTTTAACACTTTTGTGTTGGGTTAGCGACATTGCCTCTTTTTTTTTCTGTGCAGGTTTCTTTTGTAATTATTTTTATAACATAATTCATGCCCTTTTTTAAATAGTATCTAAGCTTGTATTTTGAAAGAATAGTACATTATTTCAGATTTTAGCTATTTTTTATAATAAAATGTGTATCCTAAATAGATATTATATTAGCTTTTGTCATTATCTACCATACATTTTTATGTGTTATATGTCTAATTTAGGGTAATCAGGTTTTCCTTTGCGATACGAAAGTGGTTGATGGGATAAGGGTTGTTTTTTGTGGGTGGGTTATTTTTCACTTTTGTTTTATTAAGGTCTGTTTAGGGTCCATTCACACGTCCGCAAATGGGTCCGCATCCGTTCTGCAATATCTGGAACGGGTACGGACCCATTCATTCTCAATGGGGCAGAATGGGATGCGGAGAGCACACTATGTGCTCTCCGCATCCGCATTTCCGGAGCGCGGCTTCCAGGCCATGGCCTTGCAAAAGAAAAAAAACATGTCCTATTCTCGTCCGCAATTGCGGACAAGATTAGGCAGTTCTATGGAGGGTGCCGGCCGGGAGTATTGCGGATACGCAATACACCACGGACGTGTGAATGGACCCTTAAAGATCAGAAAAGACCCTAGGAGGACTTTTATTATTATTATTATTTTTAATGTTCTAGGAGTTCTCATGGAAATACTCCATCCTCTCATCCTTGATACTGCACCTCCAAGCTAAATCCCATTCTCCTTCTCGAAAAATATTTCCGTTTAGGGTCTAACTGGCAATGTTCGTAAACTGCATGAGTAGTCGCTATATGACATGCTCTAACAGTAGCTGTGTCCACACACACAACAAAAATATGGGTGAGCCACTATAACTAATGGATGGTGCTACAGCAATTCTGCCTACAATGCATGCCTTTTTTTTTGTCTTTTTTTATATTTAACTAGCAGAAGGACCCGGCTTCGCACAGGTATATTTAATCTATTTCATTTAATGTTTGGGTGTGTAGTTAAAAGGTATTGACAGTATCCCCCATAACAGTGACCTCTACAGCACCCTGCCCCTTTAACAGTGAACTCCACAGTCCCCCACCCCTTAACACTGACCCCCCCCACAGTGCCCCGCCACTTTAAAATGGGACCTCCACAGCAGCCCATCCCCTTAACTGTGACCTTCACAGCAGCCCGCCCCTTGAACAGTGAGTTTCACAGCACCCCACTCCCTTGACAGTGACCTCCTCAGGGGTCCGCCCCCTTAACAGTGACCTCCACAGTACCCTGCTGCCTTAACGGTGACCTCCACAGCAGTTGCCCCTTTAATAGTGGCCCCTGCTTCCTTCACAGTGGCCTCCACAGTACCCTGCTGCCTTAACAGTGACCTCACAGTACCCTGGTGCCTTAACAGTGACCTCCACAACAGTTGCACCTTTAATAGTGGCCCCTGCCCCCTTAACAGTGACCTCCACAGCGGCCTGCCCCCTTAACAGTAACATCCACAGTGAATGCCTCTTTAACAGTGACCTCCACAGCCCCCTGCCCCTTTAATGCCAGGGCTACACGATGACATGTGTTGCGCGACATTTTGTCTCAACAATTTTTATAATGATAGGCTATAGTGTCGCACTGCGACATGTGACCTGCTGCTGCTGCGACACGACAGTTGCAAAAAATCCATCCAAGATGGATTCTTCTGCGACAGTCGCGTCACAGTCGCAGCATGTCGCAGTGCAACACCATAGACTATCGTTATAAAAAATGTCGCATAACTTTGGTGCGACATCAGTGTCACGTGGCACATGTAGCAGTGTAGTTGTGTCGTGTGACCTATTGTCGTGCGACACATGTCATCGTGTATCCCTAGACTAAAGCTGACCTACAGTAGTGAAGAAAAATGGCTGGGTTGTTATGGAAACCTGGAGTAAAACTGTGTGTATGTGGAGACTAAGGGCCTGCGAGCTTCTATTGGCTGATAAGAGACATGTGACCGTGTGTATGGCAGTTGGGATATGAAGAGAAAGACTTGCAGGCTTGTATTGGCTAATGCAATTCATTTTTGGGGAATATCTCAGGAACGGTACGTGCTAGAGAGCTGTGACCCCGCAATATTTCTTTCCAGGTAGCAAGGAATGTGTATACCAAGTTTCGTTAAAATCGATGGTTGCGTTTTTGAGTGATTGCGAAACGTACATATATATGTCCTTCTTTATATATTTTGATTCCTTGTTACTATTATGGGATAGAGATTGTGCTCCTGGTGTATTCTATACTCTCAATGAGTTCTGTCTATCTGAGCAGCAAAAACAGCTTCTGTCTCCTCTCTAGAGTTCCCAGCAGCATGGCGACCGGAGCGATTGGGCAGCTGGCTACAACCTGCATCATATATATATATACACACACACACAATGGGAAGTCCTTGACCAGTTAAAAATGCTGAAAAACAATTGTGTGTGAAGGCGACAGTACAGTAAATAATGCTCATGAATAGGGGAGTAACAAATCACTGCCAGATCAGACTACATCAGACTACCTAAATATTGAATGGCAGCTTCTTGACCTTATTAAACACAGGTCTGCATAGGAGCTGTATACTCAAAATGGTAGGATGATGACTGTTTGCTATGTTGCTTTTTTTGAGCGGATTTGAGATGGTTAACGACTCCTGTAATAGTGCTCATAGCCTTTAACATCTTCAGCTGTATGATATTTTCAATGCTAACACCGATTCCAAATATTCCATCCTACTTTATCTGCGGTTTCTGCTCCTTGAGATCTTCGGCTCACGTTAGAACACCTGTGTCTCCCTTCTGGCTGATCTAAAGCCACCCTTTATACCATTGAAGGAAAGGTGGCAGCTAGTTCTTCGATTCTGAGACACACAGCTGCTGGGTTTTGATATCGTTCAAAAAATTCCACTTATATTCAGTTTTGTGCCTCAGTCCTTTAATCGTAATATTTTCTGCGGTTTTAATTTGGGTTTTTGTAATGGAAATTAGTAATGTACTGTAAAAAAAAAAAAAAAACACTTGTAAATTGTGTCGAATACAAAACCTTGTATGTTTTGTAAAAATTAAAAGTAATGCCGTGTTCCTTACGTTCCTCAAAAACTTTTCCACTATGGCTAAAACAACAACAAAAAAAAAAAAAACACAAGTTGTAATCTGGCTTTATGGATTTTCATAACTTGTAATTTAAGATCAGTTATTAGGTGTGTTTCTGCATTTTATATATTGTTCCCAGATGCTGCAGTATTAGTTTTTATCACTGCATATTTTATGAAATGTCAGCCTTCTGTTGACTGTTCACGCAGCATTGTTAGTGATCAAAGCCGCAACATAAAGGAGAAGAATCTAAACAGTTGGCTTATCTTTGTCCTTCACCGTGACACAAATAAAATTGCTTTAGCAATAAAAGGCGAGAAATCCTACAACAAAAGCCCCCAGTGCTGGAGTTTTTGGAAAAGGTAAAATTGTTTGTCTCACCGATTGGCTGAAGAGCCACAGTAGTTAAGGCTTGGGAAAAGAGATTATTTTCTTGGCTATTTGCCATCCCATGAATATGAAATGATCAAGAAAGATGGAAGTTTTTGGAGATGGCTGTCATTTGTTCTTTACAGATGAATCTGTTTTCATATATACCAAAATAGTAGCTTTTCACTGAATCCTGTACATAGACTTCAGGATGTAAGCCGTATAAAACACTTTTTATTTTTTAATGCACTGCCCTGTTTTGATATTTATAATGTATGACGACTGCCTCCAAGCAAAACTCTTGCAATCTTCCCCCAATTGACTTATACCTGCAGCTCACAGTATGACGAATGCCACTTTAACATTGTCAGAATCTTGCATCGGTATTTGGGTCCATTCACACGTCCGTTGTTTCTTTCCTGATCTGTTCTGTTTTTTGCGGAACAGATCTGGACCCATTCATTTTCAATGGGTCCTGAAAAAAATCGGACAGCACAATGTCAGATTTTTTTTCAGGACCCATTGAAAATGAATGGGTCCAGATCTGTTCCGCAAAAACGGAACAGATCAGGAAAGAAACAACGGACGTGTGAATGGACCCTTTGTAAGATAAAACCAGGGGCGGATCCTACGGAGAAAAACGTATAATGGAAAGACTTGTGCCTCTTTGCGTTTTGGACCCACTCCTTGTTTTGGCTTATAAATACTGACGCAAGATACTGTCTGCATGAAATACCTTACATAAAATGTTAGCAGTTTGTACAAATACCCAGCTCCCCAGTTTTCAATTATGAACAGAATCACTCCTGCTGGGGAAGCAATCTGAAAATGGAACCCTGCCCTTACCTCTAGCCATCCTGCCACTAGCTAATAGTCATCAGTCTATTACAGACATCCTCAAACTGCGGCCCTCCAGCTGTTGCAAGACTACAACTCCGAACAGCATGCCCGAACAGCCTACAGCAGGGCATTGTGGGAGTTGTAGTTTTCAACAGCTGGAGGGCCGCAGGTTGAGGATGCCTGGTCTATTAGCTGAGACTGAAGACTGCACAGCTGTAAAACCTGTCATGAACATGGGAGATGCAGATTCTCCATCAGAGCTCATGCACACGAACGTGTGCCGGACGTTCCGTGCATTGGGGACCCCAATTTGTTTCCGCAGACAGACGCAGACCCATTCAACTTGAATGGGTCCATGATCCGTCGACACCGCAAAAAAATAGAACATTTTCTATTTCTTTGCGGTCCACAGGCCTGGAGAGAAACCCCACCTTCCGGTGCACAAAAGACGGGGGACACAATATGGGCCCGGCCAACACACGTTCATGTGCATGAGCCCTTATAGTGTTATCATGTGAGTGATGGCAACCTTTGTACAGCACCTCGGAATATGTTGGCGCTGTACAAGCAACAGGAAATAAATAATTTACGGAATGCTCAGATTATGGGAGAAAGTTTAAAGGGGTTGTCCAGGACTAACATATTGATCACTAATCCATATGATAGGCTATCTATATCAGATGTGTGGGGGTCCAACACCCAGAGCCTGTGCTGATCAGCTGCTAGTGGCAGCCAAGGTTCCAGAAGTGCAGAGCTCCATACACTGTGTAGTGGCCATTTTTGGGTACTGCAGCTCAGTTCCTATTCAATTTTATGGGGTATAAGAATCTTTAAAGAAGATATGGAAAATAACTCAGGAAGTCCTGACCATTTGACCACATAGGGGCCCAAATATTTCATAGTCCTGCTTGTCAACCACCTTGTCCTGGTAGGACTCTATAGGGGGCAGTAGTTTCCTTGTCCTATACATACATCTCTCCATCACTCCTGTGATTCTGTATTGCAGCTATGTAACAGTTTTTAGATGGTGTTGCTCTTTAAAGGAATTGTCGTTGGAATGTTATATTTAGTGAATATCTATATTTTTGTGTATTGTGTCGATAGCTGCTTCATATGGCACATAAACATTCTATCACCATCATTAGAAACCTTGCATTAGGCTATTGAAACCTTCTGACATATGTTGTTTTATAATAATGCTCGTATTCCAGCTCATTGCTATCTTGTGTATGGAAGCGTACATTGGTTTTGTTGGAAGAAAAAAAAAAAAATACCATAAAAGTACAGAATTAGGAGCTAAACATTATTATCCGAGCCCTAGACATTGCTTAAAACACTCCCCTATGCTTCATCCTGGAGATCTGTGCCCTCAAAAGGAATGCAATGTCCATTATTATAGCGGTATTAATTCTTATATATCACAATTGAGCCGCTATGAATCAATCTGCTAGGCTAGCGGAAGAGCACGAGCCCTTTATATGCTCCTAGGAAAGAAATAGTGCAGGAATAAAAATCTTGAATGATTTTGATCAGCTGTTGTATATGCCCAGCACAGCAGTTGGTTCAATCAATTTTATGTTTTGGGATGTTTTTATTAAAACGAGCTGCTGCTTTCTGTAAATCACGGAGAAAGATGTGATCAGAACGTATGGCTTCATTCCTCTACCTATAACTTATTTGTGGTACCCTGTAAAGTTTTTTTATTTTATTTTATTTTATTTTATTTTTTTAACCACCCTTTTACAACAAAGAAAAATATATCAAGGTATTGTTTGTTTCTTGTCTTTTAAGGGGTGGCAGTTGTTAACCCACCATTGATGGCTTGTGAAATCTTTAGAACAACAGGACATTTCAGGGCTCCAGATGGCGACCAAAATGGTCGCCAATGCGACTTAGAATTGCAAACTGCGCCTAGACCCTCCGCTGCTCTGCCGCTTTCACACACGAGACTGACATGGCACGCACTGCTGTCAGCACGTGCCATGTTCTCCTCAGCAGCACAGGGGAGAAGGAGACAGTCCCTCCCCCCTGTACCGCCGCTGCCACCAATGGACTGATAGGAGGGGAGGGGCTGTGGCCACTGCGCCACCAATGAATATAGTTTATGCCTGAATACAAATGCAGGCTGCGGGTGCCGGCCAAATCTCATCCACACCCGGCACCCAGCCTCTATGACTGCGCGCTCCTGAGGGGTTAATTGCGGTGGATCGCAGCGCGCAGTCATAGAGGCCGGGTATGGGATATGGCCGGCACCCGCAGCATGTGTTTGTATTCAGGCATAACCCCCCCCCCCCCAGTATTATAACTATTATAATCATTGGTGACAGTGGCCACAGGGTCCCCCCCTCCCCTCCTCATTGGTGGTGCAGTGGCAGCTTTTGATCGGAGCCCCAGCAGTGTAATCCTGGGGCTCCGATCGGTTACCATGGCAGCCAGGACGCTACCGAAGCTCTGGCTGCCATAGTCAGCTCCCTGCTGCTGTGTGTACAGAGCACCAGGGAGAGTGTGAGGTCCTATTCACCCTGATAGAGCTCTATTAGGGGGAATAGAACAGGGGATGAAAAGATCCCAGGTTCTAGCCCCTAAGGGGGGAAATAGTTATTAAATAAAAAGTAAAAAACAAACAAACAAAAAAACACCAAAATATTAAGTTTAAATCCCCCGCTTTCCCAATTTTACATATAAAATATATAAACAATAAATAAATATTACATATCGCCACACCCACCTTTGGGGGCAATTTTTTTTTTTTATTGCATTATACTTATTTTGAGCTAAAAATCATTTTTTCAATTGGTCTTTATTAAAAATATGAAATCCTTTTTGTGTACAGAGCTGAGATGCTGCTGTGGCAGCCTGAAGGACTCCTTATCTCTGCTCTCTGACATTATAAACACTCATTAAAGCTCAGTTCTTATCTTACTGATAAGAATGTGGCTTAATGTGTTTACAATCTCTCAGTAGTTTAAGGATAAGGGTAATTAGATGACAGCACAAAGTGAAAGTGAAAGTACCAGTCACACAGTTAGAAAAGCAGTTAACCCTTTTTGACTGAACAGCTCAATATTTTTAATAAAGGCCAATTGAAAATATGATTTTTAGCCAAAAATAAGTTAAATGCAATTATTAAAAAAATGACTCCAAAGGTGTACATAGCCTTTAACAGCCCTCTGAACTTAGTATTGGCACTGTGACATAAAAGCTTATCTGCAAGAAAGTAAATGACAAGAGTCTATGAGATATCATGTGAGTCCTCTTGGTTCAGTCAGAGTTAGGCTACTTTCACACTAGCGTTCGATCGGATCCGTTCTGAACAGATCCGATCATAATAATGCAGACGGAGGCTCCGTTCAGAACGGATCCGTCTGCATTATTTTAGCATATAACAGCTTAAGTGTGAAAATAGCCTCATACGGATCCGTCCAGACTTTCAATGTAAAGTCAATGGGGGACGGATCCGCCTGAAGATTGAGCCATATTGTGGCATCTTCAAACGGATCCGTCCCCATTGACTTACATTGTAAGTCTGGACGGATCCGCACGCCTCCGCACGGCCAGGCGGACACCCGAACGCTGCAAGCAGCGTTCAGCTGTCCGCCTGTCCGTGCGGAGGCGAGCGGAGCGGAGGCTGAACGCCGCCAGACTGATGCAGTCTGAGCGGATCCGCTCCATTCAGACTGCATCAGGGCTGGACGGCTGCGTTCGGGTCCGCTCGTGAGCCCCTTCAAACGGAGCTCACGAGCGGACCGACGAACGCTAGTGTGAAAGTAGCCTTAATGAGAGCTGTTTTCTTAGAGCTGTTCTAGCTGTTCCCTGATTGGTATTTTTAGGCCCCATAAAATTTTCAACTGGGCTTCCTCTACTAATATGCGTTCCATCTTAAAGAAGTTCTGATTAAAAGGACTCTTTCAATAAAATAATTTTTTTTTTTATCACCTGCATGTGAATATTTTATGTATAATTTTTTAAATAATAAAATGGTGGATTGTTTTTGGGATTCATCACACTTTGGGCATGCATGTATATGGTAAAGGGGTTCGCCACTCTGTTAGCACTTATTAAAACTATAAAGAAAGTAGGGAGCTATTACAGATCTGCCTGGTTTCCTGCTATTGGGAGCCACGCCCCCTCCTGTCCCGCTCTCACCACGCCCCCTCCTGTCCCGCTCTCACCACGCCCCCTCCTGTCCCGCTCTCACCACGCCCCCTCCTGTCCTGCTCTCATCACGCCCCCCTCCTGTCCCGCTCTCACCACGCCCCCTCTTGTCCTGCTTTCACCACGCCCCCTCTTGTCCTGCTTTCACCACGCCCCCTCTTGTCCTGCTCTCACCACGCCCCCTCTTGTCCCGCTCTCACCACGCCCCCTCCTGTCCCGCTCTCACCACGCCCCCTCCTGTCCCGCTCTCACCACGCCCCCTCCTGTCCCGCTCTCACCACGCCCCCTCCTGTCCCGCTCTCACCACGCCCCCTCCTGTCCCGCTCTCACCACGCCCCCTCCTGTCCCGCTCTCACCACGCCCCCCTCCTGTCCCGCTCTCACCACGCCCCCCTCCTGTCCCGCTCTCACCACGCCCCCTCCTGTCCCGCTCTCACCACGCCCCCTCCTGTCCCGCTCTCACCACGCCCCCTCCTGTCCCGCTCTCACCACGCCCCCTCCTGTCCCGCTCTCACCACGCCCCCTCCTGTCCCGCTCTCACCACGCCCCCTCCTGTCCCGCTCTCACCACGCCCCCTCCTGTCCCGCTCTCACCACGCCCCCTCCTGTCCCGCTCTCACCACGCCCCCTCCTGTCCCGCTCTCATCACGCCCCCCTCCTGTCCTGCTCTCATCACGCCCCCCTCCTGTCCTGCTCTCACTACGCCCCCTCCTGTCCTGCTCTCACTACGCCCCCTCCTGTCCTGCTCTCACTACGCCCCCAACCTGTCCTGATCTCATCACACCCCTCCTGTCCTGCTCTCACCACGCCCCCTCCTGTCCTGCTCTCACCACGCCCCCTCCTGTCCTGCTCTCACCACGCCCCCTCCTGTCCTGCTCTCACCACGCCCCCTCCTGTCCTGCTCTCATCACGCCCCCCTCCTGTCCTGCTCTCATCACGCCCCCCTCCTGTCCTGCTCTCACCACGCCCCCTCCTGTCCTGCTCTCACCACGCCCCCTCCTGTCCTGCTCTCACCACGCCCCCTCCTGTCCTGCTCTCACCACGCCCCCTCCTGTCCTGCTCTCACCACGCCCCCTCCTGTCCTGCTCTCACCACGCCCCCTCCTGTCCTGCTCTCATCACGCCCCCCTCCTGTCCTGCTCTCACCACGCCCCCTCCTGTCCTGCTCTCATCACGCCCCCCTCCTGTCCTGCTCTCACCACGCCCCCCTCCTGTCCTGCTCTCACCACGCCCACCTCCTGTCCTGCTCTCACCACGCCTCCTCCTGTCCTGCTCTCACCACGCCTCCTCCTGTCCTGCTCTCACCACGCCCCCTCCTGTCCTGCTCTCACCACGCCCCCTCCTGTCCTGCTCTCACCACGCCCCCTCCTGTCCTGCTCTCACCACGCCCCCTCCTGTCCTGCTCTCACTACGCCCCCTCCTGTCCTGCTCTCACTACGCCCCCTCCTGTCCTGCTCTCACTACGCCCCCTCCTGTCCTGCTCTCACTACGCCCCCTCCTGTCCTGCTCTCACTACGCCCCCTCCTGTCCTGCTCTCACTACGCCCCCTCCTGTCCTGCTCTCACCACGCCCCCTCCTGTCCTGCTCTCACCACGCCCCCTCCTGTCCTGCTCTCACCACGCCCCCTCCTGTCCTGCTCTCATCACGCCCCCCTCCTGTCCTGCTCTCACCACGCCCCCTCCTGTCCTGCTCTCATCACGCCCCCCTCCTGTCCTGCTCTCACCACGCCCCCCTCCTGTCCTGCTCTCATCACGCCCCCCTCCTGTCCTGCTCTCACCACGCCTCCTCCTGTCCTGCTCTCACCACGCCTCCTCCTGTCCTGCTCTCACCACGCCCCCGCCTGTCCTGCTCTCACCACGCCCCCTCCTGTCCTGCTCTCACTACGCCCCCTCCTGTCCTGCTCTCACTACGCCCCCTCCTGTCCTGCTCTCACTACGCCCCCTCCTGTCCTGCTCTCACTACGCCCCCTCCTGTCCTGCTCTCACTACGCCCCCTCCTGTCCTGCTCTCACTACGCCCCCTCCTGTCCTGCTCTCACTACGCCCCCTCCTGTCCTGCTCTCACTACGCCCCCTCCTGTCCTGATCTCATCACACCCCTCCTGTCCTGCTCTCACCACGCCCCCTCCTGTCCTGATCTCACCGCGCCCCCTCCTGTCCTGATCTCACCGCGCCCCCTCCTGTCCTGATCTCACCACGCCCCCTCCTGTCCTCACCATGCCCCCTCCTGTCCTGCTCTCACAGCTGCCTGTTTGTCCATCCCTGCAGGTGCCATGGAGGAGCTACCTTGTCCATGCCTGAAAGAGTGTGCTGCTCCCAGGGTCCTAAAGCACCCTGCTTGTATCAGAGGTGCTTTCCTTCTGTGACTGGCACTCCTGGCTGTGCAGGGCTGGCAGGGGCTTAGCAGGGACACTTGTTAAAAGCTGAAATAAATAAACTTTTGCAGGAGGAAGGGAGACTACGGGGAAGCTGTGATGGCTGATCTGATTGCAGGCTCTGCCCCCTCTGTTTCCCCTGTACTGAGAGGATCCTGCCAACATGCAAGGATGTAGCAGAGCCAGGGCAGCGCTGTGGAACACAAACTGTGAGCAATCCCAATGTCTGTCCTGTTTATGGCCCCTCTATCACAGACATGATATTACAGCCTGGCCAACAGTTCAGTAGCTTTAACCCCTTGTGAGCTGTGAGTATGGCTGAGGTCAGGGATATCAGCAGCAGTCACTGGTCTCACCATCTATAAACGTGTGCCCTCTCCTTCCTGCACACTGTATATGGTGATATGTGACCCCCACCACTGCATATAGAGATCCGTGACCCCCTATACACTGTATACAGTGAACCGTGCTAATAGTAGCCCACGAGTGCCGCCAGAAGTCCGCTCCGGACCCATTCATTTAAATGGGGACAGGTCAGAGATGCGGCCACAGCACGGCAAACATGCCGTGAGGCGGACGGACAGAAAACGCAGCGTGCTGGGCATCAGTGAATGTGAATGGGGTCGGAGCGGACTTCCGACGGCACTCGTGGGCTAGCGCTAGCACGGATCCGGCAGAGGAACAGCTGCCGGACCCTGCTAACGCTAGTGTGAAAGTTGCCTTAGTCGTGTGATGATAGACAGGAGGCTGCTCTCTATGTGAGCAGATCGATTTGTACAAATGTATTCATCAGAGCTCTTGTGCTACAAAGATCTGCCCCTGCTCAACAGCCCCCTCCTATGGCCGTGCATGCACCTAAACAGAAATCTATGACGCTCAGAGCTGCCAGGGATTTCTGGCTTCATTTGAGTCCAAAAACTGGAGAAAATGAACATAAATTTGTTGGGGCGACTGTTCACGCCCCCTCCTGGCCATTGTCACGCTTTTTTTTTAAAGGCACACTTAAAAAGTCGCAAACACATAGTTTGCAACTTTTTAACGCCCGTTTTCAGAAACAAGGGAGATGATGAATCTCCCCCTCTATTCATTCCATTCATGGCTTACATCCAATGGTGCAGCTAGAGATGACTGGGCCCCACAGCAAGTTTATGAACAGGGCCCCTCCCCCCCAGTAACATCTGTATGATACATTAGCATCATATTCCTGTGTGCTGCTGGGACTGGGGCGTATTTCCTATTGCTATGTCTGTACAGCAGTTATTCACTGATGACTGAGTTATTGATATTATCTGAGGGGCTCTTGTCTCTATGGAAACACAGGTGGGCGGGGATGTCATGTGACCACTCCTCTGAACATGCTTGCTGCAATGCATGCTGGGATTTTTACTTTCACTTTACAGCTGCTCCTCCCACACAGCCAGTCTGAGGAGCTCCTCCAGGGAGGCGCGTCATGGTGAACAGGTCAGAAAACGGATCTATAGCCAGTACATGTCACATGATAGAAATACTTCATGGTTTTGGCTATTGTCTGGGGCACTTTGGATTTTTGATACTTAGCGTGGCCAACCCCTTTAAGGCAGGAGAAAAAGCCATCAGCGTTCAGTCCACAGCTACTGCAAATATATGGGCAACCTTAGGCTGGCTACGCTTGTCAAGAGACAAAAGATTAGATATAGACAATTCTCTGAAGAAATGGCATCTAGGCTAGGACAAGCGTAGATAGGGAGATTGCCTTAGCACGTACTGTATGGTGGAGCATGTCAATCATTTTTTCGGATGGGTTTGTATGGAATATGACATATATAACCTCTGAGATCATAAACATATGAGGGTACAGTAGAGGCCTCATGTACCTCTATGGCAGCCCTATAACTCTTCCATACTACCGAGCTATGATACGGCCGCGGCATGACCCCGTAGTATATTGGGTGGGATGCTCCTGTATATGGCGTATAGTGAAACCTCTCCAAAAGACCACCTCCTTACTTAGACTAGATTGTCTATGAAATATTTCATACATACAGGCTGAATCCGTTGAGGGCCCAGCCTTTTAGAAGATGACTTGGGCTACTTTCACACCTCCGGTTTGCATTCCAGCAGGCTTTTTCGGCAGAGAACAGCCTGCCGGAATTCTCCGGATCCAGAGGTGCCGGATGCGGACCATTAGGTATAACGGGGCCTAGCAGGCATCCGTACACATTCCAGCAGACAAGCGGAGACCCGGCCGGACACAAGCCACAGCATGCAGCCGCAACAGCAGAGGTGAAAGTAGCCTTATCAATGCAATTTGTGGGTGGTCTTCTCAAAGAGGTTTCACTGTAAATGGTTGTGTCCACCTACTGCAGTGGTGGTGAAAATGATGAGTGAGAGAGAGTTCTAATTCTTAAAATATGTGTGTTGTTTTTCTTATTGCAGTTGTCTTGGGGCCGTCGTGTCAAGAAACCCAAGAGGTTATAGTGAACCGTTCACCAGGCGGGACCTGTAAAGCAAGGTATTGTGTATAGCACTAAGTTGCACTAATTTGAACACTAAACACCAACCTAATCTTCTAACTAGCACACCTGTGGATGGTCTAAGATGCAGTCACCTATAAGCTCCTGTCCTTCATGCAGCCCTTTAAAAGCAGTTGTCCGGGATTTGGACACTGATGACCTATCCTCAGGATAGGTCATTAGTATATGATTGTGAAGGTCCGACTCCTGGCACACCCGCCGATCAACAGTTTCAGACCACGGCGCTCATTCCTAGGCCAGTGACATAGCCATTCAAGTAAATGGGCCTCAGCCACAATACCAAGCTCACCCGCTATACAATGTACGGTGCTGTGCTTGGGAAGTTATGAAGAGGCTACAGGGTTCATTAAAATGCTGCACCCTCTTCAAACTGCTGATCAGCAGGGTGCCGGGTGTTCTAACCCCACCAATCAGATATTGATGATCTATCCTGAGGATAGGCCATCAATATCAAAATCCTGGTCAACCCCTTAAAAGGGAACCTGTCAATTGCTTTTGTGCTGCTAAACCACCAGCACGCTATTATGTAACTGGTATAGCTTTCTACCGATGGGTCCGGGTTTCCCATGAGAATAGTTAGAAAGCTAACTCCAGAGGCATAACGTCATGCTGGTGGTCTAGCAGCCCAAAAGCAAGTAAAAGGACGCAGCAGGGTGGTTGTATGTCTGTAACCAGATTAGAGGTGGCACCGCTTGAGGAAGGTGGCTGATGTGCCGTCCCTTGCTATGACCAGCTTTATAGCAATGTATGAATCCATCCACCCTATACAGTAGCCTGGGACTGAGTTGCTTCCTCTTGTACACCCTACGGGTCACCGGGGATTGCATGGCATTGATTCCTATTGTAAATTGGAGATTAGAGAGTATTGTATTCCTGGATTGGTACTAAAGCATTGACATTGTTTTTTAATCTGATAACGTATGGCTTTAAATTCATGTTCCTTCCGTTGCAGGCGACAAATCTAAAGCAGCATTTCTTGGATTTATGAGGATAAATCCTGTTTGGCAATCTTGTAGATCCTCTAGAGAATAGTTAAACAGTGATTAATCATTGTTTCTCCACTGAGTGTGCAGAAAAGAATGGGGAAGCCGCATTTCACACCTCTGAAGCAATTAATCCCCATGATCTTAGCCAGGCTTGTCTTGTAGATAAGTCAGGATAGAAAACTGTACCTAATTTATCAATGTATGCATGCCATAAAGTATAAAACACACTATTTATTTCATATCATTTATAGTCAAATGTAAAAAAAAGTGACTTTTTCCGCATCCAAGAGTGTTTTTTTTACATTACCTTCATATAAACTAAGTACCAGAGATTACAATGGGATTGCTGTTTATTGTGCACATCTGGTGCAGTCACTATGCATTTTCTCATTCACTTGCTGGCATTTTTAGTGATTGTGGCATAAATCATTTTGCTAATCAGAAACATAAGTGACGGGAAGTCATCTCCTTTTTTTGAACAATGGGAAAAACCATATGGCTTCTTAGACAGGACTTGGCTGTTATGCTATTTATGTGGCATTGCATTCTGTATTTAGAATTTCATATTAATTGCAATGGTTTGATTGAAGGCAGGCAGTGCCCAAGGTTTATGTTCAAAGTATTTGTTTTATGCCTTGTATATGGCACACTTTGAGCTTAACTTTTATGGTCCACCTGCTTGCAAAAATAAAGTTGTATCATATTATGTTATCAGATTCATGAGCAGACTACTTTAAGTAGCTCGGCTACAAAGGCGGTGTGTCATAACTAGCAGTGCGCGGAGAATAAGCCTAAATCGGGAGAAATATAGAGCGTTTTATATTGGTTATATGCTTGTGACCTCGGAAGTATCAGTCCTAGCGCTATAGTTGCTGAAGTGTGAGTCAGCTAGTTTAAATTGTATATTAGAGAATGGCATAAATAGCAATTCCCTAACATAATGTTTTTGTGTGACCTCCTTCTAGAAGCTGGTTGTCATTGTCAGAAGCACTTTGCTATATTGTAGACTACTAAAAAAAAAACATCCCGTATAGCTGCCATTTGCACCAGTAGACCAGTTTGGGGAATTTGGAAATTCCTCATAGCCCTGTAGGTGAAGGAAATGTTTCTGATAATTATTGGGAGTTGCTACTTCCAATATGATTTTGTACCGTATTTTTCGCCCTATAAGACTCGCCTAGGTTTTAGAGGAGGACAATAAGAAAAAAATATTTTTCATTAGACCTCAGATCAGACCACCAATAATACCTCCAATGTTAATTACACCTCAGCTGACAGCCCAAATCAGAACCCCAATGTTAATAAGACCCCCCAATAAGACCTCAGATAGACCCCTAATCAGACCTCAGCTCAGACCTCAATGTGAATGACCCCCAGTCATACCTCAGATAAGACCCCCACATTCAGACCTCAGATCAGCCCCCATGCCTCTCATCAGCTCCCATATGCCTCTTATCAGTCCCCGTATACCTCTAATCAGCCTTCATATGCCTCTCATCATCATCCCCCATGCCTCTTATAATGGAAGCGCTCATTAGTATTTTCCCTATAAGACGATGGGACATTTGTCCCCCACTTTGGAGGGAAAAATTTATCTTATGGGGCAAAAAATAAAGTACATGTATGCAAGTTACTTATTGTATATATTTTCCCGGAAACACTACTGAAACAGAAAAACGGATCCGTTTAAAACGGATCGCAAAACACTGAAAAAGCCATACGGTCGTGTGCAAGAGGCCTAAATATGATAAGGCATGGCATGAAATTGCATTTTATGTTTAATGCAATTCTGGCAAAAAATACACTCTAACAAAAATGTACGAAGTTATTGGAATAGAATGAAGCTTTCTATATGTGAATGTTATGATGATATATGGAAGTGATTACCATATTAGAGCGAAAGTATAAGGTTATTGTGGAAAACTACAATAGAAAGGAGGCTCTAGGGCGTTGTTGTTCTACTTCTAGCCTGGATACAAGATGAGATAGAGTTGGACATGGAGGGCATACAGGTTCTGTATGGTATCCTGCGTCACATTTGCCCACAAATGATGCAGCGGAGCCTGTACATCCTGCACACTCGTAGGTTGCTGAAGTGGATGTCCCGATGTGATGCCATAAATGTTCACTTAGCCATAAATCTGGTGACCTGGCAGGCCAAGGAAGTGTTGCAATCTGGTGTAGACATTCCTGGGAAACCCTTAATGTGTGTGTCCTGATGAAATAGGCCAGGTGGAAGCCCCGCCATGAGACATGTGTAGCGCAGGATTTCCTGAACATATCGCTGAGATGTTAGTGTCCCTCGTATCAATAGTAGAGGTGACCGACTGTTGTATGCGATGGCTCCGCATCATCGTAACAGCAGATGGGGCAGTGTGTTGCTCCACAGCACAGGCAGGATTGAAACGCTCAACATACTTGAACTCAACCGCCCTCGGATCCCAAACACAACCCGGATTTGTCACTAAAGGTGATACAGTAGCTGTCCAGGTTTCTCATTCACGGCAACAGTCTAAATGAAGGTGACAGAGGTTGGCTATCAATAGCAGGACATGTAATCGGCACCATGATGTCAAGTTTCCTTCTGCTAATCACCTGCAAATGGTCTGGGCAGAAACAGGGGCGGGTAATGAACGTGCAATCTGTGTCTGCGTGGTGGACAATGAGCTGATCGTGCTTGTCTATGGAGCGTACAATCTTCTCTACTGGTACTGGTGCTCTTTCTGCCCTCAAGTAGCCACTACTCAACACCTCTGAACTGCTAAGTCAGGCGATTTGTTGCCTAAACACAGTGTAAGGCTGCCCACACACCTTGCTCACCCACTATTTGTTTTCTAAGCTGATACCGCAGTTAGACCCCTTTCACACGGGCGAGTATTCCGCGTGGATGCGATGCGTGAGTTGAATGCATTGCACCCGCACTGAATCCCGACCCATTAATTTCTATGGGGCTGTTCACATGAGCGGTGATTTTCACACATCACTTGTGCGTTGCGTGAAAATCGCAGCATGCTCTATATTCTGTGTTTTTCACGTAACGCAGGCCCCCATAGAAATGAATGGGGTTGCGTGAAAATCGCAAGCAAGTGCGGATGCAGTGCGATTTTCACGCACGGTTGCTAGGAGACGATCGGGATGGAGACACAATCATTATTATTTTCCCTTATAACATGGTTATAAGGGAAAATAATAGCATTCTGAATACAGAATGCATAGTAAAATAGCGCAGGAGGGGTTAAAAAAAATAAAAAATAATTTAACTCACCTTAATCCACTTGATCGCGCAGCCGGCATCTCCTTCTGTCTTCATCTTAGCTGTGTGCAGTAACAGGACCTGTGGTGACGTCACTCCGGTCATCACATGGTCCATCACATGATCCATCACCATGGAAAAAGATCATGTGATGGATCATGTGATGACCGGAGTGACGTCACCACAGGTCCTGTTACTGCACACACCTAAGATGAAGACAGAAGGAGATGCCGGCTGCGCGATCAAGTGGATTAAGGTGAGTTAAATAAAAAAAAATTAACCCCTCCAGCGCTATTTCAGTATGCATTCTGTATTCAGAATGCTATTATTTTCCCATATAACCATGTTATAAGGGAAAATAATACAATCTACAGAACACCGATCCCAAGCCCGAACATCTGTGAAGAAGTTTGGGTTTGGGTACTAAACATGTGCGATTTTTCTCACGCGAGTGCAAAACGCATTACAATGTTTTGCACTCGCGCGGAAAAGTTGCGCGTGTTCCTGCAACGCACCCACACATTTTCTGTTAAATCCTCCACTTCTTCCTCCCAGCCCTTCCCACTCGATCTTGATTACCTTGTCAATTAAATTGGAGTATCCTTAGGATAGGTTATCAAGGTTGAATCGGTTGGGGGCCAACACCCCTTTCTCCAGCGCCATTCTCTGGGGATTTGGTCCAGTTCTAATGCCACTGCATAACTGCTGCAGCCATCCAGTCCTCATCTGTACACCTGCACTTTACTGTGCAGATCAGCGATACTGGTATGTGCACAGTGATGTGCAGTTGCACTACACGTAACCACTGCAGCCAATTAGTGTCTTCGGGGGTAGACCACCAAGCAGAGGTCATAGACGCTTGTTGAGGCCCTTTTACTACCTGGAAAAAGTCTATAGTGTACCAATACGTCTTACACTAGTGACCCTGCTCCCCCCTCCTTCTGTCACCACCCTGCTCCCCCTCCTTCTGTCACCACCCTGCTCCCCCTCCTCCTGTCACCCCACTAGTGACCCTGCTCCACCCTCCTCCTGTCACCCCACTAGTGACCCTGCTCCACCCTCCTCCTGTCACCCTAATTCTCCTCCTGTTAACCCACTAGTGACCCTGCTTCGCCCTCCTCCTGTCAACCCACTAGTGACCCTGCTTCGCCCTCCTCCTGTCACCCCACTAGTGTCCCTGCTCCGCCCTCCTCCTGTCACCCCACTAGTGACCCTGCTCCCCCCTCCTTCTGTCACCACCCTGCTCCCCCTCCTCCTTTCATCCCACTAGTGACCCTGCTCCCCCCTCCTCCTGTCACCCCACTAGTGACCCTGCTCCCCCTCCTCCTGTCACCCCACTAGTGACCCTGCACCCCCCTCCTCCTGTCAACCCACTAGTGACCCTGCTTCGCCCTCCTCCTGTCACCCCACTAGTGTCCCTGCTCCCCCCTCCTCCTGTCACCCCACTAGTGACCCTGCTCCCCCTCCTCCTGTCACCCCACTAGTGACCCTGCACCCCCCTCCTCCTGTCAACCCACTAGTGACCCTGCTTCGCCCTCCTCCTGTCACCCCACTAGTGTCCCTGCTCCCCCCTCCTCCTGTCACCCCACTAGTGACCCTGCTCCCCCCTCCTTCTGTCACCACCCTGCTCCCCCTTCTCCTGTCACCCCACTAGTGACCCTGCTCCACCCTCCTCCTGTCACCCCAGTAGTGACCCTGCTCCACCCTCCTCCTGTCACCCCAGTAGTGACCCTGCTCCCCCCTCCTCCTGTCACCCCAGTAGTGACCCTGCTCCCCTCTCCACCTGTAACCCCACTAGTTATTCTGTTCCCCCTCCTCCTGTCACCCCACTAGTGACCCTGCTCCCCCTACTCCTGTTACCCCACTAGTGACCCTGCTCCCCCTCCTTCTGTCACCACCCTGCTCCCCCTCCTCCTGTCACCCCACTAGTGACCCTGCTCCCCCTTCCTCCTGTCACCCCACTAGTGACCCTGCTCCCCCCTCCTGTCAACCCACTAGTGACCCTGCTTCCCCCTCCTTCTGTCATCCCACTAGTGTCCCTGCTCCCCCCTCCTCCTGTCACCCCACTAGTGACCCTGCTCCCTCTCCTTCTGTCACCCCACTAGTGTCCCTGCTCCCCCCTCCTCCTGTCACCCCACTAGTGACCCTGCTCCCCTCTCCTCCTGTCACCCCACTAGTGTCCCTGCTCCCTCCTCCTCCTGTCACCCCACTAGTGATTCTGTTCCCCCTCCTCCTGTCACCCCACTAGTGACCCTGCTCCCCTCTCCTCCTGTCACCCCAATAGTGTCCCTGCTCCCTCCTCCTCCTGTCTGCCCACTAGTGACCCTGCTCCCCCCTCCTACTGTCCCCACACTAGTGACCCTGCTTCCCCTCCTCCTGTCAGCCCACTAGTGACCCTGCTTGCCCTCCTCCTGTCACCCCACTAGTGACCCTGCTCCCCCCTCCTTCTGTCACCCCACTAGTGACCCTGCTCCCCTCCTCCTGTCATCCCACTAGTGACCCTGCTTCCCCTCCTCCTGTCACCCCACTAGTGACCCTTCTCCCCCCTCCTCCTGTCACCCCACTAGTGACCCTGCTCCCCCCTCCTCCTGTCACCCCACTAGTGACCCTGCTCCCCCCTCCTCCTGCCACCCCACTAGTGACCCTGCTCCCCCTCCTCCTATCACCCCACGAGTGACCCTGCTCCCCCCACCTCCTGTCACCCCACAGGGAAGAAGCTGAACAGACTCCGCCGACTATGATGGGATCCGTTCAGTTTCTGTTCGGGATCCTGTCTTATTACCGGACACAAGTCCTGCACATAAGGCTTTTTTGTCTGGTCTTTCAACAGAATCTGCACCAGAAGCTCCAAACGCAGCGTCCAACGCAGAGTATAATAAGTGTAGGCCTATGTATTATGTATTTGAATTACCGCAACTTCCGTACTCTTCCTCGGGTAAAAATACTCCTCAAAAATGGTCAGAGGAGTAATTTTACTCTTCTGCAAAAAACGTAGTGCCACCGAGCACAATGATTGGCTCCAGCAGCCATGTGCCATAGCCTGGCATATCCCCCTGCAACTTGTGTACAAGCAGCAGCTGAGGATCGGACCAGCACTGCAGTGAGTATAACATGATTCTTTATTTTAGGCAGTTGGGGGACTTGGCCAAGATTTTTATTTATGTCAGTTTTAATCTTTAATAGGTTATCTTAACATTTTACCACTGCGTTGGGCTTTCCCGTTGCATTCACCAAATATATCCATTGGCCCCTACTGATTTACATTATGCCAGAAGAACATCCTTACTACACATCGGGTTGGTATGTTATAGTGTACTTTTCACTGTATGGAATACCCAAATAGTCCTGACGAAGGGGGTAATCCTGCCCCAGAAACGTGTTGACTATACTGTATAATAAAAGATCTCTTAATACCAGACACTTCAATTGTGAAGTTCATTCAATCAAGGTCTAGGCAGCGCCAAAGGGGTCCGCAACGACGTTTTTTTAAAGGTTATTTCACTGTATGGAATAGCGTAGTAAACTACACAATCTAATGCAGAGGCATACATCAAATAATAACACCACACAGTATGTTGTTGTTTTTTGTGGTAAATTGACACTTTGCCTGTACATTGACATGTGTCAGAGATTTCCATTAGAGATATTCATCTGGATATCCTTCTGGTGTGTTTAAGGCTTTTGTCTTACTATCAGAACTTTTCTTTTGTGTTTGACATATTAATGCTTTTTCTATTTTGCTGTTATGCTAAAGTGTCACATATCTGTGGATTGCCATTTATTTTACCAGTTTTAATGTGTCTAAGGTTGGGTTTCCACATTGTCTCAGTGGGGTAGTAGTGTTACGCATGACAAAACCGCAGTGGTTTTTCGTGAGTTGCCAAAAATAAAAATAAAAAAAATATCAAAAAATGTAAATCATCCCCTATTTCTCCAGAATAAAAATAACTAAACAATGAAAAAAATAATAATCATAGGCAAAAAAAAAAAAATGGCCGATTCGCCATTTTGGGGACTGGCAGAGATTCGGCCGCACCGAATCCCCCCCCCCCCCCAAAATGCTGAGGAGTGGCCAGACAAAAACCATTGATACAGCGAAAGCAGCATCAAAATTGAGGTTTTCTTTCCGTCATGGGATACGGAGCAAAGCGGATCCGTCATGACTCACAATGCAAGTCAATGGGGACGGATGCGTTTAATTCTGACACTATCTGACACAATAGAAAATTGATCCGTCCCCCATTGACTTTCAATGGTGTTTATGACGGATCCGTCTTGGGTTTGTTACAGATAATGCAACCGAATCCGTTCATAACGAATGCAGATAGTTGTATTATCAGTAACGGAAGCATTTTTGCTGAGCCCTGCCGGATCCAGCAAAAAAGCTAGTGTTAAAGTAGCCTAACACACATTCACCACACACATGGAGACTCCCTTACACATGTTCACCCCACCCAGGGAAATTCTTAAATACATGTTCACTACTAAAATATCTACATATCAAGAAAGGGCTGAGCCCCATTTTTAAATGGATCCTCATCAAGCTTGAAAATGTTACGTAGGGCTGCATCCAGCATTATTTTTCCATTTCAAATCAGCAGCAAAATCCATATGTGCAGTGATATATATATATACATTTCCTCCTTTAATATGACCTATAAACTGTGCCACTCAATTGAAAAACAAACTGAAATCTTTAGGTGGAGGCAAGAAAAAAATAAAATAAAATGTGGTTGCATAAGTGTGCATACCCTCTGATAACTGGGGATGTAGCTGTGTTCAGAATTAAGCAAGCACATTCAAAATCATGTTAAATAGGAGTCATACACCTGCCATCATTTAAAGTGCCTCTGATTAACCCAAAATAAAGTTTAGCTGCTTTAGTTAGTCTTTCCTGAAATTTTCTTAGTTGCATCCCACAACAAAAGCCATGGTCTACAGAGAGCTTCCAAAGCATCAGAAGGATCTCATTGTTACAAGGTATAAGTCAGGAGAAGAGTACAAAATAATTTCCAAGGCATTAGATATACCATGGAACGCAGTGAAGACAGTCATCATCAAGTGGAGAAAATATGGCACAACAGTGACATTACCAAGAACTGGACGTCCCTCCAAAATTAATGAAAAGACGAGAAGAAAACTGGTCTGGGAGGCTACCAAGAAGCCTACAGCAACATTAAAGGAGCTGCAGGAATATCTGGCAAGTACTGGCTGTGTGGTACATGTGACAACAATCTCCCGTATTCTTCATATGTCTGGGCTATGGAGTAGAGTGGTAAGACGAAAGCCTTTTTTTACGAAGAAAAACATCCAAGCCAGGCTACATTTTGCAAAAACACATCTGAAGTCTCCCAAAAGCATGTGGGAAAAGGTGTTATGGTCTGATGAAACCAAGGTTGAACTTTTTGGCCATAATTCCAAAAGATATGTTTGGTGCAAAAACAACACTGCACATCACCAAAAGAACACCATACCCACAGTGAAGCATGGTGGTGGCAGCATCATGCTTTGGGGCTGTTTTTCTTCAGCTGGAACTGGGGCCTTAGTTAAGCTAGAGGGAATTATGAACAGTTCCAAATACCAGTCAATATTGGCATAAAACCTTCAGGCTTCTGCTAGAAAGCTGAACATAAAGAGGAACTTCATCATTCAGCATGACAACAACCCAAAGCATACATCCAAATCAACAAAGGAATGGCTTCACTAGAAGAAGATTAACGTTTTGGAATGGCCCAGCGAGAACCCAGACCTGAATCTGATTGAAAATCTGTGGGGCGATCTGAAGAGGGCTGTGCACAGGAGATGCCTTCGCAATCTGACAGATTTGGAGTGTTTTTGCCAAGAAGAGTGGGCAAATCTTGCAAAGTCAAAATGTGCCATGCTGATAGACTCATACCCAAAAAGACTGAGTGCTGTAATAAAATCAAAAGGTGCTTCAACAAAGTATTAGTTTAAGGGTGTGCACACTTATGCAACCATATTATTTTATTTTTATATTTTTTCTTCCCTCTACCTAAAAGATTTCAGTTTGTTTTTCAATTAAGTTGTACAGTTTATAGGTCACATTAAAGGTGGAAAAAGTTCTGAAATTATTATTACCTCACAGAAATCTGACATTTTAACAGGGGTGTTGTAGACTTTTTATATCCACTGTCTATATACACACACACACATATAATGCATTTGTAAAGTCTTCAGACCCTTTCAGATTTTTCATATTTTGTTATGTTGCTACCTTTTTTTGCAAGTTTCCCCTTTTCAGTCTCTACTTGAATACCCAATAATGAGAAAATTAAAACAGAATTTTTGAAATTTTTGCAAATTTATTGAAGAGGAAAAAGCTAAATTTCACATGGACAGAAGTATTCAGACCCTTTGCTATGACACTTGAAATTCAGCTCTGAGGGTCTCTTATTTCTCTTGAGATTGAGTTTCTACACCTTGACTGGAGTCTACCTGTGGTGAATACAGTTGACTGATTAGGATTTAGAAAGACACAGCCCTGTCTATATAAGGTCTCACAGCTGACAATGCCTAAGTGCAAAAACCAAGTCATGAGGTGGAAAGAACTGCTGTAGAGCTCAAACACAGGATTGTGTGGTGGCACATATGTGGAGAAGGGTATGAAAACATTTTTGCTGTACTAAAAGTTATCAAGAGCAAAGTGGCCTCCTCATTCTTAAATGGAAGATGTTTGGAATAACCAGGATTCTTTGTAGAACTGGCCATCCCTCCAAACTAATTGGAAAAGAAGGCCTTTGGTACAAGAGGTGTCAAAGAACCCAATGGTCACTGTAACTGAGCTCCAAAGATTCTGTGTGCAGATGGGGGAAACTTCAAGATGGTTATGGCTGTGACTCCTGAACCGCAGGCAGTTGCCTGCGGTCTGGGATTGTTGTCAATCACAGGTGAGGGCTGAAGTATGTTGCCTCACCTGTGGTTGCCACATGATGATTTCATTAGGTATGTGGCAGTAGAGCAGCTGGAGCTGGTTGCTAGGCTGCTCGCTGTCATTGCATGCGGTTGCACCTGGCGACCTGTCTATGTAGGTGTGCCTTGTCTCTGTTTTTGTGCACAAGGTTTATTTATGGGTGCATGTCCCCTTTAAGTGGCTGTCTTCCCTGTGAGAAGGGTTAATTCCCTTCCTATTGTGTGAGCACTGGGTGTGGGTGTGGCTACATGGGCTATTTAGCCTCAGTTGAGACCTGATGTCTGAGGGGTACTTCAGGCATGTTGCTGGGGTCATCCTCCTGGTCTTTTACCATCTGCCAATGAGGGCCACCCTTGTGGTCATAAATGTTATTCATGATGTTTAGTTGATGTTGTTTTCCTTTTCATGTTTTATGCACCTATGGATCTGGGTTCTTGTGTGTGTGTGTGTGCTGTGTCCATTTATGTTTGGGAGTGGACACTAGCTTGTTCAGCACGGGATCCAGTCAGTGTGTCTGTGGCAGGTAGGTGTGGAAGTGCTTTTCATCCTCCTGCCATATCCATAGGTTGTTTATGTTTATATCCCCTTGCAGCTTGGCCAGTTTAGACTTTTGTTTCTCCGCATCTAGGAAGAACAGCTTGTCTACCCAGCTCCTAGCTCAGGGATCTGCGGAGGGTCAGTAGGGATCCGAGGTTCCTGAGTATGAGCCCTTCTACCATCAAGGTCGGCTCATACAGCTAGGAGTCAGGGTCAGATTAGTGATGCGATAGGAGGTGACCTGCTCCCTAATTCTGTCGTCCTGGCCGAGCAGCCACTAACATCTTCTGGCATCGCACAGCTGAGGGTTTCCCCCATCCTCAGCCGTGACTGATAGTCAACCAGCAGTCCACTAATCTGTGGTTCATGGAAGACTGTTCAGAAAGACGCATCCTCTGTAAAAGACACTCAAAACCCCGCCTGGAGTTTGCAAAAAAGCACCTAAAGGACTCTCAGACTGTGAGAGTCTAGTTTCTTTTGTCTGATGAAACCAAGATTGAACCTTTTGGCCTCAGTTCTAAACATCATGTTTGAAGGCAACCAGGAACTGCTTATCACCTACCCAAGGGCAGTAGCATCATGTTGTCGGGGTGTTTTTCAGCAGCTGGGACAGGGAGACTGGTCAGAGTTGAGGGAAAGCTGAATAGAGCAATGTACAGAGATATTTTTAATGAAAACCTGATCCATAGTGCTCTGGATCTCAGACCGGAACAAAGGTTCACCTTCCAACAAGACAATGACACTAAGCACGCAGCTAAGACAACACAGGAGTGTCTTAGGGACAACTCTCGGAATCTTTGAGTGGCCCAACCAGAGCCTGACTTGAACTCAATCGAATATTTAATGGGAAAACCTGAAAATGTCTGTCCAGATGCTCCCCATCCATCCTGACAGAGCTTGAAAGGATCTGCAGAAAAATATTGCAGAAAATCAACAAATCCCGGTGTGAGAACCTTGTGTCATCATACCCAAGAAGGCTAGAGGCTTCAATCGCTGCCAAAGGTGCTTCAATTAATGTAGTGACTAAAGGGTCTGAAAACTTATGTCAATGTAAGATTTTTGTTTTTCCTTATCAATAAATTAGCAGAGTCATTATGGGGTTTTGTGTGTAGAATGGTGGAGAAAATTTTAATTATTTTTTTTTAGCAAAAAGCCGCACCATAACAAATTGTGAAAAAAGTCTGAATCGTTTCTGAATGCACTTTAAATTATGCATATATACAGTTGTGTTTGAAATAATAGCAGTGTGTTTAAAAAAGTGAATAAAGCTCAAAATCCTTCTAATAGCTTTTATTTCCATACGCACAAATGCATTGGGAACACTACACATTCTATTCCAAATCAAAATATGAAGAAAAATATATCAGATTTGTGTTTTTCCTCTAAATTTTTTTGAAGAAAAGTGACTATTAGGGTCCATTCACACGTCCGTTGTTTCTTTCCTGATCTGTTCCGTTTTTTGCGGAACAGATCTGGACCAGTTCTGTACCCATTCATTTTTAATGGGTCCTGAAAAAAATCGGACAGCTCAATGTCTGATTTTTTTTCAGGACCCATTGAAAATGAATTGGTACAGAATTGGTCCAGATCTGTTCCGCAAAAAACGGAACAGAACAGGAAAGAAACAACGGACGTGTGAATGGACCCTTAGACTGTTAAGAAAAAAAAATAGCAGTGTTTGTATTCTTCTTTACAAACTCAAACATTCACTATATAAACTGAATGTTTGAAGATTTTGCTTTCCTTTAAATCGCTTAACTAATATTTAGTTGTATAACCCCTGTTTCTGAGAACTTCTGTACATCTGTGTTGCATGGAGTCAACCAAGTTCTGCACCTGTGAACAGGTATTCCAGCCCAGGAAGATTTCAAGGGCATTTCCTCTTCAGCATAAGGCAGCATGACCTCTTCAAGTATTCTGATGTATTCAAACTGATCCATGATCCCTGGTATGTGATAAATAGGCCCAACACTGTAGTATGAGAAACATCCCCATATCATGATGCTTGCGCCACCATGTTTCACTGTCTTCACAGTGTACTGGTGCTTGAATTCAGTGTTTGGGGGTCGTCTGACAAACTGTCTCCGGCCACTAGACCCAAAAAGAACAATCTTACTTTCATCAGTCCACAAAATGTCTCTTTAGGCCAGTCGATGTGCTCTTTGGCAAATTGTAACCTCTTCAGCACATGTCTTTTTTCAACAGTGGGACTTTGCGGGGGCTTCTTGCAGATAGCTTGGCTTCACATAGGCGTCTTCTAATTGTAACAGTACTCACAGGTAACTTTAGACCTTCTTTGATCTTCCTGGAGCTGATTGTTGGCTGAGTCCTTGCCATTTTGGCTATTCTTCTATCAATTCGAATGGTAGTTTTTCGCTTTCTTCCATGTCTTTCAGGTCTTCGTTGCAATTTTAAAGCATTTGCGATCATTTTAGCTGAGCAGCCTATCATTTTCTGCACTTCTTTATATGTTTTCCCTTCTCCAATCAACTTTTTAATCAAGGTACACTGTTCTTCTGAACAATGTCTGGAACAACCCATTTTCCTCAGAATTTCAGAGAGAAATGCACTGTAACCAACATGTACAACATTTGCTGCCTTCCTTCCATAAATAAGGGAAATAATTGCCACCTGTTTTTCAAAGAATGAATGACCTCACTCATTGAACTCCACACTGCTATTATTCTGATCGTGCCCCTTTCAATAAGTGATTGAATTACAGAGAATCAGCAGCATGCACATCATGACTGTTGGATTTCTATTACCGTATTTTTCACCCTATAAGCTGTACTTTTTCCCCCAAAAGTGGGAGGAAAATTGCAGTGCGTCTTATGGGGCGAAGGCTGCCATTTTTACACTGATACACCGCCGACACTAAGCTGCACAGCGCGGCCGGCATGTTCATCAACGAGGAGGGAGTAGGGGCTGGGGACCGGCCTTTAGTTTTGTAATGGCAGCGGGGCCCGGTGCAGTCACTGTATTCTATTGCATCGGGCCCCGCTCACTGTACTAATGGTATCTACTGTAACTGCAGGCATGCAATGGTTAACTGTTCGATCCAGCGCTGAGCAGCCTGTACTTATGGTCATAGCAGGCTGGAGGCAGGAGGCAGGGCAGGCGGGCACTGGCAGCATAACTTCATACCAACCTATAAAATAAAATAAAAACTCACTCAATTTTTATATATAGATATCACTGGGGTCTAGTACACTATACCGAGCCAACAAACGAAACAAACCAATAACCCCAAAAAGAAGATAGGGAGAAGCCTCTCCGGGCGAAACGTGCGTCGAGGTGCAGCTCCTGTCACAGACTCTGGGTTCCAGCATACCATGGGTAACTTTTGTTTTGTTGTCATGCTTAGTTAGTTTGTCACTTTAGGTCACTGCTTGCACTTGGCACTCTTGCCCTGCCTTACCTTCAGTCACCTGGCTACCTGCATTTCCTATGCGGCCATGCCAGCAATCCAGGGTGGGCAAGTCTGCTATGTGTGACCATATTTACCCTGTACATGCATGCAGCATACTCATCATTATGTGTCACTTTGGGTGAACCTACAGTGTCCCCATTTCTATGCGGCTTTATACCCAGAGCTGTGACCCTTTTTCCCTGTCAGTCGGGTTTTTGTGAGGGAGGTTGTTTTTGACCCTGTCACATGGGGCCCTCCTCCCCCTTCACCCTTGTGCCTTATGTTATTTAATTTTCTGTCATTTGATTATGTCTTAATAAACTACATATATTTTATATGTGCGTCTCCCTATCTTCTTTTTGGGGTTATTGGTTTGTTTCGTTTGTTGGCTCAGCATAACTTCATACGTCACGTGCTTGCTCCGCCCACTTTATGAATGAAGCAGGCGGCGCAGGCACGTGACGTAGGAAGTTACGCTGCCAGTGCCCGCCCAGCCTCCAGCCTGCTATGATCGTAAGTACAGGCTTCTCAGCGCTGGATCGAAAATATCTATAGTTAACCATTGCATGCCTGCAGTTACAGTAGATACCATTAGTACAGTGAGCGGGGCCCGGTGCAATGGAATACAATGACTGCACTGGGCCCCCGCTGCCATTTAAAAACTAGTGTAGATGCCAGCCCCCACCCCCTGTATTGGGGGTCATTCACAGTGGCTGACACTGTTATGGGGGGGATCTGTGGATGTCAAATAGCATAAGATGCTACTTATCTGTCACCCACAGATCCCCCCCTATAGCAGTGTCATGCCATCCACAGACGCCCCCATAACAATGCCATCCACAGACGCCCCCATAACAGTGCCATCCACAGACGCCCCCATAACAGTGCCATCCACAGACCCCCATAATAGTGTCATTCACAGCCCACTAAATGCACACCTTTTGGTTAAAACATTTTTTTTTTTCTTATTTTCCTCCTCAAAAACCTAGGTGCGTCTTATGGGCCGGTGCGTCTTATAGGGTGAAAAATACGGTACTCCACTACACCTGCTAGTAAATTATTTGCCATGTAGAAATATAATTTCTACCAAAAATAGTGATTGATCCGGTTAGTGATGTCTGACTGCTATTATTTTGAACACAACTCTACCAGTACATGTTCGATCAACATACATGCACATACGTATTTATACACACATTACACAGACACTTACCTTTTCGGCAGAGAGCTGATGTGAAGCAGACGTCACAGGAACGGCCTCTCATTGACTGGCTGCGTTAATGACTTCTAATTCTTGCTGCTACCCAGCGCTCTGTTATAGGGGAGACTTTCATGGGCTCCCCCTGGAGCACTGAGCCCCAGGCAGTAGCCCAGATAGCCCTCATTATAATCCGCCCCTGAGTACTTGCGTGCCCGATGTATTATCATAGTGATACTAATATTTGGGTTTCATTATCCAGGTGATATTTGTTATTCAGAATCTGTTCCTAACATTTATGTATCTTCAGATGAGCAGGATTAGTTGCCATCCATAAACATAGTGAATTTTAAAGAGCACGCCGGCGCTCTTAAAATGCCACACTAGCAGTTCTTATGGCCAATTTCAGCATGGCCTTTCGAGTGCATGTTTGTATTCATTTGTGTTTGGTATATAGAAGATAAATGTGACGTATGTCGGAGTAAGATTAGCTCATCAATGCATACTATTGGGAACAAGAAAAAAAAACCTGCCTAGAAAAGAGGCAAATTAACGGAGGTTGAAATCTATGTCTCGCTGATTACAATTATGCACATTGCTTGCAGTTCAGACAAGGGTGTTCAGGCACATTTGCTTCCCTTCCCCTGGAAACATCTGTGCAGACAGCACTGTAGGGGGTTTATACTGTACAATCATGCTCCGAATAAGTGGTCAGGCTCATCTGGATTTCATGTTCTCATATTCATTTGAAAATGACACTTGAAATGGACTTTCTGCTGTCGACAGCACCTTATTCTGGCCATTTTCGCAATGAAGGGCATCCTCCTAATCAGCGTTAATGGCTTTTAGTATGTTATATAACATGGTGACGTCGCTGTGACACCATACCTCATAAATCCTTGCTGTAAATAGTTAGAAAGTTCTGTAAAAACTACAAAATGCTGTCTCAGTTGACCAATTTCAGCTTTTTATCTTTTAACCCTTTTTTAATCCTGGATGTACCACATTTTATTTTTTTACCATAAAACTTAGTGGTTTTGTGGAATTTTCTTATTGATGACCTATCCTCAGGATAGGTCATCAGTATGAGACTGGTTGGGTCTCACTTTGAGCACCTCCGCTGATCAGTTGTTTGTGGAAGCCTCGGGGCTCACCAGAGCACCTGTGAGTGCCACAGCCTCCTCAGTACTTCCCAAGCACTGCGCCGTCCATTGCCTTGAATGGGACTGACCTGTATCAAGGCCATGGAACTGATGGACATGACATCACCGGCCAAGGAATAGGCCACATCACTTACCCAAGTGATGTGTCCCCCTCCAACAGCTGATCAGCAGGGGTACCATGAGTTGAACCCCAACCAATCAGATATTGTTGACCTATCCTGCATCGAGGATTCGTTTGTGTCATGTGACCATGGAGCGGAAGTGAAGCGCTTGCTATTTCTCCCGCTACAATCGGAATGCTTTCCTTTCCAGTAGGGGGCCTCCGTAAACTCCACAGCACATCCAGGGTCCTGCGCTTCCCTGACCTTCTGACATACGCACGCTGTGTGTGGAAAGCGAAGTTGGCGCAACTAAGGCATAGCAACCAAAGACGCTGTGCACTCCGAGTGTCGGGGGGGGGGGGGGGGGGAGCGGGAGCTGCTGGCACAAGGGGGGGAGAGATGATGGCACAAGGGGGGGAGAGCTGAAGGCACTGGGTGGGGAGAGCTGATGGCACTGGGGGAACGGAGCTGATGGCAGGGGGGAACTGATGCACTTGGGCTGATCGCACAGGGGGGGAATGAAGGGTGTTGGGGACTGATGGTACGGGGTCTAATGAGTTTTTATAAAAGGAAAACAGTCTAAGGCTGATCGGATCGGATCCGATCATATTAATGCAGACGGAGGCTCCGTTCAGAACGGATCCGTCTGCATTAAAATGGCAAAAAAAAGCTAAGTGTGAAAATAGCCTCGGACGGATCCGTCCAGACTTTCAATGTAAAGTCAATGGGGGACGGATCCGCTTGAAGATTGAGCCATATTGTGGCATCTTCAAACGGATCCGTCCCCATTGACTTACATTGTAAGTCTGGACGGATCCGCACGCCTCCGCACGGCCAGGCGGACACCCGAACGCTGCAAGCAGCGTTCAGCTGTCCGCCTGTCCGTGCGGAGGCGAGCGGAGCGGAGGCCGAACGCCGCCAGACTGATGCAGTCTGAGCGGATCCGCTCCATTCAGACTGCATCAGGGCTGGACGGAGGCGTTCGGGTCCGCTCGTGAGCCCCTTCAAACGGAGCTCACGAGCGGACAGCCGAACGCTAGTGTGAAAGCAGCCTAATAATTCATTTTTTCCCATTAGAGTACTCGATTAATCGTAAAAAATATTAGATAGAATACTCTATTTCTAAAATAATCGTTTACTGCAGCTCTAGTTGCCAAAATTTAACTCCTGGAAAACCCCAGAGGGAAATAAAAGCAAATAGACACATTTAGGGAAATTTATCAAAACTGCTATAAATAAAAACTGACTTAATTGCCCATAGTAACCAGTCAGATTCCAACTTTCATTTTTCAAAGGAGTTTTGAAAAATGAAAGGCATCTAAGACAGTTTTCCTTTATACCGTGTTGATAAATCTCCCCATTGTCCCAATCAATTTCACTGAAGAATATTTTTGGTATGGACTGGGAAGATGCATGAGAGTTATTGGGGTTCTCTGGGCTTTACATAAATTCTCAGTTTCAGCTAACCGGTGGAAGGAAGAGCGTTTCAGCAGTAGTTAACCCTCTGTTGCATTGCCGATTCCGCAATCTTAGCTCTGATCACATGACTGCTCAATTGGATGGGGGCTCAACCAGATGTGGTGATTAGAAGGGTTATCCTGGAAAAGATAATGATGACATCCCCAGGACAGGTCATCATTATCACATCAGCGGGGATCCAAGTCCACCGATCAGCTGTTTCAGGGAGCCGAGCCGCTGTTCTCACCCGAGCTCTGACGAGTGATGTAGGCTCGTGGCAGCTTTTCAAGGACAGTGCCGTACATCATATAATGGCAGTTCTTGGTATTGCAGCTCAGTCCCATTGACTTGAATGAGGCTGAGCTGCAACTAGGCCAGGTGACCGATGTACTGTGATGTCACTGGCCTAAAAATGGCCTACTGCTCTGAAGGCCACTTCTAATAGCAGATTGGCAGGGACCACAAGTGTTGCCTTCACACAGATCTGATGCAGATGACCTATCCTGAGGATAATTTATAAATATCTTTTCCTGGATAACCCCTTTAAAGGAAAGCCCCAGACAAAACCAAACAGGTTCCATGCTCTTCTTTATAGTATTCCATGTGTCAGTCTCTCTTTCTGTATGCCAGATTGGGGCCATTTCAGTGTGAATCAGGATTCAGTGCGACACTTTTTTCCTTCAGCCTGAGAGGATCCATCTGTCACTGATAGATGCATTAGAACTTCCCGTATATTCTAATTGCATGGACCATTCCACACAAGCTCTTCACAGTTACTATGATGAGTAGACAGAGCTCTGTCACACTGTTATACTGACTATATACAAGGAAGACCATTTCAGGTGACTACCTCTTGAAGCTCATCAAGAGAATGCCAAGAGTGTGCAAAGCAGTAATCAAAGCAAAAGGTGGCTACTTTGAAGAACCTAGAATATGAAATTTTTTCAGTTGTTTCAAACTTTTTTGTTATGTATACAATTCCACATGTGTTAATTCATAGTTTTGATGCCTTCAGTGTGAATCTACAATTTTCATAGTCATGAAAATAAAGAAAACTCTTTGAATGAGAAGGTGTGTCCAAACTTTTGGTCTGTACTGTACATATGTTGTCAAAGCTTATTTAGGACAATATAGATGGTATCTATACCATCCTCCCAGCAGTCACAAAGGGTGCTGTCTCTAACCGTCCCTGTGATCCTGTGCTGAGGCATTATAGAAATAATAGCACAGACAGAGAGGCTGACCTGCAGGGAGTAGATAAAATAAGCTTTATAGACAATGGGGGGAGTAAGGACACCTTTAGATTCATATTTAATTACATGTATTTTGAGCTAAAAAAAAAATTGGGACAGTTTGGCTTCTGCAGCCTGCATGTATTCCAATACGTAGCAGGCTGCAGAATGCAGTTCACTATCAAATCCGTCAGAAAGTTTGTCTTATGACTCAGTCTCCAGACCCTATCTTACCTGTCTTAAGTGATTTTCTTTGCTTAAGGGCGGACTGGAAAAAAAAAAACTAACTTAAAGTAGACCCATGTTTTAGGCGGGTCCAATTGGAAAGCGGGACAGCACAAGTAGGCTGGTCAGCAATACTAATGCGCAAAATACCGTCCCATCAGAACTATATACCAGAGTGCAGCAGAATATATTGCTGTGTGGTGACCATAAAATACTTGCCATTCTTTGTCCTCTTCCTGCACTTATTTCTGATTAAGATATGGAACAGGGATTTAGGAGGTGAGATGTGGGCCATGGTTGAATTTAGGAGGACATGTGCGGTTGCTGGCCAGCTACAAGAGTACCTGATTCACACAGTGTTAATTACCGCTGAGAGCTCATTATGTAAACAGCCAGCGACAGAGAGCAGGGCTTGGACGGCCTTCTGGCTATCGGCCCACCAGGAAATTTTTCTGTAAGGTCTATGACCATTTCACCCCTGTCTATGCTGATTAGACCAAATGAAATAAAGGTTGGCCCTATAAGTATGGTTTATAATATTTCGGTCTCTTTCACACCTTCCTTCCATAACTGTAGTGCTTAATCATACTTGGGTGCCAGAAGATTGTAGTTGTTCTGCATGAGATATGTCTATCTCTTACTTACCTGACACTTCACTGGAAGCAAGCCAACTGGATATTGGCTTTGGTATTGAGCGTAAGGAAACTACTCTAGGTACTTGTGCATTTCTCAGCTGAATCCACTGTCACCCTTTTTAGCAGTCCTAGAAAATAGAAGCTGGGATTTGCTGCAGGAACAACAATTTTATATTGAGTCCATAAAGAACATAAACGCCAGAATGGCATTAAAAAAAGCTATTGCAGACATACTCTCCTCACCTATCCCCCATTGCCATCGTTTCAGTGCTTCTTGGGTCCTCACTGGTCTCTGAATCTTGGTATGTCTTGACACACAGGAAATGACCGTTCAGCTAATCAATGGCCTGAGGCAGATTTCCGCTAGGGAAGATTATTTTTATTCTGTTTCCTGATTGTGGGAGCTGCCATCTTGCCTGAGCGTTTCTTCACAACATTTTAGGTAGGTTAACATGTCCTGATGTTACAGCCGATTGTCGGGAAGGAAGTGTTCCCTCCCGACAGTTGACTGCAGGGATCTCCTTCACAGTATTTGGACGAGGGATCGCTATTGTGATTGCTTGTCCCCATACAGAATCATGGTTTCTGGGCAGCAGATGGCTATTTAGACAGCACAATCTGCTGCCCAACAAAGATTGGAGTGCCCGCATGAACGACAGGATCACCTGATAAACAAGCAATTCACTTGTTCATCTCGTGATCTGCGGCACATTTAGAAGGGCACATTATCGGGAACTAGCGTTCAAAGGAATAGTCATTCCCGATAATCTGCCTGAAAATCAGACCATGTAAAACCACCTTTAGAAAACATTTAAAGAATTGGTTTACGGAAACCACATGGGCCATAGACACAATGGTCTGGAGAGAACCTCACTGACTTCTATGGGAGAGTTTTCTAGGCATGCTCTGTGACCTGTGCAGAGGTCATTGTACAAGGAAAGAATAGAAGAGCTCTGACAATCACCTAACGTGAATGGAGGATCCTGTGTTATCTGTAGAAACAGGTGATATATGCCATTCTAAACCTGACTGTAATGATAAGGAGATAACTGCAGTGAAGTTATCTGTACAGACTGTGTGGCACCTATTAGAGGCCTAGTGGCCAGTGTGAAAACTGCAGGAATTTATGTTTTTTGTTTAAATATTGACATGAAAAATTAAAATAACCATCAAAAAAAATCTTTAAAATGTGTTTAAATCCTGTTTTTATGTTAAACAGTAGGTTATTTTCTGATGACACATTCCCCCTATATCCTAATTGGTGTAGTAAAATAACTCTTAAAAAATTGTTTTCTATGAATATTGAGTTTAAAAAGATACCACTTCTGAACAGCAGTTTCCTTTAATGTGGTTACAGTTTTCCCTAGAGAATACCAAAATGACCACAGCAGATAGAGCAGGCTGCAATTAAAAAAGAAATAAGCTGCCTGCATCGTATTGCGGTGCTTGAACTCTACCTTGTCAAATTACATTGGTTTTGGTTTAGTCCCTGAACATGTTTCTGTGTGCAAGCTGTGGGATTTGCCTACCCCCACTGATGTGTGTAAACCTATCGACGTGTTGTATAGGAAGACAATATTGTTTCCATATACCACATGGTCTGGCATACACAACTGTTCGCAATGCGCATACAGTAATTCAAGCATTTGGAGGCTGTGCTCGCTTTACATAGTTGCTTCAGACTTTTGCTGGGGATTGTTTAAAATATTTGCCCATTTACATATTTATGGCTCATGTTCTTAAAATCCCTCCAAGACTGGCTGTTAATTTATTTGCTCTGTGCAGTGTAAACGGCAATGGTATATATACATTTTATATTTATGGGCAGAAGAACGTTGCTAAAGGGTGCTTTGAAACCACCTTTTTAGCTCTAAATAGCTATTGTGTACATATGGTAAGGTACTGCTGCTTAACAATTAGTAACTGCTTTGATGAAACTAAATTACATTTTTAAGTTCCCATCAGGAAGTCGCTCCACATATCTGTATTAATGTATTCAAGGCTCGAGAAGGAAAGTTAATTTTCCAGCTTAAATATTTAATTCAAGCTTAAAATTTAGTCTGTAATTAGAGCTCCCAAATGGCAGGAACATGGAGTATTTGTCCATTTTAATTAGATTGTTGTTTACCTATTAATTATATATCATATCTTGTCATATAGTTTTGATGGTAACAGATGGTGCTAGGAGTTAGTAAGGGTTTGAACAAAATAAGATTCCACATGATTTATTAAGTTGCACTTTATTAGTGAGTGGTCTGCTTTAGTTAATTCTCTGGGAAAAGAACTTAGCTCAATTTTTACTAATTTTTCTATGATTATTCCTTTGCGGAATGAACACCCCAGCATCATTTTTCACTGGAAAAGAAAATATTGCAGCTTCATTTCTCTCTGGTAAAAGTAACAGTCCTGCGCTGTCATGCTGTATAATTTGATTTCTTTAAGATATATAGTTTCTGCTCTGAAAAACCCAACAATAAAGCATTTAATGTTCCACTATAGTAACTGTCATTTTGTGCCGAATTTCTGCCGTGTGTCTTACAGTTTTATTTAACTGTGTGTAATATTGTTAGAGAGCTTTAAGAATGAACATAATATGTGTGTGTGGGGAGGTGGTAGGTAATTTCCCATTCCCTATGTCTACACCTGATGTACTTTCTGTAATTTGTTGTAATCATGGATCACTGATAGCAGCTGACATTGTGCCTATATATTCCATGCTTGTATTTTATTCATTTATGTGTATGAGTAAGACCGTTACGGTTGAAACGCGTCAGTCCAGATTACGATGTGCGTTTTTTAGGGTACTTTCACACTAGCGTTATTCTTTTCTGGCATTGAGTTCCGTCCTAGGGGCTCAATACCGGAAAAGAACTGATCAGTTTTATCCCCATGCATTCTGAATAGAGAGCAATCCGGTCAGGATGTCTTCAGTTCAGTCTTTTTGCCTTTTCAGGACGGAGATAATACAGCAGCATTCTGCGGTTTTATCTCCGTCTAAAATTCCGGAACACTTGCCGGAATGCCAGATCCGGCATTTTTTCCCATTGAAATGCATTAATGCCGGCCCCGGGTGTTCCGGCAAAACTGATCCAGCATTGCAGTCTGCACATGCTCAGACCGCCAAAAAAATAAATGCCGGATCCATTTTTCCGGATGACAGAGACGGATACAGCATTTTAATGCATTTGTCATACGGATCAGGATCCTAATCCGTCTGACAAATGCCATCAGTTTGCATGCGTTTTGACGGATCGGGCAGGCAGTTTAGGCGACGGAACTGCCTGCCCGAATCCTCTGCCCCAAGTGTGAAAGTACCCTTAATGTGAAGAGTTGTCAATAAAGAAGATATGATTTTACTCTCTGGATCCAACTCCTTTTCTATCCAAGAGTATGTGCTATCCAATAAACAGTCCGAGGTCAGGGCCGACAGCTCAGGATCAGTACAGAGATCAGGCAGTAATCAGGTCAGGCAGCGAAGAATTATATCTTTCTGCTTGGTTCTAGAGATCAGCAATGGTCACAATGGTAGCACCCTCACTACCAATCCTAACAATTTGTCATCTATGGCTCTCCTGAGACAACCCTTTTAAGCAGACAGCTGCAGTGGTACCCGCTGAATTCCAGACCTTTGAGCACCTCTTACCTGGCTGATTGACCACCTGCACAGTACATGAAGTCATAGGGGGAGATTTATCATCTCCCTGACCCAGTTTTCTAGGGGAGATCATACACTGGCTGGCATAGAATGCCGGTTTATGGTAAATCTCCCCCATAGAATCTGTCAATTGATCCCCATCAAGCATCCAAGTTAAGAGTTTGTTATGGCCCAGTTGGGAGTTTTGAGGACTTTTCAGTGGATGCTTTTTCAGCAACTAGATTCCGGTTACAAGACCTTTTAATAGGTTCCCAAATAAAAAAATTGGAATTGCACCATAATGATAAATTGTCACCCATCTACAGGATACCTGACAAATGTCTGATCGTTGGGGGTCTGACCTATGGGACTGCCATGATCACAAGAATGGGTCACCGCGTTCAACATTTCAAGATGGCTCTGTACAGTGCTCTGCTATCTCCCAGTCCCATAGGGTTTGAATATAGCAGCAGTGAGCATCTTTAACTGCTGTTACTTTCAAGTGAAAGACACGACACGCTCATTTAGCTATTGGACCCCCACCAATCAGATATTTTCACCTTATTCTGTGACTAGTTGATAAGTCTTAATTCTGAGACATCCCCTTTAAGGATTTCTGTCTTAAAGATGGATTCTCTTTAAAGGGGTTTTCTGAGATGTTTTAACGGATTACTCCTCCTCTGGATAGGTCATCAGTATCTGAACAGCGGGGGTCCGACACTTGGGACTCCCACTGATCAGCTGTTTGAGAAGGCAGCAGCATTGCAGTAACACTGCAGCCTTTTCCGTGCTCATCAAGCACAGTGTTGTACTTTGTATAGCGGCTGTGCTTGGTATCGCAGCTAAGCCCCATGCTCTTCAAAGGGACTGAGCTGCTCCTAGGCCATGTGACTGATGAACGTGATGTGACATGGCCTTGGCTAAGCTGCACGCAGGCCGCAGCTCTACTGAAAGCCCTACTGCCTTGTCAAGCAGCTGATTGGAGGGGGGTCCCATGTGTTGGACCCACACCAATCTTATTCTGATGATCTATCCAGAGGATAGGTCATCAGTTAAAGACAACTTGTCACGTCTCCTGACATGTATGTTGTAGTAACTACTTGCATTCCCCATGTAATAACAATTCTGGAGCATCTATTCTTATGACTCCCTGTTGTGCCATTCCTGTATTATTCCCGCTAGAAGTTTGCAAATGAATTGCCAGCAGTCTGCAGTAAAAGTACTGCTTAGTGTTATCAGTGGCGGGTGTGTCTGACTCTGTCCAATCAGTGCTGCCGGTGTCAGACTGTGCACACCCCCAACAGGTTACCACCCCTCTGTACCCTTACTGCAAGCTGCCCGAAATTCATTCAACACTTCTGGTAGAAATAACAAAGGAATGGAGTCATAAGAAAGGATGCTCCAGAATTATTATTACATAGGGAATGCAAAAAGTTATCACAACAGACATGTCTGGAGAGGTGACAGGTTCTCTTTAAAATCTCGGAAAACCCCTGTAAATCAAATGACAATAATCCTTTTTAAACCATTGTGCATCATTCGTACAACTTAGTACAGTTAATTTGTAATACTTAATGAGTTGAATCATTCGGTAAAAACAGAAACTTTCTAAACTGTGCTTCATGCCCAGAATTGCCTAAAATCTTCAGAACGAGCAATTAATTGCTTATAACATTAAACTCTACATGTGATGTGTGATTAAACGGCAGCATTGTGCAACTAAAAGCGATCACATTGCAAAACGATTAAAAAATGATTTAGCACGTTCCACCATGTGCTGAAAGGGAAAGTGATCTCGATTAGGAGAGTAATCTCTTAATAAAGAGGCTCATAAAAGCCAGCCATGTATCCGAGCCCTTCTTTAGGCTGAGGTTTGTCCGAAAGCCCATTTATTATTATTAACATTTTACTTTTGAGCTTTTTTTTTTTATATATTTTTTTATTTTTATTGTTCCCTTCGTATGTGCTAAGTAATCAGATGCGTGTGGAAGGCAGTATTGTTGCGGTGTTAGTTCCTCTGACTGGTTTATAAATTAGCAGTAAATTACCGGACCACTTTATTATTCCACTAATTGCTTTTCTAAGATCTCGCAGCTAATAAAATGTATAAATACGCAGAGAATCAGCTGCCGCTGAATTTATCACAGGTAATATCTCAAGTTCTGGAAAATAAAGAGCAGAAATAGACACAATTGGGTCAGTGAAATGTTCTTTATTACTGTATTCCTGGAAACTGATTGACAGTCGAGAAGATGTTTTTCTGTCTCATCTGTGTAAAACAGTATGGAGCAGTATTTTAACGCTATTAATGGCAGCATACATTATCAAGTTTGTCTTGTCTCCTTTAATCAAGCAGGCTGCTGAAATCTTTCATGTAAGCCAAGCTTTTTTTGATAATTAGATTACTTTTTTATTTCTTATAATGAATGACATTGAAATTATTATTAGCTTCTGCTTAGTTATAAATATTTCTGATGTTTTTAGAATTAACTTTTATCAGAATCGGAGTCTTTGGAAAATGTGCTAGTAGAGGGGATGGGTTATTGAAGGGGCACTATGGTTTCTGCTAATACTAGCTATTGTTTTGTGTAATGAAAAGTTATACAGTTTTTTCGTATTTTTTATTTTATCTATTCCTCACGTCTTTTTTTTAGATCTCTTCTGGCTGTCATGCAGAAGAGACCTTTATTGTTAACTTTCAGGAGATATAAAATGCGGTGCTCATGTGATGGTAACACAGGGCAGGGCTCTGATAAATGTACTGTTTTTTAACGAGCCGTCTACCAGACACCTTGATGATTCCTACTGAATGACTGCGAGTAAAAAAGTATATTGGAAAATTGTATACACTTTTATTGCACAAATAATTTCTTTTGTTTGCTAAAACAGTCATATCCCTTTAATGTTTGTTCATAAATTTTTTAATGATTTACCAGGCTATTGTAATTAGTTTTTGTACTTAAAGGGGTTTCCTGTTTTCACAGTATTGGTGACCTTCATGTATCCTTAGGATAAACTATCAATATGGGTTGGGCATGAAACGAGCATAATACAGCATACACACATGTTGCATGTGTATTAAGGGTTTAGAAGATGCAAAGTTATCTGTGCCAAGAAAAGCACTTCTCACCAGCTACAGCTAAATTTGTTGGCATATCGGTGGCATTGGTGGCATATCGCCAGAGTTGGGTCCCGCACACATCTCTAGAACAGAGCCTGGAAAGTGAAGGAGAGAGGACCGCGCAGACATAGCTGTTCTACATTCATTTTTGTAGGACTGCTGAAAATAGCTGAACACTGGCTCAACTATTTCTATCAGCCTCATAGAAGGGAATGGAGTGGTGGCCGCTCTTGTGTGGTGCTCTTAACGTTCATTTCTAGTGGACTTCTGAAAATAGCTGAACTACTCTGCTATTTTCTGCACTCACATAGAAATGAATGTAGGGTGGCCACGCATGCTCTTTCCACTCTGTCAGTTTGTGGGCTAGCGATATGCCAGCAGTGTTGAAATAGAACAGCCCCTTTAAATTGAATTTATCTAGAGTGTGGAGTGGCTTGAACGGAGTTGGAGCATGAAGACAAAGTTAAAATGATGCGTCCGCCACTGCAATATCAACATAAAACCAGAACTTTATTATAGTAGGAGTAAAACACAAGTAACGCTGAAGCGTTTCAGGCTACACTAACTCTATCTTGAATTTTATATTTATGCAAATTAGACAGTTTGAGCACCAGGGGGATGGCAGTAGCACTTGGAGCACCGCTACAGTTATGCCCCTCAGTGCTCAATCAAAGGGGAGGAGGAGTGTAAGGAGCACTGAGAGGCATAGCTGTAGCGGTTCTCCAAGTTCTACTGCCAGCTACCTAATTTGCATAAATATAAAAATCAAGATATCTTCCCAACCATTCAAGCGACAAAATGCCTGGTTTAATAGGATTGATCATGCTAACAGATGCTCCTTAATCATAGATGACAGTGGAAGTACATGATGCATTTTCCTTATACTGGTTGGCACTACTGCCTATCAGCTGTTGGAAAGGCCTGTAGCGTTCTCAGCACCCCCACTGATTAGTACTGCAGCCTCTTCATTGTTTCATTTGGTCCATCTATCTGCATGCCGTTGAGTTATTAGCAGCTGTGCAGGGTATTACAGCTGCTACGAAATGTACTGCATGTTGGTGTATGGTGCAATGTAAACAATGAAGAAACTACAGCGCTCCTCTGAGCATCATGGCCACTTCAAGGTTGCCATGAGCTTTATTCTCTTAGTAATTCCATGAGCAGGGACTAGCAGATAAAAACCCATTAAGAGCTGTGTTCTACTAGCTGTACTCCATGAAGAAGGTGCTGTACTTACCACATACGTATAGTCCATGTAGAGAGAGCTGTATTCTCTTAGCTACAGTCCATGAAGCGATTTTCTCTTACTATAATCCATGAAGAAGGATCTACTGTATATTCTACCAACTAAAGTCTGTGAAGAAAGAGTTGTATTCCACCACCTCTAATACTTGAATAAGGTGCTGTATATCACTTTCCACTAGCTTTAGTCCACGAACAGGAACTATTTCATACAACCAGATAGTCATACAGAGTTGTTTTGTACCAGGTGTATTCCATGGTGATGGAGCTATATTTTACCACCTATAGTCCATGTAAATAGAGTTGTATTCTCTTAGTTGTGGTCCATTCAGAAGGAGCTTTATTGTACAAGCTATAGTTTATGAAGACAAAGCTGCAGTCTCCTATTGTAGCTATAGTCATGAATAAGGCTCTGTATTCTACCTGCTATAGTCTATGAAGGCTGAGCCTCATTTTAGTAGCTACTGTATAGTCCAAGAAGGAGGATCTATATTTTGCCACCTATAGTCCATGAAGACGGAGATTCATTCCAGTAGCTGTAGTCCATGAAGAAGGATCTATATTCGACCAACTATGGGCTATGAAGACAGAGCCTCAAACCAGTAGGTATAGTTCACAAATAATCTATATTCTACCAGCTATAGTCCATGAAGACAGAGCCTCATTCCAGTAGGTATAGTCCACAAAAACAATCTTTATTGTACCAGCTATAGCCTATGAAGACGAGCCTCTTTCCAGTAGGTATAGTCCACAAATAATCTATATTCTAACAGCTATAGTCTATGAAGGCTGAGCCTCATTTCAGTAGCTATAGTCCATGCAGAAGGATCTATATTCTACCAGCTATAGTCCATGAAGACAGAGACTCATTTCAGTAGCTGTAGTCCATGAAGAAGGATCTATATTCTGCCAACTATAGGCTATGAAGACGGAGCCTCAAACCAGTAGATATAGTTCACAAATATTCTATATTCTACCAGCTATAGTCTATGGAGGCCTCATTTAAGTAGGTATAGTCCACATAAACAATCTATATTGTACCAGCTATAGCCCATGAAGACGGAGCCTTATTCCAGTAGCTATAGTCCACAAAAACAATCTATATTGTCCCAGCTATAGTCCATGAAGACAGAGACCCTCATTCCAGTAGGTATAGTTCACAAAAACAATGTACACTGACCTAAAGAATTATTAGGAACACCTGTTCTATTTCTCATTAATACGATTATCTAGTCAACCAGTCACATGGCAGTTGCTTCAATGCATGTAGGGTTGTGGTCCTGGTCAAGACAATCTCCTGAACTCCAAACTGAATGTCAGAATGGGAAAGAAAGGTGGGCTACAACAGCAGAAGACCCCACCGGGTACCACTCATCTCCACTACAAATAGGAAAAAGAGGCTGCAATTTGCACGAGCTCACCAAAATTGGACTGTTGAAGACTGGAAAAATGTTGCCTGGTCTGATGAGTCTCGATTTCTGTTGAGACATTCAAATGGTAGAGTCCGAATTTGGCGTAAACAGAATGAGAACATGTATTCATCAGGCTGTTCAGGCTGGTAGTGGTGGTGTAATGGTGTGGGGGATGAGCTGTGTGCTGCGATTGGCCAGCACTGCAGCAAGGGGCACGCCTCCTACAAAAAATCAGTCCAATACAACAGACGGAGCTGAGACACCGGAGCCTATACCGGGCGAATAGAGCGGCGCCCAGGCATACTAGTAAGTGCAGGGGGACCCCTGGGCGCCGCTCTGCCCACAGATAGAGTTAGTTTTTAGTTTGTATACGAGTGAAAGGTCCTCTTTAAGGCAGTTCTGAAGGCAAAAGGGGGTCCAACACTGTATTAGTATGGTGTTCCTAAAAATTCTTTAGGTGAGTGTATATTGTATTACCTATAGCCCATGAAGACAGATCCTCATTCCAGTAGGTATAGTCCACAAAAACAATCTATATTGTTCCAGCTATAGCCCATGAAGACAGGGCCTCATTCAAGTAGGTATAGTCCACAAATAATCAATATTCTAAAAGCTATAGTTTATGAAGGCTGAGCCTCATTTCTGTAGCCATCGTTCATAAAGAAGGATCTATATTATACCAGCTGTAGTCCATGAAGATGGTGCCTCATTCCAGTAGCTATAGTCCATAAAGAAGGATCTATAGTCTACCAGCTGTAGTCCATGAAGAAGGTGGATTCTACTAGCTATAGTCCATTTAAAGGGGTTATATACCTTGTATAGTCTTAAACAGCTGTATTTTGTCAGATTTACTCCATGAAGAAGGGTCTATTTTATACCAACTATAGTCCATGAAAAGGCAGCAGTTGTATAGTCCATGTAAAAGTAACTATATCTTATGAAGAAAGGGCTATATTTAACCCAGTGTCTGCCTGTTGGCATCTTATAACCTGCTGTGTAGGTCCAGATAATAGAATCTGACACATGTAGCCACGTTTTTTCCAATTTCTTCTGCTTTCATACTTTTCTGAAGGGTTTGACGTAGCTTTATCCTATCCAAATCATCTCAGAAATTGTCTGTTAACTGATCTCCTTTACCAAGCGATGCTGTTCTAACTGTGCCAGTCTATGCTTTTTCCTAGTTTAGTTTTCATCTATGTTGCGTATAATTCTCTGGTTGATCTTTATTTTTTTTTATTTTTTGTGTGTGTGTGTTTGTGCACTTATGGTTCCAGTCCCGAGTGAATAGCAAAAGATTTCTGTGCGTAAACACACAGATCCTGTAGTAAGTGTTCATCTGCTTAATTCATTGAATAATGTGCGAAATCTACTCTTAGCAGTACCACTAAATGAATCAGATGGCTTTAAGTTATTGGATAAAGAAACAGGTTTTACATAATGCGTGTTATTCACCGAAGCTGTTACTTTGTTTCTTTATTTTCTTGCATAGGGTTGTTTTTTTCCCTTTGCACAATAAACTAATCTTTTCCTGGATGTGATGTTAAAAACTAATAAAGATTCAGTGATAATTGAAATCTGTAAGAGTGTTTCCTAGTTGTTAGCCAACTGAAACTCACAATGCAAGTTCTGTCATAATAGTTTATTTTGTAATATTTCAATTTGAGCCCTATTATGCGGCTGTTGCTGACAATATTTGGGTAATGATTGTTAATGATACTGAATTATTGTGCTTTTGATCGGATTAGAAAACTGTCTCAGGATTGTTTCACCCTTCTCGTGCCAGACACATGATGTGTCTAGATTTGTCTAAAATGTGGGCTACTGCGCTCTCGGGCCAGTATTGGGAGATAATAATATGAGCTGACTACTTTAAAGCTTGCTATGGAATAAATAAGCTTTGTGAGTTGTCTCAGGCTCATCAATGAAAGCACAAGGCAGTCCTGTAATAATTTTATTCACTATTTTTCCGATCCCTCAATTGGTAGAATGTCCTTTTCTATAAATCTGAGTCTAAACCCTTACAGAATCCTGTGTGAACATGGCCTGACATCAGCTACACTTAAAAGGGTTTTCCGAGGCTTTAAGGCTGAACGCACACGGCCGTGTTCCGCGGCCGAGAGCGGTCCGTGTTATGTCGGGCTGGATTCCTGTTCAGAGCAGGAATGTGTGCATTCGGCCTAATACTGATGATCCTCAGGATAGGTCATCAGTATCTGATCAGTGAGAGTCCAACACGCGGGACCACCGCTAAAAGTCTGTAAGCTCAGCAGCTTTCTCACAGCTCACCAAGCACAGCGATGTGCATTTTATAGCGGCTGTGCTTGGTATCGCGATCAGCCCCATACTTAAATGGGGCTGAGCTGCGCCTAGGCCATGTGAACAATGAACGTTTCATCACAGGCCTAGAGAAGGCTGCAGAGCTACTGTGAGCACCGCTACCTTCTCAAACGGGTGTCGGACCCCACCGATCAGAGTATCAGTCATCAGTATTAATATCTCGAAAAACCCTTTTTTGGACAGATGCTTCCCTACATGTATCTGCTGTGGTACGTGCCCAGAAGAGAGCAATTTCTTTCCCAAGTTGCCCGCATTTGGGTGTACATGACCCAATGCACCTATTCTCCTGCAGGAAATCGTTTGAGATGTAAACAGTGAGCATTTTCCACATGGCTCTCCTGAGGAGATGAGGAGTGGATATTAACAGAAGAATACAGAATGCTGTGCATCCCTTTCAATGGTTAAAAACCACATTGGCTTATTGTTACAGTGCATTGTGTGCAGTATTACCTAAGGCTACTTTCACACTCGTGTTTTGTGCGGATCCGTTCAGATAATACAACCGCATGCATCCGTTCAGAACGGATCCGTTTGAATGATCTTTAACATAGCCAAGACAGATCCGTCTTGAGCACCACTGAAAGTCAATGTGGGACTGATCTAGGGTTGTTGCAGGTATCTAAATTTTGATACCCAATCTATACTTTTTTTTATTTCCTTTTTTTCGATACTGGGCTGCGCTTCTGCGCAGTTTAGTGTCTCTCAACATGAGAGTCCTGCTGTCGGCACGCTCATGTTCTCTCAGCAGCACAGGGGAGAAGTAAGCAATCTTCCCTCCCCTGTGCTGCCGCTGCCACCAATGAACGGAGAGAGGGGCGGAGGAGGGGCGGGCATACTGCGCCACCAATCATACGACTTTTCCTACACTCTGTTCGCCCGCTGTGCCCTATTACTGTCTCCTCTCCTGCTCCATATGCTAATTACTATCGGAGCAATGGGGAGGAGATAGCAGCTTCTCTAGTGGGCGTTCCTTCTCCCTGCCGCTCTGTGTAGCCTAATACTGAAAGTCTGGACCCAGGAAAATTAGTCTTTAACACATAATACTGCGCCACCAATCCTACACAGAGAGGCGCCCAGAGATGTCGCAGCACTTACCATTATTCCTGGGTGCCGCTCCGTTCGCCCGCTGTGCCCTATTACTCTCTCCTGCTCCATATGCTAATTACTATCGGAGCAATGGGCAGGAGACAGCAGCTTCTCTAGTGGGCGTTCCTTCTCCCTGCGCTGCGATTGGACAGTGCTACAGCCAGGGAGAAGGAATGCCCACTAGAGAAGCTGGTGTCTCCTTCCCATTGCTCCAATAGTAATTAGCATATGGAGCAGGAGAGGAGACAGTAATGGGGCACAGAGGGCGAACGGAGCGGCGCCTAGGAATAATGGTGAGTGCAGGGACATCTCTGGGCGCCGCTCTGTGTAGCCTAATACTTAAAATCTGGACCCAGGAAAAGCAGTCTTTAACACATAATACAGGAGGCGGGTGCCGGCAGCAGAATCACATTGCCGGCACCCTGCCCCTGACAGGTAGCTGCGATCAGCAGCAGTTAACTCCTCAGGTGCGGCACTAGCAGGCCACGACAGGGACGAGCCCTCCTAACCTCATCCGCGATGCTAGGGAGACTCGGCCCCGTCGCGTCCTGCTATTGGCTGCTCTCCCGGTCGTCAGATGTTTTGACCCGCGCGACTGCTCGTTCCTTTCAATGGCCCGATTGAACGTTCCTGTGACCGCTCGTTCTCATCTATCTGCCGATTACCCAATGAACGGAAACGCTTGTTTGTTGGGTGAGCCTATCGATCGTGCAGTCTAAACCGTAATCTGCTGCCCAGAAACAATAATCCTGTATGGGGACGAGCAATTGCAGTAGCGATCCCCCCATCCTCATACTGTGAAGGAGATCCCTGCATTAGTCTTCTTCCCTGGACGGTCAGCCGTCAGGTAGGAACGTTTCCGTCCCGACTGTCGTCAGTTCCTCGGACAGTGTAAACCCGCCTTTATGGTATGTAAGCAATTAATACAATCCTATGTGTACAGCGCACGGCTCCGCACAGCATCAGAATAGCCACTGTAAATGTTTGCAGCCCAGGAGGCGTTCAATATTATCGGTTTCCATTATATTTGGTGGCGGCGAACGTATATTTATCCGTATAAATTGCGGTGATTAAAAATTGGTTTCCAGCAGCCTATATGCTTTACAGTTCCGTCACTGTTCAGTATTTAAACTCCTTCAAATGTGCAAAGATTAAATGTTTAATAAAAATTGCCTGTTGTTTCCAACATCTGTGGTGGAAGAACAATGGGCCACTGGAGTGCGGAAAGCTTGTAAAGTTCCAGGATGTATTGAGAATGACAGAAAGTTCAGTGAAGACTTTGCTTTTCTCATTACAGAACTACTTCTGTGGCTGCGATTACACTAAGAGCATCTTTAATTGCTTTAAAATCTGAATGCATGATAAGAATGGATTAATTTGATTTTTCTGTTACTACAAGTAGCAGATGGTTTATGTCTTAGGAATGCTCGTGTTGTAAAATGAGCTCCCCAGCTCCTTGCTGATTGGTCACTGTTAATGAAGCATGCTGTGCTGATTATTGATTTAGAAAATGAGGATGACATGAGTATTGTGTGTGTTGCTGTTATAAATTAAAGAGGAGTATTTTAATAGCCAGCAGACATACACCTTAAATAACATGAAATATTTGATTTTCTATTCAGGTGGTCTCTGCCCTGTCAAACTAATTTTATTGTTTATTAAAAAGATGCACTTTTATGGGTTTGCGCTAACAAGCAGATGGTCTTTACTTATTTGTGTTTTGTATGGCTGTATGACCGATCGGATGCATGAGAAGAAGGCAGATTAGCTTGCTGTCTGCGCAGCGATGGCGCAGTCATGAGGGGGAATCTATTGACGGGGTATTATGTGTCTTCAGGCATGTGTGTGGACCCGGGTTTATCATATATTAACAAGGATTTAGCCTTTTTTTCCTCAATCAGAACTTCTATTTTTTATTTTATTTTTTCCATAAAGAAATGTATTATCCTATCTGTCTCCTGTCTCGCTATACAATATATATAATTCATTTATTTTACTCACTTATACAGCGCTGATGGATTCCGCAGCATTTACCAACATTATCATTCAGTTTAATCCATTTGATCTATTCTGTCATGCATCTATTTTATCTATCTAACTTCTATCTATTTCTATTCTATCTGTGTGATCTATTGTGTCTGTCCTATCACATCTACTGGATCTCACTGCATCTATCTATCTATCTATCTATCTATCTATCTATCTATCTATCTATCTATCATGTGTCTGTCTTCTATCAATCTGTCTGTTACCTATCTATCTACATTGTCTCTGTCTACAGTGTGTCTGTATCTATCTATCTATCTGTCAATCTATCAGTTTATCTATCTCTACAGTGCATCTATCTTTCTGTCTTTTATCTATCTATCTATCTATCTATCTCTACAGTTTATCTTTCTGTCTTTTATCAGTTTATCTATCTGTTTATCTATCTATCGTTCTACCATGTGTTAGTCTTTTATCTATCTGTTACCTATATATCGACAGTCTGTCTATTTATCTATCTACAGTGCATTTATCTATCCATCTCTCTATCTACAGTCTGTCTATCTATATATCCAATATCTATCTATCTATCTATCTATCTATCTATCTATCTATCTATCAGTTCTCTTTACCTTTATTTTCTATCTTTGTTAAATGAAAACTGCAGTGACTTATACAACATATAAATATCTACATGACAGAACAACATTGTTACATTGCTGGCCAGAGTATTAAACAGGACCCGCCACCTCTTCTGACATGTCTGTTTTAGCAGCTATTTGCATTTCCCATTTAATAACTGTTATAAGGTATCTTTTTATATAACTCCATTTGATATTATTTCTATATTATTCCTTCTAGAAGTTTATTCATGAATTGCCAGCAGTCTGCAATAAAGATCCTTCTGGATGGCAATGAGGCAATGATTGGGTTGATTTCTCTGCACAGTCTGACAGTATCCAATCAGTGCTGCCAGTACCAACCTGTGCAGGGGAACCCCCCCCCCCCCCCCCCAGCAGCCATTCAAGTAAACTTGACCGCCCTTCCATTCTGGCCCATAGAGGAGGGTCCTAAGTAGGAGGCCTCCCTCTTTAACATCCATATTCCCTAACAGGCCATATGGACAGGGGTTGTCTACATAGGACATTTCCTTTAGATATGTAAATACACAATATGTATGTTCTTTTTGCGGACACTTGGAGTCACTTTTCCATTTCAGTTTGAGCATTTATCAATATGCTGTGTGAATTTGCAGTTTAGCCATTATTTTAGGGCCCATGCCCAGTGGTGCGATAATAGGAAGCTGTGGAGGTCGTTACCATGTGATGATGGTGGGGAAATGAAGCCCAAATCTTCACATTCTTAAACTGCAAGTGGATTTTGATACTCGCACAAGAATACTTACAGTATGTCTGTGTTGCTGTTGAGAAGAGATGTGCCTTATTTAATAAGGATATGCCAAAGCTGTGTGCAAACAAGTTCTTCTTTGCTTTAGTAGCAAGTACAGTTCAGCAAACAGATTTAGGTAAGTAAAATAACTCACTTTTTTAGTATGTACAGTAGATGATGTTTATTGGAAATGATTGTTTATTTCTCTTACTTACGTAGTTCTGACATATTCCACAGCACTGTTCATAGAGTCACAGCAGCCTCTTTCCTAAAGCCAGTTTCAAAATGAGCTCATTAACTCCAAAATTAACACATAATAATGTACATGTACGGCATTATGCGCAGGGAACTGTATGGAATGGGCTGGTGTGCCCATACAGCAGGCACCCGGCCCCAATGACAGGCGTTGGCAAATGATGCAATGACCCAAAGCCAGTCAATTAGCCCTCCAGATGTTGCGTTCAACAGTGATCGCGGTATCTATGTGGTTAGGCAGAGGGATGCAGCTCCCACGCCTTCCAATCGGAGGCCCAGCAGTGAAAATTGCAGGGCTCCAATCGGTTACCATGACAGCCTGGGCACTGCTAAAGCTTACCAGGCCTGCCATGGTAAGCATCCTGCTAAGCTGTACACGAGGCACAGCTCAGCAGGGAGTGTGTCAGAATGCCATTCACCCTAATAGATCTCTATTAAAGTGAATGGGAAAGGAATCAAAAGATCCCTGGCTCTAGTCCCCTAAGGCTACTTTCACACTTGCGCTTGATCGGATCCGTTCTGAACGGATCCGATCATATTAATGCAGACGGAGGCTCCGTTCAGTACGGATCCGTCTGCATTAATAACTTAGAAAAAATTCTAAGTGTGAAAGCAGCCTGAGCGGATCCGTTCAGACTTTCAATGTAAAGTCAATGGGGGACGGATCCGCTTGAAGATTGAGCCATAGGGTGACATCTTCAAGCGGATCCGTTCCCATTGACTTACATTGTAAGTCTGAACGGATCCGCTCGCCTCCGCACGGCCAGGCGGACAGCTGAACGCTGCAAGCAGCGTTCAGCTGTCCGCCTGTCCGTGCGGAGGCGAGCGGAGGCTGAACGCCGCCAGACTGATGCAGTCTGAGCGGATCCGCTCCATTCAGACTGCATCAGGGCTGGACGGAGGCGTTTGGGTCCGCTCGTGAGCTCCTTCAAACGGAGCTCACGAACTGACCCATGAACGCTAGTGTGAAAGTAGCCTAAGTGGGCTAAAAGACATTAAGTAAATGTAAATAAAAAGTAAAGAAAATGAATAAAAGTTTAAATCACTCCCCTTTCCTAATTTTACATATAGAAATATATAAACAATAAAAAAATAAACATAGTAGGCATTGCTGTGTTCTAAATGTGTGAACTGTTAAAATATATTGCAAATTTTCCTACGCAGTGAAAGATAAAGTGAAAGATAATAAAAACACACAATTCACCATTTTTTTTTCACCTTGTCCCCCCAAAAAGTTGAATAACAGTGATTAAAAAGTTTTGTGTGTAATCGAAAAATGGTTCCAATAAGAAGGACAATTCATCCGAAAAAAACAAGCTCTCCTACAGCTCTGTAGGCCGAAAATAAAAGTTATGACTGTCATAAAATGATAAAACAAAGTAAAAACTATACAAGTTGGGTATCACCGTAATCATATTGAGCTGCAGAATAAGGACGTCATGTCATTTTTACTGCACATCGCACTTCGTAATGTCAAAATCCCAAAAACCTTGCCAGAATTTTTTTTTTTTTTCAATTTTACCCCACAAGGATTTTTTTTTCCTGTTTTCCAATACAAGACATGGTAAATTAAATGGTACCATAAAAAAAATGCATCTTGTCCTTCACAAAATAAGCCCTCATATGGCTATGTGAATGGAACATTTAAAAAGTTATGGCTATTAGATTGTGGGGAGGAAAGAAAAAAAATGCCTATCAGTATTTTTTTTGTAGCATGGAAGAAAACCCGAGCAAACACAGGGAGAACATATATACTTCATGCACATGTTGCCCTTGTTCAGATTTGAAAGCAGGTCTCCAGTTCTGTAAGCCAACAGTGCTAACCACTGAGCCCCGGTGTCTAGCCCGTACCGCACTCATATACCTGAATATCTAAAACGAAGTGCAGCTTGAACTAGGGTTGCACCCGGTATCGAATTATCTATACCCAATCGATACTTTTGTACCAGTATTGATTCAATACCGGGAGGCGGGTGCCGGCGGCAGAATCACATAGCTGGCACCCGACCTCTATGACAGGGAGCTGCGATCCGCGGCAGTTAATTCCTCAGGTGCGGCACGCTACAGCAGAACAAGGGCAGACTCCGCCTACTATAACTTAGTGACCGGAGATACCGGAGGGAATAGCGGGAGAACGGAGCGGCGCCCAGGGATAATAGTAAGTGCAGTGAGATCCCCGGGCCCCGCTCTCTATGTCTGTATAGTTAGTTCACAATGTCAGGATCGGTGAAAGGTCCTCTTTAATGACCGGCGTATGGGTGGTCACTAAGGGGTTAAGACTGCCCACTGGACTCCGAGGCATAGAAAAGGTGTTAAAATGTTATACAGGAGCTTTTCAAAGAAGGTTATATGTCCATCTGCTCAGCTCCTCCTGCCTACATATGACACTGCATTTCTAATGTGAAAGGTTCCCTTTAACCAGAACAAAAAAGCATACTTACCTTTGTTTCCCACTTTTTTGGTAGCCTCATTCCGGTAACATGTTTTTGTGAACGCTCGTGTAAAGATGCCGTATGTCACCTGATGAAGGAAAGAAACACTTGTTCATCGGGTGCAATGATCTGAAGTGTGGACCCTTCAATCGTTACCGGGCAGCAGATCGTCTTGTCTAAACATCACTCTGCTGCCCAATGATTTTTTTATGGGGATAGCAGTAGACATTGCTCGTCCTCATACTGTGTAGTTGATCGCTGCATGTAAATGCAGAGCTTCACCCCCCCTCCCTCCTGAACAAGCAGCCAACTGTCGGGAAGGAACGCTCCTCGCAACGTCTAAATGCAAGTTAAGGAGGTCACCCGTATCTCTGTTGGAAGCCCCAGTGGAAGAGTACAGCTTTCTATCTGTAACACTCCGGTGCCGGTGACGTAGCCCCGCATTTATATAGTTTATGTTGACACGTTCTCTGGGGATCAGAATTGAGTGCTATTTATCCCTGTAACGGAGTTCTTAGTAATCTGTTACTTTAACAGAGAGTCTGCTGAGCAAGTGGAGAGACTGCTTTCATGCACTATAACGTTGGCTCATGCCAATTAATGTATATTAGTGAAGATTCCCGCTGTTTTTGTTTTGTTTTGCTTTCTGAAGCCCCCTGCTGCTGTTGATTACACCTAGATCTGCGACTGATTGGAACTGTTAAAAGGCAGATAGTGTGTTGGGTGATTACAGCTGAATCCTTTAATCGTACAACTGTAAAAAGTCTGTATTTCATTCCGCCTCTACATCACACAGCGGATCAGGAACAGCTCACTTATTTCCAGCATATTGCCGCATATTTTGTGCTCGTCGACTTTTGAAATCTACTTACTACAATGTTTCTGCTATCATTTGCAGAGCTGCTTCTGCTTTGCATTTGTATAGTTTCAGTGCTGAGGCCGGTGATATGCAGGCAGCAGGAGGAGCTGAGCGGATTGACATATCGGGCCAGATTTATCATGACTCTGACAGCTCACTCCACTCTCACATATGGCTAAAGTCAGTTTTAGCCAAGTCAGATTTATGATCGGCCCTTTAAGACTGTAATAAATGTTGTTTGACGGTAGCAGTTTATCCGTCAGTAAGCAGCTTTACAAAAGTCGCACGTCTTTACGAAAAAGTCGTATGCTCTATTAAAAAGTCTCATAAGATAAGCATGGTCCTCACTGGAGTGAAATTGCGTATTTTTTTGGGACTTTTTAAATAGTCGCAATAGTAAATCTGTCTAGAGATTCATTTACATAAGAAAACACGCCCACTTTCAGAAAACTGGCGAGCATAGTGCTGAGCAGAAAAAAGTCGCTGATTTTTGCGCAGTTTTAGCGATTGTGCAAAAAAATTGCAACATTTTCAATCCATTATTCTGACTTGAGCTAATGATAAATCTGGCCCATAGGGTCTAATTTCTCATGAATATACACCAGTTTTCTGGCGTTGCAAGCTGCCTGTTTGCACAAAAATGATTGCACAAGTAGTGTTTCTTTGCCACTTTCCCGAAAAGGAGTCATGGCGAGGGACTGGAGGGGATCTGACTAGCGGCCACCCCACAGTTGTCATCTTTTCTGCAGGTTTTCGTCAGAAATGAGGGCCACAAACTGCCAGGTGCTACGCTTCATTTACGACAAGGCGTTCGCCTCATCATAAATTAGGCCCAGCCTCCTGCAGCACGCCAGGTTATCATAGCCTGGGGTACACCACTAGTCTATGATTAATCTGCCCCATAGTTTTGAGGGAACAGATACATTTTTACTTATTATCTAAAACTCTGCTCTTTCTATGCTAAGGAGTAGAGATTAGCGAATCGAATCCTGAGAATCAATACATCTCATCAAGCAGGGGTCTGCACCTGTGATAGGGTGTCCCCGAAGCTGAGGAAGCTTCCCCGCTGCTTGATTGACAGGACCGAACATCTCGGCGGAGTCTGCAGCTTTGAGGACACACCAGATCACAGGTGAAGAACCCCAGTGGGCACTCCTACTCACTGATTCACAGCTTGCCCAGTCATTCAGAGACTTCCTGGCGGACTCCAAAGCCCAGAATGAGCAGGCGTTTAGATCAATAAATGACAACTTCCCACAAAGTTATCTATATCAACCTGCTCAGCTCCTACTGCTCTGCAACCTGCTGCTGCATGATGTACAGATCCCCTTAGAAAACTCATTTCCAGTCTGAATTTCCAATTCCGCAGGGCTTTTCAGAACAAAAGTTGATATTCTGGGTCAAAATTCCCAATTCAGTTCCTAATGGACAGCACGTCATCAGACTTGTTTCACCCATTCAACAGACTCAGGATTGAACTGCAGTCTGCACCTGCCCATTTAGACCCATCTAAGGCTGAATACAGACATTAAGTTCCACATGGTAAGCTGGGAGAAGAAGGTCACTTCTCATGTCCACCATGAACCTGCCTCATACCTTTACAGTGCTGGGGATGGCACAACTAAAATCCACTTTAGGTTATAACTTTGGTGTTGGTTTTCCATTTCGGTGGTCCAGGATAACCACTGTAACTTTAGTTCTCAGTTCTTGCCACATGTTAGTGTATAGACTTTGCAAGGCCTCCTGCCTTTCACTGCATTATTCAGTATCGTGGCCGTATATACATGAGCACGTGTTTGCAATGTGTATGTGCAAATAAATACACACGTCTGTCTATTCTGTTCAGTGGTTTGTGCACTTATATTTCTGCCCTGGTTTTACTGTAATTCTGATCAGATCTGAGCCATGTCAGTCTTCACCTTAATCTGGACACCTGGCTTCTTATCTCTTTTTGGGCAGGATTAAAGAGAACCTTTCAGGTGATTTTGCTGCCCGATCTGAGAGCAGAATAGGATAGAGGGAGAGAATCTTAGCTCTGTGAAAAGCAAGGTAAATCCTGACAGGACTCCCGGGAGAGACGGCGAGAGTCCTGATTGATCCATCTGCACACAGGATGATTGACAGCCCCTTGAGTACACACTGATACAGGGAAAGCTGTGATTCCAGGTTAGCTGGACTCTTAGTCTCTCGTCAAGGAGTCCTGTCACGATTTACCCTCATCCTCAGAATCCTGCTCCGAATCATATAAACCTACATATCACAGAGCTCAGCTTCTCTCCCTCTATCTTTTCCCGCACTCAGATAGGGCATCGGAAGTGACCTGAAAGAGTCGCTTTCAATTTGTAAATGCACTGAGATGGACATTTCCATTCTAGCAACAAGAATTGTGATGTTTAGCCTTAATAATTTGCTATCATCTCAGTGTTAGTCCATGTTCTGATGAATACAGTCCGCTTTCTATGGGAGTAGAGAAGCATAGTTCTTGTCAAGATCTAACTTTTGAGCAAAAAAGGAGGATGCGCTTTTACAGGACGTTTTGCCCTTTATAAAAAAAAACAATACAAATAAAAGCTGCTGTTTTTAAAAAAAAATTCTAAAATGACATTTTTTTTTTACTTTATTCCTTATAATTTTGTTTAGGGAACTTTGGTTGTTTTTGCCCTTATAATGTAATACTCGGATATGCTACAAATAAATAGCAAAATAAAGCTACAAAATGCATAGAAAACAAAAACCATTGAAACAATAATATCTAAAGCTCTCTCCCAGATTGACATGTCCAGCTATTAACCCACCCTTCTCTTACAGTAGCCCCAAAACGAGACCATCTACAGATATACTTACCCTGCAGACAGAGTGAGTCTAATTAAGTCATCTCTGTCATTGTCTTTTTTATTTTTATTTTTGTTGAGCATATGCCTGTGCATCTTCAATTTCCTGATCTTTGGCTTTCCTGAAAATGAGCTCCATAGATTCAGCATCGTACCATGTGGCATCATTTATAATCTAATTAGAAAACACAAGGGACTAGTGCTGTTATTTGCACCTGCCCATTCAAGTTATGAGCTTTTTCAGTGTCCAGTTAATAGGACGTCGGGCGTTCACTATAATTGTGTAGTATTGTGTGCAGCTGATCAAAATGTGTGTCCCTGTATGTTTTACTGTGAATATAGCAGTTTGTGGTTTTCATCTAAGCATACCCCCTTCATCACAAGGTATTAATAACTAGCACTAAAATGCTGTTAATACTTTTAACCCCTTAAGGACCAGGCTCATTTTCACCTTAAGGACCAGGCCATTTTTTGCAAATCTGACCAGTGTCACTTTAAGTGCTGATAACTTTAAAACACTTTTACTTATACAGGCCATTCTGAGATTGTTTTTTCGTCACATATTGTACTTCATGACACTGGTAAAATAAAGTCAAAAAAATTAATTTTTTTGCATAATAAAATACCTAATTTACCAAAAATTTGGAAAAATTAGCAAATTTCAAAGTTTCAGTTTCTCTACTTCTGTAATACATAGTAATACCCCCAAAAATTGCGATGACTTAACATTCCCCATATGTCTACTTCATGTTTGAATTATTTTGGGAATGATATTTTATTTTTTGGGGATGTTACAAGGCTTAGAAGTTTAGAAGCAAATCTTGAAATTTTTCAGAAATTTACAAAAACCCAATTTTTAGGGACCACTACAGCTCTGAAGTCACTTTGCAAGGCTTACATAATAGAAACCGCCCAAAAATGACCCCATTCTATAAACTACACCCCTCAAGGTATTCAAAACTGATTTTACAAACTCTGTTAACCCTTTAGGTGTTGCACAAGAGTTATTGGCAAATGGGGATGAAATTTGAGAATTTCATTTTTTTGCCTAATTTTCAATTTTAACCCATTTTTTCCACTAACAAAGCAAGGGTTAACAGCCAAACAAGACTGTATCTTTATTGCCCTGACTCTGCCGTTTACAGAAACACCCCATATGTGGCCGTAAACTACTGTACGGCCACACAGCGGGGCGTAGAGTGAAAGGTGCGCCGGATGGTTTTTGGAAGCCAGATTTTGCTGGACAGTTTTTTTGACACCATGTCCCATTTGAAGCCCCCTGATGCACCCCTAGAGTAGAAACTCCATAAAAATTACCCCATCTAAGAAACTACACCCCTCAAGGTATTCAAAACTGATTTTACAAACTTCGTTAACCCTTTAGGTGTTGCACAAGAGTTATTGGCAAATGGGGATGAAATTTGAGAATTTCATTTTTTTGCCTAATTTTCAATTTTAACCCATTTTTTCCACTAACAAAGCAAGGGTTAACAGCCAAACAAGACTGTATCTTTATTGCCCTGACTCTGCCGTTTACAGAAACACCCCATATGTGGCCGTACACTACTGTACGGCCACACAGCGGGGCGTAGAGTGAAAGGTACGCTGTATGGTTTTTGGAAGCCAGATTTTGCTGGACAGTTTTTTTGACACCATGTCCCATTTGAAGCCCCCTGATGCACCCCTAGAGTAGAAACTCCATAAAAGTTACCCCATCTAAGAAACTACACCCCTCAAGGTATTCAAAACTGATTTTACAAACTTTGTTAACCCTTTAGGTGTTGCACAAGATTTAATGGAAAATAGAGATACAATTTCAAAATTTCACTTTTTTGGCAGATTTTCCATTTTAATATTTTTTTTCCAGTTACAAAGCAAGGGTTAACAGCCAAACAAAACTCATTATTTATGGCCCTGATTCTGTAGTTTACAGAAACACCTCATATGTGGCTGTAGACCGCTGTACGGGCACACGGCAGGGCGCAGAAGGAAAGGAATGCCATACGGTTTTTGGAAGGCAGATTTTGCTGGACTGGTTTTTTGACACCATGTCCCATTTGAAGCCCCCTGATGCACCCCTAGAGTAGAAACTCCATAAAAGTTACCCCATCTAAGAAACTACACCCCTCAAGGTATTCAAAACTGATTTTACAAACTTTGTTAACCCTTTAGGTGTTGCACAAGATTTAATGGAAAATAGAGATACAATTTCAAAATTTCACTTTTTTGGCAGATTTTCCATTTTAATATTTTTTTTCCAGTTACAAAGCAAGGGTTAACAGCCAAACAAAACTCATTATTTATGGCCCTGATTCTGTAGTTTACAGAAACACCTCATATGTGGTTGTAGACCGCTGTACGGGCACACGGCAGGGAGCAGAAGGAAAGGAATGCCATACGGTTTTTGGAAGGCAGATTTTGCTGGACTGGTTTTTTTGACACCATGTCCTATTTGAAGCCCCCCTGATGCACCCCTAGAGTAGAAACTCCAAAAAAGTGACCCCATTTTAGAAAGTACGGAATAGGGTGGCAGTATTGTTGGTACTAGTTCAGGGTAGATATGATTTTTGGTTGCTCTATATTACACTTTTTGTGCGGCAAGGTAACAAGAAATAGCTTTTTTGGCACGTTTTTTTTTTTGTTATTTACAACATTCATCTGACAGGTTAGATCACGTGGTAATTTTATAGAGCAGGTTGTCACGGACGCAGCGATACCTAATATGTATACAATTTTTTTTATTTATGTAAGTTTTATACAATAACTTCATTTTTAAAACCAAAAAATTGTTTAGTGTCTCCATAGTCTGAGAGCCATAGTTTTTTCAGTTTTTGGGCGATTATCTTGAGTAGGGTCTAATTTTTTGCGGGATGAGATGACAGTTTGATTGGCACTATTTTGGGGTGCATATGACTTTTTGATCGCTTGCTATTACACTTTTTGTGACGTAAGATGGCAAAAAATTGCTTTTTTTGCACAATTTATTATTTTTATTTTTTATGGTGGTCACCTGAGGGGTTAGGTCATGTGATATTTATATAGAGCCGGTCGATACGGACGCGGCAATACCTAATATGTATACTTTATTTTTATTTATGTAGGTTTTACACAATGATTTTATTTTTGAAACAAAAAAAATGATGTTTTAGTGTTTCCATAGTCTAAGAGCCATAGTTTTTTCAGTTTTTGGGCGATTATCTTGAGTAGGGTCTAATTTTTTGCGGGATGAGATGACGGTTTGATTGGTACTATTTTGGCGTACATGCAACTTTTTTGATCACTTTTATTACCTTTTTTGGGAAGTAAGGTGGGCAAAATTTCAATTTTCTCATAGTTTTTATTTTTTTATTTTTATGGCGTTCACTGTGCGGGGAAAGTAACATGACCGTTTTATAGATCAGGTCGTTACGGACGCGGCGATACCTAATATGTGTAGTTTATTTTATTTTTTTTAATTTTTATTCAGTGATAAATGTTTTTTTTTTTTATCTTAACTTTTTTCACTTTTTTTTTTTTGACCCAGACCCACTTGGTTCTTGAAGATCCAGTGGGTCTGATGTCTGTAAAATACAGTACAGAACCTATATAGGTATCTGTACTGTATTTTACTTACACTGAACAGATCTATGCTTTCAGCACAGATCTGTTCAGCACCATGGACAGCAGGACGCCTGAGCAGGCGTCCTGTTGTCATGGGAACCTTCCCCGTCTGCTCAGTTATGGTCAGAACTGCGCAGACGGGGAAGGGTGAGGACGGGGCTCTGGGGGGGCTGTCTGGGGGCTCTCTCCCTCTCCATCGGGGGGCTGCAAAGGCACAGCAGCCCCCCGATCGGAGAGGGAGGGAGCTCCCTTTTACTGTTAACCTTTTCCATACAGCGGTCCGTACGGACCGCTGTATGGAAAGGGTTAAACGGCTGACATCGCATCAACGATGTCAGCCGTTTATACCAGGGTGCCAGCAATGTGCTGGCACCCTGGTATACCCACTGTACACCAACGATTATTCAATGGGAGGCGGGCGGGGGATCGCGATCCCGCCTGCCGCACCGCCCGCCTCCCGCAACGCCCCCACCGCCTGCGACACCCCCCCTGCACCACCCGCTGCCATCAAATCATGCAGGGGTGCAGGGGGGGTGTACTATATTGATTTTAGACACTCTAAAGTTTCTGATCCCCGCGGTCAGGGACCGCGGGGATCAGAAACTGCAAATAGCGCAGCAAACCGCAGGTCTGAATTGACCTGCGGTTTGCTGCGATCGCCGACACGGGGGGGGGTCACATGACCCCCCCTGGCGTTTTAACAGGATGCCGGCTGAATGATTTCAGCCGGCATCCTGTTCAAATTAACCCCTGCGGCGCCGGAATGCCGATTTTAAAGTCAGGACGTACCGGTACGTCCTTGGTCCTTAAGGACTCGGGAAATAGGGCGTACCGGTACGTCCTATGTCCTTAAGGGGTTAAAAGGCTTGTCGGAGGCTGTTCTGGCGCTGCTGCCAGGCTCTTCGCTGCTGTCCTGCAAGGATGATTTTATGACTACCAGCTTGTTGCTGCTGTAGCCAGTCATGGTGGCAATTCACTCAAGGGCTTTGCTCCTCCACTTATTTAGAGAACCAGGGTATATTTTTGCAAGCAAAGTAAATGGGATTTGTAATGTTTGCTATAGGTTTTATAATGAGCTGGAGCAGACTGGGAACTGGCCCCGAAAAAAACCCCTAAAAGTCCCACCATGTTGTAGGTGGGTCCAAATTGACAGAAAACGGGACAACAGAAGTAGACAAGGCTAGCAAAGCCATAGTGCAGAACAATATACCGCCCCAGCAGCACCAAACACCACAGTGCAGCACAAAATACTGCCGCCTGCACCAGTGTTCAACTGTATTGATGTACTGGGGATGGCCAAACAGTTGAATTCAGGAGGGCACCTGCGGCTGCTGTCCAGGTGAATGGAAGAGAATCAGATCATTAGGTACCCAGATGCAATTGTAACAGAAAACTGCAGCACTCTCCAGCCTTGATCCTTAATGCTTTATTTCACCAAAACAAATGCGACGTTTCGATCAGTGTGATCTTTCTCAAGCAATCTCAGATTGCTTGAGAAAGATCACACTGATCGAAACGTCGCATTTGTTTTGGTGAAATAAAGCATTAAGGATCAAGGCTGGAGAGTGCTGCAGTTTTCTGTTACAATTGCATCTGGATTTGGGGAAGCATAGGACTGACTTCTGACACAGCGAGCACCACCACAGTAAGGAACAATCAATATTTTCTGTAATGCTGCTACATTTTTTCTTTCTTAGATACCCAGATGGTGACCATGGGCCCCCCTAGTCAAGTTTTCCTGTAGGGTCTATGGCCAGTCCCAACCCTGACTATATGTTGCGCCATTCTTCTATTAATAATACTTGATGTTAAAGGGGTTATCCCATGAATAATGTAAAAAATGAAAATCCAACATCAAATAGTCCATTACAATACATTTGTAACAAAGCTAGAACCAGCCCTGTACCTCACATGGATCCAGAGATCTCCTCATTCATTGCTCTGCTACATTTATATCAAGTTGACAGCCCAAGGGTAGTGTCTTTTCTGCTGCAGCTCATGAGGTGTGTCCATGTCCTCCCTATAACAGCTCAGGAGGTGTGTCCATGCCCTCCCTATAACAGCTCAGGAGGTGTGTCCATGCCCTCCCTATAGCAGCTCAGGAGGTGTGTCCATGCCCTCCCTATAACAGCTCAGGAGGTGTGTCCATGCTCTCCCTATAACAGCTCAGGAGGTGTGTCCATGCCCTCCCTATAACTGCTCAGTAGGTGTGTCCATGCCCTCCCTATAACAGCTCAGGAGATGTGTCCATGCCCTCCCTATACCAGCTCAGTAGGTGTGTCCATGCCCTCCCTATAACAGCTCAGGAGGTGTGTCCATGCCCTCCCTATAACAGCTCAGGAGTGGTGTCCATGCTCTCCCTATACCAGCTCAGTAGGTGTGTCCATGCCCTCCCTATAACAGCTCAGGAGGTGTGTCCATGCCCTCCCTATAACAGCTCAGGAGGTGTGTCCATGCCCTCCCTATAACTGCTCAGTAGGTGTGTCCATGCCCTCCCTATAACAGCTCAGGAGATGTGTCCATGCCCTCCCTATACCAGCTCAGTAGGTGTGTCCATGCCCTCCCTATAACAGCTCAGGAGGTGTGTCCATGCCCTCCCTATAACAGCTCAGGAGTGGTGTCCATGCCCTCCCTATAACAGCTCAGGAGTGGTGTCCATGCTCTCCCTATAACAGCTCAGGAGTTGTGTCCATGCTCTCCCTATAACAGCTCAGGAGGTGTGTCCATGAGGAACAGCACAACACAGAGGTATGGGAAGACATGCTCCTAAATTTTTAATTCATAGGGAACAATCAATATTTTCTGTAATGCTGCTACATTTTTTCTTTCTTAGGTACCCAGATGGTGACCATGGGCCCCCCTAGTCAAGTTTTCCTGTAGGGTCTATGGCCAGTCCCAACCCTGACTATATGTTGTGCCATTCTTCTATTAATAATACTTGATGTTAAAGGGGTTATCCCATGAATAATGTAAAAAATGAAAATCCAACATCAAATAGTCCATTACAATACATTTGTAACAAAGCTAGAACCAGCCCTGTACCTCACATGGATCCAGAGATCTCCTCATTCATTGCTCTGCTACATTTATATCAAGTTGACAGCCCAAGGGTAGTGTCTTTTCTGCTGCAGCTCATGAGGTGTGTCCATGTCCTCCCTATAACAGCTCAGGAGGTGTGTCCATGCCCTCCCTATAACAGCTCAGGAGGTGTGTCCATGCCCTCCCTATAGCAGCTCAGGAGGTGTGTCCATGCCCTCCCTATAACAGCTCAGGAGGTGTGTCCATGCTCTCCCTATAACAGCTCAGGAGGTGTGTCCATGCCCTCCCTATAACAGCTCAGTAGGTGTGTCCATGCCCTCCCTATAACAGCTCAGGAGATGTGTCCATGCCCTCCCTATACCAGCTCAGGAGGTGTGTCCATGCCCTCCCTATAACAGCTCAGGAGTGGTGTCCATGCTCTCCCTATACCAGCTCAGTAGGTGTGTCCATGCCCTCCCTATAACAGCTCAGGAGGTGTGTCCATGCCCTCCCTATAACAGCTCAGGAGTGGTGACATGCTCTCCCTATAACAGCTCAGGAGGTGTGTCCATGAGGAACAGCACAACACAGAGGTATGGGAAGACATGCTCCTAAATTTTTAATTCATAGGGAATGCAGGTATTTTCTAAAACGGAGATGTCAGGAGAGGTGACAGGTACCCTTCACTAAACTTGCCCGTGTCCAGTCCTTCCTCAGTCAAGTGTTGTCTGGAGAATCCCTTTAAAAACAGGGAATTTGCCATTCAGAATATACGCTGCAGGGAAGACATTTCTAAGTCTGCTATGTATCTGTGAATAGACACTTATTCATTTTAATGTGCATTTCATTTTCAGATTACTTTACATTATAGCAAAATACCAAAAAAAATGAATGCACAGGCTTTAAAATGCCATCTCTGCCTTCAGTATAAATATGATTATTGTATATTACTTTCCCTCTCATTAGTCATTTAGCACCCCCTGCCTCTGCATCGTCTATAGCCTTGAATGTTTTATGACTTTTCCTGTGTTTGAGTTTTGTATCTCATATCCTGCAAAGAATAAAACATGACGCTGTGAGTGATACACTGCTTAGGGGGACCCGAGGTTCTCACTATCGTCTTGAGCATCCTGGGGATTACAGTGCAGCATTAACCTTTTATGTTGCCTTTAGTCCTTACTGTAGGTACAGCTATCTCATTTTTAGGGATGTCATCGGATCCAGTGAGCACTTGCTGCATGTTCTCGATGATGGATATCCACTAAAGCTTGATACATCTATTGTATTCTGCTTCCTCGTAAAGCTGCCGCGTTTCAGGCGTGTTCATCCACTTATTTACCAATTCCGTCATGTAGATTGTTTACTCGTAAAAACTTGGCTAATTTTGCAGGCTGTTTCCTGGATTATAGCGTGGAGAAATTCAAAGACACGTTGGGTGTCAGTATTTATTTATGGGGCGATAGTTCTTAATTTGTGTGATACTTGCTAAGAGATTCTAGAAGAGTTGGGAAAAAAAAGGCAACAGTACTGCCGCGAATGGCACGCAGGGAAGAAATGAACAGAGCATTTAGGACTGTGAAACTTTTCGAAAATAACTTTTAGTGATTTAAGAATAGAAATAAGTGGCCGTGACATTTGTGTGAAGCCTGTTGTAGAAGCCTTGTTGGCCAAGGAGGATTGTAAAAGATGGGCTCACGCAGCCTGCGTGCCTCAGAGACTCTTCCTCTAGTGGTGTCCTTGCAATCGTTTCAGACTTTGCTTCATAGCCAATGCTCAAGTTCTGCAATTCACTTAAACTTTGTTCAAGTTTTATTTTTACAGGATGTAACATATCTCCAGTCGCCCTGTCATTGTCAAATTCAGGGTACTTTCACACTTGCGGCAGAATGATCCGGCAAAACGTATGCCAACTGATGGCATTTGTAAGACCGATCGGGATCCTGATCCGTCTTACAATTGCATTGAAATGCCAGATCCGTCTTTCCGGTGTCATCTGTAAAAACAGATCCGGCATTTATTTATTTTTCACCTTTTTTTTCGGTCTGCGCAACGGATCCGGCATTCCGGTAGTTTGAATGCCGGGTCTGGCACTTATACATTCCTATGGAAAAAAATGCCGGATCAGGCAAGTGTTCTTTTATTTTTTTGGGCCGGAGATAAAACCGTAGCATGCTGCGGTATTATTTCTGTCCTGATCAGTCAAAAAGACTGAACTGAAGACATCCTGATGCATCCTGAACGGATTACTCTCCTTTCAGAATGCAGTAGGATAAAGCTGATCAGTTCTTTTCCGGTATAGAGCCCCTAGGACGGAACTCTATGCCGGAAAAGAAGAATGTGAAAGTACCCTTATATCAGTGTTTTCAACCCATGGTAGGAATATGTATTTTTAAATGGGTTGTCTGAGTAAAATAAAAATTTCCTGCGCTGTACTCCAATCCTCACCATTATTTGATTTTGTGGCTGCAGCGTTGATGTTCCGTGTGCACAGGTCACTGGTGCAGCCAATTCACTGGTCTCAGCAGTGATGTCCCATGTACTACTGAAGCCAGTGATTGGCTGCACGGTGACCTGTCAGCACAGAACATCACCGCTGCAGCCATGAAGAGGTCACCAGCATGCGGGAAGGACCAGAGCACAGCTCTGGTGGAAGCAGCGGAGTAAAGGGGTAAGTATTGATTCTTTTGTTATCCGAGTCCATTAATAGGGGATGCCCCTTTAATATTTGCATAGGAGGGAATAGAAAAGAAAACAGAAACATCTGCGCAGTTAGTTTGTTTTTTGACTGGTTTACACCTTGTGACAATTGAACTTTGATGAGTTCACACTTCAGTTATTTGGTCAGTTATTTCCATCAGTTATTACGAGCCAAAACCAGTAGTAATGATTGCACCTATTCTGACCAAATAACTGAAGTGTGAACTCAGCCTTATACTTGTAAGGTTGCCATTTTGATGCAGTTTTTAGATCCAAAACCAGTAGTAAAAATGCTTTTTATATTTTCCTCCCTTGAAAACTGCACCAAAATGGCACATGTGAAGTACCATCAGGCCTAAGGATGCCAATACATGGTGCTTGTCATGGTTAGCATGTACAGATGAAGCACAACAATTGGTGGTTATCTGCGTGTAGGTACCGCGGCTCAGCCACAACGTGTTCAGGCACAGTATGCAAAAGTATGGGCACCCCTGTTCACAATCACCGCAAAAACAACCGTTCTTGTTCACTGCCATTTTTTTATTACATTTCAAACTGAGAAAATGGCAACCTGAAACTACCTCAAAAGGTGCGAGCTGTAGGTTTTACCATGGCCCTCATAGTCCCCTAATCTGAACATCAGTGACAATATGTGTATAGACCTCAAAAGAGCAGGGCATGCAAGACAGCCCAGGAATCTCACAGAACTGGAAGACTTTTGCAAGCAGGAATGGATGAAAATCCCTCAAACAAGAATTGAAAGACTCTTGACTGACTACAAAAGGCATTTACAAGTTGTGACATTTGCCAAAGGGGGTTCTACTAGGTACTAACCTAGCAGGTTGCCCAAAGATTTTCTTTGAGCTCTTTTCCATTCTTGTTACTTTGAAAATGTAAAAGATGGAAAAAATAAATGTTTTTGCTTATAATACACAGGGAATGTGTCATCTTTAACTTTATGCCTTTTGGAGATCATTTTTATCTTGCTTAACTGTTCCAGAATTGTATGCTTTGATTCAGAGTGAACTTTTACTTCTTTGTACAAGTGCCCCAGATATGCACTCCATTTGTACAGGGAAATATAGGATCCTCATTCTTATGATTTGTGGGTGTGCTATTGGTTGGACCACCCCAGCTCTTCTATATGGACAACTGTGCTTGGTATTACAGCATATATTTAAAGGCTATGTATATCTTCGGGGACAATTTTTTAATTATTGCATTTTACTCATTTGGGGCAAAAATATATTTTTTAAATTGCTCTTTAATTAAAATATTGAGCTGTTCTGTCACAAAGGTTTAACTGTTTAGTTGACTGTGAATCTAGAAAAAAAGAAAAAATGATACAGCACTCCTAGCTTATTCCCAAAAATGATTTGGTGCGCTCCACACTTGGGGTCGGATCCTGAGTGACCCTTGTATAACATTAAAAAATGAAAAAGAGGCAGCACTCTTACTTGCGGACTGCAAACTATGTATTAAAAGTTCCCATTTTTTCTTGCAAATAGGAATGCTGCCTCTTTTTCATTTTTTTACATTATTCAAGGGTCACTTTAAGCTGGGTGCATCATACTTTTCACTTTAACGTTGTGCTGTCATCTAATAAACCTTATCTTTAAATTACAAAAAGGTGATAAACGCTTATGTAAAGGGATATTCCCATCACATACAATGGGGGCATATCCCCAGGATATGCCCCCATTGTCTGATAGGTGCGGGTCCCACCTCTAGGACCCGCACTTACAAGGAGAACAGAGCGGGGAGAGCTATGGCTGGAGGACCCCGGGTTTCCCAGGGTCCGTCCACCACCAAACGCTGCTCCCCGCTGCTCCCATACAAGTGAATGGGAGCGCACCGTGCACGAGTGGCCCCTGCTCCTATTCATTTCTATGGGGAAGACGGGAATAGCCGAGCCAGTGCTCGGCTATTTTCACCAGCCCCATTGAAATGAATGGAGTACAGCTGCACATGCGCAGTGTGCCCTCCATTAATTTTCCCGCTCCGTTCTCCTTGTAGGTGCGGGTCCTAGAGGTGGGACCCGCACCTATCAGACAATGTAGGCATATTCTAGTGATATGCCCCCTTTGTATGTGATGACAAAACCCCTTTAAGCCATATGTTATCAGTAAGATAAGAATTGAGCTATAATAAGTGTTTATAAGGTCAGAGATAAGGAAACTCAAGGCTGCACAGTGGTTCAAAATATATTTTTAATAAAGAGCAATTGAAAAAATGAGTACAATGCAATAATAAAAAAATGCCCTCCAAAGTTTTCTACAGCCTTTAAAGGCCTCGTGCACACAATGCTGTCTGCATCTGTATGTCCATTCCGCAAATTATAGAACTATTTTGGGCTGCAAAATGCGGTCCATGGACCCTTTGAATTTAATAGGTCTGCAAAAAAAAAAAAGTGCAGATGGCACACGCATGGTATCTGTATTTTGCGAATTTGCAGACCACAAAACTGATAGTCATGTGCATAAGACCTAAGTAAGACTGGATGAGAAGCAGGCACCTCCGCTTGTGCAGATTAGTTGTTATACCTTTGTAAACAAAGAAAACCTCTTGGGTTTGAACCCCACCAATTTAAAGAAACACTTTGTTCAAAAGGGGTATGACGCAGTAATTTAAGCAGGATACTCTTTCTCTTTGGGGAGATTTCTAGCTGACATAGTAAAAATTAGCTCTCCTGCAGGAGAAGAAAACTGTCTCTCTAAAGCCACCTATAGGTAGATGCCTTACAAGTGTCCAGATGGTTGCCTCTGTCTTTTGGAGAAGACTCTGGCCTTGCTAAAATCCTTAGTCATGTTTCAAGGTTCTTTAATGGGTCAGCTACTTATAGGTGGCTTCAAAGAGACGGCTTACTTCCTTCTGGAGGAGAGCTAATTTGCATACAAGAATTCTGTGATTGCCAAACTAAGAATCCCTATCATGCACCTCCCTTTTCAGGCGCTGCACTAGATATAGCACATTGTATAGGTTTTACTTAGAGTAGTCCTTTAAACCTGCAGTTGGAAACATTTCAGTTTATTTTTCGCGGACAAATCAGGGGTGCGTCATAGCATGATCCTTTCTGTGCAGTATGACCTGTATGCTCTTGAGCGAACGTCTTGAATAATAAGTCTAGGCTAGTTTCACACCTGTGGTAAAGCTATCCGGCAGGCTGTTCCGGCAGAAGAACAGCCTGCCAAAATTCACCGGATACTGCCTTGCACTGCCAGACCCCATTGACTATAATGGGGTCCAGATGGTTTCCGTGATGAGCACTGTGTTTTGGTTTGGGTCGAAATCCGGTGTTCATGCCGGACACCAGCCAAATACCTGTCGGATCCCATTATAGTCAATGGGGTCTGGCAGTGCTTGGCAGTATCCGGCTAGGCCAGATATGGTGAACAGCCTGCCGGATAGCTTTACTGCAGGTATGAAACTAGCGTAACAATTACTGTACTACATTTAACATCACGGCAAAGAATAATCAAGAAAAAATCAAACCTAACCGTCTTCTAGAACTAGAATTTTGAGTCTATAGTCCTGTATGTCATTTCTCTTGGTTAGTGCTATGAACTATTTATAGGTTGCCAATGTATGTTACTTACAGAAGAGAGAGTAGGGGAAATAAGAGCGTAGATGCTTCACACAGCCATCAAGGGATTGACATGCTTCATTAATATATGCATGCATTAATGCTGGTGCAATAAAACTTTCAAAATTGACTTGGCGTGAGATTATCTTATTTAGGGCAACCTAAAATTCTTTGAAAACGAGCCATATGCCTTTGCTTGACTTTGAATTTCTGGTTGGGTAAATATATTGTCAGTTGACAAACCTGCATGTATTATTACTCTAATATTCATATCTATAGAACTTGTACTGTATTAGGGTATAGTCCTATGACCGTGGAAAACGGCTATGTGGCTGCCATTATTTTTTTTTTTTACTGCTGTCACACGGCTGTTTTCAGAATCATTGCAGTTTATGGGGATATTCATGTGGCCAGTTAATAGCCGCTGTCAAAAAATAGGGCATGTCCTATAGTTAGCCATTTTGATGGCCAAACATACCTCCATTGAAATCAGTGGGCCTGTTTTTAACAGCCGCTTAGACAATAGTGCATCTGTCTAAAGACTGTTAAAACGAGTACATGAGCGGTTCGTAAGCCAGGTAATAAAATAAAAAAATACCTATGGTATGAGAAGTACCACTTGCTCCACACTGGAGGCAACAGGACCTGACGCTCCCGTGACGTCACGTGATCAGGTCCTGCTGCTTCCAGTGCGGAGCGAGCATTCCCACGAGTGCCTGTAGTGAGTTTTATTTTATTTTATATTTGTTGGTACAATCAATACAGGGAGCTATTATAGATACTGAGGCACATCTGGGGGCTATTATAGGTACAGGTGGCCATTATAACTGTTAGGGGCACAAATGTGGGCATTATTTATACTGGAGGCACAATGTGGGGCATAATATATAATAGGGCCACTGCAGGGTTTGCGGTTTAAAAAAATAAAATAAAATTCATCTGTTTTTAACATCCATTTGTACCAGACATTAAAAATGGTTGCAAAATGGACAGAAAGTGGATGCTAAATGGCCATGAAAAATGGACAGTTTATCAGTTTTTGCATTGCTTGAATGTACCCTAATACAGAAGACGCATCCATATTTATAATATGGTGACCCAGCATGAATTTTCTAACACTGTGACTGGGTTACACAGATTAAAGGTTATCTATCATTTTAGCAAACTGCTGACATATTTTAGTGATGTGACAAAAGTTTTGATAGGTGGTGGTTCGGGTGCTGAGATCCCCACCAGTTGCTAAAACAGACAGGTAGAAGACCTCAGATGGGCACTGTGCCCCTTCAATCTTTTTGGCTTTCTTAGCAAGCAGTGTACAGATTCATCAAAAGTCCATTATTTTTACACCACCCCTGCCACTCTACGAGCAGAGCCAAGCAGATTAAAGCGCAACTGGTTCTGTTCTATCCATGTTAAACACCCTGGTGTAGCAAGCAATATAGAGAAGTATCGAATCCCTTCAAATCCAATAAATTAAGTAAAGAATAGGCATCCATATCTATACAAATCAACCAAGAATAGCGTCTTTCTTCTGAGCCAAGAGTTAAGTTGGCAAGTCCTTTCTGATTTCAGCCTCAATATCCTTCAGTTTGCATTGTTTTAGGGTTCTCTGCCCTCATCAGTGCAGGGTAAGCTTTGCTCGTGGATCAGAAGGAAGAGACATGAGCAAAGCCTAACAGAAATTAAGGGGCAGAGCAGTGGAGGTCTCAGCACCTGGAATCCCACGAATCGAAGCTTCTGACAAGTCATTGTGACATGTCAGAAGTTTGTTAAAATATCCCTTTAAGTACAATATAAGGATGTAACTGTGCCTTCTCATACGATCTGTGGACAGTTGTTTTATGCTAATCCTTTAGAAGAGAGAATATTAAACTCTATTGTCTAATATGATGGAAACAAACTCATACCTACTTAAAATAGTATTTTTGGGCTGGATAGATGAAGAATGATTTGAGTCTCCCACCAACTCCCATTCCTCCTCACTGCACAACCACAGTGAAGAGGATTTTAAATGGAGTGGTGGCCAGGCATCAGAAGTGCTACTCCATTCAAAGCTTAGGAGAATGATGCAAACAGCCAAGTGGGGCATAGATGGTTTCTGTCAGTCCCATAGATATTGGAAGTCAGTTGCAAAATCTTTCCACCAGGTTTTTGGAGTAAAAGTGTAGCAAAAATTAGAGCAAAGGGCACTTTATGCAAAAATGTTGTGTTTTCTGCTGCTCTTGTGACTTAAAAAAAAAAAAGTAGACAGAGCTTGGTGGAAGGGGAACATCGGCCTGACACATTTACAACAATTTAAAATTACAAGTGGGTTCCTGACTGGAGTAGATTTCAGTTTCTGGGGCATAGACAACAGAAGATGTGAGACATTTATTAAGAATTGTGTGTCTCTTAATAAATTGGGCAGATTTTCCTCCAGAAGGCTTTTTACTAAGAATGCCATGTGAAATGCCAGTCTTTGATAAATGGTCCCCATTGTGCAATAAAGAGGAACGGGGACAGTTGGGACTCTGGTTCTAGTGATCGGTGGGGCCCCCAACAATCGGATAATCATCAGTTTTTGGTGCTCATTTTAGGCAGCAAACACCAGTTCCAGATGTTGCATGGAAGTCTACAGCAGGTAGTAAACCACACTATACGGTCAAAAATGCCTCCAAAAACACCACTAAAGTGAGGCCTTGTTTTTTTATTGCCTGTTTTCCGTAGGAACAAAAATGTATGTGAAAGAAGCCTAAGACCACATGCACATGACTGATGACATCTGGGTGCTGTCTTTTTATTTTTTATTTTTTGCAGACCCATAGAAATGAATGGGTCCATGTGCGAACCACAAAAAATGGTGCAGATACAAAATACGGTCATGTGCATGAGGCCTAAAGATGAAGACAATGGCTCTTCATACTTGTAATAATCTAAATAACTAAATTTAGTGCATTTAAAGGGAACCTGTCACCGGGATTTTGTGTATAGAGCTGAAGACATGGTTTGCTAGATGGCCGCTAGCACATCCGCAATATCCAGTCCCCATAGCTCTCTGTGCTTTTATTGTGTAAAAAAAAACGATTTGATACATCTGCAAATTAACATAAAAGAGTCATATCTTACTTGTATGACCAGAGAAGAGTCATATTTTCAAGCTCTGACTCATCTCAGGTTCATATGCATATGTATCAAATCGTTTTTTATACACAATAAAAGCACACAGAGCTATGGGGACTGGGTATTGCGGATGTGCTAGCGGCCATCTAGCAGCCCATATCCTCAGCTCTATACCCAAAATCCCGGTGACAGGTTCCCTTTAAAATGTCATTAGTCCTTCATCAACCAGTGAGTACATCAGAGACTCCATCTACATGCTGACAAATCAGTATCACCATGAGGTTGCCCATAACAAAAGTTTTAGTCTGCCTGTGTGTGTATATATATAATATTGTTGGGACTTTAGGACAGTTTTCTATGTAAGACAGATGTTTGGAGACTACCACAGAGGTTCTCAGGTAGGAACTAGGAGAGTAGTCACTTTATTATTATTACCAGTGGGTTCCTAGGGTCCACTAAAGGAAATGATTCTCAGAGCTCACCCTCTAGCACATTTATTCAGAACGTACACACACCAACTTTTAATTATACTGTACACTTTATAATTATTGGACACACAGAACATTGTCAGTAAGGTCCAAAAGGTTATTTGTGAATCAACTCGAAAGGAGCGAATATGAGAGATGTTCTTAAGCTGAAATCGGCAGGTGGAGGTGAGAGTTTGGATGTGTAGCAGACCTGTGAGACTGGGATTCTGGGTAGCAGGGAAGTAAAATGTGGGCCAGAGAGGTAGATTTGAGTGTCGTCAGCATAGAGGTGGTAGTGGAAGCCATGGGACTCTATGAACTGTCCCAGACCGAATGTATAAAAGGAGAAAAGTAGGGGAACCTGGACAGAGCCTTTAGGGACACAACAGAGAGGGAGCGTGATGAGGAGGTGGTGGATGAATAGGAAATATTGAAGGTTCTGTTGGTGAGGTACGAGGAGTTCCAGGAGAGGGCCAGGTCTTTGATGCAGAGGGAAAAGAGGGTTTGTAAGAGGAGAGAGTGGTCAACAGTATGAAAGACAGAGGACAGGTCAAGAAGGAGGAGCACAGAGTAGTGATGTTTAGCTTTTGGAAGTTAGCAGATCATTGGTGACTTTGGTTAGGGCAGTTTCAGTAGAATGATTGGGTCTGAAGCCAGATTGCAGCTGATCAAAAAGTGAGTGGGGTGAGCGGTGGGAGGACAGTTCGAGATGCTATTGCTTTGCTTGGTCAGATATCAGATCAGTGGGAGTCCAACACCTGGCAACCCCACCGATATATGACCTTAAATTGTGTCCACCATGAGGCACTTAGCTCCTGACTGCGTACTGTCTTATAATTAAGTTATGTATATAAAGTATGCAGTAATTCCCAAGCTCCCTCTAGTGGTGGCTGCAGACAGCCAGAAGGTTACCATCTGTAAGTTCTGAATTAAAATTGAGCTCTGACTGCTATAAAGATATATTCAGGCCAAAATTGTTAACGGAAACAAACTGGTGTTCATGGATGGATATTTACTTTAAATGGAACCGTCTCATCAGGAATCAGGCTCCCTAGCTTGCCACCAACCCATTATCCAGGACTGTAATAGGTTCCCAGTGACGTTCATTTATTTACTGGCAGTTGCAGCATTGTGCAGAAAAATACAGGCTGTATTCCCATGTCTGTATAGAGTCTTAGGGATGGAGGCATTTCATTCCTGACTTGATTGATGTCCTGCAGGCCAAATACATCATCATAAGTCGACTCAATTGGCATCTAGCGCATGCACATTGCACCGTTGTAACCAAGACCAATACACTTTGCTTCACTGTGCATGTGCCAGCTGTTGCTTGTGTTTACAAGTCCAGTCTGTGGGAAATCAGTATAATGGCTCATGCAGGCGAACCAATCGGGCGTGGGCTTTGTGCCCTTGCTGCAGACTGCAAATATCGGTCTGTAATGCACAGGTACTAGCCGTATGTACTCTGTGCTGCGGATGTGAGCCCATTAACTTGACATGTCCTACAGTATCTTTTGCTGTGCGGAGGCATGGACCCAAAAGCCTGTGGAAGCGCTTTGGAGTCACAAGGAACTGTTACTGTCCTGGATTGCAGGTTAGTGATGGTTTAAAGGGAATGTGTCATCAGAAAATTACCTATTAGTTAAATCATGTTTTTATGTTTAACATATTCTTACAGAATTCTTAGTGATATTATTTTAAATTTTTCATGTCAATATCTATATTTTGACAAAAACCATAAAATCCTGCAGTTTTCACAATGGCCACTAAGCCTAATAATTGGCGCCACTTCTTGGTCTGTACAGATCACTTTACTGCAGTTACCTGCTTATCTATACACAGAGGTTCTATTATTAGAAATCAGGATCCACCATTCACAATGTGATTGTCAAATCTTATCTATTCAGCACAGGTCACAGAACATGCCTAGAAAACGCTCCCATAGAAATCTATGAGGTCCCCTCCTGACTATTGTGTTTTTGGACCATGGGGCTGCCGTGAAGCAATTCAATTTCAATGCTTTGTAAATGCTGTTGAGAACATCTCAGGCAAGATGGCCGCCCCCATAATAATGTTCAGGAAATAGAATTTAAAAATCTGTAACCAGAAAATAAAAAGAGATTAGAAAAAAAGGATGTGAGTCACTATCTGGTTTTAACGGGTAGATAACATTTTTGGAAACACATTTCCTTTAAAGGCCTATTTCCTAATGACAGGTTCACTTTAATGTCATACATGGACATATTTCATTCAATGATGAGACCATATCCAAGCTGTGTAGGGAGCAGTAATAAATATTCTACATGATTATTGTTCAAAAGAGGTTTACAACAGCTTACATCTGAGCCTTTTACTTATCATCTCTCTGGGTAGATGTGAGTCATTGTCCTCGTATGGACACTTGTCATTTAGACTCCATGCTGTTGTGGCCAAGGACAATTCAGACATGTAACTCCAAGCTGGTCAGGGCAGAGTAGAGTTTTTGGGATACCAAATTTTTTGTTTGCTTTCGATACCATAAAAAAGGTATTGCGATACTCGATACCATTCGATATCATGTAAAAAAATGAAAACACCTAAAAACCCATGTGCATTCCGCATTTGAAAAAATGGCGAATCGCGCAGTTTTTATTTATTTATTTTTCTGTTTCGGCGTTCACCGCATAGATTTTTTAAATATTTTAATAGTTTGGACTTTTCGGATGTGGCGATATGTGATATGTTTATTTATTTATTGTTTATATATTTTATATGTAAAATTGGGAAAGGGGGTGATTTATACTTAATATTTTTTAATTATTTTTTTTTACTTTTTATTTAATAACTATTTCCCCCCTTAGGGGCTAGAACCGGGAATCTTTTTATCCCTTGTCCTATTCACCCTAATAGAGCTCTATCAGGGTGAATAGGACTTCAGCAGGGAGCTGACCATGGCAGCCAGGGCTTGAGTAGGTCCTGGCTGTAATGGTAACCGATCGGAGCCCTGGGGCTCCGATCAGAAGCTGCCACTGCCACCAATGGGGAGGGGAAGGGACCCTGTGATCACTGGCACCAATGATTTTAATACTGAGGGGGTTGAGGGGGGGGCTCACTGTGCCACCAGTGTTTTTAATACTGGGGGGGGGGGGTTGAGGGGGCAGGGTGCACTGCACCACCAATGATAATTAACCTTTAACACAGTAGGTGGGTGCAGGCAGCAGATCAGCGGCAGTTAACCCCTCAGGTGCTGCACCTGAGGGGTTAACTGCCGCTGATCGCAGCTCCCTGTCAGAGGCTATGTGATTCTGCTGCCGGCATCTGCCTCCTGTATTAAATGTTAAAGACGACCTTTCATGGGTTCGGACTTTAAGTAGCAGGCTACATAGAGCAGCGCCCAGGGATCTCCCTGCACTTACTATTATTTCTGGGCGCTGCTCCGTTCGCCCGCTGTAGCCCAGGTACCGTATCCTGCTCCGTATTCTAATTACTACTATCGGAGCAATGGGGAGAAGACATAAGCTTCTCTCCTGTGCGTTCCTTCTCCCTGGCTGTAGTGCTGTCCAATCGCAGTGCAGAACGTCACAGCCAGGGAGAAGGAACGCCCAGGAGAGAAGCTTATGTCTCCTGCCCATTGCTCCGATAGTAGTAATTGGCATATGGAGCAGGAGACAGTAACGGGGGCACAGCAGGTGAACGGAGCGGTGCCCAGGAATAATAGTAAGTGCAGGGAGATCCCTGGGCGCCGCTCTATGTAGCCTGCTACTTAACAAAGTCCTGACCCATGAATGTCCTCCTATCATTGGTGGCGCAGTGCACCCGCCTCTCTCTCTTTATTCCCCTGTGCTGCTGAGGGAACATGAGCGCGCTGACAGCAGCGCGCTCATGTTCTGTGATACTAGACTGCGCAGCAGCCCAGTATCGAAGAAATGGAAATCCCGGTATCATATCGATACCGGGACAAAAGTATCGATTGGGTATCGAAATTTCGATACCCGTAACAACCCTAGGGCAGAGTGTACAAAATATCACCTCCCTGCAGAGGACTAGGTCTTGTAACAGCTAACAACACTTGTGACGTATTGTACCAACTACGGCCAGTGTTCGATCAGTGATTGTGAGCTAAAACGAGGAGTAGAGCCTCCTCAGACATAAGGCATAAGGGAAAGATCTGCTCCTGTTCTGTCTTTCTTACCCACACCAGTTTTTGGCTTACAATCACCAATGGAAAACACTGACCAAATATCGACATGTCCATGTCCGTGATGACATCCATATCAAGGACAGTGGGTTATCCGTGAAGATGTCCATAAAGGATCTGTGTTTGATCTCCTTGTGTTATCCATATTCTACATATGGAAAATTAGTTTCCAGAGCATCTTCTAGCAGTGGTCCATGAAAGAACACTAAGGCCATCCATGCTGTGTCTATGGTTTTCACAGACCAATAGACTTCAGTGGGTGTATTTGGTCCACATCATGAACCAGACTGGTGATTGTTTCCATGATTTTCCATTGACCCACAGTCAGTGGAAAATCACTGATGTATAAATATTTGCATCAAAATCAAGGGATCCGTGTGCTGTCCGTGGAGAACATGTCTGTGATTTGCTGAGGTGTGAAAGAGGCCTATTACATTTTCACATCCCACCGTCCATTCCCTAGCAAGGCCCATAGATCTCTTGGCCAAAGACGGGATAAATATGTCCCTTTCCCAGTCAATAACTTACAGATAAAAATGGTAAACACAGTAAAATATTTATGACTTGAATAAAACAAAGCATTTCGTGCGGAATATTACTGTGTTTTGATAAAAACTTTAGCAAAACTCTTCTCTGCACATAAATGCCTTTTGGGAAAATATCGGGTGACTTAAAACGGAATATTATTCTCAAAGTGAAATTGTTAAACAGAAGATGGTTCCAGCATTTTAGCAGCTGTCACCTTCTATCATTTAAGAAGCCTGTAGATACATTTTTGAAGTAAGCAAAGTTTTTTCATTTGGTAATTTTTTTTTATATTTATTTTTTTACCTACCTCCACCATAGAATGATTGTTGCTGATTTACTGAATTGTGGCAATTGTGTTTGCAAATAGAGACAGCTGGCGAGTCAGAATTTATACCACTAGAGAAATCTAGTGCGAAAATTATATCAGAATAGTAAGGACATTATAAAATGCACCTTTTGGTTAGATACATGTGTTTCCCCTTTGAAGATTTTTTATTTGTTCATTTGTTAAGCATTTCCCTTTTTTGAGAATTAAAGGGGTATTTCATTTATATTAACTTATCCCCTATCCATAGAATAGGTAACAAATGATTGGTGGAGGTCCTACCAATCACAAAATGAATAGAGTGGCCGGTCGGATATGCAGGCAGCCGCTCTATTCATTTCTGTGGGAGTTCCAGAGATAGCCAAGAGGGAAAGGCAACTCTCACTCTGCTGATCATGGAGAAGTGGGAAACAGTAAAAAGCAAACCTGGTCTGACTAATTTTGACCTAAGAATGTGGACCCCTTAAAGGGGTTGTCTCACTTCAGCAAGTGGCATTTATCATGTAGAGAAAGTTAATACAAGGCACTTAATAATGTGATGTTATTATCCATATTGCTTCCTTTGCTGGCTGGATTCATTTTTCCATCACATTATACACTGCTTGTTTCCATGGTTACGACCACCCTGCAATCCAGCAGCGGTGGTCGTGCGTACACACTAAAGGAAAATGCGCCGGCATCTCTGGTGGCCGGGATCACGGGAGTGAGTATAGGCCGGCCCCTTTTCCTACAGTGTGCAAGCACGACCATCGCTGCTGGATTGCAGGGTAGTCGTAACCATGTAAACAAGCAATGTATAGTGTGATGAAAAAATTAATCAAGCCAGCAAAGGAAGCAATATGGACAATAACAATACATTAGTAAGTGCCTTGTATAACCTTTCTCTACATGATAAATGCCATTGACTGAAGTGAGACAGCCCCTTTAACCACCTCTGGACCGCCTAACGCAGGATCGCGTTCCGGAGGCGGCTGTCCTAGGCAGAGTCACGCATCTATGTGACACACGAGATTTCCTGTGAACGCGCGCACACAGGATCGGAAGGTAAGCGAGTGGATCTACAGCCTGCCAGCGGTGATCGTTCGCTGGCAGGCTGTAGATGCGATTTTTTTAACCCCTAACAGGTATATTAGATCTAACCCCTAACGGGTATAACAGCGTCTAATATACCTGCTACCTAGTCCTCTGGTGGTCCCTTTTGCTTGGATCGACCACCAGAGGACACAGGCAGCTCTGTAATAAGTAGCACCAAGCACCACTACACTACACCCCCCCTGTCATTTATTACCCCCTTATGAACCCCTGATCACCCCATATAGACTCCCTGATCACCCCCCTGTCATTAATCACCCCCCTGTAAGGCTCCATTCAGATGTCCGTATGTGTTTTACGGATCCATGGATCGGATCCGCAAAACACATACAGACGTCTGAATGGAGCCTTACAGGGGGGTGATCAATGACAGGGGGGTGATCACCCCATATAGACTCCCTGATCACCCCCTGTCATTGATCACCCCCCTGTAAGGCTCCATTCAGACGTCCGTATGTGTTTTGCGGATCCATGGATCGGATCCGCAAAACTCATACGGACGTCTGAATGGTGCCTTACAGGGGGGGTGATCAATGACAGGGGGGTGATCACCCCATATACACTCCATGATCACCCCCCTGTCATTGATCACCCCCCTGTAAGGCTCCATTCAGACGTCCGTATTTGTTTTGCGGATCCGTCGATCCGCAAAACACGGACACTGCGGATCCGCAAAACACATACGGACGTCTGAATGGAGCCTTACAGGGGGGTGAGCAATGACAGGGTGGTGATCACCCCATATAGACTCCCTGATCACTCCCCTGTCATTGATCACCCCCCTGTAAAGCTCCATTCAGACATTTTTTTGGCACAAGTTAGCGGAAATAGATTTTTTATTTTTATTTTTTTTCTTACAAAGTCTCATATTCCACTAACTTGTGTCAAAAAATAAAATCTCACATGAACTCACCATACCCCTCACGGAATCCAAATGCGTAAAATTTTTTAGACATTTATATTCCAGACTTCTTCTCACGCTTTAGGGCCCCTAAAATGCCAGGGCAGTATAAATACCCCACATGTGACCCCATTTCGGAAAGAAGACACCCCAAGGTATTCCATGAGGGGCATATTGAGTCCATGAAAGATTTAAATTTTTGTCCCGAGTTAGCGGAAAGGGAGACTTTGTGAGAAAAAACTAAAAAAAAATCAATTTCCGCTAACTTGTGCCCAAAAAATATAATTTCGATGAACTCGCCATGCCCCTCATTGAATACCTTGGGGTGTCTTCTTTCTAAAATGGGGTCACATGTGGGGTATTTATCCTGCCCTGGCATTTTAGGGGCCCTAAAGTGTGAGAAGAAGTCTGGGATCCAAATGTCTAAAAATACCCTCCTAAAAGGAATTTGGGCCCCTTTGCGCATCTAGGCTGCAAAAAAGTGTCACACATGTGGTATCACTGTACTCAGGAGAAGTTGGGGAATGTGTTTTGGGGTGTCATTTTACATATACCCATGCTGGGTGAGATAAATATCTTGGTCAAATGCCAACTTTGTATAAATAAAAAAGGGAAAAGTTGTCTTTTGCCAAGATATTTCTCTCACCCAGCATGGGTATATGTAAAAAGACACCCCAAAACACATTACCCAACTTCTTCTGAGTACGGCGATACTTTTTTTCAGCCTAGGTGGGCAAATGGGCCCACATTCCACAGAGAACCTTTCGGATTTCACAGGCCATTTTTTACAGATTTTAATTTTAAACTAATTTGCACGCATTTGGGCCCCTAAAATGCCAGGGCAGTATAACTACCCCACAAGTGACCCCATTTTGGAAAGAAGACACCCCAAGGTATTCCGTGAGGGGCATGGCGAGTTCCTAGAATTTTGTCACAAGTTAGTGGAAAATGATGATTTTTTTATTTTATTTTATTCTTACAAAGTCTCATATTCCACTAACTTGTGACAAAAAATAAAAACTTCCATGAACTCACTCTGCCCATCGCGAAATACCTTGGGGTGTCTTCTTTCCAAAATGGGGTCACTTGTGGGGTAGTTATACTGCCCTGGCATTTTAGGGGCCCAAATGCGTGCAAAGTAGTTTGAAATCAAAATCTGTAAAAAATGGCCTGTGAAATCCTAAAGGTGCTCTTTGGAATGTGGGCCCCTTTGCCCACCTAGGCTGCAGTGTTTTGGGGTGTTATTTTACATATACCCATGCTGGGTGAGATAAATATCTCGGTAAAATACAACTTTTCCCATTTTTTTTATACAAAGTTGGCATTTGACCAAGATATTTATTTTTTGCAGCCTAGGTGGGCAAACGGGCCCACATTCCAAATAGCACCTTTCGGATTTCACAGGCCATTTTTTACAGATTTTGATTTCAAACTACTTTGCACGCATTTGGGCCCCTAAAATGCCAGGGCAGTATAACTACCCCACAAGTGACCCCATTTTGGAAAGAAGAAACCCCAAGGTATTTCATGATGGGCATAGTGAGTTCATGGAAGTTTTTATTTTTTGTCACAAGTTAGTGGAATATGAGACTTTGTAAGGAAAAAAATAAAAATAAAAAAATTCTTAATTTTCCGCTAACTTGTGACAAAAAATAAAAAGTTCTATGAACTCACTATGCCCATCAGCGAATACCTTAGGGTGTCCACTTTCCGAAATGGGGTCATTTGTGGAGTTTTTCTACTGTCTGGGCATTGTAGAACCTCAGGAAACATGACAGGTGCTCAGAAAGTCAGAGCTGCTTCAAAAAGCGGAAATTCACATTTTTGTACCATAGTTTGTAAATGCTATAACTTTTACCCAAACCATTTTTTTTTTTACCAAAACATTTTTTTTTATTATTATCAAAGACATGTAGAACAATAAATTTATATATAGATGTCGTTTTTTGTTGGAAAAATTTTACAAGTGAAAAATTAAATTTTTGGGGATAAATGTCGTTAAATTTCGATTAATAACAAAAAAATGTAAAAATGTCAGCAGCAATAAAATACCACCAAATGAAATCTCTATTAGTGAGAAGAAAAGGAGGTAAAATTAATTTGGGTGGTAAGTTGCATGACCGAGCAATAAACGGTGAAAGTAGTGTAGTGCAGAATTGTAAAAAGTGGTCTGGTCATTAAGGGTGTTTAAGCTAGGGGGGCTGAGGTGGTTAAATACACTGCCTGTCCAAAAATGGATTTAACTAAGCAAATAGTTATGAGCCTCCTATTCGATAATTACTGCATGGACGATTATCTTTCAGCTGGCAACAAGTTATTTAACCCCAACTGGTGCAATGAGTTGCTTCTCATTTCTTAAACAACAAATGTCGAAAGGCACATCTCGTGGTCGTGAAAAAGATGTTAGTCTGTTTGAGAAGGGTCAAATCATTGGCATGCATCAAGCAGAGAAAACATCTAAGGAGATTGCAGAAACTACTAACATTAGGTTAAGAACTGTCCAACGCATTATTAAAAACTGGAAGGATAGTGGGGACCCATCGTATTCGAGAAAGAAATGTGGCGGGAACAAAATCCTGAATGATCGTGATTGGCGATCACTTCGGTTCGGTGAAATCAAATCGAAGAAAAACAACAGTAGAACTCAGGGCTATGTTGAATAGTGAAAGTAAGAGCATTTCCACACGCACAATGCGAAGGGAACTCAAGGGATTGGGACTGAAAAACGGTGTAGCCGTAAGAAAACTACTAATCAGTGAGGCAAACCAGAAAAAAGGGCTTCAATTTGCTAGGGAACATAAAGATTGGACTCTGGAGCAATGGAAGAAGGACATGTGGTCTGATGAGTCAAGATTTACCGTGTTCCAGAGTAATGGGCGCATCAGGGAAAGAAGAGAGGCAGATGAAGTGATGCACCCATGATGCCTAATGCCTACTATACAAGCCTGTGGGGGCAGTGCTATGATCTGGGGTTGGTGCAGTTGGTCAGGTCTAGGTTCAGCAACAGTATGTGCTCCAAGAATGAGGTCAGCTGACTACCTGAACATACTGAATGACCAGGTTATTTCATCAATGGATTTTTTCTTCCCTGATGGCACGGGCATATTCCAAGATTACAATGCCAGGATTCATCGGGCTCAAATTGTGAAAGAGTGGTTCAGGGAGCATGAGACATCATTTTCACACATACATTGGCCACTACAATGTCCAGGCCTTAACCCCATTGAGAATCTTTGGGATGTGCTGGAGAAGGCTTTGCGCAGCAGTCAGACTCTACCATCACCCATGCAAGATCTTGGTGAAAAATTAATGCAACACTGGATGGAAATAAATCTTGTGACATTGCAGAAGCTTATCGAAACAATGCCACAGCGAATGCGTGCCGTAATCAAAGCTAAAGGTGGTCCAACAAAATATTTTTGGTGGCGACTTTTTTTGGGATCGGCAGTTACATTACATTGTCTGGAGACAGGAATCTGATGTACATGACTGAAGTTACTCCAGTTTTAAAGAAATTACACAGCCGCAGTTCCCTTTAAATCATCCCGTTTGCTCTGTATAAGTTAATGGTACACAATTTATGCGATGAGGTTTTTTCTCTCTCTCTTTTCTGTTCCCCATTACATCCTTGTGAAATAAATGCAGAGACAAGTAGTTTTAAGTTGACAATGCTGAATGGCATATTTATTGTATAATTCATTTGGATTACTTGTTTCGCTTTAATTGCTGGCCGTCCTTTCTTATTTATTTATGACTAACAGATATTATGTCAGTGTATCCAGCTGCTTAATGCTTTCTGCCGAAAACAGGTGGCTATCATCATTTGCAGTCAGGTCACTGGAAAGAGAAGGGAGACAATCATGGCAAGGAAGTGAGTGCAGAGTGGAGGGCACACTGAGGGTGGGAGAAGGCAGCGCGGAGCTTGCAGAGTGGGACTTACACAGCAGAAAAGAGGAAATGCTGGAACAATAAGGTGATAATTAAGTGTCAGTAAATATAATTAACATAATCTTACAAGATTATCTTTACTGTTTAATTCTTTCCAAAGTGTATGTTTTTTTTTCTCTCCCTGTTGTCTGGGAATTTGGCCACATACTCCTCGAATTATACTGTGCGTTTTGAATGTCGTATACAAATGCTGCTGACGCTGTTTTCAAGGGCAAATTGGTTTCCAACTTAAAGGAGCACTATGAATAAATCCCCAAAGTACTAGAAGTCTCAACCAGACACAAAAATACACAGGCATTTATCTCAACTTCTTGTTACATAATTATGTCACAGTGCATGGTTTACCCAGTAGCATTGAGAATGCTTTTGTGTACAAGACCTAGGCCGATTTGCGGTCCACATTCTGCGGACAACTACAGGACACGTTACATAGTACATAAGGCCGAAAAAATATATTTGTCCTTCCAGTTCGGCCTGTCATCCTGCAAGTTGATCCAGAGGAAGGCAAAAAAAAAAACTGTGAGGTTGAAGCCAATTTTACCCACTTTAGGGGAATAAAAAATTCCTTCCCGACTCCAATCAGGCAATCAGACTAACTCCCTGGATCGACCCCTCTCTAGTAGCTATAGCCTGTAATATTATTACACTCCAGAAATACATCCAGCCCCTCTTGAATTCCGTTATTGTACTCACCATCACCACCTCCTCAGGCAGAGAGTTCTATAGTCTCACTGCTCTTACCGTAAAGAATCCTCTTCTATGTTTGTGTACAAACCTTCTTTCCTCCAGACGCAGAGGATGTCCCCTCGTCACAGTCCTGGGGATAGATGATGGAAGAGATCTCTGTACTGACCCCTGATATATTTATACATAGTAATTAGATCTCACCTCAGTCGTCTTTTTTCTAAAGTGAATAACCCTAATTTTGATAATCTTTCAGGGTAGTTGCCCCATTCCAGTTATTACTTTAGTTACCCTCCTCTGGACCCTCTCCAGCTCTGCTATGTCTGGCTTGTTCACAGGAGCCCAGAACGTTCTACCTTTTCATGGAACAGACATACAGATATAGAAAGCACACGGATCATCTGTGTGGTTTCCGCATCCATATGTCTGTTCTGCAAAAAGGTAGACTATGTCTGAAAAATGCGGACCATGGACCCATTGAAAACAATGGGTGTGCAAATAAAATATGGACAGCACCTGTATTTTGAGGATCCGCAAACCGGTCATGTCCATGGAGCCTTAAGAAGCTCTTTCTTCACCTTTCATAGCAGGAAGTCCCAGGACATCACTAGCAAAAATCAGCACTTGAAGTAGTTGTCCATGTCTCTGAAATTGAGCAACCCAAAGCCGGCCGGCTGTTGGAGAAACGCTCTTTTGTCCAACAGCTATCCCTTCTGACTGCCCAATAAACATGTACACTAAGAGTATGTAAGAATGCAAGGTTGTTTTAGTAGGGAGAGAGGGACAAAACCTTTCCATATTTCTGTCAGCACCCACCTTTCAACGGAATAATGGACTGGCATATTGGAATACTTGAGGGATGTTTAATAAGTTACCTGAATATGAAAACAAAATTTTCTGAGAAAATTGAATTTTCTACTTTTCAATGTAGTCCCCCTTGACTTGAACACACTTATTCCACTTCACCTTCACTGATCAGATGCCCTCATATTAAAAGGAGACTTCTTGCTGATGCAGGAACCCTGTTACCGGATCTTTGACTGTTTTCTCATCAGGAAATCGTTGCCTATGCAGAAATTTCTTCAGCTTCTGAAAGAGAACGTAATCACTGGGAGCCAGGTCTTGACTATAGGGTGGATGGGCACATGAAGCCACATTCCCTGATAGCAACTTGTGATTTGTAAGTTGGGGCATTGTCATGAAGCAGCAAACACACCTGCCGATAACTTCCCACTGCGTTTCTCTTCGATTGCCTCAAGAAATGCCTTCATTGTTGAAACATAGGTGTCTCCAATAATTGTTTTTTTTTGTGTGGCATGAATTCTAGTAATAAAATACCTTTTGTATCCCTAAAAACTGTTGCCATGATCTTCCCAGCTGACTGCTGCACACAAAATTTCTTTGGAGGTAGTGACCCCTTGTGCTTCCATTGTATGGACTCTTGTTTTTTCTCAGGATCATGGTGGTGGACTCTTGTTTTATCACCCATAATAGTTTCCTGGATTTTCTCTAAGCATGTCTCGATTCTCTTGGCTTAATGGCTGGAGAATTATTTTTTGCTCAGTAGTTTTGCAACATTTGTGACACCCACCGGGTACTGACCTTTGACATCATTAAAACATCATGAATGATATTGGAAACTGTGCCAACTGAAATACCTAATTCATGAGCTATAACACTGACTTTCATCCGACGATCTTCCAAAACCATGGCATCCTGACGATGCTTTGACAAGTCACCCTGAACGGAGGTCATCTTCAATTGATTCCGTACCCTATTTAAACTTCTTGGCGCAATACTTTACTTGGTAGTCTGAAGGTGCATCATCACCATATACAGCAATCATCCTTTCATGGATTTCCTAAGGCTTCTTTTCTTCCTTTGTAATCACAGAACAGAGCTGCACTGCACTGCACTGCACTTCCTGTCACTTCCAGTGCTTTCATTGGACAGAACTGCTGCTGTGTGTGTTGCATGTTCAGACATGGCTCAACCTGCACAGGCAAGCTCAGCGCTCTAACACTGACAGAACATGCTGCGGTAGATAACTTATTGAACCCCATCGTATTTGCCCTGACTTTGAACCATTAGCAATTGGCGACCAAAATCGGCAGGTTCAGCTATGATATTTCTAACTTGTATAGAAAACTAGGTTATGGTATGGCAACACTTATTTGTTACGTATGCTAGATGTATTTTTTTTCTTGCTTGTTAAAAGAAATCTGTAAACCCAATTTTGGTAAATTTCCTTAAAGTTATAAATGAGTAGTCCTGCAGTTATGGCGTACAGAACACTTTTTTTTATTTTCCTACTGCCCCCTTCCCTACTGTAAATATTCAGAGCTACACTGAAATACTTGGTCACGACTGCTATGCATGCTCACATGAGTCCTCTCCATTATGTTAGCACAGCACAGCAGTCCGGACTGTGTATTTCACTGCAGTGCTGACAGTGGAGGAATGAGGGGTAGTAGGAAAATAAAAAATTGTGATCTGGACTCCATATCTGCAGTACTACTCATGTACTACTGTAGTAGTAGTCCAAAATCAGGGTGACAGATTCCCTTTACTATACCCTGAAGAGGTATAAAAGTGTAAAAAATATGTAACATTCAGTGCATGCAGTATTAGCATTGGTGGTCATATGAGTTAAATGTAAAAACAGAGTTAAACCTACATACATACAGTGCTGCCCATAATTATTCATACCCCTGGCAAATTCTGACTTGAAGTTACTTTTATTCAACCAGCAAGTAATTTGTTGATGGGAAATGACATAGGTGTCTCCCAAAAGATAATGAGACAATGTACAAGAGGCATTATTGTGGGAAAAAATATATATATTTCTCAGCTGTTATTTACATTTGAGCAAAAAGTGTCCAGTCCAAAATTATTCATACCCTTCTCAATAATTAATAGAAAAGCCTTTATTGGCTATTATCAAACGCTTCCTATAATTGCAGACCAGCTTTTTGCATGTCTCCACAGGTATTTTTCCCCATTCATCTTTAGCAATGAGCTCCAAATCTTTCAGGTTGGAGGGTCTTCTTGCCATCACCCTGATCTTTAGCTCCCTCCACAGATTCTCAATTGGATTCAAGTCTGGACTCTGGCTGAGCCACTCCAAAACATTAATGTTGTTGTTTGCTAACTATTTCTTCACCACTTTTGCTGTGTGTTTTGGGTCATCGTCATGCTGAAATGTCCACTGGCGGCCAAGGCCAAGTTTCTCTGCAGACTGCCTGATGTTGTCGTTGAGATTCCTCATGTATTGCTCTTTTTTCATGGTGCCGTTTACTGTTATTAGGTTCCCTGGTCCATTGGCTGAAAAACACGCCAAAAGCATTAGGTTCCCACCACCATGTTTGACAGTTGGGGATGGTGTTCTTTGGGTTGAAGGCTTCTCCTTTTTTACGCCAAATGAAGGAAACATCATTGTGACCAAACAATTAAATTTTTGTTTCATCTGAACATAACACAGAAGACCAGAAGTCTTCTTCTTTGTCCATATGAGCTTTTGCAAAGGCCAAGCGAGCTTTTGTGGGCCTTATCTGGAGAAGTGGAACCCAACAGTATGCAGTGTCCTTTGGATTGCCTGCCTTGAGACTTTGCCACCAGCAGAGCCCAGATTCACCAGGATGGCCTTGGCCTTTTTCACCTCTTTAACTATCCTCCTAGCCAGCACAGGTGTCACTTTTGGCTTCCGACCACGTCCTTTGAGATTTTCCACAGTGCAGAACATCTTGTATTTTTTGCTCAAATGTAAATAAAAGCTGAGAAATGATTTTTTTCCCCACAATAATGCCTCTTGTACATCGTCTTATTATCTTTTGGGAGACACCTATGTCATTTCCCGTCAAAAAATTACATACTGGTTGAATAAAAGTAACTTTAAGTCAAAATTTGCCAGGGGTATGAATAATTATGGAGATCATTAAAAATCTCAAAGAAGCCCTCGAATGGTCAAAAAAACAAAATGAGGGCATTTCTCCAGTGCTATTCTCTGTGTTGCCAGTCCTACCTCCATTGCTTGTTTACAGACAGCAATGGATATGTGCCAATCACTGTCCTAAGCACAGTAGGCCACTGCGTAGAGCGCACTCTGCCTGGGGGCGCTGGCAGGAGTCCAAATCCCAAGCAGTAGCACCCGGCCGCCGCCTGCGCCCCGCCCCCTACTTGTGATCCATCTGACATCATCTCCTTCACTTCACTCCTTCACTTCACTCCTTCTGTTCCTGTACTTGCCGGCCAGATGCGCTGCGAGTTTGTTCAGTCACTTCAGGCAGAGCGAGCGGCACGCAGCTGACACACACAGCTACGAGACCCTGGTGTATTTAAATCTCATTTAGACTGTCTTTCAGAAAAGTTTCTCCTGGAATTCAAACTCAAGACCTTTACACATCAGAGGCAAGGCATTTACCCTCACAGCTATGTAAGCTGTCTTGCCAGTTACTAAAAAATATATATATAAGACTTCTACTGTAGGTAACTTTGATAACTAGTGTACAACCATACACATGACAGCTACCCCAACACACCCAGCTCTGCCACATCCATACACAGTGTATGTGCAGCTGTCATGTGTATGGATGTACACTAGGTATCAAAGTTACCTACAGTAGAAGTCTTATTATTATTTATTTAAGTAACTGGCAAGACAGCTTTCATAGCTGTGAGGGTAAATGCCTTGCCTCTGATGTTTAAAGGTTGTGAGTTTGAATCCTAGGAGAAACTTTTCTGAAAGTTTTTTTTTTTTCCTTCTTAAATACCGGACTGTTACTTTACTGCCACGGGGGAGGGGGGCTATTGGCGCCATGATACTGGCACATGGAGGGGGAGGAGAGAGGCACTTGATACTGGCACATTAGGGGGCAGGGGGAGAGGATGGCACTATGATATTAGCACATGGGGGGGCAAGAAATGGACATGAATCATGAGGGGCAAGAAATGGACATGAATCATGAGGGGCAGAAATGTGAAATGATGGGGGGGCAAGAAATGGACATGAATCATGAGGGGCAGAAATGTGAAATGATGGGAAGGGGGGGCAAAATGTAGATTCGCTTGTTTTGACAAAAATCCTTGCACCAGCCCTGACTTCGGGCGTGCAATCCCGCGAGACCAGTGACCCCCAGAGGTGGGTCTCGCGGGATCAAGCGCCGAAGACACATGATCTTGGCAAGAGCCAAGGCAATGTGGACCTGGAGCACAGCGAGGAGCAGAACCTGGTGAGCACCCCTGGCAACCGCACTCTGACAACCTGCACTAGAGTGTCAGAGGCTGCAGGACAGTGACTGGCAGCAGGGTGGCACACACTTGTGTACAGGGGTCAGGGCACACCTGCTGCTTGACTAGGGGCCATAGATTCTGACTGGCACAGAGTGCCCAGCAGTGGCACATGGAGCCTAATAGGTGGCACAGACTGTCTAAAGATCTATGAATAGTACAGGGTGCAGGACAGTGCCAGACTGGCAGAGGGCACAAGCCAGCATACTGTTTTATGTTGCCCTGGTGGCACAGGATTTCAGACAGTGGCTGAATGGCGCCTGGCAGTGAATAGGTGGCACTGCTTGTGTTTGGTGTGCCGACCTGCTGAACAGCGCAGAGTGATTGGCATCACTGGGATGGTACTAGGTGGCAGACAATGGCTGGATATTATAAATACATTACCATAGTCGGACTGGCACAGGGTACGAGACCATAGTCAGACTGGCACAGGGTACATGACCATAGTTAAATGTTACATGCAATAGGTGGCTGTAAAAGGGGTGTGTTCAAGGGGGTGGCAAAATTAGCTTTTGCCTAGTGTGGCAAAAATCCTTGCACCAACCCTGCCTAAGCAGTCTACCTCTGAAGACAGGGAGTGTAAAAAAGTCATGGCGGGGGGACACATGGAAGGCGCTGAAGAAAAAGGTAAGTACAGTATATCTTAATGTCCAAGATAATTATCTCGAACAACCCTTTTAATGTGCATAGCCATCTTTAGTTTAGAAAATTGGTGCCAACCTTGTGCACGCTCTGTAAACTTATTGTAGTATGTAAGACTGCACTCACATACTGTCTAATCTATTCACATTACTGCTATTTTCTTTATGGTGTCACACTTTACGCCAATGCCCCTATATTTGTCATTATATATACACTTGGTAAACCTTTTCTTGAAATTAATTTCGCTTTATTACATCCTCACCTAATAAGTTCTTTCTTTGTTCTTTAATTGACTCTAATACCCCGCAGTAATTTTATAATTTTCCTTTTCTGTTCTTTTTTTTTTTCTTTTCATATATTGCTAAATTACATTTTTTTGGTACCCAAAAAATACACGAGCACCAAAAAATGAAAAAGCTGCTTATTGAAAATTGGAAAAACATAAGTATAGGATTATTTGTATTTTTCTCATGTTTTAGCTGCGATCCAAAATATTGCAATATTACATAATTATCAGTCTTGTAATTGGACAATTGTGTATGAGAAGTGTGGTAAGGTGAACAGAAAAGTGTATGGTAAAGTCCTGGAAGGGGTATATATCCCACCCAGCTTCCTCAACTGGGTGAGGTAAATAAAATCCAGAAGGTTAAAATTATCTCAGCAATGTGTAGGTTCCTGAGACAGTTTTGTTAAGTTTATAGGAAGGATTTTATTGGACTGGGAGAAGGTAGGATTGGTAGAAGGACCTCCCCAGTCCACCCCATTCCGGGACAGGTTTTCCCCTAGCCTGAGGGATCCCCAGCTGAAGCCAGCTGGGATCATCAAGGGGAAATAAAGCATAGTCCAGGCTGTCGGTCTAGGAGAGTGAGGCCTGGAGAAAGTCTGGGAAGCTGGCTGCCCTGCTGGCTAGAGAAGCTGAGTTCTCTGTGTGAACTGTACTCAATAGGTGAGTTAGGAACTTCACTGTATTAGCCAGAGCCCAGACGGGCAGGTGTTTATTTTGGTTTATGTTTTGTGGTGCTGGACCTTCAGCTAACCCAGTGAATTATAACTGGGGTTGCCTGTATTGCCGGAGTGTGATAAATAAAGCAACATTTGGACTTTAACCCTGCGGTCTGCAAGAGAATCTGTCATCACCGCCCTACCTGAGAGTGTAACCCCTTACAGAAGATATTGAGCACTTCTAGATATTCTGACCATTGCACAAGAACATCATTTTTTTTTTTTAACCACTTGTGCTGTGATGATGGTGGGACCAATACTGCAAAGGGTTTGAAAATGACTAGATATCTGAGTGACACCATGTGACTGCTGATCATCATTTATGACGTTGCTGCCTATTGCTTTATCATTTCAGTCAGACTTATTTTTTATTTAGATAAGGTTTTTCATTACAAAAATTTTGGGAATCAAAATTCTGTATTCATATACAGAATATAGTACCTAAACAAGAGGAATTGAAGGGAACCTTTCATGGTGAACGTGGTGTCTGATCTGCAGGAGGAGCTGAGCACATTGATATATAGTTTTGTGAGGAAAGATTCACTATGACGTGTACTTTAAATTTCTTGCTGTTTCTATGATTAGGAGTCCAGTGATTGACAGTCTTCCCTCTGAGTGTGCGTACTGAGACAGCTGTCGGTCCCTGAGTAGGACCGCCCACTGGACTCCTAAGCATAGAAAATGCTGTGTTCCCTTCCCGACATCTGCTGTACACGTACGTTGGATGTTGGGTATTTAAAAACTTAGCAAAAGTATTAAAACACAATAAAAACTAAAAAAATAAAATGTGGTCGCTGTAATTGTACTGACCCGGGGAATGAAGGTCACGGGTCAATTTTACTGCATAGGGAACACCATAAAATGACCCCAATCTGAATTTTTTTACCAGCTTCTCATTACATTATATGCAATATAAAATAATGCCATTAGAATAAAAAAAACTTTCTGCAAAACACAAGGTCTATGTGAGCAGAAAAAAATAAAAAGTTATGGCTCCGAGAAGGCATGGAAAATCACTTTGTCAGGAAGGGGATAATCCCACTGGAGTGTTTAGGTGTTACTACTAATTCAATGTTTTTTTTTTTTGCATTGGCTTTTCCATTTTTATTAGTGTTCTCAATGATATGCTGATCACAAGTTTCCTCTTTTCTGTGACTTCCAGCATCCCGCTTTAATTTTCGGAGAATTTCAACTTCAGTTACCTGTCGTCGTGATGTGGTATATTTTAAAGGGGTGTCTGGGCTACAGCTCCACTGTCAGCTGTTTCGGGCTGCTGTGGTGCAGAGCTCAGGCAGACTGTACATTGTGTAGTGTTCATGCAGGGGTACTGCAGCTCAGCGCCCATTCGTTCCCCAGCATCTGCACAGTGTACAGAGCCTGCTGCTTCCACTCCATATGTTGTTATTATCTTGGGCAGCAGCAGTCTGAAACAGCTGATTGTGGGGGTGCCGTGTGTTGGACCCCCACCAATCTAATATGACCTATCTTGAAGTTAGGTTATCACTATTTGTAGCCTAGAGGATTCCATTAAATATTACTTAGGTCTTATTGACATCAGTGAAGTTGAGCATTCGTTTTCTGAACTCCATGCTAAGGCCTGAGGTCTTCTGTGCTCAGGCCTGAATATGTTTGGCTAATGTCATAGCAAAAAAAACAGTGGGACCAATTATCGAAAAATTATACCAACTTTATTTCAATAGTATATATAAAATATGGAAAAAAAGGGCAAGATGGAAAAAGATATACAGAGAAGCGAGGGGCAAAACCTCACAGTTTTTTTTGCTATGACATTGTGTATTGTCCCAGGTGGAGTGTAGTGCTGTCGGCGTTAGACAAAGAGGTTTTGTAGGTTTATATGTTAGTCTAATGGCATAGAAAGACTCTTCACAAACTGCTCTTGACAGCAGCAGATTTTCTCTTTTTATTACGAAGGAGACTGCAAGTAGTTGCTGTGCTCTGCCTTTTTATTTTTGCTGTCTTGTGGCCAGTAATTACATAGATGTATAATTATTACTGGAAAAGCTCACTGTACCCAGGAGCAGTCAGATAATAGCAAATCAAATACCCACAGGATTCCTGGCAGGTGCTTTCAGGTGTTGTGTGCTGCAGTTTGTCTCATTGTACTGCTAAATGTGGCCGACCTGATGTCGGGCAGCAAATCATGACCGCCTATGTCTGTGGACCAAAATGCAGCTCTGGTCAAATTAAAACCCTACAGCCTGCATGGATATCGGAATGGAGAATGGGAAGTGAGCCGCTGTCCGACACCTCTAGCAGCAGTGTTACATTATCACTTGTTGAGGTGGATCCGCTAGGCTACTCTTCCAGTAGAGCAGGTCTTGTAGCAACAAGGATAGGTTTAGTATAGTAGAGAGATAAATTACCACTGGCATAGCAGAGCTGTTCTTAGTACTAGAGTGACCAAATAGTAGATGGCTGTAGCTGACCTGGATGACTGGTCAAGGAGAACTGGACAACCAGCGTATGTGGATGGCCAATGTAGCAGAGCTGGGATGTCGGTGTCTGGAATGCTGGAACTAGCCTGAATGAAGCTGGGTTTAAAGAAGCTCTCCCACAAATAAGTTTTATTCTCTGATCTGTTAGAAGGGTACATGATGTAGTGAAGGTAATTTTCTTACCAGTTACTGTATTTGTGAGCTATCCCCTCCCTTCTGATCCTCAGTTGTGTCATATGACCAGCACTCTGACTCTCCAAATCACACAACCTCTTACATGTATGTCTATGTATTCCTAAGGTAGCCTCAATGTCAGTCTCATAGAAATGAATAGAGAAGTAACTGACTCCCCGTCCTGTGTCAATTGGAAATCAGAGAGTTGGTCACATGACAAAGCTGAGGATCAGAAGGGAGGTTAGAACTCACAAATACAGTCACTAGTAAGAAGATTATCTTTACTAGAGTTTACATTATGTACCTTTTATAACAGGCCATCAAACATGCAGGAGGAGAGACCAAGCAGGCTGGAAGGGAGGCAACACATAATGCTGGATCTGGGACAGGTGAGTAAGGCTGTACTAACATCTCCATCAGAGATGATCCAGCTGCCTGATCTGGACCAAATACCACTGCATGCAACGGTTTTTGTCCTGCCGAAACCCGGCATTTAAACCGGAAGTTGACCGGATCATCTCCAGATCCCATTATAGTCTATAGGGATCCATTGGTGATCTGATAAATCAGGCAATGCCGGTTCTGATGAACACCTTTTTTCCCTTGAGAGAGAATCAGGTATGTAAAATTCAGCATGCTCCTTCCTTTTTCCCCTGACATGATCGTATAGGTAAGACTTAGGACATTGTTAATCGAATGTCTGTGGGCACCTTTAAAGGTTTCTTCTAGTTTGTATGTGAGTTTTGAATTTGGTCAGTAGAGTGCTGATGCTAAAGTAAAAAAATAAAAATCACTCGCCTGTTCCCTGCCGCTCCCTTCTAATGCCCAGGTCCCTCCAGTAACTGGCCTGTACGCACCTAGATGGAGTCACATAAACCACTGAGGCCAGTCAATGGTCTCAGTGTACAGGACCCTTCCAGAAGTCTACAGCATGGGGACCGGAAGGTGCCAGACTGTGCTCTCGGTCCTGGAACGAAATTCAGGGATCAGATGAGGGACTTTTAAATTTCTGACCGAATTGAAAAATGACATAGTTTCAAGTTTATGCTTCTGTGACCAGAAATACATCAACAACAAGATTTCTCTGGAGTCACTGTGCGGCGGCGTCTTCTACATTTTCCATACTTGCAGATGTATTTTCCCTTCAGATGCTTATTATGTGTCAGGAAATCTCCTGTAAACACATTACGAAGAAAGTTATGCCATTCAATATAAACAGGGATTACAGGGCAAAAATGTTGAACAACAACGTGTCAAAATATTTTGCCGTGCTAGTTAGATTTTGTGCCTTCCATGTCCTCACTTTACCATCTCATTTACTACTTCCATAGCACTGAATGAGCGATGTAGAAGCGCTTATTTACATGGCCGCGCAGCTGTGCATCCCTGCAGCACCTTCCCTGCACCTTCATGCACAGTGACCTAAGGCAGCTTCTGCCACCGAATATCTTCCAGCACAATGTAGATGAAGACAGATTTTGTAATATATTTTCTTTATATTGTAAAGTGAATTTTAGATACAGTGTATAGTCATAGATTTCCATTACACGTTGCTTTCGGCTGCATTGACCTCAAGCTGATAGCGAGAATGTTGTTAATACATGTGGTTTTTGGCGCAGTTTTGCAATACATACGGGTATTACTAAAGTTACTGAGCCCTGACTTAGGACTCACTGGGCAGATTTACTAATCCTGTAGATGGAGTAAGGCTAGTTGCAGACGAGCAGCGGCGATCCTGCAGTCTGTTCTAGCAGTGTACAGCCGGTTGGATCTCTGCGCACCCCGACGTTGCTGGAAGTTTGTAAGACTCTGTTCGGCCCCATTCAATATAATGGGGACCAGGAGCAATCCAGCCGCATTACGGCAAATATTTATATTATAGTCAATGTGCCCGGACGGAGCTTTACAAACTTACAGCAATGCCGGAATTCAGAGCGGTACGGTAGGCTGTTCCCTGCTGGAACAGCCTGCCGGATCGCAGCCGCTACTGTGCAAGTCGCCTAAGCTTAGACAGGCTGTGTTTTTACTTGCACCAGATTTATCAAATTGACTCAGGCTGGATGATAAATCTGATGTAGACAGACTCTTTGGGAAGAATTTATCATGTGCAGTGTCAGTTTTAAGTCTGCCTTTGCATTGTGAGGTTACACCAAATTAAAGAAATGGCACACAGTAGTAATTTTTTTTGCACAAGTGCAATGTGTGGTGTACGCTTATGTCTGTAAAACTACACTGGGGGTTGCCTGGTGCGCAGATAAGACTTTTGTGCGACTTTTCAAAAAGACTTAAAGTATACCTGAGTTTTCAAAAAAAGTTTGCATAATGTCTGGTCATCTCTGTGCAATCATTACTGGGAAGGAACAAGTCTTTTTTGGGCTTCCCTAGTAACTCTTCATCCATATTTTTCCCTTTTTCAGCTGCACAGCTAGATGCATTTCACTCAGAAGCAGGGGACATCTCCCTTGTTTTAAAAACTGAGAGCACTGTACTGCTGTGATGTCCTTTCCCTGACTTCCCACTATGTTTGTTTTCAGGTCCTAGAGCTCACGGAACAGATAAGGAGGGAAAAAAAATCACACTTACAGGAGACTTCTATAATTGTCAAAAGCTGTGTAGAAGCAGTACTTTACTTAGGTTCAGGAGCTCAGCTCGCACGCCACTGTTTCCTGTGAGCCATCTTCTGTGTCTCTGTTGCTAGGGACAGATCTTGTCTGACAACAGCTTATTAGCTGGAAGTGAGACCCCTAGTGGCCATGACTGTACAGCTTTTTTTAAATGAAGTTATTTAGAAATTTGCTAGTTATGTTATTCTCTGTCTGAAATTAAATACAGTGTCTGCAATGCAAAGGTTGAAAACAGAGGAAGACCCACTGTGATCCTGGTATTGAGGCTGACACAAAAACCAGCCCATTTCAGACGTTTTTTTGCATGAGCAGATTTTGGCCAGATCTGCTGCGTATTTTACAGTGCAGAGAGCTCCCTACCTTTCTCCATACCCTAATGCTACATGCACACAGATCCACGAACCGCAGATCGGCAAAATATGGCTACTGGTCTTATGCATGCCGTAACTTCTTTGTAGAAATGCCTATTCTTGTTCTGTAATTTGTAGAATGGCTGCACAGATGCGAACAGCACACGGATGGCTTTTTTGTAGAAATGAATGGAGCTGTTTGCAATCTGCAAAAAAATGCACATCAAAGGCGGACCGAAATAGTCGTGTGGATGAGGCCTAATATCCTTGTTGAAATCTCTCACTCTTGCTTGATTGATGTCCCGCTTGGCGTAGCTAAGGCCGACTTCACATGCTGTGCGGGACGCCGGGAAAGCAAAGGTGGCCGTGATTACAGCACCACCCAGATGAGTAGTGGAGAGCACTGCTTGGCGATGTTCTAACTTTTTTTTCTCATGTATACTGAAACTGTCGATTTCAACAGGAAGACGTCTTATAAAGCGATTTTTTTAACCCCTACAGCAACATGCTGGTGGTTATAACAGGTTCCCTTTTACGTACTTTATACGTGGCATGGTATAAAAAATCCACTTGTTGTGCCAGTAACAGGTGAGGTCATCAGCCGCTGCCGGTTTGCTCAGAAAGTGTAAATGAGCGGTTTGTAGCTGGTATCATGGGTAAGATATCTTCCTATCCATGCTGTGCTCAGTCTCTCTTCCGTAAACAGCACTTTAAGCAACAGGGAGCAATTTGCCACGTCCCACGAGTGAACTTAAAAGAAGACAGGAAATAATTCTGAAGGGGAATACGGCAACCGAAGTGTCTTTCTTTAATTGCTAGTATAATTTTCCGAATTACTTTTATAACTCCACAATTTTAGGGCAAGAAGGATATCGGCATTCCAAGCGCTCATTAAGATTGCAGCCATTATTAATTAAAAGGAGAAACAGTATGATTCCTACATTAGACGATGACATAGCACTGATGAGTACAATGGCTGGCTCGTGTTTTCCTAGAAGTAGCACTGCAAAGTCTGATACAGAGCAAATGAGATCTACACATGATCCCAGCACCATGAGAATAGTAGATTATTATGTGCGAGGTGATGCCACCAAACAGCAAGGCTCCTCGACCCACTGAGATAATTGTATTTGCAGGGGACTGGATTAAAGATGCCGACTGACGATATAGCAAGGCGTATTCATTTATACGTTGCAATCAGGCTGTGTTCACATTGTTATTTGTGCCTTATTCCCTTGCCTTCGCGTCCCTATATTGGGTGGATTGTGGGTTAGAGGGGGTCTGCCTTGCATTTTCTCTGGTTTGCTAAATAAAAAAAATAAAAAAAACACTGAAAGCCCTGCCTAAGCATGGTACATCGATAGCACGGGCTAAGGAGCTGGGTCTGCACCATCACCCATAGGAGTCAGCGGTAGCTCCCAGTGGATGTCCCACAGTATTGGATAGGTTTAGTGATAACTCTAAGGCTACTTTCACACTTGCGTTTTGGTGCGGATCCGTCATGGATCTGCACAGACGGATCAGTTCAGATAATACAACTGTCTGCATCCGTTCAGAACGGATCCGTTTGTATTATCTTTAACATAGTCCAGATGGAACACCATTGAAAGTCAATGGAGGACGGATCAGTTTTCTATTGTGCCAGATTGTGTCATAGAAAACGGATTCGTCCCCATTGACTTACATTGTGTGTCAGAACCGATCCGTTTGGCTCAGTTTCGTCAGACGGACACCAAAACGCTGCATGCAGCGTTTTGATGTGCCGGCTCCAAAGCGGAACGGAGGCAAACTGATACATTCTGAGCGGATCCTTTTCCATTCAGAATGCATTAGAGCAATACGGATCGCACAAACAGAAAGCCAAAACGCCAGTGTGAAAGTAGCCTAACCCTCACCGTTAAACCACTGAGGGCCTAAGCAAAGGGGATTCTTTCTGTTTCACTGAATTTGTGGCCATAATGCAGGGATGCTCAACTTGTGGCCCTCCAGCTGTTGAAAAACTACAACTCCCAGCATGCCCAAATAGTCTACAGCTATCAGCCTACAGCAAGGCATGGTGGGAGTTGTAGTTTTACAACAGCTGGAGGGCGACAGGTTGAGCATTTCTGCCATAGTGGGTTGCAATGGCAGTCGGGGCCCTAATTAAGACTCTGTTAGGCCTTACCATTAATGGGGTTGTCCGCTTTATTTATATTGATGACCTGTCCTCAGGATAGGTCATCTATATTAGATGGGCGGGGTTCGACTCCTGACAGCCCAGCTATCACAACTGCTATTACACCTCAGCCACCCCTTTCACTTCTACGGGACAGCTCCTTCCTATTCATTTGTACAAGCGCTGTATTCTCTTCAAACAGCTGATTGGTGGGGTTGTCAAGAGTCAGACCCCTCCTGATGTGATAGTGATGACCTAGGCGAACTTGTGGTTTTTAAGTAAGGTGTACAAGTTTTGGGTTCGGGTTGTCTAAGAATTCCGTTATGGATTCCGCTACCACGGACCATAACTTGTGCTTCGTGGTAGCGGAATCCATAACAGAATTCTTAGATAACCCGAACCTTGTACGCCAAACTTGAAGCCACAAGTTCGCTCAACACTAGTCATCAATATAAAGTGCCTAATTCCTGCCCTTTGCGCATTGACTCTAAATGAAACTCACAGGTTGGTCCAGTGGTTTGGGTTCAGCACTCAGAGCGGTTTGGTGTATTCTTTATTTACTATGACACGTGCAGCTTTTTATCATTTTTGTACATTATATGGGTTCACATGTAGTTGGCTCCTCGCATGCCACAGGATTGTATATTATCCTCAGGTTTGTTTGTCACAGTCTTACTGATAATTGTGTCCTGCTGAGTTGAGAATCTATGTTAAACCACATGAGAGAGATTAAATAGAAAACATTTGACTGTTACAAAGTGCGGCTGCTAGGAATTGATTAGGGTTTCAAGGCAGCATCAATGGGCGATATTAAATATTGAATGACACGTGTAAAGACAAATGCTGGCGTATATATAATTTATCTGGCCTGGTAAATGGATTTGTCTTGCAACATGCAGACCCCCCACAGTTATCGAGACTAATCTGGTTAGGACCGGAGTAAATAAATAAAAGCGCTTTATCGCGCAATCTAACAGTATTAAATATTAAGGTTTTCAGACAATTGATTTTTAATTCTTAATCATCTTACTCTATACCATATGGAGCCTTGTTTGGAAGTCTAAATTTGGAAATTTAGGAGGGACCTTGAATGAGTATCAACAGGATAAAGCTATAAATGATTAAAGTCTCCTATTATTCATCTAAAATGTTTACTGCAACAAATTCTTATAGTTTTTTTTCTACAATATTTCTTGTCTAATTTCCATGGTCAGAAAAGGCTGTCATTGGCTGGAAAATTACCTTATGATATATATATATGTATATATGTATATATATATATATATATATATATATATATATATATATATAGTATATATATATATATATTATTTTTATTTATTTTTTTATTAAAAAAAAAATTGGATTTTTTGCTGAATTTTTTTTAAATATTTGTTATGTGTCTAGATGCTACTTCAAAGGTGTTTCCAGTTTGCAACAACATCCTTTACAATAATCATTTATGAAAGTAGCTGTAATTTTGTAATGTATTTCTTTTACGTTTATTGCATTCTAAGCTGTGGTCACATGACCTTGTCCATGCAGCTCTTTCTTATTTCCTGTGATGTTATGTCCATGGACGTGTCAAAGCAGTGATAGGGGAGTGTCTATATAACTAGCTGGGCGTTTTTAGGGTCGGTGACTGAGCTGTGGCAGACAAAGCAGTGTTTAATGGGTTTGGTTGGATACAGGAACAGGAAGTGCTACATAAAGGATGGAAACAAACCAGAGTGGTTGGTTTACATGGTGAAAACGGGTCAGGAGAAGCCAAATTGAAAAAGAAAAAGGTGTGGGGAACATGTGATAAGAAACTACATATGAGCATATCTGTTGAAAACCAACAATCCTGGAAAATCCTTTTACATTCTATAGTGAATTTACTACAGACAAAGCATTTTTATGTGTGTTGTTTTTGTGTGCGTTCTCGCTCTTCTGCGAAAATACAGCATGCTATCGGTATGACTTTTTAAAGATTTTTTTCGTTTAGACATTGTGGGGAAAATGCCTGTATAAGATTTTATAATTAAAAAAATTAAATGCTGAAAAAATGCCAAAAACAATTTTTAAAGGAAGCATAACAATTTTTTTTAAAATGACAAGAATTTTCTTTTAAATATTGTTTTCCAAAAATATATAAAAAACAGATGAAGAACTGAAATGTGTGAATTCAGCCTAAAATTTATATTATAATTAATTAACCTAAACTATTTTGTATATGTTAAATAAAAAATGTGTAATGCAAATTCAGTTCACAGAGTTTTTATGGGTTGTAGAACAGGAAGGAGGTGTGTAATAACATTTTAAGCTGTATTACCTCATGTGATTATCTTCTCTGTCAACTGGTCACCTAAATGATCCTCCACCTTGCCTATCTCTAATCGTCCTGGTAATTAACCACAGTGCGATACTCTGTCACCTTAAATACAGATACACGTGCAGATACAGTCCTGATAAAAAGTTTAAGACCACTTGAAAAATGGCAAAAAAATTATATTTAGCATGGCTGGATCTTAACAAGGTTCCAAGTAGAGCTTCAACATGCAACAAGAAGAAATAGGAGTGAGACCCAAAAAAATTTTGAGCATTTAATTTAATTTAATGAAAACAACGAAATAAACTGAAACAGGCTGTTTTTCAGCTGATCAAAAGTTTAGGACCACACCTCCCAAAAAAAACTAAACCCCCCCAAAACAGAAATCCAACTTCCAAACATGAACTCAGCAATGAGCAGCTCAGCCGTTATTGTTGATCACTTCCAAAATTCGTTTCAGCATGCTTGAGGCAAGCCTTTCCATGAGGTGAGTGGGAACATTTCTCCAAGTGGTGAAGACGGCAACACGAAGGCCATCTGCTGTCTGGAACTGTTGTACATTTTTGTAAACTTCCCTTGCCATCCATCCCCAAAGGTTCTCAGTTGGATTTAGATCAGGGGAACATCGCAGGATGGGCTAAAAGAGTGATTTTATTCTCCTGGAAGAAGTCCCTTGTCCTGCGGGCATTGTGTACCGTAGCGTTGTCCTGTTGAAAAACCCAGTCGTTACCACACAGAGGAGGGCCCTCAGTCATGAGGAATGCTCTCTGCAACATCTGGACATAGCCAGCTGCCGTTTGACGCCCCTGCACTTCCTGAAGCTCCATTGTTCCACTGAAGGAAAAAGCACCCCAGACCATTATGGCGCCCCCTCCACTGTGGCACGTAGAAAACATCTCAGGTGGGATCTGCTTGTCATGCCAGTAACGTTGGAAACCATCAGGACCATCAAGGTTAAATTTTTTCTTATCAGAGAATAAAACTTTCTTCCACCTTTTAATGTCCCATGTTTGGTGCTCTCTTGCAAAGTCCAAACGAGCAGTTCTGTGGCGTTCAAGGAGACGAGGTCTTTGAAGACATTTTTAGTTTTTGAAGCCCTTCAGTCTCAGATGCCATCTGATGGTTATGGGGCTGCAGTCAGCACCAGTAAGGGCCTTTATTTGGGTCAAGGATCATACAGTATCTTGACGGACAGCCAATTGGATCCTCCGGCTCAGTGCTGATGAAATTTTTTTGGGTCTTCCACTTGACTTTTTTGTTCCATAACCCTCAGGATCATTTAAGAAATTCCAAATGACTGTCTTACTGCGTCCCACCTCAGCAGCGATGGCGCGCTGAGAGACCCTGCAGTTCAACAACCCGACCACGTTCAAAAAGGGAGAGTTTTTTTGCCTTTGCCATCACAACATGTGACTACCTGACATGAAATGACAATGAATCCACATCTTTGCTCAGATTTGGCCTTTTAAAGGCATGTGGTCCTAAAATTTGGATCAGCTGAAAAACAGCCTGTTTCAGTTTAATCGTTATTTTCAATTAATTGAATGCTCAAAAAATGTTTTGTCTCACTCTCATTTCTTCTTGTTGCATGTTGAAGCTCTACTTGGAACCTTGTTAAGATCCAACAATGTAAAATATGATTTTTTGCCATTTTTCAAGTGGTCTTAAACTTTTGACCAGGACTGTACATGTTTTTTCCTTCCAGAAAAAGTATGCCCACTGCACAACCAACGTTACTTACTGCAGTTCTAAAGATCCTTTGGGATCTTCATGTGGACAACTCACTTCATTGGGGCTGCTTGTTTAGGTCCTTAGTGACCCAGGAACCTGTACAGGATATAACTCTCTTTGCCTACATTTTCAGCTTTATCCTAGAGGTTGACTTTATACAGTATCTACTGTATTTCTGTAGACTGTGAAACATAATCTAGTTTCTACAACTTTTCCACTGGGATGTGTCATGCCGACCTTCATAGGATATTACTTTTATGGACTATCCACCTATCACCTCTGAAAATGAGAACCAGAGTAGGTTCTTCTGGAAACTAGTGGGAGCAGACATGGAGTTGATGGGGCACCATAGTGAAGATTGAAATAAGGCCCTTGCTGGACCTGGTTAACAGTACCACACCTCAAACCATTAGTAACAGGAAGATTCAATGCTCAACATTTGCTAAAGATGTACTGCACATATTCTTCCCACCCTTAAAAATCAAGGACTGTAATTAACCTAAACCAAAAAGATCCTTACTTATCAAATGAATACTGAAAAATATTGTTTAAAATATTGTATTATTAAAAAATGTCAAGGCACCTATGACAATTAATTATACAAAAATCCAGTAATAAAAAAAAAATGACGGTAATATATATATATATATATATATATATATTAATGGAGGTCAGGGGGATATTATTTAAACTTCTGAATTATGGTATCAGTGTATTACTCTCTGCACGATACAAACGGCTGTACCTATACTATAGCTATTATAGTGCAATAAACTACAAAAATAATTTACAAAAAATATGTGCCACATATAAAAAAAAAAGTGCAAAAAAGCGAACAAGTAAAGCTCAAGTGCAACCATACACAAATATCCACATATTTTTAATAATAAAATAGTTTAAACAATATTTTTTGAGTATTACCTATATTTATAACTAAGTTGTTTCAAGTGTATTTTCTTAGTTTTAAGGGCAATATCTACTATTTCGGTGTCTGTAATCAATCCAGACTAGGCCCTCACTCTCAAGAGCCCTTATAGCAGCCACATGGGCTACCTCTGTAGTTCACATGCCCTTACCTAGACTCACTTTTAACTTTTTACATGTCCCATTGAGACCTTTCAAGCCCTCCTTTAAATTTGTATATACTTTGCACATGTTATGGTAAACTGTATATAGACGTAAAGTTATGCAGTAGTTATCTCAATTTTCTTCCAAAATCTTTTTAGCAGTGGCAATATTGGTTTTCTCCGAAAATGGCCGCCTACCATTTGCGAAGGTAACAGGTGCAAGGAGCAGAAAAATGTGTGTTCTTGATAACTTCATGTTTGTGGTTCTGAATAAGTTATCGCATTGCATGAATATCAAAATATTCACTAAAATAGGTACACAACCTAGAAAACCTGCAATATACGCATAACTTTATCATCATGAACACGGGGAAGCCATCTGCTGCTTCTGTCTTCTGAAAGATGGCTGTTAACCCTTTATCAGGGAGCGCACATAACGGAAAGGTTTAATGACCAAATTATACATGCCTGGGTTATTTTATGCTTATTGCATACAGATAGAATTTTATGTAAGCAGCCTCACAGAAAATTAATAATTTACTTTCATCATTACAGGAAAGAGGGCAGTCAGTCTAATAGTCCAGAAACAAGAAGTCAAGCATGGTGAGATCAGCTCACATGGCTTACTTGTCTGCCATCCAGAGTCTTTACTTACTACTTGATTGAACTGAAATATGACATTAAAAACTCATCCAGTATATTCTAGTGCCATTTTTCCCATTCAGTGACATATTTCTCAGCAGGAGCTTTTTTCCCTTTGATAACATAGCATAAATGCCATTTACTGTCTATTAATTATAGCGTTTTTCTTTTTTTTTTGCGTGTCTAGCAGTTGTTTACGGGAACAGAGGCGCTGACCAGATGAGCTTGCAATCTAGTACTGTATATCTGCAGTTACAGTATATAAAATACACATGCCACAAGTTATACTAGGGAATCACATATGGAGAAGCTTGCTAATATAAAGATTTAGGGGCAAATTTATTAACGCCGGTCTTAATGGCGGAGGATCCGCCGGAGTTATGAAGAGGTGCCGGCCTCACCATAACTTTGGCGCATCCTCCACCAGTTCTAAATGTAAGACAGCTTCCTAGCTATCTTACATTTAGACCATTTTCTATGCCTAAAACAGGCATAGAAAATGATGAATGAGATGGGCCTGCCGGCTCGTCCCCTTCCCCGATGACATCACTCCCACAATTTTAGACCTATGGCGTGAGCGGGGAAAAGTCACCTAATTTAGGCATACAGACGTGGACAAAATTGTTGGTACCCTTTGGTCAATGAAAGAAAAAGTCACAATGGTCACAGAAATAACTTTAATCTGACAAAAGTAATAATAAATTAAAATTCTATAAATGTTAACCAATGAAAGTCAGACATTGTTTTTCAACCATGCTTCAACAGAATTATGTAAAAAAATAAACTCATGAAACAGGCATGGACAAAAATGATGGTACCCCTAGAAAACACAGAACATAATGTGACCAAAGGGACATGTTAATTCAAGGTGTGTCCACTAATTAGCATCACAGGTGTCTACAACCTTGTAATCAGCCATTGGGCCTATATATATGGCTCCAGGTAATCACTGTGTTGTTTGGTGATATGGTGTGTACCACACTCGACATGGACCAGAGGAAGCAAAGGAAAGAGCTGTCTCAAGAGATCAGAAAGAAAATTATAGACAAGCATGTTAAAGGTAAAGGCTATAAGACCATCTCCAAGCAACTAGATGTTCCTGTGAGTACAGTTGCACATATTATTCATAAGTTTAAGATCCATGGGACTGTAGCCAACCTCCCTGGACGTGGCCGCAGGAGGAAAATTGATGACAAATCTAAGAGACGGATAATCCGAATGGTAACAAAAGAGCCTAGAAAGACTTCTAAAGAGATTCAAGGTGAACTTCATGCTCAAGGAACATCAGTGTCAGATCGCACCATCCGTCGTTGTTTGAGCCAAAGTGGACTACATGGGAGACGACCAAGGAGGACACCATTGTTGAAAACGAATCATAAAAAAGCAAGACTGGAATATGCCAAACTACATGTTGACAAGCCACAAAGCTTCTGGGAGAATGTCCTGTGGACAGATGAGACAAAAATCGAAGTTTTTGCCAAGGCACATCAGCTGTATGTTCACAGACGAAAAAATGAAGCATATCAAGAAAAGAACACTGTCCCTACTGTGAAACATGGAGGAGGCTCTGTTATGTTCTGGGGCTGCTTTGCTGCGTCTGGCACAGGGTGTCTTGAATCTGTGCAGGGTACAATGAAATCTCAAGACTATCAAGGAATTCTAGAGAGAAATGTACTAGCCAGTGTCAGAAAGCTTGGTCTCAGTCGCAGGTCATGGGTCTTGCAACAGGACAATGACCCAAAACACACCGCTAAAAACACCCAAGAATGGCTAAGAGGAAAAAATTGGACTATTCTAAAGTGGCCTTCTATGAGCCCTGACCTCAATCCTATTGAGCATCTTTGGAAGGAGCTGAAACATGCAGTCTGGAAAAGGCACCCTTCAAACCGGACACAACTGGAGCAGTTTGCTCATGAGGAGTGGGCCAAAATACCTGCTGAGAGGTGCAGATGTCTCATTGACAGTTACAGGAAGCGTTTGATTGCAGTGATTGCCTCAAAAGGTTGCGCAACAAAATATTAAGTTAGGGGTACCATCATTTTTGTCCATGCCTGTTTCATGAGTTTATTTTTTTACATAATTCTGTTGAAGCATGGTTGAAAAACAATGTCTGACTTTCATTGGTTAACATTTATAGAATTTTAATTTATTATTACTTTTGTCAGATTAAAGTTATTTCTGTGACCATTGTGACTTTTTCTTTCATTGACCAAAGGGTACCAACAATTTTGTCCACGTCTGTATTTCAGAATAGTAAATGACCCATTCAAGGCCTGCATGCCTAGAATTCTCACATTGACTGGCAGGATACCGTAGAAGAATGCGTGCTGCTGTTTACTGACATCTATTTGCTCTGGGGACATGGACCTTAGTGTATCATCGTTGGTGGTATCTCCAGCTTTAGTCTTGGAAGGCTCTGATTCTCCTTGTGGAGATCCAGCTAGTATGGAAGTTTCAGGGCAGTGCTTCTTGGGAACAAGCATGCAAAATAGCTCATCTAGAAGGAACAAAACTGTCTCTCTAATTACACTTATAGGTGGCTCCACTGTAAGTTGTTGACTGACCATTTAAAGACCATTGAACTGTGGATCGGGCTGTCAGCCAAACCAGAGACAGCCTACTGTAGACAGCACAGTTTTAGAGTTGTTGCTTCTCATAACCACAGAATGAGATCCTATAGATAGGTGTTTCTAGTTTTACTAGTAGGCTAAATCATGTTGCAACCTTTTTGATAGGGTCATCATTGATTTACAGGGTAGCCACCTGTAGGTGGCACTAGAGACAGCTTTCTTCCTTCCTTCTACAGTTCATAGAGGAAATACAGGTTAACACATATTGCAGTCCGTATTTTCCTGATAGCCTGTCAGGTTCCACAGGATAAAAGTGGGGAAAAAACATTTCTAAGGGTACTTTCACACTTGCGTTGTGAAGATCTAGCAGGCAGTTCAGTCGCCGGAAATGCCTGCCGGATCTGGAAATCCGTGTGCAAACGGATAGCATTTGTAGACTGATCCGGATGCAGATCCGTCTAACAAATGCATTAAAACACCGGATCCGTCTCTCCAGTGTCATCCGGAAAAACGGATGCTGTATTTTATATATATATATTTGCATTTTTAAAGATCTGCGCATGCCGGAACACTTTTCATTTTTTGATGCTATATTGATTGACTATTTCTGTTTTGGCCTTATGTTGCATTGGACTACATATGCTGTGTCCTTATATATGGACTTTGGTGGGCCACGTATTTGTTTCTGGTTTTATATTTACCAGATCATGGTTTATTGTATACCATTTTTAAATGTCTGTATATTTATGTTGTCCAATAAAATAGTTTGATTGCTTTTATAATTTTTGGATGTGCATATTATTGCAGTTCTCTGGGCCATTTGGCTTTTTTGGTTTTGGGTATTAAATTTTGAACCGTTAGTGCACTCCAGTTTATTCATTTGTAGTGTGCCCCCTGATTTAATTGGTATTAGGGGGCACTTTGGGGGGGGAGGGGATTATGTATAAAGAGGGCACTTCAAGGGTTGGGATATAAGAAATAAAAAATCGAATCAAATTCATCCGTTTTTAACGGCCGTTAAAGACAGACAGAAAATGGTTTGAAACTGGCAATGAAAACTGCACAGTGTTTTTGTTTTTTCATGGTCATTTTTAAGTGCCGTGTGAATGTAGCCTTACCTTTTAAAATTGATGCCTAAATCATTATTGTTTTAATCATTTATGTTTATTCTTTTACAAATGTCCTTTATTTCTTTCAGAGCAACTTTTTCATGTGAAAAAATGCAAGAACCTGCATCCCAAACGCGCCATCCTTTGCAGTCTGAAGAAGTTGGGGTTGACCCATTACAGAGTGATCTGGAAAAGCATGATGATCTAGGTAAGAGGCCATGGAGAAATCATACCTCCATGCTGCAGCAAACCTACAGAATTACGAATGGTGTTGATTCCATGATGCCTACATCACATAATATGCCGGATACTTGAACCTTAATTAAGCCAACAAGATGTGCATTTAAAGGCGCATAATATCTGCTTGTTTAATGCACTGTCATCTCCTTTCTGAAAACATTGCGCTTTAATTTGCACCAGATCTTACATTTGCCATACCTTCGTATCGCGGTATTCTATGGGTTTTGTTTTACATAGTTTGCATGATCCTTAAGTAACTAAATGCTTTATTTCTGTGTGATTGACACAAGATACGCATTTGATTACAGAAACCATAAAATCAAATTAAAATAATTGTAGTTAAAGTTTGCAGTTCTTTCAATTTAGGGTAATAATAAGCTTTAATCCTACTGGGAGCTGCATGGGGAGAGAAAACTGTCTGTGATTATGTGTGTCACTGTGCCTGGGATTCTTCTCTCACTCGCTAGCACTGACAACATAGTTTCAGGAAGTGATGAGCCTAACAAGCTGCTTGAAACGTGATCCTTGTCGCGAAAACATTCTGCGAATAGTCTGTTATACACCATGACACCTAAACTAATTTTCCAGTCATTGAACATGTGCATCTGGAACCAAGGAAGTGAAATTTATTTGTAATCTTAAATCTAAAATAACTGTGTTGTGCTTTCCTCTGAAGTCTCACGCTGAACGCGCCGTGCACAGCGTCTGTACGTCTGCTCATAGCTTGTTTTATAGAGGCTGCAGCTAGGAGCGGGTACAGCGTTGCCCGTTTTGTCTGGCATCATCAGAATGACAATTCTGTAAATACTACTTTATAAGAATCTGAAGCCTCAATCATCTTTATGGAAAATGATTTTAAAGGGGTTGTCCCACGAAAAATTCTAGTTTTCAAATCAGCACCTGGATCTGAATGCTTTTGTAATTGCATGTAATTAAAAATGTAGCATAGCCACTGAGTTATTAAGTAAAATGTATCCGTATAGCGCCACCTGCTGTTTTTTTTCCTTATTTCTTTGTTCATCCTTCAACTGCCTCCTGAGCTGTGATAGGGTGAGCATGGGCACGCCCCCTGAGCTGCAGCAGAAAAGACACTCCCCATGAGCTGTCAGCTTGATATAAATCTAGCAGAGCAATGAATGAGGAGATCTCTGGATCCATGTGAGGTCCAGGGCTGGTTCTAGCTTGGTTAGAAAGAGCTTGTCATGTACTATATGATGTCTGATTTTACATTATTCATGTGATAACCCCTTTAAACTATACCACCAGCTATAAGCTTATTTTTATAGTTCACTTTTTCCTTTAAACTGTACAGAGGAGTCTGTCAGCAGTTATGACTATGCTAAACTGCTGACAACACTGTGTAGGAGTCAGGGTTGGAAAGCAGGACAAACATAGCTTTTGTGGAGCCTTAATTATCAGCAGTTTTGTGAGTATTTTGAACTTTTATTTTGACAGTTTCTGCTCTGCGGGTTTGTCCCACGAAAAATATTCTACAGTTTTCAAACCAGCACCTGGATCTATATACTTTAATAATTGCCTGTAGTTAAAAATGTAGTATAGCCACTGAGTTATTCAATTAAATCTATCTGTGTAGCACCACCTGCCGTTTGCTCTTTTCTTTAATTTTTCTGCCTACTTCACTGAGGTGGACGCACATGCTCAGTTCCATCCTTCATCTTTCACCAGCTGCAGCAAGCAGGACACAGCCCCTGAGAAAGGACTCACCTCTGAGCTGTGATAGGTAAGAGCTGCAGCAGAAAGGACATGTCCCCACGAGCTGCCAGCTTGAATACAACATAGCAGAGCAATTTCAGCAAGGAATGTGTAGATCTCTGGATCCATGTGAGGTACAGGACTGGTTCTAGCTTTGTTAGAAAGAGATGGTCAAGTACAATATGACGTCTAATCACGGGATAACTCCTGCAAGTGCACAAAAGGCGGTGCTTCTCCATGAAGTGCTCTCTGCTTCACAGACTCCCCCCTCTTTTCTAAATTACAGCTGTAATGGCCTCCTGATTGGATGCTTCAGCTGTCACTCAGAGCAGAGGGGAGGGGCTAAGCTGTGAATAGAGCAGTTCATAATTTATGGGCCGTGTGTTATAGAGCAGTAGAATCAGACATGCCTTCTATTCATTTTAATCCCTGCACATTCTGGGCTTAGTAGTCCAGGTGGTGGTCTTACTCAGTGATTGACAGCTATCTCTATAAACACACAGGGAAGGCTGTCAGTCACGGAGTAGGACTGTCCACTGGACTCCTAAGCATATAATGAGCAGGGATTTTAATGAATAAATGACAGATTTTACCAAATCTTTTCACACAACACTATATATCAACTATATCAACCTCCGGGGCCTGCAGATCAGACTACATGTTCAGTGTTACAGGCACCTCGGTAGTTCCGTCAACAGCTTGCTGCACGTGGGTGTTTAATTTTAACTGTCTGCTCCAGTTGTCTGCTATGAGTGTAAGTATAAAGGAGGAATTTGTATGTGTGGGGTCTTGGCGTGTAGGGGTTGTAAAAAATTAGGAAGACATAGCCCCACATGAAACCTGTAATTGGTTTGTGCCTGGTATTGAAATACCACACACAATCTGTGGATAAATGTGGCACTTTTTGGGAAGAAAGTGTCCTTGTTTTTATAATTCTGCACAATGCCTTTTACATCTTAATTACTCCTATAACCCCTGGAGGTTGTATCAACACCTTAAAGGGGTTCTCCAGGCTTTTAATATTGATGACCTATCCTCATGATAGGTCATCAATATCAGATCGGTGGGGGTCCGACATCAGGCACCCCCTGATTGGCTGTTTGAGGAGACTGCACGCAGTCTCCCGTCTCTCTTCCTACTCACCACTGCTGTCTATGGCAAAGCAGCAGCGAACAGGAAGAGAGACGGGAGATGGCACGTGCACACTGCGCACACCATCTCCTCGTACAGATTATCGACAGGGATTTCCAGGTGTCGGACCCCCGCCGATCTGATATTGATGACCTACCCTGAGCATAGTTCATCAATATTAAAAGTCTGGACAACCCCTTTAAATGTGTAATTACCGCATGTGGCGGTTTTAAAGAACAGCCTGGGCCTAACAAAGGCCCCCTGGGTTGTCTTCTTCTGAGGTATGCCTAACAGCTGCTTGAGTGTTTTACATCCACAGACAGTAATGTTTTGATATAAATTAGTAGTCTAATCCATTATAAAAAAAAAAAATTGATTACTAAAATTAAAACTTAAAAATTTAAGTAAAGGTTAAATTAATTTGTAGAAATGCACACAAAAGAAATACTTAAAAAAGAGCTTTCATTAAGTAAAAGTAGTAAAACATAAATGTACATATATTACTTATCCCTTTCATATTTAAATACAATAAATTTAAACATTTTAAGGTGTTTTCTAGGCTCCTGATGCTGATGACTTATCCTCAAGATAGGCCATTAATATTTGATTGGTGAGAGTCCGACCCTTCGATCCCTCACTGATCAGCTGAGCCCTGCAGCTTCCATAGTTGGAACTAGAACGTGAATAAATAATTAAGCAGACAACTCCGTTCAAAGTTTAGTGGCCGTGCTGGGCTACTGCAGCTCAGCTCCCATTAAAGTGAATGTGAGCTGAACTGCAGTAACCTCACATGCCCACTACACTGTGAACGGAGCTGTATGCTTCCTGGTTGATTCACAGTGCTATTTCCAGCGCCAGAAGCTACAGGAAGTTGGTGATCGGTGGGGTGATGGACCCTCACTAGTTGGATATTAACTAGCTATCCTGAGGATACGTCATCAATGTCAGGAGCCTGGGAAACCCCTTTAAGGTGTTGGCGAACTATGAGACACAGCTAAATTGTGGAATTGAATTTAGTGCACTATTCATTAGGCAGTCCTATCAGTGCTATCTCTGTATGCACAGTCTTTGAAGGAAGGCTGTCAATCACTTACTTTACCACCCGCTTGACTTCAAAGCCCAGAATGAGCAGAGATTTAAGTGAATGAATTACAAGTAATAAAGGTCCTATTAGACCGCACAATTTTCAGGCCAATCGTCAAAAACCAGTGTTTATACGAAAGTTTGTTCCCAATAACCGGAAGATATAATTGATCAGCCGATGAACGAGAAAACGCTCGTTTGTCAGCTGATGGGCATCTTCGATTAGGATAAAAGATGCCCGATTATCGGCAGCACATCTCCCTGTGTAATCACGATGGGCTGCTGGTAATCAACAGAACTGAATGAGGGAGCCATCATTCCTCCCACATTCAGATTGCTTTGGCCTGTGTAATCAAGGCAGCGGAAATGAGCGCCGATGGATGTGTGGACATCAGGCATTGTAATCCAGCTCTTATCCTGAATCTTTTCCCATAAAACTACATATCAATTTGCTCAGCTCCATCTGCTCCATAACATGCTGCCTTCAAGTAAGACATCAATTTTAGTGTGACAGATTTATTTTATTTATTTTACTCACTTATATAGCGCTGACATATTCTGCAGCACTTTACAGACATTATCTTTGTTAACTCTTTCTGTCTTGGGAAAATTTTTGTATTTTAATTTTTCACTCCCTACCTTCCCGGAGCCATAACTTTTTTTATATTTTTATATTCGCATAGCTATGTGAGGACTTGTTTTTGCGGCACAAGTTGTACTTTTTAATGGCATCGTTTGTTGTTGAATGCAATGTAGTAGGAAGCTAGGAAAAAAATAAAAAATGGGATGGAATTGAAAAAAACACAATTCCACCAGATTTATGGGTTTTGTTTTTACTGTGTTTCTCTGTGCGGTAGAACGGACCTGTGCTCTTCATACTCCAGGTCAGTTTGATTAGTGTGATACCATATCAGTATAGTTTTTCTTGTGTTTTACTACTTTAAAAATAAAAACTTGGGAAAAATGTTTTTATTTTTACGTCTACAGAGCTGCGGGATGATCAGTAATTTTAATTGATATGAAAACTGGCGTAAATGAAGATAAATTTGCCGGGGGGACTGACCACACCCCATTCCTGCCCAAGCCATGCCCCATTTCATAAAAATCACGAGGTGGCAAAAAGTGGCAGTCGCCATTTTTTTTTTTATGTGTTGCATCTGCCACATTTTGGCGCAAAGGAGATGATAAATCTCCCCAAAAATCTTGTTCTTGGTGACAGATTTCTTTTTAACTTTTTTTTTGTTTATTTGGACCCTTGCTTAGCAGCATGTGATACTCACGTAGACAAAGACTGGCATGCTATAGTATCACAGGAGTCGGCTGCATCATCAGCATTTCTGAGAGAAATATGGCTGCTGGTCCTCAGTGTGTGTGATCACTCAGTGGATTGAATAGTCTGTGTGAGCGCTTTACTTTATGTCAGAAGTTGAGCTGGATACTGTAGTAGGAGCACAGTAGTCGTACCAGTCACGTAGTTACATGAATAAAGCCAAATTGTCGATGAGCATTTTATGTTGAAATGACCATGCTCAATACAATGTGTAACTGTGCATTTATATTGTGTAGGGACAGGGATGTTAGGTATTTTGTAATGTACGTTATTAGGGAAAGATGTGTCTTTGTGTACGGAGTCTTCTCAGCATTGCCTTCAGACACCTGTGTGTAACATACAGAGGCTGCCTCTTCTCACTACCCCAGTCCATGACTATGTGCCCATATCACTGCCTTTCTCCCTGCCTGTCTAGCCTGCAGCCCGCTCTAAGGCCTCCTGCACACGAATGTAGGTGTTCCATTTCCGTATTGCGGACCGCATAGGCGGATCCGCAATAAACGAACACCGTTCCGTGTGCATTCCGCATCACAGATGTGGACCAATTCACTTGAATGGGTCAGGAAATGCGGAACGGAAGCACGGAATGTAACCCTACGGAAGCACTACGGAGTGCTTTTGTGGGGTTCCGTTCCACAAAAAGATAGAACTTGCTTTAGCTTTTTGCAGAACGGGCGGATCACGGACCCATTCAAGTTGAATGGGTCTGGATCCATCCTGGAGGCCGCACAAATGTTCTCCGTGCATTGGGGACCGCAAATTGAGGTCCCCAATGCATGGAACGGAACACATACGCTCATGTGCAGGAGGCCTAACGCTGTACAAGTCTCTTTTCCCTTTGCTTCTTGCATAGTATATGCATTAAAAAGAGAGGGGATGGGGGCTTCCAGTAACACAGCACTGCCAGCATGGAACGCTGCAGCTACACTCCTCTAACTGGTCCCAGTGTGTCTCTAAGCGCTGGAAGCTCTGATCCCTCCTCTCTTCTCTGTGCTCACTAATTGGGGTAGAGACAAGAGGCAGGCTGGAAGGCTGTGTATGCTACACACAGGCATCTTCAGCGCTCAGGACGCTGAAGACAGACTCTTCAATAAGGCTCAAGAACTGTTAATCTAGGAATGGTCCCTGCAATAGGTTGGTGTCTTTTTTTATTTTTTTATTAAGCAATTTTTATTGATTTTCAAAGTTAAAGATAACAGTATGACACGTACAATACAATGACTTCCCTGAAACCCCTGCCACCCATCCCTCCGTGCAGTGTCCTTTCCCACCCCAACAGACATCCATGAATCCGCTCTGCTCCCTACCAGTACGCCCTCCGTTTCGGTAACTAGTATTCCTTTCTCTATGAGCAGAACTTGATACTCTCATAGTATCTAACAACCTCGTCCTGGGAGGCTAAGCCAGAATTAAGAATTCAGGTCTCCCATTGTTTTCGAGAATCTAGTGAGTGTCCCCCTTTTCAAGTATACCGCCCTTTCCAACTGTACCTTCTGATTTATCACCCCTGTCAGCTCCAGGCTGGATCCAATACTGCAATCGGTTTCCTAGTTGAATACATAATTTTTGCTATTGCCAGCCTTTGAATAAGTTGGTAAGTTCATAGACAAGATATGGAACTTCATTCACTACACTCCCTCCAAATCGTAAATGAGACCCAGTTTCAAGTTAGTACTGCTTGTTACCAGTAGGTAAAGATGCAGGGAAAAGTGTCTCCTATTGGCACCAGTGTTGCTTCACTGCCTTCAAGACCTTGAGAGTTGTCCTGTTGGGCTGGGGAACAATGGGTCCTCTCACAGTTCCTGCACAGGGGCCTCTGCTGCTTGGTCCACCACTGTATTATCAAGCATCAGTCTTTTATGATTTCATAGGGTAATCCTTACTGACATAACTAGAGATGAGCGAATCGAATCCCACAAAGTGGAATTCGATCCGAATTTCAGGATAAATTTGATTTGCCTAGAAGCCAAATTTCCTCGTGTTTCGTGTCGTAGAATTGATTCAACCTGAAATAGTATAAAAAACAAAAACATTCAAACTTACCTCCTCCATCATGCTTGAAGATCTCGGCTGAAATTCCGCGCAGTGCGAGATTGCATCATTCCACCGGCCGGCATGATGACGTAATTTTGCGCTGCGCAGGATTTCGGCCAAGATCTTCAAGCAAGATGGCGGCGGCCGGCCCGTCGCGAGCAAATGAAGGCGGTAAGTTTGATAGAATTTTCTTTTATTGTTAATTTTACAGTCAGATGCCTCGATCATGTATGAACACGGCATCTGAGGGGTACAATGACAGGTGCGGCGCTATCGGAGCTCATTTTTGGGTGAAATTCGGCAAATCGGCCGAATCCAACTTTTAAGAAATTCGCTCATCTCTAGCTATAACATATAAATAATAGCAAACTGACTGGTACAGTGCTCTAGAGTTTACACCGTATTATGGAAAGGATAGATTTTATCCTATATAGAAAGCTAAATATGTTTAGAAAAGCATTTGTATGTAATGGTATGTACTAAAATACGAGAACATGAACTGCTTATAAAGCAAATGTGGAGCCTTAGGCGACAGATTGATGGTAGACCATTATATACATATTTCACATTTTTCAAGTTATTAGGCTTTGTTCTGTTTTAACCACAATGGTGAAAACTTTACCATTGTGCTTAATTAGAAGCTGAGTATTCATCAGGGCCGCTCTGCTGCTCAGGCATTGTGCAGAATGGATTCATGTGTGAGACAAAAGCCAGTAATGAAGATAATTATAAAGGGACTCTACAAGCAGATATTGGAGGTATAGTATTTCGTGTAGTGTTTATGTATGTTTTCTGATGACTATTCAAGAACTGTAGTATACATGTATTGCTAACTGTAGTGTATGCCCCCAAACTTTCAAGCCTGGATCTCTTCTGTTTTTTTGTTTTTTTTATTGTATATCAATGCACTTTCAGAAATGTCTATTTTTTCTACTGACTGAAGTGTGAAGATGCAGTCTCTGATTATTTGGACATCAATGTGTCTGACATTATCTTGACCTATGAATGAAGACGTGTCCCGTGTCCGAAATGTTTGTGCAAGACCTTGTCCATGTTATCTGATAGAATGAGCAATGACTTGTCTTAGGCTACTTTCACACTGGCGTTTTGGCTTTCCATTTGTCAGATCCGTCATGGGCTCTCACAAGCGGTCCACAACGGAGCAGTTTTGCCCTAATGCATTCTGAATGGATAAGGATCCGCTCAGAACGCATCAGTTTGCCTCCGATCAGTCTCCATTCCGCTTTGTTTGTACAAGGTATTGACCTATGTATTTGATAAGCTAGAAATGAGCAAGGACTTGTTTGGAAGTGTGTGTGCAAGAGAGTTGGCATTGTCTGCCTAAGTAATAACAGCCGAAGCGTTTCAGCTACCATTTAAAGTTCATCTGTGGAAGGACACTTCACATAGAAGTGTTTTCCCGTCCGAGAGTCTAGCTGGGAAGCTCGTTTTTGCGAAAAGCAGTTAATGTGTCGCTGGCAGATGATGTTAACTCAATCGATGATGTAGGTTTTCTATTCTTTGTATATACACTGCTTTAAAGGGGTTGTGTCACTTCAGCACATAGCATTTATTATGTAGAGAAAGTTAATACAAGCCACTTATTAATGTATTGTGATTGCCCATATTGCCTCCTTTGCTGGCTGGATTCACATTATACACAGCTCTTTTCATGGTTACTACCACCCTGCAATCCATTTATCGATGGCCGGGATGGCACAGTATAGAAAAAAGCACTAGTCTATGTGTGCTCCCATTGTCCTGGTAACTAGACAGGCCGGCACTTTTTCCTATAATGTGCAAGCATGGCCACCGCTGATGGATTTCAAGGTGGTTGTAACCCCTGGAAGCGAGCAGTGTATAATGTGATGGAAAAATGAATCAAGGAAGCAATATGGGTAATAACAATACATCAATAAGTGGCTTGTATTTACTTTTTCTACATGATAAATGCCTCTTCCTGAAGTGACACAACCCCTTTAACTTGCAAAATATCTTTCTATCTGTATATAGGGTTGCCACCCGTCCGGGATTGACCCGGACAATCCGGGTTTGTAATCCTGTGCCCGGGTACAAGCCTTTCTTAGACCCGGGCACAGGATTATTCTATTCTATTCATTGAAACTGCAGACAGTCAGTGTGGAGTCCGTCCGATCGCATATTTTAGCTGCTGCTGCCTGAGTGCACTGCACTGTCACTAGTGACTCACTCACTGTGGCGGCGGCGGCCGGGTGATGATCAGCTGAGCGTTCCCTCCCCCAGTCCCCCTCTCCTCCTCTCCTCCTCCCCTCCTCCAGTCTACAATCACTACAGTGATGCGGCTGCCAGGCAGGCAGCGCATCCGCAGCGGCTCACTCACTGTTTAGTAGTCTCCAGTCCAGTCTCCTCGCTCCTCCTTGCTCCGCCTCGCTCCTCCCCTGCCTCCCAGTCCCTCCCTCCTTCTCTCTGATAAGGAACCAAGTCAAGTCCACAGGAAGTGACATCAGAGAGAGAGGCAGGGAGGGAGATTTGAAATCATCCTTCCAGCAGCTCCAGGCTCCAGCAGCCTGCCCAACTAGTGCCCAGCCCAGACTGTGCCCACTGTGCCCTGCTAGTTTTTCAACCTGACCAAGACTGAGTCTGACTGTGACACCAGATAATCACTTACTTTACTTCTAAAAAGGTATGCATATAAAACATTTGAAGCATGTTTGTAACAGTGTTTAAACAGCCTCAGGTTTCTGAATCTGTCAATCAGAAAAAACATTATGTTATGTAGCTGACTGACATTAGCGATGGGCTGATGTCAGCAGTACATAACACTGTGTTTTATAACTCCTTGCCCGCCGCTGCCGCTGTTCTCTTAAAATAAAGACTATAATATAAGACTAAACGACTAAAAAGACTAAGCTATATAATATGCTAATGAGCCTCTAGGTGCTATGAGGGCGTTGCTGCAGCACCTAGAGGCTCCGTCCATTCACCTTTTGGCAGTGGCACGCCCATGTTTAGTTGATTGACGTCCGAGTTCTCCTCTTCGTCCCGTAAATCCCGCGCCTGCATCGAATATTAAACAGTACGGCGCAGGCGTGGGATCAGGGGCGTAACAATTGCGGTGCGACAGCGATCAGGGGTGGAGGCGGGACATGGGCGTGGTTGAAGGCGGAGCATGGGCATGGCTGGAGGTGGGACATGGGTCGGGCCTGGAAAGGGGCCCTCCCTCCCTTCTGTTCGGGTTTGGCTTGAAGAAAAGGTGGCAACCCTATCTGTATACTTGTTGTTATCTCTCTCTCTCTCTCTCTCTATCTCTATCTCTATCTCTCTCTCTCTCTCTCTCTCTCTCTCTCTCTATATATATATAGATATATATATATATATATATGTGTATATGTATATAAAGAAGGACATATATATGTATGTATGTATGTTCCGCAATCGCTCAAAAACACAACCATCGATTTCAACGAAACTTGGTATACACATCCCTTGCTACCTGGAAAGAAATCTTGTGGGGGTCACAGCTCTCTAGCACGTACCGTTCCTGAGATATTCCCCAAAAATGCAAATATTGCAATCACATGATCTACATTAGCCAATAGAAGCCTGTAGGTCTTTCTCTTCATATCCCAACTGCCATACACATGGTCACATGTCTCTTATACGACAATAGAAGCTCGCAGGTCCATAGTCTCCACATACACACAGTTTTACTCCAGGTTTCCATAACAACCCAGTCATTTTTCTTCACTGCTGCAGGTCAGCTTTAAAGGGGCAGGGCGCTGTGGATGACACTGTTAAGGGAGCAGAGTGCTGTGGAAGTGACAGTTCAGGGGGCAGGTAGGGTGGCCATTCAGGCCACCCTCAAAATACAGACTTATAAATGCCGCCCCCAGGACCTGCTAAGCCACGCCCCTAAATCTGGTTAGGTCACGCCCCCTCCCACTCTGCAGCCGACAGGGATTGAAAAAATGAAGGTAAAAATTAACTTCTTCAGGGGTGGGAGGAACGGTGACTTTCTCCCTGCAGCTCACGCTCAGACATCACAGTGCTGCTGTCTGAGAGTGAGCTGTTCTAAAGGATATCCCTGCGTGAGATATTCCCAAAAAATGCATTAGCCAATAGAAGCCTGGTCACAAGACACTTATCAGCCAATAGAAGCTCGCATGCCATATTTCCATAACAACCCAGCCATTTTTCTTCACTGCTGTAGGTCAGCTTTAAAAGGGCAGGGTATTGTAGATGTCACTGTTATAGTGGATACTGTGGATATCTTTTAATGACACACACAAACATTAAATGAAATAGATGAAATATACCCGTGTAAAGCCGGGTTCTTCTGCTAGTATTTAATAAAAATCATATTATCCACATTCATTTCAAGTGTAGTTGTGTAGTTATCACCTTCATTTGCAGCTAAGAGTCTCTCTTTAAAAAGTATCCAAAGCTGAAGTCTTGCTCTTATCAGCAAAACACTGACTTATGCAACTTGGCTTCATTATAGTAATAATAACAAAACTACAAAGCCATAATAGGACAAACTTCAAGTATTCACTATAGACAGAGTGTATCCCCTTTTTTTGTAAAATATAATCTAGAAATAATATAAAAATGCTCTTATTTATCAGGTGCTTGTAACAAAAAGGGTAGTCTTTCAGCAGAAACAGTGCAGGAATATTGTATGTGAGTACCGTGTATCACTGAAGGAGTATCACAGTCTGACACTGTCTGCTCACTGTTGACAGTGTTAGACTGTGTACAGATGTGTCCACTCTTACCTTTGTTGAAATTGGTTCTCCAGTTTCTCATGAACAGACAGCAATGCACAACATAACCACTGGGTGGCTGCCCATAGGCACAGAAAGCATAGACATCTTGTGACACAATATCGAAAAATCATGTTTTTGAAAAAGCTGGTCATCTATTGTAACATATTTCAGGATATGTTAGAGAAAAATTAGGAAAAAATCTGTAGGAACACATTCTTTTGACTAGAGTCAAGGTAAGCCCCACTTTATTTATACACTTCCGGAAGGAATAACAGAGTAATGGCATAATGCAGAGTTCTAAGAAAAGGTCCTGCAGCTGAAGTCAAATGACAACTGTGGTCATATTAGAGCCACTGACTGTAACCTGGCTAATGCTTAATATAGTGTGAAAAATTAATTTAGTGAATTGATTATCTGCTTTTTTTAATTAAAGTAGGTTTCAGAGATTTTGATACTGATGACCTATCCGTATCTGATCGGTGGGGTTCTTACACCCGGGACCCCCGGCAGTCAGCTGTTTGAGAAGGCATCTGTGCTTCTGTGAGTGCCACGGCCTTCTCTCAGCTTACCAAGCACAGCGCCGTACATTGTATAGTGGCTGTGCTTGGTTTTGCGCTCAGCCCTCTTGAAGTGAATGGCGCTGACTATGATCCCAAGCACAGCCACTATACAATGTACGGCGCTGTGCTTGGTAAGCTGAGAGAAGGCAACGGTGCAGGAGCACCAGTGCCTTTTCAAACAGCTTATCCTGTCTATAGTGAATCTTGGAAAACCCTTCTCATATTATTTAAGCTCACACAATGAATCCCTCTGTTGTGTGTGTGTGTGTGTGTGTGTGTGTGTTTTTCCAATCTACTGCTTATTCCATGAGGGCATGAGAAGACACTCACAAATACTCATGCACTTTCAATATGTAGTATATTTTGCTGGTGTAACATGGGCTTTGGTACATATTTAGAATATTTTTATGTCTTGTGTGTCTGTGTTTAATGTCTTTATTTAATTCACATTCACAACACTTTTGCTTTTTAACATTTGGTGATACCAGGTCATGGCTCTTCTTAGCGCCGATAACATTAAAACCCACCACCGAAACCGAAAGTTATTAGGTCTGAATTTATGTTTAAGAGTGCCATTAATTCATTTACCCCAAATGTTCATTAACAATGTAAATGTATGCTGATGTTCCAGGAGACAAGGGAGTGACTAATGACTCCTCACACTAACAACACTTAAAATGAATAGAAACTTAAGATAGCTAATCTTGAAGTAATCAAGACCCTCATTCAGCCTGGCATCGCTGTATGCTCTAAAACAGCTGTCAACTGATTAAAAAAATTACGATATATATAAAAATCACATATAAATATCTCACATGTACACATTTCCTAGGCCCCAGAATGCTTTAGCATGAATCTATAATTATAAATTGTGCTTAAGTGTGATTTACATTGGCATAAGCCACGGGCGCAGGTTTAAAGTCTAGGAAGGTTTCTTTGTACTTTGCAGGCTGATCTGTTTTGAATGTCACCGTCATTATATTAGTTTGATTTTCTTAAAATTGGATATAGATGAAATAGAAGTTATATCGTTTGTTCTAACACAAGATTGTATTGAATTGAGTCACCATTGAAGATAAATTTGAACAATGACCCTGTTGTCTAACAATATTTACCTGTATTAAGGCCAAGAATTAGGGGCAATGATCGGGAACAAGCATTTATGTTAGTGCTTGTTCCTGATAATTACCCCTTGTTAAGATGCTCCCGAAAAACAAGCATACGTTTATCAGTTATCACATCTTAACATCATCTTTTGTCGGCAAAACCTCACACTTTGCTTCCGGCAAACAATGAATCTTATAGGGACAAACATTCATAGTGGTAATTGTTTATTCCCATACAGAGGGAATGATTGCTGCATGTAAACGCAGGTCTCCACATGGGTCAATAACCAGGCAATTATTTGGAACTGCTTGTTCCGGGTAATTGTGTCAACCTGTGTAAGAATACTAAATTTTTATTCTGTGTACCAACAATACCGTCAGTGTTGCAGTGTCTTGGCAGTTATCTGATGTAGTAGTAGAAGTTGATGGACAATCTCATTCATAAACAAATTGTTTGAAATTTAACAGCAAGCAATATTGGGCGAAAGATCTTCAAATAGATATTTCATCCCCAAACTATCTTTCTTTCAAAGAAAATTTCCGAAAAGTCTGTTCGTCCATCACACAGTATCTAAAGAACTTTAATGACTAATAGACTAAAGTGTTTATGGATGCATCTGTGAAATGACCAGACAACAAAGTTTTTTTTAACCCTCAACCTACTTACCGTATATACTCGAGTATAAGCTGACCCGAATATAAGCCGAGGCCCCTAATTTTACCCCCAAAAAATGGGAAAAATTATTGACTCGAGTATAAGACTAGGGTGGGAAATGCAGCAGCTACTGGTAAATTTCAAAAATAAAAATAGATACCGTACCAATAAAATTAAATTAATTGAGGCATCAGTAGGTTAAAGGTTTTTGAATATTTATTTCAAAGAAAAACAATATGGTATCAACAATAACTTTAACAGTACAAAAACCAACTAAAGCGAATATTCGATTTTGGGGAAAATACCAGTTCATGCGAATTTTTATGCGAAAATTTTAATGCGATTTTTTTTTTTTTTTTTTGCGAATTTTCACAATCAAGACCTAGACTCGAGTATAAGACGAGGGGGCTTTTTGAGCACAAAAATATGTGCCAAAAAACTCGTCTTATACTCGAGTATATACGGTAAGTTACCTGGTATGAGTTGCAGTATATTTGGGGTACTAATGGCTCATGTGCATTTTCATATTTTCTGTATTCTATCAATTTTTTTCATGGATAGCATAATGACCTATTTATATTTGTGGCAATACTTTTTTTTTTTTTTTTTTTATGCTGATCCGTATGCCCAATCTGCAAATGCCCAGTATTTAGCAGATCCATTTTTTGATTGTGGACCACTTACAAACATGTCCGTGTGGGTGAAACTAATATTGTAAAATGTTGCCACTTAAGTGTACCTAACCTTTCAACAAACTTTACATTAATCAATAGTACAGTGTGTGTATATGAGGAATAACACTATTTCTGGCCACTATATGACTTGTATCTGGCATTTTTTTTTAAGCAGTTCTCCACTGTAGACAGAACATAGAGGATAATCTGCTTCTTAACCTTGTCTTACTCACTCAGAAGCCCCATCATGGAGGACATTATAGGGAAGTAGCAGAGAGATACTGACATATATGGTTGTGAATAAAGCACTTAGTAAGTTTATATCCAGCCTATGTAGCTCCAGCAGTCTGCTTGTCTGTGTGTGCTTCTGCTCACTCCTCCCTCCTCCCCTCTCCATAGACTTGCATTGACATATGTAATATAATCCTCATTTTTTGTGAAAAGCAATTATCAAGATCTGTAGGGGGAGGTAAACAGCTGATAACAGGAGAACTAGACATTTCTCACTGATAAGACATATTTCAAAATTCTTTTGGTTGCATGTACTATTGATTTATGCAAAGTTGTGTGAAAAGTTAGCAACCTTTTAATGTTTTTATTAAAGGGTTTTGCTAGCATGTCTCGATACTATGTTTGATTTATTTGGAATGGTGGATTGTTTGTTGGACTAAATTAGGTTATGTATGTTGATGAACAGTTGCAGTAGAGTTTTTGGCTGTTTTGCTTCACTGGCATTACCAAAGATATCAGTTCTGTGGTCAAAAGACTGACTGAGATGGGCAGAATACCATGCTAATTGTTGGGCTTAAGTATTCGTATGAATAATTGCAATGTATAAATGTGCTGCCGATTTGCTCATTTGGCAAGTGATCCACAGCACTTAAAATAATTTTTTGTCAGTAGTACAGGTTTGTGCTGCCGACAAATAATGAATCTGTATGAGGAGGAATGATCATAATAAAGGTTGTTCATCCCCATACAGAGTGGGAGCGCAGCTGCCCCTGAACAAGCAGACAGTGGTTGGAAGCACGCAGCTTGTCACTGACCATTACCCTTTGTATCTTCCCATGTAAATGGGCCCTTAGGCATTACAGCTCTATGTTTATTGCCAGAAGGCAAGCTCTTAGAATGAATACATGAGTTCACTAGCCTCCAGCTGTCTATCAAACTTTTTATAATATTGAGTTTTTGAGTTTAATGTTATTATTTTGTTGCATATTATTTACCATGTATGTCCCATTAAATAATTATAAGGAGCAATGTAATAGGGGTAACACATACATGTGAACATACAAAATACAGTTGCAAGAAAAAGTATGTGAACCCTTTGGAATGATATGGATTTTTGCACAAATTGGTCATAACATGTGATCTGATCTTCATCTAAGTCACAACAATAGACAATCACAGTCTGCTTAAACTAATAACAAACAAAGAATTAAATGTTGCCATGTTTTTATTGAACACACCATGTAAACATTCACAGTGCAGGTAAAAAAAGTATGTGAACCCTTGGATTTAATAACTGGTTGAACCTCCTTTGGCAGCAATAACTTCAACCAAACGTTTCCTGTAGTTGCAGATCAGACGTGCACAACGGTCAGGAGTAATTCTTGACCATTCCTCTTTACAGAACTGTTTCAGTTCAGCAATATTCTTGGGATGTCTGATTTGAATCACTTTCTTGAGGTCATGTCACAGCATCTCAATCGGGTTGAGGCATATTTTCTTCTGTTTAGGTCATTCTGTTGTTGTTTTACTTCTATGCTTTGGGTCGTTGTCCTGTTGCAACACCCATTTTCTGTTGAGCTTCAGCTGGTGGACAGATGGCCTTAAGTTCTCCTGCAAAATGTCTTGATAAACTTGGGAATTCATTTTTCCTTCGATGATAGCAATCCTTCCAGGCCCTGACGCAGCATAGCAGCCCCAAACCACCATACTTCACAGTTGGGATGAGGTTTTGATGTTGGTGTGCTGTGCTTCTTTTTCTTCACACATAGTGTTGTGTGTTTCTTCCAAATAACTTAACTTTGGTTTCATCTGTCCACAGAATATTTAGCCAGTACTGCTGTGAAACATCCAGGTGCTCTTGTGTAAACTATAAATGTGCAGCAATGTTTTTTTTGGACAGCAGTGGCTTCCTCTGTGGTATCCTCCCATGAAATCCATTCTTGTTTAGTGTTTTACGTATCGTAGATTTGCTAACAGGGATGTTAGCATATGCCAGAGACTTTTGTAAGTCTTTAGATGACACTCTAGGATTCTTCTTCACCTCATTGAGCAGTCTGCGCTGTGCTCTTGCAGTCATCTTTACAGGACGGCCACTCCTAGGGAGAGTAGCAGCAGTGCTGAACTTTCTCCATTTATAGACTATTTGTCTTACCGTGGACTGATGAACAGCAAGACTTTTGGAGATACTTTATAACCCTTTTCAGCTTTATGCAAGTGAACAATTCTTAACCGTAGGTCTTCTGAGAGCTCTTTTGTGCAAGGCATCATTCACATCAGGCAATGCTTCTTGTGAAAAGCAAACCCAGAACTGGTGTGTGTTTTTTATAGGGCAGGGCAGCTGTAACCAACACCTCCAATCTCATCTCATTGATTGGACTCCAGTTGACTGACACTTCACTCCAATTAGCTCTTGGAGATGTCATTAGTCTAGGGGTTCACATACTTTTTCCACCTGCACTGTGAATGTTTACATGGTGTGTTTAATAAAAACATGGTAACATTTAATTCTTTGTGTGTTATTAGTTTAAGCAGACTGTGATTGTCTATTGTTGTGACGTAGATGAAGATCAGATCACATTTTATGACCAATTTGTGCAGAAATCCATATCATTTCAAAGGGTTCACATACTTTTTCTTGCAACTGTATTTAGACCAATGTCAGATACATGGAAGTGGGTAAATAGATAAGAAAAGCAGTGCATAGGAATGAGTAGAGATAAACCTAGCGCTGCTTTTCTTGTCGTACATAGCTGGTGCATCTTGCAGTTGAAATCAGTTGCTGCTGTGCAGGATGGATGCTGAAATAATACGCCAATCATAAAACAAAAGAACTGTAACACACTTAACAGCTTGTTCCATAAAGAATATTTGCATTATTTTTTTTCTGCTGATATAAGGGGAATTATGGCACGGCTAAGACATATGGAATGAATTACGTTAATTTTACAGTCAGCTCATAATGAGACCTATTCATTGTAATCTAACAATTCGAGTTGATGTTTCAATCTATTCACAGACTTTCACAACTGTAAGTATAATAAGCCTACAATATCTGAATCAGGAACTTTGTTTTAGGTGTGAGGCAGTGACAGGCCTCATATATGAAAGAAGGTATGTATCTCCCAGAATGGTGCAGGAAACCTATTAAGGAGATGCATGTCGTCATTTGCTGTGGTGCATCTGAGACGTGCCACCAAGGTACCCGGCTTTGGTGGAGTAGAAGCCAGAAGCTAGAGTGTCCACTAAGATAGATAGATGTTGTTACCTAGTATAGCTGGTAACCGCTAACCCGGGCCTGGCTTTTACTGGGAGTAAGCAAAGAGCTGGGTCGGTGCTACTGCTTACTCCCCACCATCCACTCCGGGGTTTATACGTGGCCCATGTCAACTATTTAAAAGTCATCAGCATGAGGCAGGGTGGGTCTGTTGTGTGAGAGGCTGCAGATCACACCCTGCAAGGCGCGTGTGAAGCAAACACTAGCCTGTGGGCACTTCTAAAGGAGCCCGAGACTGCTTGACTTTAATGTGGATGACATGAACTGATTACTCGTTCCGGCTGAACTGAACTGTAAGTTAGCTGGAACAAGCAATAAACTGTATTGAAGTGACTTTGTTGTGTCCCTGCCTGTCTTTAAAACTGGTCATAGGAGCCCATGGCATTACATAGGACGTCAAACTTGTTATTGCAATGTTCATATGACTTGGACAGAATCTCAGGTTTGTTGGCTGTGCTCTACTAAAAGTGTGAAGACGAAGCAAGGATGATTAAGGATTCATTTTCCAATAATTTATCTCTATAGCTTCAAAATGTCTGCCTTAGTTAAAATTATAGAGGCTGTCTTAAAACGTTGTCCTACAATTATGTGAATATCATGATATAGTAGAATAATAAATAGTTCTACCATCTGTAATATCTCAGGGGCTATTCTGTCATAGACTACTGTCTAAATTCATCTGGTATGTTCCATAAGCTTGGTTATGTATTGGTAGATGTTTCAAAGCTACAGCCATTGAGACATCTTCCCACCCTTGGAACATAAACTGGCCATACACATTAGTTAAATGCTGACTGAACCTGACAATTTCTCTGAAAAAGCTCAACCATCTAATGTGTATGAGGATCTCCCAATTCTCCCTTGACAACAAATGTCAGGGGAAAGAAGGTTTAGGTTGGTTGGATTCGTTCTCTTGGGGGATTTGAGAACATATGCACTCTTGGCTGAGACATGCATGCATGTGTATGGGTTGTATTCAGAAGGAATAGCTGTCAACTGACTGAACAGTCAACCAACAGGTATCTTGATACTTCTACTTTCTGATAAATATTGCACATTTTCAAACATGTTGAACTATCAAATATATTAAATAAAAAGATACAATATTATTTGGGTTTTCTGTGTTATAATTAGGGTTGAGCGAATCGACTTTTGATGAAACATCCAAAGTCGCTTTGCATAAAACATTGTTCTAATTCTGTACGGAGCAGGAGCTCTGTACAGTATTAGAATGTATTGGCTCCGATAAGCTGAAGTTATTGCTTCCCAAAGTCTTGCAAGACTTTGCACAAAAACTTCATAAATTAATTTGTACTGTACTGTAATTTGTACTGTAAAAAAACTTTTCCTGAACTCTGATTCGGTAACAGTTGGAGCAAAAACTTCGGTTCATCGGAGCCAGTACATTCTAATACTGTACGGAGCTCCTGCAAGTGTTGTTTGCTGACACAGCGTCATGGCTTCCGTTTTGAATGGAAGCCACAATTTCAATGTGAACACAGCTTTTTTCGTAAAAACGGTTTTATGTGTTCATCTCTATATTTCTTTTTTTTTTTTTAATATATATTAACTAATTCTATACCTTCTGGAGTTAGCGTTCAGAAATTCGACACATCGTGTTTGCTGCGCGCACATAATCACGAGTGAAGGACTCCTGTAATTTAATAATTATCGCTTGATATCACTGGAATTAATTTTCAGCATTATTGATATTCGTAGTCGAGTGCTACATTAACTTGGGTACTCCACATGTTTTTTATTTTTTTCAAAAGTTGTTTATTTTCTTTTTTAAAGTATGTGTATCTAATTTAAATCTTCATCTTTCCGTAGTCTTTGCCAGATGGTATTTAATACAGCCGCTTGGTTGGTTGGTTAATGTGCAAGTCTCTAGATGCTGCAACTTAGTGCTGTGTGATTTACTAAGTCCACTGCAAATACTAACAGTTGAAAGCATTGTATTTCTTCTAGATATTCCCTCCGAAGGATTGCACCTTGATGTAGAATGATATTGGCAATCAAATGCCAGGTGCAAATGAAGTGGAGGGGAAAGAAGATTATATCAGCCTTGACGTATTACTTACTTTACCGAATGACAGGTCCCAGCTTATTACCTACATCCTCTCCTGATTATAAAATGATTAGAAGTGGTACATACTCCTAGAATATAGGTGAAGACAGTAGCTCAGTCTGGCAATGAAAAGTGCCCCAGAGTTTTTGAATTTTGAGATTTTCTTTAAAGGGTTTCTCAGCCCCTTAAGGTTGGTTTCACGCAATTTTTTTAGTGGTGTTTTACGGTACTTTGACATTTTTTTGGGCTATTCTGCGGTTAAAATTCCAATTCCAACTAGTGTGCTGTAGCTCATGGCATTTTTGCAGAAATTTTGCCTACACCTCTTCTGTAAGGGAAAAACAGCATGAAGAATGCTGGGGGTAAGACACACTGTGTAGAAAAAAAAAAAAAAAAAAAAAAAAAAAAAAAAACTGGTGGACAAAAACTGGTAACTCTTAACTGGTAAAAATCATGTGCTTAAGGATCCTCAGAATTATTTAGAAAAGGCTCAGTAAAAAATTTTTTTAGAATGCTCGCCGATCCCCCTCTGCTTTCTTTCTAACGCTTCCTAGGTGGCATACGCCAGTCTCTACTTACTGGTCCCTCTTGATACACAGGAAATGACTGCACAGCCAATCACTGGCTGAGGCAGGTCACTTCTATAGCCAGTGATCATTTTCTGTGTGACAGAGGATGAGTATGACTTTTTTTAAAAAAAATTCCAGCATTTTGAGTCTTTTCTAAATATGATGTTTTGTCTGGACAGCCCCTTTAATTTTCAGTAAATTATTCTATTTGTTAGATAACTTGAAATACAATACTTTGCTACATTGTTGTTATTATGATCACCCCCTTTACCCTTTTTATAACATTTAGGCCCCTTTCACACAAGCAAGTTTTCCGCGCAGGTGCGATGCGTGATTTGAACGTATAAAACCCACACTGAATCCTGACTCATTCATTTCAATGAGTCTGTGTACATTAACGTTTTTTTCACGCATCAGTTCTGCGTTGCGTGAGAATCACAGCCTGTTCCATATTCAGCGTTTTTCACGCAGCCCTAGTCCCATAGAAGTGAATGGGGCTTCGGTGAAAAAGTATTGTAATCCGGATGCAATGCCTTTTTCACTGATGGTTGCTAGGAGACGTTGTTTGTAAACGCACGTGAAAAACACATTGCACCCGCGTGAAAAAAAACTGAACACAATTGCAGACAAAACTGACTGAACTTGCTTGCAAAATAGTGCGAGTTTCACTGAACGCATCCTGAGAGAATCCGTACCGTTCGTGTGAAAGCGGCCTTAGGGGTTTAGGGAGTCATTTTGCTTGCCCTACAGCCCTCCAATACTGCAGCATGTATCCTGTCACCAGATCTGGTGCTTTGTAACGAAGTATATGATGCCTCTGGTCTCATCATACAGTTCCCATCAGTATCTTTTTTCTTCATAGCCATTTTGAAGAAATTACCTTTACAACATGTACCTGACATGCCTGAGCCCCTGCCATGGAGTCACTGGGGTGGCTCTGTGCAATCACCAAGTCATGGAGTCACTGGGGTGGCTCTGTGCAATCATGGAGTCACTGGGGTGGCTCTGTGCAATCACCGAGTCATGGAGTCACTGGGGTGGCTCTGTGCAATCACCGAGTCATGGAGTCACTGGGGCGGCTCTGGGCAATCACCGAGTCATGGAGTCACTGGGGCAGCTCTGGGCAATCACCGAGTCATGGAGTTACTGGGGCGGCTCTGGGCAATCACCGAGTCATGGAGTCACTGGGGCAGCTCTGGGCAATCACTGAGTCATGGAGTCACTGGGGCAGCTCTGGGCAATCACGAGTCATGGAGTTACTGGGGCAGCTCTGGGCAATCACCGAGTCATGGAGTCACTGGGGCGGCTCTGGGCAATCACCGAGTCATGGAGTCACTGGGGCGGCTCTGTGCAATCACCGAGTCATGGAGTCACTGGGGCAGCTCTGGGCAATCACCGAGTCATGGAGTTACTGGGGCGGCTCTGGGCAATCACCGAGTCATGGAGTCACTGGGGCGGCTCTGGGCAATCACCGAGTCATGGCGTCACTGGGGCGGCTCTGGGCAATCACCGAGTCATGGAGTCACTGGGGCAGCTCTGGGCAATCACCGAGTCATGGAGTTACTGGGGCGGCTCTGGGCAATCACCGAGTCATGGAGTCACTGGGGCGGCTCTGGGCAATCACCGAGTCATGGAGTCACTGCTGCAAGCCCACCCATCCAGATCTGATTGACATGCCTGATTGTCCAGCTGGATGGGTGGGCTTGTAGTATTGACTCCATGAATCAGTGACTCCATGGAGCGTGTGTGAGGTTCATTTTATAAAGATGATTTCTTAAATACCAGAGACGGCATATAATTAGTTACCCAGATCTGATGACAGGTTCCCTCTAAATAGTCTAAGTATTATAGTCTACAAGGGTTTTCCATGTAGGTTCGTATCACAGTTGTCTTCAAATTGTCTTTTCCATTGATACCAATATTATTTTGGCTCCTCCACTATAAGCCAGAATGGAAAGTGCATGCATTACTTGGCCAACCATTCATTTAAATGCTATAAATTTCATGAGACAACCCCTGTAAATTCTTCACCACTAACATGTACTAAAGTCTGGGGGCTACAGCTTATTGCCCGACAAGGAAGTACTATAGGTATTTGTTCTTTTCCTGGGTAACTCAGAACCAGGTCCCCTGCTATCTATCTGTCTGTCTGTCTATCCATCCATCCATCTATGCAAAAGAGCGTTAGACCAGCACCTCCAAACTATGTATAAAAAGGGAATTCAGGTGTATGGCTGCAATCCAAAATCGAACAAGGACTACAAGTAGCAGCACACTATCTATCACATATCTATCTAATCGTATCAGTCATCTATCTATCTATCTATCTAATACTGTCCAAATGTTGTGAGCAGCTCTGCAGAGTAAATATGACGGGGTGCCTGTGGTTGCGGAAGCGATCCAACATCCAAAGACAAAAACAAAAAAACTCCAGGGCACTCCCAAAAAGTACGTCAAAAAGAGTGTTCTCTAACCACCAGACAGTGACGTGTCAGTCCTCTTACTGGGACTTTTCTCAAGCATCTCTTTCTATCTGTCATCTATCCATTAACTGTATCTATCTGTAGAGCCATCTAATCTTTCTGTCATTTCTCTATCTAATTGTATCTTTCTATCTGTCCATCTACTGTATCTATCTATAATCCCAGGAAATCCACTGCACTTCCTTCAGTAAAAGCGTGTAGTTTATTCCCCAAATAACAACGTTTCGGTTCGCACACTGGAACCTTTTTCAAGCAGTGATAAGTGTGCGAACCGAAACGTTGTTATTTGGGGAATAAACGACACGCTTTTACTGAAGGAAGTGCCGTGGATTTCCTGGGATTATAGATATTGGAAGCCTGGCACCCGCCATCATAGAATACTGCTGTGCTGTTCACACTTGTTTGATACTCTATCTATCTGTAGAGCTATCTAATCTTTCTGTCATGTATCTATCTATCTATCTGTCATCTATCTATCTGTCATCTATCTATTATCTGTTTAGCTTTCTATCATCTATCTGTCTATCTAATCTTTCTGTCATGTATCTATCTATCTGTCATCTATCTATTATCTGTTTAGCTTTCTATCATCTATCTGTCTATCTAATCTTTCTGTCATGTATCCATTAACTTTATCTTTCTATATTTCTGTTCTCTTTCTATCTGTCATCTATGTGTCTTTATCTGTCTATCTATCCGTCTGTCTATCTATCTAATCTTTCGGTCATTTATCTAATGATATCTATCTATCTCTATATCTGTCACCTATCTATCTCTATATCTATTGACTATCTCTCTGTATATCTATCTATCTATCTATCTCTGTTGACTGTATATCTATGTATCTGTCTACATCCTCTGAGATGACACCTTGGCTTTATGTGTGTAGTCCCCACTTTGATTATCTCTGGCTTGTATGCCGGTTGTACTTGCGCTGTTTCGTATCTCAGATAGCTGATTATTCTCCAGAAGGCAGCTTATATATTTCTTTTAAGCTCATATAAAGATACATAAAACTGTATGTCAACTGTGTGATTCTGTTGCTATAAAATAAATATTTTATTCCTGTGCAAGAGCATCAGTGACTGTGTACGGAACATCTTGCATTTCAAAGAAGCTTGTTATAAACAGAGTTGTGAATACTGGATTTCTTTTAAAGCTGATGATTCGCAAAACACTTATAGGAACTAAATACCTTGTTACCTCAAGTGATCACAGTATGAGCGGCTTCTCCCGATTCATCTTTATTATTCCGAGTCACCATTGCTGACTTTATAGCTAAGGGCAGCAGCCATATGGCTACTGGGTGGTGCGACGGGTGGCTTAAGAGGGCGCTGCCTAACATACGGGAAATGATTTTTAGTGGCTTCGGTGCAGTCTGAGCCATCTCTATGCTATATTGTCCAAGTTTAAAGTGAATGTCTAGTTTATTGAATTTGGGTCCACTATTCTGCACTGATTAAAGGGGTTGTCAAATGAGAAAACCTATTTAAATGAGATTCAGCATGCTCACCTCACCTGTGCCTCCGCCATTCCAATTCCAAGAGTGCCATGTCCCATGCCGCTCTCTAGTTCCTGCTGCTCACAATGATACGGGACCACTGCAGCCAGTCACTAGGCCAGTAATGAACCTTTTAATACATTAGATGCAAAGTTTGGAACATGTAGAACATGTAGAACATGCCCGAATTCTCTATAATGGTGGCTGCAGGCAGCCAGGATATATCAGCTTGCTCTATACATATCTGTATCAGAAAAATAATGTAATATCCAATATAAAGAATCAAAATGAACCATGTAAAAGCCTCTATTTTGTCATAGTAGTGTCAAACAGGCTTGGAGAACCCCTGAGATGTCTGCCATATGGGACCTCAAGTAATGAAAAATTAAAGGGAACTAAAAATCTAATCCCAAAATACCTATATTTTTAGAAGGATATTCCCATCTACAGCATTTTTCACCTGGACAGGACTGGTTCTGACTTCCTGGACCCCCACTGATCATTAGAAAAGGGGACATTGGTCCTCCGTTCCACATAGTCTGACGATTAAACAGAGCAGTAGTCGAACTTCCATCCTGCCACTCCATTCAAAATCGATGGCACTATTGTGGTCAATTTATCAAACTGGTGTAAAGTAGAACTGGTTTAGTTGCCCATAGCAACCAATCAGATTCCACCTTTTCATTTTCCAAAGGAGCTGTCCAAAATGAAAGGTGGAATCTGATTGGTTGCTATGGGCAAGTAAGCCATTTCTACTTTACACCAGTTTGATAAATGACCCCACATTTGGCATTCAAAATCTATGGCACTGACTAAAATAGCCGAGAACAACTCTTGCCTTTTTTCCATCCCTGCCATAGACATTGAATAGAGTGTTAGGGCCTAACTTTTTTTAACCCCTTCCCGAATGCCTAACATAAATTTACATCGGCAGTTGGGTATTTAAAGATGGTACCCGCTCGCAAACAGCAGGCATCCAGGGCTAATGTATGCGATCGACGATAAAGTTGATTGCCGTTCAGATGACATGGTCAAATGCGACCGTGGCATCTGTAAGGGTAAAAACTGGCAGAGTGTGCTCACGGTCGTGCTTTGACTCCCTCTATAAAAACTATACATATGTGGTATCATTGTAATCCTACTGACCCGGAGAATTAACGTAACTGGTCATTTTTACGAGATAAAGCAAAATAACATAAAACTGTGGCGGAAATGTTTTTTTTTTTTTTTTTTTATAATTCCACCCCATTTGGAATTTCTTCCCGCTTCCCACTACATGGGACTGTAAATGGTGCCATTAGAAAGTACAACTTGTCCTGCAGAAAAGGCCCCTCATACGTCTATGTGATTGGAAAAATTAAAAAGTTATGTCTTTGAGAAGACTGGGAGTAAGAAAAAAAATGGCTAGCCCTGAAGAGGTTCATTTCTTCTAGCCATAGTCGTGTGGCTGAAAAAAATTAGGGGCTAGATCTCCTGTTCTAGTGATCAGTGGGGGTCAGAGCAGTTGGACCGCCAGTCATCCATCTTTTATCACCTTCCCAGTGGAGAGGTGAAAAATACTGTAGACAGGAATACCTCTTTAAGGACATTTTACCTACTTTTCCTCCCACTGTCATAATGTGTATAAATATATTGCACAAAGATCAAATAGAACTACCGTATTTATCGGCGTATAACACGCACGGGCGTATAACACGCACCTTCATTTTAGAGGGAAATTTCAGGAAAAAAAATTAAATTTCAAATAAAGCCTCTGATCTGCCCCCTCTGGTAACACAAACCCCCCCCCTCCCTCCCCAGTATTAATCATTGGTGGCAGTGGCCACAGGGTCCCCCTCCTCCCCCCCATCATTGGTGGCAGTGTCAGTTCCTATCGGAGCCCCAGCAGTGTAATGCTGGGGCTCCGATCGCTTACCATGGCAGCCAGGAGTCACGCTACTGAAGTCCTGGCTGCCATGGTATGTTAGTGAGCAGAGAGCAGCGCATTATATTCACGTGCGCTGTGGCCGCCGGTCGCTCCTTCTCATAGGTCTGTGCGGCGCATTGCTAATGCTTACAGCATTAGCAATCCGCCGCACAGACAGAAGAAGGAGCGACCGGCGGCCACAGCGCACGTGAGTATAATGCGCTGCTCTCTGCTCACTAACATACCATGGCAGCCAGGACTTCAGTAGCGTGACTCCTGGCTGCCATGGTAAGCGATCGGAGCCCCAGCATTACACTGCTGGGACTCCGATCGGAACTGTGGGATATGGCCGGCACATTCATTGGTGGCGCAGTGGCCACAGTCCCTCCCCTCCTCCTCCTACTCTGTCCTCGTTGGTCTTCAGCGGCAGCCGCGCACAGTGGGGAGGGAGGGACTCCCTCCTCCTTCCTCCTCCCTCCGCTGTGCCGGCCGGCTCAGTCCTGCCTCTCTGGCCTCCGGAGGACACGTTTCAGCCCTAATCGGCGTATAACACGCATACATCATTTGCCCCCTATTTTCAGGGGGAAAAAGTGCGTGTTATACGCCGATAAATACGGTAATACAATCTCCACTGCATACAATGCAGCTGTAGAAGTTATAGCTCAGTCTGTAGCTTGGAGGCACAATTTAGGTAGAAGTCCTATGATCCTCGCTAGCCATCACAGAAATAGTGTCCATCATCTGTCACAATGATTTTGGACTGTTATCTACAGTAATACATGAGTAGTCCTGCACATAAGTAGTCCAGATTGCTGTTTTATTTTGTTACTGTCCCCCAGCCCCCACTGTCAGCACTAAAATATATGTTCAGGACTGCTGTGCTAACATAATGGAGGGGACTGTTGTGCGCATGCAAAGCAGTCCTGACCGTGTATTTCAGTGCAGCTTTGCACACTGACAGCAGTAATCTGGACTCCTTATCTACAGGACTACTCATAAAGTACTGCAGATAGTAGTCCAAGATCATGGTGACAGAGTCCCTATAATGTTTCCTCTGTGTAGTTTGCCTCCTATCCTATGACGGACATACATGGTTGTAACCAATGAGAATGGTAAGTTTATGACTCTAGTGACAGGGTAGAGATCTCCAGTATGCAGCACACACGTTGTACATCTGCATATAAATGAACCAGTACTGCACCGTCCTGATAAGTGGCAGCTCAGACATGACATACACAAATATATTTGCTTGTCATATTTATGGCATGTCCCACCATCTACTGTGGGGAATACCAATAAAGCATCAGCATATATCAGCCCATATGTACACTGTCATAAATATTCCTTACTGGCCGCCCTTGATCTCTCATCAAACCCACGCAACAGTGAGATCATTTCTGCACAATCTGGCTTCCTAACAAAGAAAAATCAGCTTTTGTCCAGGACGCGTCACCACATTGTAAGAACACCTCTGCACGAGCCCACACAGGACACAAGGCAGATTGAGTGAGTTACGAGTGCGCATCTCCATTGCTAGAGTAGACGTACTGCCTAAAATTGGCAATTATAGGTGGTGATCAGACGCGCAGATAGCCCAAAACAGAAGGGAGGCCATTTGTATCAATTTGGTGAAGCATTGATGGTGATGAACTAAAATACCAGTGCCATGTTGCATCAGATAGAGCTGCTACCTCGAGGGTTCTGGATTTGTATGGGTGCTTGCCAAATAATGTTGCCCCCTGCCCTCCCTGCATAATAGCATAAAGCCTTAGCCATGCTGTCTATATATTTATCAATTGCCTAGTGATGAGTAAACTTGCTGTCACTGCCGCCAAGGAGTGTTCTGCCTCTAATGAAAATCTTTTTCAATCTAATAGTGATTTAGCTGTGAGAACCGGCATACATTAACGATGACAAAGAAGTTCTCCAACGAGCCAATGTTTGCCTTTGCTTCTTTTTTACGCTGCCTAATGATGAATTGCGCACGCAAGTGTTCCAGGTTATTTTCCTTCTCCTTCGCTATAATAATAACTCTTCAGTGTTTACCTTTCCGTTACAGCTCCTTATTGTTACTAATCAGTTCAATATATATATATATGTATATATATATATATATATATATATATATATATATATGTATGTGTGTGTGTGTGTGTGTGTACAGTACAGACCAAAGGTTTGGACACACCTTCTCATTCAAAGAGTTTTCTTTATTTTCATGACTATGAAAATTGTAGATTCACACTGAAGGCATCAAAACCATGAATTAACACATGTGGAATTATATACATAACAAAAAAGTGTGAAACAACTGAAAATATGTCATATTCTAGGTTCTTCAAAGTAGCCACCTTTTGCTTTGATTACTGCTTTGCACACTCTTGGCATTTGGGCCCCTTTGCGCACCTGGGCTGCAAAAAAGTGTCACACATGTGGTATTGCCGTATTCATAAGAAGTAGGGCAATGTGTTTTGGGGTGTATTTTTACATATGCCCTTACTATGTGTGTGAAAAATATCTCTGTAAATGACAACTTTTTAATTATTTTTTATACAAAGTTGTCAATTTACAGAGATATTTCTCTCACCCAGCATGGGTATATGTAAAAATACACCCCAAAACACATTGCCCTACTTCTCCTGAGTACGGCGATACCACATGTGTGACACTTTTTTGCAGCCTAGGTGCGTAAAAGGGGCCGAAAGTCCAACCTATAGGCTTTACAGGGTTGCTCACAATTTAGCCCCGCCCAAAATGCCAGAACAGTAAGCACACCTCACAAATGACCCCATTTCAGAAAGTAGACACCCCAAGGTATTCACTGAGGGGCATAGTGAGTCCGTGGGAAATGTATTTATTTTTTTGCCAGAAGTTAGCAGAAATGGAAACTTTATATATTTTTTTCCTCAGAAAGTGTCATTCTCCGCTAACTTGAGAAAAAAAAATTAATCATACATGAACTCACCATGCCCCTCCGTGAATACTTTGGGGTGTCTTCTTTCTAAAATGGGGTCATTTGGGGGGTATTTATACTATCCTGGCATTCTAGCACCTCAAGAAACATGACAGGTGCTCAGAAAGTCAGAGCTGCTTCAAAATGCGGAAATTCACATTTTTGTACCATAGTTTGTAAACGCTATAACTTTTGTGCAAACCAATAAATATACACTTATTGGATTTTTTTTTTATCAAAGACATGTAGCACAATAAATTCTGACACAAACTTGTATAGGAATGTAATTATATTTGAACAATTTAACCAGAGAAAGTTAAAAATACACTTTTTTTGAGAAAATTGCGGTCTATTTTGATTACTATCAGAAAAACAAAAAATCTCAGCAGCAATCAATTACCACCAAAAGAAAGCTGTATTTGTGAGAAGAAAAGGAGGTAAAATTCATTTGGGTCCTAAGTTGCATGACTGAGCAATACATCGTTAAAGTTGTGAAGTGCCGATTTGTAAAAAAGGGCCTGGTCACTAGGGGTATAAACCTGTGGTCCTTAAGTGGTTAATGTGGCACTGTACTTTCAGTAAACTTTTGTTATGTCATACGGACATACATGTTTGGCTCGGGTGAACGTTTATTTGAATTTAATGGGGAGAGACCTCTGTCAGTGGCTCATCACCCAGGAGAACAAAAGGAGCGGAGAAAGTTAAACCGTGATCGGTGGGTTCAGCCTTTACGCTGATTAATATTTTGCCACCTAGGTATGTACCAGAAGCATGTGTTTGCTTTTCATATGCCATTCCAACTGCTTGGATCCCCATAAACAGCTTTTTGTGGGTTGGAAGGTCAAGCTGCCATGTGTTTTTGCATAGCCAACAGTATGATTAAGCATAAAGCATATACCTGGACAGTTTGTCCGCAGGAGCTGCCTGCTACGCGGAGCATCATGTCAAGTAAATACCCAATGTTAATAGGCGTTTCTAAAAATGTGGATGTTTTTACTGTAAAACAAAAGGGTATAAAAATACAAATACATATGAAGTGAAAAGCCAATATTTTGTATAAAAAATGTAAATCTGTAAGAATTGGTTTCCTGGTGGGCATTTTACCATGCCGTCAGTGGAAATTTACATCAAATTTGATTTGCTTACTTGTGGCCAGAACAGATGTTATCTTAATAGGAGAAACAGAAAATTAGAAATGTTGATCCACACTGTCTATTTAATATTCCCTCATCTTGCCGTCTGATTTTACCAAAGTTTCAGAACATTAAAGTTGTATTTCTTTTTCTATTCCATCCAGCCCTTACTGCATGAACCGTTTACAATAATAAGGAAACACATTAGGCTACTTTCACACTAGCGTTTTTAGCGGATCCGTCATGGATCTGCAAAAACGCTTCCGTTACCATAAGGCCCCTTTCACACGGGCGAGTTTTCCGTGCGGGTGCGATGCGTGCGGTGAACGCACTGCACCCGCACTGAATCCTGACCCATTCATTTCTATGGGGCTGTGCACACGAGCGGTGATTTTCACGCATCACTTGTGCGTTGCATGAAAATCGCAGCATGCTCCTCTTTGTGCGTTTTTCACGTAACGCAGGCCCTATAGAAATGAATGGGGTTGCGTGAAAATCGCATGCATCCGCAAGCAAGTGCGGATGCGGTGCGATTTTCACGCATGGGTTCTAGGTGACAGTCTATTCACTGTATTATTTTCCCTTATAACATGGTTATAAGGGAAAATAATAGCATTCTGAATACAGAATGCTTAGTATAATAGTGCTGGAAGGGTTAAAAATAATAAAAAAAGTTAACTCACCTTCTCCTCTTGTTAGCGTAGATGCCGGTCTGTTCTTTATCTGTGGACTAAAGGACCTTTGATGACGTCAGATCACATGCTCCATCACCACGGTGATGGACCATGTGATTGGAGCATGTGATCTGACGTCACCACAGGTCATCCAGTCCATAGCTAAAGAACAGACCGGGATCTACGCTAACAAGAGGAGAAGGTGAGTTTACTTTTTTATTATTTTTAACCCTTCCAGCACTATTATACTATGCATTCTGTAGTCAGAATGCTATTATTTTCCCTTATAACCATGTTATAAGGGAAAATAATACAATCTTCAGAACATCAATCCCAAGCCCGAACTTCTGTGAAGAAGTTCGGGTTTGGGTACCAAACATGCGCGATTTTTCTCACGCGAGTGCAAAACGCATGACAGTGTTTTGCACTCGCGCGGAAAAATCGTGCATTTTCCCGCAACGCACCCGCCTCTTATCCGGGCAAAAAACATGACGCCCGTGTGAAAGAGGCCTAATACAACCGCATGCATCCATTCAGAACGAGTAAAAAGAGAAAAAGGTCCAGCTCGGTTAAAATGTTACCTTTATTTTTCAGTGCAGATAAGGCTCAATTCACACGTCCGCAAAATGGGTCCGCATCCTTTCCGCAATTTTGCGGAAAGGGTGCGGACCCATTCATTCTCTATGGGGACAGAATGTGCTGTCCGCATCCACATTTGCGGATCCGCACTTCCGCATCCGTGCTTCCGTTTCCGCAAAAAAATAGAACATGTCCTATTCTTGTCCGCAATTGCGGACAAGAACAGGCATATTCTATTATGTCGGCAATGTGCGGTCCGCAAAATGCGGAAAGCACATTGCCGCTTTCCGTGTTTTGCGGATCCGTGTCTCCGTGTATCCGCAAAACACATTGCGGACGTGTGAATACAGCCTTAAAGCCAGTTACAGTCCAGTCTACATGTTTCGGATCCTATCGCTACTGTCTCTTATCCGAAACTTGTAGACTGGACTGTAACTGGCTTTTATCTGCACTGAAAAATAAAGGTAACATTTTAACCGAGCTGGACCTTTTTCTCTCTTTACTCAAGCAACGCTGTGGTTCTTGGCATGGTCCGTGCTTAGTGTGGCAGGGTCTGAGCACGCCTATACTCTCTCTTTGCCTATCCGTTCAGATCGGATCCGGTTATATTATGTCTTCTATAGCCATGACTGATCTGTCTTGAACACCATTGAAAGTCAATGGGGACCGATCCATTTTCTATTGTGCCAGATTGTGTGAGAGAATACAGATCCGTCCCGTTTGGCTCCGCTTCATCAGACGGACAGCAAAACACTGCAAGCAGCATTCTGGTGTCCGCCTCCAGAGCGGAATGGAGACTGAACGGAGGAAAACTGATGCATTCTGAGCGGATCCTTATCCATTCAGAATGCATTAGGGCAAAAGTGATCCATTTTGGATCGCTTGTGAGAGCCCTGAACGGATCTCGCAAACGGAAAGCCAAAACGCTAGTGTGAAAGTAGCCCTACATGTAGCGGTTAACCCTTTCCCTGCAATTCCCACAACTTAAAGGCTATGTACACCTTCAGGGGGATTTTTTTTTATAATTAACTTTTACTCATTTTGGGCTAAAAATATATATTTTTTCCATTTTCTAGCTGTTTGAATTATACTTTCACTTTGTGCTGGTCATTTAATAAACCTAATCTCTAAATTACTAAAAGGTCATAAATACTTTTTTAAGCCTAATTCTTATCAGTAACATTGACTCCAACTCTGGCTTAAGAATAAAAATCTGAAATATTAATATTGTATAAATTATTTATTAAATTCAGAATATATCACATATACTTTATTAGAAATGTAGGAATATTTATGGATTTTTATTGTATAAATATATATGTTCTGTCAATCTAAGGCCCCAATTGATCAAATAGCCGTGATAACTAGGATGATGAAGCTGCAGTAGAAAATCCATTCTTATCTCTCCTTTGTTCTTTCCTTTGGGCGACATGCACGTGACCATATGTATTTTGCGGTCCGCAAACCGCGGATACAGGCGATGTGCAAGCTGCATACTTCCCAGGCCCAATATTAGCAATGCCTATTCTTGTCCGCAAAATTGACAAGAATAGGACATGTTCTATTATTTGCTGGACAGACACATGGATGTAGACACCTGTGTGCTGTTCACATTGTTTGCAGCCCCACAGAAATAAATGAGTCTGAGTGCGATCCACAAAAAATGTGCAGATCGGATGTGAAAGAAGAATACGGCCGTGTGAATGAGGCCTTAGACTCAGTATCTTTATGCTGCTCCAAAGCCTTTAGCTAAATTGAATCTGTGCTGCACATGCTCAGTGGTGAAGTTCCTTTTGCTGCTTTTATTTGAATGCATAGTGTGCTGCATATTTACAACCGTTTTTCATTTACAAATTGTATTCCAGTAAATATATGTTCTATTATTTACATGATGTGGATGTAGAAAATCTTGATGTCACCATTTTACAACTGTAAATTGCTTATTACTAATGATTATACATGAGCCATTTGTATCAGAGCTTTTGTCGAGGTATGGAATAATCGAGGAGTCAGAATCTGAAGTCGGGCTTACGGACTCCGCAGCCCCGTGTACATTGCACTCAGGTCAAGAAAGATGAATGTCTGCGATAGTCAAACCTATTGCATGTTATTAAATTATAGGTCATCTGTAACTTGACTACAGCTGCTATATGTACTTCAAAGAAATGTTTATTTTATATCTTATTATATGTGACTATATATAAATATATATATATATATATATATATATATATATATATTGTGACAGAGTGTCTGGAGAAGTAGTGGACGGGGTATATGCAGTGGCGTATCTATCACGAGGCAAACAAGGCATTTGCCTAGGGCGGCACTTGCCAATGGGGCGGCAAAATGCCTTGTTTGCCCCTTGTCCCATCAGTCTTATCTGCCTCCGGTATACTCAGAAGATCCAATGGTATATTCTAACCCCCAGACGTTCCCATGGTGACGGGGACGCTTGCCTGGGGGTTAGAATATACAGGGCCATGCCGCTCACAGGAAAACATTTAAAAACGAATCAGTAACCTTAACTTTATTCATTGGTGATGTCTTTACTGGATACCTTACTCTGTCTTTCAGCTCCGATAACAGCAGGCAGTGCGGGCGGGCGGCGCTCACTCACTGACGTCACGAGCCTGCGCCGCCTAGTGGGAGGAGCAGGCGTGTGACGTCAGTGAGTGAGCGCCGCCCGCACTGCCTGCTGTTATCGGAGCTGAAAGACAGAGTAAGGTATACAGTAAAGACATCACCAATGAATAAAGTTAAGGTTACTGATTCGTTTTTAAATGTTTTCCTGTGAGCGTCGGGGGGGGGGGGGGGAGGGAGGAATCTGTGGATGGCACCGTTTAGGGGAGGGGGGGGAGCAATCTGTGGATGGCACAGTTTAGGGGAGGGGGGGGGGAATCTGTGGATGGCACCGTTTAGGGGAGAGGGGGGAATCTGTGGATGGCACCGTTTAGGGGAGGGGGGATCTGTGGATGGCACCGTTTAGGGGAGTGGGGATCTGTGGATGGCACCGTTTAGGGGAGGGGGGATCTGTGGATGGCACCGTTTAGGGGAGGGGGGATCTGTGGATGGCACCGTTTAGGGGAGGGGGGGATCTGTAGATGGCACCGTTTAGGGGAGGGGGGGATCTGTGGATGGCACCGTTTAGGGGAGGGGGGGATCTGTGCATGGCACCGTTTAGGGGAGGGGGGGATCTGTGCATGGCACCGTTTAGGGGAGGGGGGGATCTGTGCATGGCACCGTTTAGGGGAGGGGGGGGAGCAATCTGTGGATGGCACAGTTTAGGGGAGGGGGGGGGAAATCTGTGGATGGCACCGTTTAGGGGAGAGGGGGGAATCTGTGGATGGCACCGTTTAGGGGAGAGGGGGGAATCTGTGGATGGCACCGTTTAGGGGAGGGGGGATCTGTGGATGGCACCGTTTAGGGGAGGGGGGATCTGTGGATGGCACCGTTTAGGGGAGGGGGGGATCTGTGGATGGCACCGTTTAGGGGAGGGGGGATCTGTGGATGGCACCGTTTAGGGGAGGGGGGATCTGTGGATGGCACCGTTTAGGGGAGGGGGGGATCTGTAGATGGCACCGTTTAGGGGAGGGGGGGATCTGTGGATGGCACCGTTTAGGGGAGGGGGGGATCTGTGCATGGCACCGTTTAGGGGAGGGGGGGATCTGTGGATGGCACCGTTTAGGGGAGGGGGGGATCTGTGGATGGCACCATTTAGGGGGGAAGATCTGTGGATGGCACTATTTAGGGAAGGGGGATCTGTGGATGGCACTATTTAGGGGGGAGATCTGTGGATGGCACTATTTAGGGGGGGGGGATCTGTAGATGGCACTATTTAGGGGGGAGATCTGTGGATGGCACTATTTAGGGGGGGGGTCTGTTGATGGCACTATTTAGAGGAGGGGGATCCGTGGATGGCACCGTTTAGGGGAGGAGGATCCGTGGATGGCACCGTTTAGGGGAGGAGGATCTGTAGATGGCACTGTTTAGGGGGGATCTGTGGATGGCACATAGGAAGGGGTGGGGTTTAGAGAGAAAGGGGTTTGGCCTTGACAGGAAGGGGTGGGTCAAATTTATATTAGGGGGGTGCCCGAGTTTAGTCTCGCCTAGGGCAGCACAAAACCAAGATACACCACTGGGTCTATGTGTGCCCAAGATTTCTCACTTCTGTCATTTAAAAGCAACCAGGTAAAATGTTCAGAGGAGGTCTCTGCTACTCTGGTTTGCATAAAACCTGTTCTTAGGGCCTGTGTTGCTGGAGTGGGGAGAGAAGGGTGGGCCCCACTCCATCCGGACAGTCCGGCTTTTGGGCTGTCAGGTAATTACTCCTCAGGTGTGCTCGCCTGATATAAGGCTGAGAATGCAGACACAGCTCTCTCAGCCTGGGAACAGGTTACCTGCATGGAGCCTGTGAGAGCACTTCAAGAGGTATGGACTTTGCTATTTTGTTTAGGTGCTTGGTATTAGGCCGGCACTTGGTCAGGGAGGGTTCATGCTGTATAGTTAGAGCCGGACAGGCTTAGGATTTTTGTTTGTTATGTTTTATGTTCTGTACCTCAACCTGACAATAAAACTGGCTGAGGTCAGTTAGACGAAGTTCCTGCTGTGTGGACTGCAACTTCTTCGGTGTGCCTGCTAAACTGTGCCCGTCTACCCAGGAGATGACAGCCCCGCTACCTAATCCCTTACAATATATATAGTGTGGTCATGCAGGAAGGTATATTTCACCCAGATTTCTCACCTGGGTGAAGTAAGTGTATGTTGTTGTGCTCTGAAACACCTTAGGCAGGTAACCTCGTTAGGTTACTATATACTGAGTGCTGTGGCTTACCTAGGTCGAGGCCTGCAAGTACAGCACACGCTGCTGCGAATACTGAGGACCAGTGAGCGAACTACTTGCTGTGTGTACGTCAGCCTACCAACTGTAGCCTAGGTGAGACAAACTCTGTGTTATCGGGAAGGCTTTTTGTTTTGTGATTTGTTACTGCAATACTGGAAATCCTGGGTTCCACTAAAAAGCATGTGTTGATGTAACCCTCCTGAAATCGGACCTTAAATAAATGTGACGTGAACTTTATATCCTCTGTGCCTCCGTGAATGTCCAGAACCGTACGCTGCCCCCCTTGCAGGCTTATACAAACCTTCAGATGCCTGTGCTAGCAGAAGATCTTATAGATCCTCTTAAAAGTATCTATGAGATTATTTTTTAATCAGATTTTGCAGGTTCTATTGGACCTATTGACTTGCATGCCACTTATGCTACTTCGTTGGCAGAAAAGGCTGTATGTGGTCATGGCTGCATGGCTGTGACTTCTTCCTCTTCCTGACGGCAAACCATGTGATGCCTCTTAGGTAATCAGGCCTTATGTGGATCATTAGCATACGTCATAGGGGCGGGGGCGACGGTGCCCTCAGTTCACTGTCCTAGGAGTTAGACCCCCCATCAGTGCAGCATTGTATGACATCTACAGCTGTATGCTAATGGTGTAAAAAGTTTAAAAGCAGTTATTAAAAATTGCCAAGAAACTAGCAAAATCAGAAACCTGTAACATCTCTGACTATAAAGACTATTTTATATAACCATTATATTGAATTGTTTTATAACAGTTGAGAATTACTATAAATAAAATCTAATAATATTTTCATCCTAAATACAGAATTCCTTCTCCTTTGTTTTTTTTTTATACAATAGCTGGACATCAATGCTACTGGATACTAGAAGCAAAAAATGAAAATGATTAGCCAGTTCTATTACGCACCTTGTTAAAAACCATCCTTTTGCTTGAATTATTTTTTACGTTCTCCTTCGAGCTTATGTTAGTATGATTAATAGGAGAAAATGATGGAAGCCACAGATTTTAATTTGAAGGGACCTTTTTTGGGGGAATGTAACTGTAAGCAATATGTTGCTTTGAGATACGAGGTATCCTATACAGATGTAATTGGTAAATCATCAAGACAAATGCAGCAAAGGAGAGAACAAAAAAGACTTGTCAAGTATGTAAAGGGTCAATAAAGTATAAAAAAAAATCTCCGATTACATGCGTAGACAGAGAGAGGAGGAAAAAAAAAAGAACAAAACACTTACATAGCTTTCCAGCACGTCAGCATTTCTGGAGTTTGTTGCAATTTACACAGATTGTGATTTGAAGGGAAAAAAAAGAGGCAAAGAAAGACGCCTAAAGATGAGTTGATGTAATCATGTCCGAAATTAAATATTGAAATGGACCTCACTTAGCAGCTGCATAAACATTTGGCTGCTCTATAAGCTTTTTATGCAAGGTATCACTGCATGCTAATTCAACATCTCCAACCCCCCCTCCCCTTTAAGTCTTCACAGTTTTTTTCCAGACCAGTGCATCATTAAACAACTCATTGGTTTGCAAATACTTTTCGTACCTTTTGCTCTACACCTGATTTGCATTCACTGCATGCCTTGTTTACATCTATTCCCCAGCATAGAAATTTCACATAGGTGTTGTCATACATGAGCAGCGCCGTCTCCTAGACCTCTCCTCGAGTGTTCGGGCTTTAATAACGGAAGACGTGTTCGACCTCCTTCATTCGAGTTTGTGCAGAGTTACTGATCATTTTCAATTTTTTATTATTTTTTTTTTTGCTTTCTTTTAGGTTTAATAATTGATGCTCCAACAGACATGAAAGAATTAGTTACCACTGGAAGATCAGGTCACCATAACTCATTGACATTAGACCGCATAACTGAATAATGTCTTACTTCAGTGAAATACATCAAATGAGACCAACAATTATGACTCATAAACATGCCTTGCAGGCATAAAACAGCAGGGAATTAGCATGTGAGCCTAATAAATATGCATGTAAATAAGCTCCCAAGGGAATAACATGGGTTTGATTGATAGGTTTAGAATTGTAACATATGTAAACCCCTTTATTCTTCTTTCTGGTGCTGCTAAGTAAAAAAAAAAAAAAAAAATCTTTTCACTTAATAAGTTTTGTCAACTATTTAACTTTTTGATGACACATTTTCTGTTGTATGCCACATTTAAGCCATTTTTTTTATGAATAGATGTGCCTAAGAAAATATTCAACATAAGTTGTCTTACAAAAGCTTGTTTTGCTATTATTCCTATTTACCAGCATGTATGCTTTTTTCATAGCTGTCTGTCTTTTTGTTTACCTTGACCACGTTTTTTAGGACACAGCACACAGTAATGTATAGGTTGGGATAGACTCAGTATACTTCAAAGAGATTACAAGATGGATTGTGTGCATAAAATACAGTGAAACCTACATGACCACCCTGTTATCTAGACCAACTGACTTTACGTCTTTTATATATTGGCTTCTTGTTTGAGGGGTCCACTCCTCTAGGAGAACCTTTTTCAGTGCAATTTTGGGTGGTCAACTCAAAGACCTTTCACTTACATACAGTTGCAAGAAATTGGTCATAAAATGGTCATAAAATGTGATCTTTAGTTGCAGATCAGACGTGCACAACAGTCAGGAGTAATTCTTGACCATTCCTCTTTACAGAACTGTTTCAGTTCAGCAATATTCTTGGGATGTCTGGTGTAAATCGCTTTCTTGAGGTCATGCCACAGCATCTCAATCGGGTTGAGGTCAGGACTCTGACTGGGCCACTCTGTTTAAGCCATTCTGTTGTTGATTTACTTCTATGATTTGGGTTGTTGTCCTGTTGCAACACCCATCTTCTGTTGAGCTTTAGCTGGTGGACAGATAGCCTTAAGTTCTCCTACAAAATGTATTGATAAACTTGGGAATTTATTTTTCCTTCGATGATAGCAATCCATCCATGCCCTGAGGTAGCAAAGCAGCCCCAAACCATGATGCCCCCACATCCATACTTAACAGTTGGGATGAGGTTTTGATGTTAGTGTGCTGTGCCTCTTTTTCTCCACACATAGGGCCAGATTTATCATTAGCTCAAGTCAGAATAATGGAGTGAAAAAGTCGCAAATTTTTGAGCAATCACTAAAACTGCGCAAAAATTTGCGACTTTTTTCTGCTCTGCACTATGCTCGCCAGTTTTCTGAAAGTGAGCGTGTTTTCTTATGTAAATTCATCTCTAGACAGATTTACTATTGAGACTATTTAAAAAGTCGCAAAAAATTGCGCAATTTCACTCCAGTGAGGACAATGCTTATCTTATGAGACTTTTTAATAGAACATGCGACTTTTTCATAAAAACGTGCGACTTTTTCGTAAAGATGTGCGACTTTTGTAAAGCTGCTTACTGACGGATAAACTGCTACCGTCAAACCACATTTATTACAGTCTTAAAGGGCCGATCATAAATCTGACTTGGCTAAAACTGACTTTAGCCATATGTGAAAGTGGAGTGAGCTGTCAGAGTAATGATATATCTGGCCCATAGTGTTGTGTGTTTCTTCCAAACAACTCAACTTTGGTTTCATCTGTCCACAGAATATTTTGCCAGTACTGCTGTGGAACATCCAGGTGCTCTTGTGCAAACTGTAAACGTGCAGCAATGTTTTTTTTGTACAGCAGTGGCTTCCTCTGTGGTATCCTCCCATGAAATCCATTCTTGTTTAGTGTTTTACGTATCGTAGATTCGCTAACAGGGATGTTAGCATATGCCAGAGACTTTTGTAAGTCTTTAGCTGACACTCTAGGATTCTTCTTCACCTCATTGCGCTGTGCTCTTGCAGTCATCTTTACAGGACGCCCACTCCTAGGGAGAGTAGCAGCAGTGCTGAACTTTCTCCATTTATAGACCATTTGTCTTACTATGGACTGATGAACAGCAAGGCTTTTGGAGATACTTTTATAACCCTTTCCAGCTTTATGCAAGTCAACAATTCTTAATCGTAGGTCTTCTGAGAGCTCTTTTGTGCGAGGCATCATTCACATCAGGCAATGCTTCCTGTGAAAAGCAAACCCAGAACTGGTGTGTGTTTTTTATAGGGCAGGGCAGCTGTAACCAACACCTCCAATCTCCTCTCATTGATTGGACTCCAGTTGGCTGACACCTCACTCCAATTAGCTCTTGGAGATGTCATTAGTCTAGGGGTTCACATACTTTTTCCACCTGCACTGTGAATGTTTACATGGTGTGTTGAATAAAAACATGGTAACATTTAATTCTTTTTGTGTTATTAGTTTAAGCAGACTGGTATTGTCTATTGTTGTGACTTAGATGAAGATCAGATCACATTTTATGACCAATTTGTGCAGAAATCCATATCATTCCAAAGGGTTCACATACTTCTTCTTGCAACTGTAGGTTTTTCAGGAGAGGTTTCTGGTTGCATCTTCCATAGTCTCTTCTGGTGGAAAAATGGATCTGCAATCATCATTGGAGGCGCATTTTAAAGTAGTTTTGCCCTCTCTCTCAAACTTCTTACTAGTACTCCTTAGAATTTTTTTTATGTCGTTAGACTTTTTGTATCTTAATCAAACCACCTTCTTCTCCACTATGATTGTGGTCTTCAACAATAACTGATGCCCTAGGCCATGAGCATTTTTTTTATATTTTGAGTTGGTCCTATATGTTTGGCTAATTAGATGCTTATCTTAGAGAGCAGATATAGAGAGCCACCCCTTTAAATGACCAGTGATGGCTATATGTTGCTTATCTTTAAGTAGATAATGTGATTTCAGCTACAACTTTGAGTTTGGGTCTTTATAGGTTTGGCAATGTGACCTCATGTTTCATAGTTAAGATTTCATATTTATTCTCAAAGTATTTTTCTTCACATTTTCTAGATATATACCTAACCTTATTGTTTCCTTAAAAGCTTCTAAAGTCCTCTAACCAAGACGACCAACCACTAATTTGATGGAGGAGACAAAGTGAAACAATTTGTCATGTACCCTTCAGCCATTTTCCCAAAATACGCTTTTGATTCTACATTTTAAAGGGAACCTGTCATCAGTGTTTTTCTCTGACCTATATGGGGATAGCATAAACTGATGGCAGAGTTCCTGATTGGAGTGCTTGGTCACTTACTTTTTTTGACCCAATAGTTTTCCTAAAATCCCTGGTGAGAACCTCCAGCGTGAGCCGAGCGCTGGAGTCACAGCATTCATGGACTACAGCTTCCCTGACTTCTTTCTTCATATATTCTACAAAAACATTGCCAATCCGACTGTGGGAGATCTGGAATTTCATGCACTGCATTGATCAGACTCCAGTGCTTACTTCATGCTGGAGCTAACGACAGGCTCATTGCCTGTAGGTGACCCAGCATTTCAGTCGGGGTCTCTACCCCCAGTTTATGCTGCCCTCAGATAGGTCAGAAAACTGGTGATAGAAGCCTGCTTGTCTGTTTCTGTAACCCCAGCCATGGATAACTGAGTCGGGAACACCCCTTTAATTTTTAATTTAATCTTCTCACTTATTAATATAGCGGAGCAGAGAATTACATGTCACAGTAAGGAGTTAGTAATTTCCTACAATTTTTATGCTATTTTGTGTTATCTGGTGTTATCTATTTTTTCAAAAGACTACTAGTAAACCTACTACACTATATTTTACTCAGAGAATGGTAAGGAGGCACAAATCATTTCTGTATGTCCCAGGAACTCAACCATGTCTCCCATCCTTCTCATTATCCTGTTTTAAGCTGTAAGACAACTGGCTGCAGTAGGACCTTTCCCACTCTGTCCTGTTTTCAGTATTATGCAAAGAATGTAAACGGGGTTGTCTCACCTCAGACATTGGAGGCATATAACCAATGAGGCTTGCACCTACCTTTAGAACGGAGTCCGCAAAGATGAGGAGGGCGCACCACGCATGCGCGGCCTCCCTCTATTTATTGTTATGGGAACTCTGAAAATAGTTAAGCAGCACAGCAGTCCCATTGAAATGAATGGGTAGTGAACCTCCGAAGCATGGCCACCGCTCCATTCACTTCTGTGGGGCTAACGGAAATAGCCAAGCCAAGCCGGCTGACGGCTATTTTCGGCACTTCCATAGGACTGAATTGGGGAGCGGCCGCACATGCTCAGTGTGCCCTCCTTCACTTTGCAGGCTCTGTTCTAAAAATAGGTGCAGGTCCCAGAGCTGGGACCCTCACCTATGAGACATTGGGGGCATATCCTAGTGATATGCCCCCAATGTCTAAGGTGAGACAACCCCTTTGAGGCCCACCCCTTGACTAAGCCCCACTTTTGAGCCATTCACCAACTCAGAATGGTACTGATCAGCAGGAAATTAGCCCATGTGTTCTACAAGTCCATTTGTTTTATGTTCATGCAGAATGACCTGCACAATGACCTATCATTCGTTTCTAGATTAAGTATCTCTGAATTCTAAGACATTCAGGGAATATCTTACACTCATAATGTAGGTAACATGTTAAAAGCCACTAATGTTAATGTTCTACTGAAGATGGTATTAAGTTGCTGCTCCTGATTCCATCTAATCTCAAAATAATTCACTTTATTATCAGGCAAATTTGCTATAATTACTTCTGTCACTGGCTTAGTATGGCATGTTGTGCAAAGCTATGCCAAATGTAACCACTTGAATTCTCTAATCGCTAAATATTTCTCCACTATTCTCAAAATAAAAGGAATATACAATAGCTATTTTCAGCCATTCTTACAATACACCAGAAGCTTATTTTCCTGCTATTCCCTGACAGAAGGATGAGGATTTGTCTCTTGTTCTGCTTTGTTTTGTAATTGAGAATGTAGAAGAGGGTGGGCACCATAAATCCACCAGTAAATGTATTTATTCTGTAACCACCCAATTTCTAGGTTACAAAATTTGCAAATGCTTGTTTTTTCAACCCTTGGCTTTGAACCTTCCCTTAAACATTTGTGTAGATTAAAAATCTTGCAGTCCTACCTGTTCTTCCAGGTCCTGAATTAAGCAGAAATTCATACTATAGTTCAGAAACTGCAGCATATTTGTTAGCCTGCGCAGTCTACACATATTAGTAGGGAATTTAGTGCAACATTAAAGTGCACATCTGAGTCTACGTGCCCTGTAATATTATACATTTAAAGGGGTAGAGACGAGTTCCTAAAAATGCTGCCTGTACATTGTGGTATAGATTCTGTTAGGAGCCTCCATTGCAGAATCCAACAAAAAAGCAGGACGAGATACCACTGCATGCAGCAGTATTTTGTCTGGCAGAAACCATAAGGGGAACTTGACTGACCCCATGATAGTCATCAGAGTCTGTTGGGCACTCTTGGGGTCCAGAATATGCAGTATTCTGATTCTAGATTGTTATTATATTTTCTGTACATGATCATGAGGGCTGCCATATTGCCTGCGCTGCTGCTTTGTACCCTCTGTTCACCATTATGGGAGTTCCAGAAGTAGCGGAGCACTGGCTTGGCTATTTCTGGCAGTTCCATAGCGGTCAATAGAGAGTATGGCGTCCATGTGCGGTGAGCTTTCCATGTGTGTGCGCGCTCAGGTTCTTTCAGAAATCCCAGAGCAGTCAATGCAGAGCATGGCTCTCATGCTCGGTGTTCTTTCCATCAATGAAGGTGCCCTTTCTAGGGATAGGTGGCGGTCCCATCTCTGAGACCTCATTGTTTTAAAGCATCCAGGAATAAAACATTTAAAACAATGAAATTTTGGAATAATATCATGAAATGAAAATTATATCATGAAATGAAAATATGAAAATATAAAAATAATTTTCTTACATACGAAAAAACGAGTGCCGTGGTCTCCTTTAATATTCATTATCTCACATTACCACTGAGCACCGTGCAAAAAAGATTTTTTCAGGAGTGCCGTCCAACTCAAGTGCACCATCTCTGAGACCCACTCCTATCTGACATTTATGACATATCCTAGCCATATGCTATCAATGTCGTAGATGGGAACATCCCTTTAGGCACATTTACAGATATGCTTTACCATAGCCACATGGACTGTAGATCCATGTAGACTGGAGATGACTCTTGACAGTTCTAAGCATGCTCTGTGACATGTGCAGAGGTCATGGTACAGGAAGGGGGAGAAGGTGAGCTGTGACTATCATGTATTGTCAGTGGTGATCTTAGATAGTATCTGTCATTGTAATTCTGCCTGTAATGATAAAGAGTTGACTGCTGAAAATTGATCTCTACTTAACAGGAAGTGTTGGTCTATTATGAAACTCAGTATTAATAAAAACGGCAAGACTTCAGGATTTTTTATGGAGATATTGACGTGGAAAATAAAAAGAAAGCATCACCATCAATTTGTATAAATGTGTAACATAAAAAATTGAGTTAAACAGTAGGTTGTTCTCTTACCACATATTCTCTGTAAGTGGTTTGTATTATCCACAGTGTACATTTAAAAGTATGCGAAAGTAAGCTCCAGCTCACCTGTACCTTTATTGTACCAGACGTGCACGGTTGTAGTCCGATTCCCAACCTTTTGTAATCCACAAAGTAAAAACCAGCACCGTTCTTAAAAGTTGTGACGATCCTTTATACTTTAGTACAGCAAGAACATACAAATAATCATGGCACCCCGACTGTTAACGCGTTTCGGACAGACTACATGTCCTAATCATTGCCAACTATTCCAGTAATGATAAATTTGTAACCACTTATATATTCATGGTTAAAGGGAGTCTGTCACCACATTTGAGCATATTAGACTGATCAAATAGCGTTATATGTGCCACCGAGAACTTAAAAACGGTACCTTTGTTGTATCTAATGGAGTTTTCTTTCAGCCAAAAATGAACTTTTAAGATTCTGTAAATGCGCCCTCTCAAGTGCCCAGGGCGGCGTCTCAATCGTCCGAGCCCCAGGCAGCACCTCCTCAACGGCCCTCCGTGTGCCTCTGCCCGCCCGTTTACTCTCCTCCTCTCTCCTTTTCCACTGCGGCTGCGCGGTCAAATTCGTAGCGGGTGCAGTGGAAAAGGAGAGTGGAGGAGAGTAAAGCACACGGAGGGCGGGGTAATGAGCCGTTGAGGACGTGCTGCCTGGGGCTCGGATGATTGAGAGGGCGCATTTACAGATTCTTAATTATCATTTTTGGCTGAGAGATAAATCCATTAGATACAACAAAGGTACAGTTTTTAAGTTCTCGGTGGCACATATAACGCTATTTGATCAGTCTAATATGCTCAAATGTGGTGACAGACTCCCTTTAAGAAGCTATCCCCCTTTAAAGGGAACCTGTCACCGGGATTTTGTGCATAGAGCTGAGGACATAGGTTGCTAGATGGCCGCTAGCACATCTGCCATATCCAGTCCCCATAGCTCTGTGTGCTTTTATTGTGTAAAAAAAACGATTTGATACATATGCAAATTAACCTGAGATGAGTCCTGTACGTGAGATGAGTCAGGGACAGGACTCATCTCAGGTTAATTTGCATATGTATCAAATCATTTTTTTTTTACACAATAAAAGCACACAGAGCTATGGGGACTGGGTATTGGGGATGTGCTAGCGGCCATCTAGCAACCCATGTCCTCAGCTCTATACACAAAATCCCGGTGACAGGTTCCCTTTAAAGCTGTTTTTCCACCATTGCAATTTTACAGTTAATAAAAATGAAGCATATTTGCCATTTACACATTTTTTTTTTTAACAATGTAAATAGAATATGTGCTTCATTTTTATTAACTGTGCAATATAGTGAAGAGTTCTGTGGTGCCACCTGGTGGTCAAAGTGTATAGCAATGTGCACATCCATCTGCTGAGCTGAGTGCTACTTGTCATACATGTTCAGTCAGTTTCCCTACAGCCATTTCTTTTGCATAGTCATCCTCTGTCCACTCCAGGGCAGATAATAGAAATAGCTTTCTGTTCTGTGTTCACTGTGGAGGAACTAAAAGATGGCTCCTTCAGAAAGTTACTTTTAATAGCTGCTCTGCTGTAAAAAGAGGATCACTATGCAGAGGCCTAGCTGTAGGAAGAGTGTCGCAACATGTGTTAGCACATTAGAAGGATGTGCACAATGCTATACCCTTTGACCACCAGGTGGCAACATATTGTGTTAGAAAATGTCAGATCTGGATTATTTTTAAGAGCATATAAATGGCAATGCTTAATTTTTATGACATGAATATGACATGTAATGGTTTAAGGTTAAATTCATGTGGATAACTTATATAACAGCACGATTCCTGAATTAAAGTGAACACACCAGTACAAATTAGTGACAACTATATATCTTCCAGTGTGGCAGATATCTGCATGTCTTTGTGTATGAAGTCTTTATCTCTAAATGCAATATCTTAAAGGGATTTGTTTGGCTTTCACAGTCCCTTCTTTGTTTATTGGATGGTCATCAGGTGTTCAACTGCTGATCTGTCGGGGAAACCCAGTAGAAAGTGTTCAGTTTCGCTGCAGCACCATCACAGAGGAAATGAAGCATTACACAGTTCTTACTGAAATAATGGTCTGGTCCGTGAAATGCAAAGACCTACCTGGTCCTCCAGAGAGAGCTGCTCTTTGTAACCACTCTCTGATCTGTGTCGATGTCTAGAATTATATATTCTCCTTTAATAAGTCATAATGACCTAATAGGTCATATAAAATGGGTTTCTACATGACAAATGTTTTAAACTACACATATTATATACTATAGACATAATATAACACACTGTCATGCCCTGCTCAGACGGTGTGCGTAGGTCTGTCAGATTGGCAGCACGTGTCTAACCTTTTGTTTGTTTTGGAATCATGCTGGATCCGCCTTCCTTCAGGTGCTCTGGGTGGGGTCATTGGCTTAAATTGCCTTCAATCCCAGAGGGCCGTGCGGGTTATAGATTTCAGTCTGGCCTTGGATTCAAGGAAGGAAGGATTGTCTGTTCCAGCTCAGATAAGTTTGATTTCTGTTTGTGTTGTTTGCGGTCTAGGCTATTTGTGTGTCTTCTGCCCCTTCTCCCCTTTCACCATCTCAGGGATTCTAGGGTGTTTGCAGTCCAGGCACGAGGACACTTCATTCCTACCATCAAGGTCTGAATGTGGGCTTATGTGCTAGGAGGTGACCTGTCCCCAGCATCTAGCCTAGACACTTGTGTATTTGGTTGTCTGTGTATCTGAGATCCTGTCCGCCGTGACACACACAGACAGAGGTCATAAGTGATCATGTTTCGGGTTACTAGTGGGCCGATTATTTGTTTGTGTACATACAGTCTTACATCTGTACGAGTGAATGGGACTGAGCTTGGAGCCTGGAACTCAGCAGCTCAAGAATTTGTTATATATTGTTTTTTATATTTTTCAACGTTCTTGGGATCGGTGGGAGTCCCCACCATGGGACCCCAACAATCTAATAATTATGCCCCATTCTGTGGCTAGGGGATACCTTGTAACAACCAGAATACCCCTCCAACAGTCACATTAAAATTGGAAAAACCCTCCAGAAAATGACACTTTTTTTTACTCTGTGACTTTAGTGCATTTAGTAGCAAAACTAATTTTAGCCTTAATGACCAGTAACATTTTTCCCCTTCTGAATTGTAGCGGTCATGACTGTTTAAAATGTTTTCTTCAGTTTAGGTATCTGAGACCTTACATTTTGTGGGACGAGTTGTAGTTTTTTTAAGGAACCATTTGAGGTACTTTTATTATTATTATTATTTTTTTGGGGGGGGGGAGCAATTTTAATATTATTTTGTGGGATTTATTTTTATTGCGTTCATTGTGCGGTGTAAATAACATGATACTCTCTATTCTGTGGGCAAGTACAAATTTATATTTTATTATGGTATAATACTAGCACAATAAAAACACGTTCCAAGACCCAGAACAGTTTTTTGTGTGTCAGATGACATAGCAGTGTAAGGGCTAATATATTAGATTCCTCTCTAGTGATAACTGTTTTTGCTATTATTGTTGCATGTAGCAGGTATCACTAGAGAAGCTGTCCACGTATTGTGTGGTAAAGATAGAATATGGACAGGAAGGATGGTGTAGAATGAAAACTTTATTGATGTTCATGTGTGGGCAGTACAAGTGTTTGGTTTTACTTATTTGGTGCCATGATCTAAACACTGGTAACTGTCTTGGTCATGGTGTCAATGCATAGCCTAATTTGGCACAGAGGAGTGATTAGATGGGTAAGCGTTCATCTCACAGTTTTTCTCTGATATGTGACAATCAGAGAGTAAGTATGCTGTCAAATTGATGAAGGAGAGGGCAATAGTTAGCCTGTGCAAAAGCACATATTACCTTCCCACTGTGATACCCCTCTACTCTACTGGCTGGCTGATATAACAGCCACCTGAAGGGGAAGGGCTGATTTAACCCTTCATATCTCAGGCTTTGTATCTGCTAGAGATATGTGCCTTGTCTTGTTTGGAAGCTGACAATCTACGCTTTAAAAACCAGGCTCACAGCAATATAGCCTGTACATTGGGAGATATAGCCTTTAGAAAACGTGTCAGGTGTGAAAGCAGCTAAAACCTGCTTTCACTTTCAGCTGCTATCACTCCCAACCTGATTTCTAAAGGCTATATCTCCCAATGTAGAGGAGGAATTGTTGAGATCCTTTTCTTGTTTTAAAGCTTAGATTGCCAATTTTCAAACAAGACCAGACCCATATCTCTAAACAACCTGCGATATGAAGGCTTAAAGGAGCCCTGCTGTTTCCCAAAGACTGAGCAGAGCTCTGGAAAAAACTGTTAGGGGGTTAAAAGTTTTACTCTAAATATGTCTCTTGAGGTTCTCAGAACTGGAGATGTACGAGATAAAGTACTGATTACAGGGTCCAAAATTTTCCAGATTTGTTATTTAATAGGGAATATACGCGTCTACTAAAATAGACCTGCTAAGAGTGGTATAAGGCCCTCTTTAAAGGTAGAGTACTGACCTGCTGTATTACAGTATTTAGCAATATTTACACAGAAAGACATTACAGGTAGAGTTGAGCGAACACCTGGATGTTCGGGTTCGAGAAGTTCGGCCGAACATCCCGGAAATGTTCGGGTTCGGGATCCGAACCCGATCCGAACTTCGTCCCGAACCCGAACCCCATTGAAGTCAATGGGGACCCGAACTTTTCGGCACTAAAAAGGCTGTAAAACAGCCCAGGAAAGAGCTAGAGGGCTGCAAAAGGCAGCAACATGTAGGTAAATCCCCTGCAAACAAATGTGGATAGGGAAATGAATTAAAATAAAAATTAAATAAATAAAAATTAACCAAAATCAATTGGAGAGAGGTCCCATAGCAGAGAATCTGGCTTCACGTCACCCACCACTGTAAGAGTCCATTTTCATCAATTTAGGCCCAGCACCCAGGCAGAGGAGAGAGGTCCCGTAACAGAGAATCTGGCTTCATGTCAGCAGAGAATTAGTCTGCATGTCATAGCAGAGAATGAGGCTTCACGTCAGCCACCACTGCAACAGTCCATTGGCATATATTTAGGCCCAGCACCCAGGCAGAGGAGGGAGGTCCCGTAACAGAGAATCTGGCTTCATGTCAGCAGAGAATCAGTCTGCATGTCATAGCAGAGAATGAGGCTTCACGTCAGCCACCACTGCAACAGTCCATTGGCATATATTTAGGCCCAGCACCCAGGCAGAGGAGGGAGGTCCCGTAACAGAGAATCTGTCTTCATGTCAGCAGAGAATCAGTCTGCATGTCATAGCAGAGAATGAGGCTTCACGTCAGCCACCACTGCAACAGTCCATTGGCATATATTTAGGCCCAGCACACACACAGGCAGAGGAGGGAGGTCCCGTAACAGAGAATCTGTCTTCATGTCAGCAGAGAATTAGTCTGCATGTCATAGCAGAGAATGAGGCTTCACGTCAGCCACCACTGCAACAGTCCATTGGCATATATTTAGGCCCAGCACACACACAGGCAGAGGAGAGAGGTCCCGTAACAGAGAATCTGGCTTCATGTCAGCAGAGAATCAGTCTGCATGTCATAGCAGAGAATGAGGCTTCACGTCAGCCACCACTGCAACAGTCCATTGGCATATATTTAGGCCCAGCACCCAGGCAGAGGAGGGAGGTTCCGTAACAGAGAATCTGTCTTCATGTCAGCAGAGAATTAGTCTGCATGTCATAGCAGAGAATGAGGCTTCACGTCAGCCACCACTGCAACAGTCCATTGGCATATATTTAGGCCCAGCACCCAGGCAGAGGAGGGAGGTCCCTTAACAGACAATCTGTCTTCATGTCAGCAGAGAATTAGTCTGCATGTCATAGCAGAGAATGAGGCTTCACGTCAGCCACCACTGCAACAGTCCATTGGCATATATTTAGGCCCAGCACACACACAGGCAGAGGAGAGAGGTCCCGTAACAGAGAATCTGGCTTCATGTCAACAGAGAATCAGTCTGCATGTCATAGCAGAGAATGAGGCTTCACGTCAGCCACCACTGCAACAGTCCATTGGCATATATTTAGGCCCAGCACCCAGGCAGAGGAGGGAGGTCCCGTAACAGAGAATCTGTCTTCATGTCAGCAGAGAATCAGTCTGCATGTCATAGCAGAGAATCAGGCTTCACGTCAGCCACCACTGCAACAGTCCATTGGCATATATTTAGGCCCAGCACACACACAGGCAGAGGAGAGAGGTCCCGTAACAGAGAATCTGTCTTCATGTCAGCAGAGAATCAGTCTGCATGTCATAGCAGAGAATGAGGCTTCACGTCAGCCACCACTGCAACAGTCCATTGGCATATATTTAGGCCCAGCACACACACAGGCAGAGGAGAGAGGTCCCGTAACAGAGAATCTGTCTTCATGTCAGCAGAGAATCAGTCTGCATGTCATAGCAGAGAATGAGGCTTCACGTCAGCCACCACTGCAACAGTCCATTGGCATATATTTAGGCCCAGCACACACACAGGCAGAGGAGAGAGGTCCCGTAACAGAGAATCTGTCTTCATGTCAGCAGAGAATCAGTCTGCATGTCATAGCAGAGAATGAGGCTTCACGTCAGCCACCACTGCAACAGTCCATTGGCATATATTTAGGCCCAGCACACAGGCAGAGGAGAGAGGTCCCGTAACAGACAATCTGGCTTCATGTCAGCAGAGAATCATTCTGCATGTCATAGCAGAGAATCAGGCTTCACGTCACCCAACATTGGAACAGTCCATTGGCATATATTTAGGCCCCGGCACCCAGACACAGGAGAGGTTCATTCAACTTTGGGTAGCCTCGCAATATAATGGTAAAATGAAAATAAAAATAGGATTGAATGAGGAAGTGCCCTGGAGTCCAATAATATATGGTTAAGGGGAGGTAGTTAATGTCTAATCTGGACAAGGGACGGACAGATCCTGTGGGATCCATGCCTGGTTCATTTTTATGAACGTCAGCTTGTCCACATTGGCTGTAGACAGGCAGCTGCGTTTGTCTGTAATGACGCCCCCTGCCGTGCTGAATACACGTTCAGACAAAACGCTGGCCGCCGGGCAGGCCAGCACCTCCAAGGCATAAAAGGCTAGCTCTGGCCACGTGGACAATTTAGAGACCCAGAAGTTGAATGGGGCCGAACCATCAGTCAGTACGTGGAGGGGTGTGCACACGTACTGTTCCACCATGTTAGTGAAATGTTGCCTCCTGCTAACACGTTGCGTATCAGGTGGTGGTGCAGTTAGCTGTGGCGTGTTGACAAAAGTTTTCCACATCTCTGCCATGCTAACCCTGCCCTCAAAGGAGCTGGCATTGACACAGCTGCCTTGGCGACCTCTTGCTCCTCCTCTGCCTTGGCCTTGGGCTTCCACTTGTTCCCCTGTGACATTTGGGAATGCTCTCAGTAGCGCGTCTACCAACGTGCGCTTGTACTCGCGCATCTTCCTATCACGCTCCAGTGCAGGAAGTAAGGTGGGCACATTGTCTTTGTAGCGTGGATCCAGCAGGGTGGCAACCCAGTAGTCCGCACAGGTTAAAATGTGGGCAACTCTGCTGTCGTTGCGCAGGCACTGCAGCATGTAGTCGCTCATGTGTGCCAGGCTGCCCAGGGGTAAGGACAAGCTGTCCTCTGTGGGAGGCGTATCGTCATCGTCCTGCCTTTCCCCCCAGCCACGCACCAGTGATGGACCCGAGCTGCGTTGGGTGCCACCCCGCTGTGACCATGCTTCATCCTCATCCTCCTCCACCTCCTCCTCATCCTCGTCCTCCAGTAGTGGGCCCTGTCTGGCCACATTTGTACCTGGCCTCTGCTGTTGCCAAAAACCTCCCTCTGAGTCACTTCGAAGAGACTGGCCTGAAAGTGCTAAAAATGACCCCTCTTCCTCCTCCTCCTCCTGGGCCACCTCCTCTTGCATCATCGCCCTAAGTGTTTTCTCAAGGAGACATAGAAGTGGTATTGTAACGCTGATAACGGCGTCATCGCCACTGGCCATGTTGGTGGAGTACTCGAAACAGCGCAACAGGGCACACAGGTCTCGCATGGAGGCCCAGTCATTGGTGGTGAAGTGGTGCTGTTCTGTAGTGCGACTGACCCGTGCGTGCTGCAGCTGAAACTCCACTATGGCCTGCTGCTGCTCGCACAGTCTGTCCAGCATGTGCAAGGTGGAGATGCGCATATGAGGCGGTGAGCGGGAAGGCCGAAGTTACGCTGTAGCGCAGACAGGCGAGCAGCAGCAGGATGTGAACGCCGGAAGCGCGAACAGACGGCCCGCACTTTATGCAGCAGCTCTGACATGTCGGGGTAGTTGTGAATGAACTTCTGCACCACCAAATTCAGCACATGCGCCAAGCAAGGGATGTGCGTCAAATTGGCTAGTCCCAGAGCTGCAACGAGATTTCGCCCATTATCGCAAACCACCAGGCCGGGCTTGAGGCTCACCGGCAGCAACCACTCGTCGGTCTGTTGTTCTATACCCCGCCACAACTCCTGTGCGGTGTGGGGCCTGTCCCCCAAACATATGAGTTTCAGAATGGCCTGCTGACGTTTACCCCGGGCTGTGCTGAAGTTGGTGGTGAAGGTGTGTGGCTGACTGGATGAGCAGGTGGAAGAAGAGGAGGAGGAAGCCGAGAAGGAGGAGGTGGCAACAGGAGGCAAAGAATGTTGCCCTGCGATCCTTGGCGGCGGAAGGACGTGCGCCAAACAGCTCTCCGCCTGGGGCCCAGCTGCCACTACATTTACCCAGTGTGCAGTTAGGGAGATATAGCGTCCCTGGCCGTGCTTACTGGTCCACGTATCTGTGGTTAGGTGGACCTTGCCACAGATGGCGTTGCGCAGTGCACACTTGATTTTATCGGATACTTGGTTGTGCAGGGAAGGCACGGCTCTCTTGGAGAAGTAGTGGCGGCTGGGAACAACATACTGTGGGACAGCAAGCGACATGAGCTGTTTGAAGCTGTCTGTGTCCACCAGCCTAAATGACAGCATTTCATAGGCCAGTAGTTTAGAAATGCTGGCATTCAGGGCCAGGGATCGAGGGTGGCTAGGTGGGAATTTACGCTTTCTCTCAAATGTTTGTGAGATGGAGAGCTGAACGCTGCCGTGTGACATGGTTGAGACGCTTGGTGACGGAGGTGGTGGTGGTGGTGTTGGTGGTACATCCCCTGTTTGCTGGGCGGCAGGTGCCAAAGTTCCTCCAGAGGCGGAGGAAGAGGCCGAGGCGGCAGCAGCAGAAGAGGCCGAGGCGGCAGCAGCAGAAGAGGTAGCAGGGGGAGCCTGAGTGACTTCCTTGGTTTTAAGGTGTTTACTCCACTGCAGTTCATGCTTTGCATGCAGGTGCCTGGTCATGCAGGTTGTGCTCAGGTTCAGAACGTTAATGCCTCGCTTAAGGCTCTGATGGCACAGCGTGCAAACCACTCGGGTCTTGTCGTCAGCACATTGTTTGAAGAAGTGCCATGCCAGGGAACTCCTTGAAGCTGCCTTTGGGGTGCTCGGTCCCAGATGGCGGCGGGCAGTAGCAGGCGGAGTCTCTTGGCGGCGGGTGTTCTGCTTTTGCCCACTGCTCCCTCTTTTGCTACGCTGTTGGCTCGGTCTCACCACTGCCTCTTCCTCCGAACTGTGAAAGTCAGTGGCACGACCTTCATTCCATGTGGGGTCTAGGACCTCATCATCCCCTGCATCGTCTTCCACCCAGTCTTGATCCCTGACCTCCTGTTCAGTCTGCACACTGCAGAAAGACGCAGCAGTTGGCACCTGTGTTTCGTCATCATCAGAGACATGCTGAGGTGGTATTCCCATGTCCTCATCATCAGGAAACATAAGTGGTTGTGCGTCAGTGCATTCTATATCTTTCACCGCTGGGGAAGGGCTAGGTGGATGCCCTTGGGAAACCCTGCCAGCGGAGTCTTCAAACAGCATAAGAGACTGCTGCATAACTTGAGGCTGAGACAGTTTCCCTGGTATGCATGGGGGTGATGTGACAGACTGATGGGGTTGGTTTTCAGGCGCCATCTGTGCGCTTTCTGCAGAAGACTGGGTGGGAGATAATGTGAACGTGCTGGATCCACTGTCGGCCACCCAATTGACTAATGCCTGTACCTGCTCAGGCCTTACCATCCTTAGAACGGCATTGGGCCCCACCATATATCGCTGTAAATTCTGGCGGCTACTGGGACCTGAGGTAGTTGGTACACTAGGACGTGTGGATGTGGCAGAACGGCCACTTCCTCTCCCAGCACCAGAGGGTCCACTAACACCACCACGACCATGTCCACGTCCGCGTCCCTTACTAGATGTTTTTCTCATTGTTATGGTTCACCACAACAACAAAAATATTATTTGGCCCAATGTATTGTATTCAAATTCAGCGGGATATAAATTTGAGGCCTAGTATTTAGGCGCTGGGTGACCGGTATGGATTTACTAACAGAATTAAACTTGGAAATGCACAGTAGCGTGTGTGTGAAGTTATTCTGAATGACCCTATGTGCACCTTGAATATTATATACCCTTTTAGGGATAGATTTCAAATAGCTCTGATACAGCAGAAACCACTAAATTTTTAAATTGCTAAATTGGGAATTGTATTTCAACCCAGAACAAAAAATGTGCTTTGACGGACACTAAATAACTTTCCCAGCCACAACAGGACAGCGGTAACGAGAGATTTAGCAGGATATAAATTTGAGGCCTAGTATTTAGGCGCTGGGTGACAGGTATGGGTTTAGTGACAGAATTAGACTTGGAAATACACAGTAGCGGGTGTGTGTGAAGTTATTCTGAATGACCCAATGTGCACCTTGAATATTATATACCCTTTTAGGGATAGATTTCAAATAGCTCTGATATAGGAGAAACCACTAAATTATGAAATTGCTAAATTGGGAATTGTATTTCAACCCAGAACAAAAAATGTGCTTTGACGGACACTAAATAACTTTCCCAGCCACAACAGGACAGCGGTAACGAGAGATTTAGCGGGATATAAATTTGAGGCCTAGTATTTAGGCGCTGGGTGACAGGTATGGGTTTAGTGACAGAATTAGACTTGGAAATGCACAGTAGCGGGTGTGTGTGAAGTTATTCTGAATGACCCAATGTGCACCTTGAATATTATATACCCTTTTAGGGATAGATTTCAAATAGCTCTGATATAGCAGAAACCACTAAATTATGAAATTGCTAAATTGGGAATTGTATTTCAACCCAGAACAAAAAATGTGCTTTGACGGACACTAAATAACTTTCCCAGCCACAACAGGACAGCGGTAACGAGAGATTTAGCGGGATATAAATTTGAGGCCTAGTATTTAGGCGCTGGGTGACCGGTATGGATTTAGTGACAGAATTAGACTGGGATATGGCCAAAAAATAACCACACTATTGCTGGTTAAATGCACTTGGTGACGGGCGCAGCTTGCCCCTGATGTAGTATATGGCCAAAAAATGAACAGACTATTGCTGGTTAAATGCACTTGGTGTCACAGCTTGACCAACCACACTACTGAGGGTTAAATGCACTTGGTGACGGGCGCAGCTTGCCCCTGATGTAGTATATGGCCAAAAAATAAACAGACTATTGCTGGTTAAATGCACTTGGTGTGACAGCTTCACCCTGATGTAGGCTTTAGCCAAAAAACAACCACACCATTGAGGGTTAAATGCACTTGGTGACAGGCGCAGCTTGCCCCTGATTTAGTATATGGCCAAAAAATGAACAGACTATTGCTGGTTAAATGCACTTGGTGTGACAGCTTCACCCTGATGTAGGCTTTAGCCAAAAAACAACCACACCATTGAGGGTTAAATGCACTTGGTGACAGGCGCAGCTTGCCCCTGATTTAGTATATGGCCAAAAAATGAACAGACTATTGCTGGTTAAATGCACTTGGTGTGACAGCTTCACCCTGATGTAGGCTTTAGCCAAAAAACAACCACACCATTGAGGGTTAAATGCACTTGGTGACAGGCGCAGCTTGCCCCTGATTTAGTATATGGCCAAAAAATGAACAGACTATTGCTGGTTAAATGCACTTGGTGTGACAGCTTCACCCTGATGTAGGCTTTAGCCAAAAAACAACCACACCATTGAGGGTTAAATGCACTTGGTCGCAGCTTGGATGCACTTGGTCGCAGCACCGCACAAGACACAAAATGGCCGCCGATCACCCCAGAAAAAAGTGACTGACAAACGGTCTGGGCAGCCTAAAAACAGTGAGTGAGCATTTGAATTTCAGCAGCTCAATGATGCACAGCTGCAGATCGATCGATTAATCAAGTGAAGTCCTTTGGAGGAGTTAATCTGCCTAATCTCGCCCTACTGTCGCATCCGCAACCTCTCCCTATGCTAATCAGAGCAGAGTGACGGGCGGCGCTATGTGACTCCAGCTTAAATAGAGGCTGGGTCACATGGTGCTCTGGCCAATCACAGCCATGCCAATAGTAGGCATGGCTGTGACGGCCTCTTGGGGCAAGTAGTATGACGCTTGTTGATTGGCTGCTTTGCAGCCTTTCAAAAAGCGCCAAGAAAGCGTCACAAAAGCGCCAAGAAAGCGACGAACACCGAACCCGAACCCGGACTTTTACGAAAATGTCCGGGTTCGGGTCCGTGTCACGGACACCCCAAAATTCGGTACGAACCCGAACTATACAGTTCGAGTTCGCTCATCCCTAATTAGAGGAGATCATTACTACTTCACTGGATTGTTCACACCGAAGAGTGGCACCATATTTGATATTCTTCACACTATGAATGTTTTCTACAATGATACTGTAAATTGAGTTAATCCATCAGCATGTTAGCTATGCCTACCAGTCCCCTCTTTACATGTGTGCACAACTAACAATGCCTTAAAGCCATAGCAGTCCCTATAATCAACATGTGATCTGAATAATGCATGTCTTCAGATGTGCTAAAAGCATTACATTTGCACACATTTTCACCTTGCTGCTAATGCTGAAATTAATTTGTTATTGCTATTAAACTTAATAGCGACTAATTATTAGACTGTGTTGTCCATTTCTTAGGTGCACTGCAGAGAAGATAACATTAGTGAGCTACATCACAGTGTGAGATTTTATAGTTCTTAATATCTTCATTCATATGTAGTGTGGGATTATTTTCATCATAACTTCTGTAATGTTTTTTTTGGCTTCATAAAAGTACACTTTCATTAGATTAATTCACCTCAAAACACATTAATAGTCATTTGATTTTGAAGACAACTACTATTGTTGATGAAAATAACTTACAGATTGCCACAACTCTGCCTGTATTAGGACTCATGCACACAGACCCAATATGGCAGCATGTGGAATTGCTGTGGGTCGATTGTTAGACCAATTTCACACAAGCCTCTTCAGTCTGTGTGATGGCTGCATTTCCTGGACCGACTGCAAATCAACTGACCAAACAAAATGATTCATAGTGATGCTGTGGGTTGCAGAGCCACCATGGGTCTACTGTCCTGTACTTTATAATGCTGCGGGTTCCAGCCCATCCACAGGTTTGCTGTGCCGTACTCATATAATGCAGAGTTGGGTCAGCCAAGCTGCTTTCAGTCCAAAAATGCAGCTGTCACATGGACTGTGTTCACCGGACGTGTGAAGGTCCTTAGTCTGTGTGCCGCTGTATTGGGCCTCCATAAGGCACCATTTTCTCAAATAGAATATGACGTGTGTTTAAACATGAAAAGTTAAATGTCTTTCTCAGTTTTCTCAGATTCAGTATGAATACGAGAAAAAACAACAACTTCTGTGGTCTGCACAGTGTGGGCACATAGAGTTATATGTGTATCATGTTACAAATCTGTACAAAGCAAACCTGCAGTACTGCAGTGTGCTTAGTTCTTAGGCTGATTTAAATAGTACGGTTTCAGTTTCTTCTTGTAGTAAAAGCTGGGACTGGATGAAAAAAAGGTTGGAAGATTTCTTAACAAAAAAAAAAGTTAAGTTTAGTCTACAGTACATGAAATGCATATATTGTATTGTAAACAGGGAGTACTTTTCTGAGCCAGTATATTTTTGGTATTTGTAATTTTTTTTTAAAATCAGCTTTTTCATTCTGTATATAAAAAAAAGTGTTTTGCCACCTTTTTTTTTCCTGGAAAACTAAAATTAAGCAGAAATCATCAGCCTATAGCTTTACAGGAAAATTGGGGATTCAAAAAAGAAGTAATATACAGTACAGACCAAAAGTTTGGACACACCTTCTCATTCAAAGAGTTTTCTTTATTTTCATGACTATGAAAATTGTAGATTCACACTGGAGGCAAAACTATGAATTAACACATGTGGAATTATATACATAACAAAAAAGTGTGAAACAACTGAAAATATCTCATATTCTAGGTTCTTCAAAGTAGCCACCTTTTGCTTTAATTACTGCTTTGCACACTCTTGGCATTTTCTTGATGAGCTTCAAGAGGTAGTCACCTGAAATGGTTTTCACTTCACATGTGTGCCCTGTCAGGTATAATGCGTGGGATTTCTTGCCTTATAAATGGGGCCATCAGTTGCGTTGTGGAGAGGTCAGGTGGATACACAGCTGATAGTCCTACTGAATAGACTGTTAGAATTTGTATTATGGCAAGAAAAAAGCAGCTAAGTAAAGAAAAACGAGTGGCCATCATTACTTTAAGAAATGAAGGTCAGTCAGTCCCAAAAATTGGGAAAACTTTAAAAGTGTCCCCAAGTGCAGTCACAAAAACTATTAAGCGCTACAAAGAAACTGGCTCACATGCGGACCGCCCCAGGAAAGGAAGACCAAGAGTCACTTCTGCTGCGGAGGATAAGTTCATCCGAGTCACCAGACTCAGAAATCGCAGGTTAACAGCAGCTCAGATTAGAGACCAGGTCAATGCCACACAGAGTTCTAGCAGCAGACACATCTCTAGAACAACTGTTGAGGAGACTGTGTGAATCAGGCCTTCATGGTAGAATATCTGCTAGGAAACCACTGCTAAGGACAGGCAACGTTTGTGCGACGCAGAAAAGGTGAACGGATGGACTCTACATGCCTGGTTCCCACCGTGAAGCATGGAGGAGGAGGTGTGATGGTGTGGGGGTGCTTTGCTGGTGACACTGTTGGGGATTTATTCAAAATTGAAGGCATACTGAACCAGCATGGCTACCACAGCATCTTGCAGTGGCATGCTATTCCATCCGGTTTGCGTTTAGTTGGACCATCATTTATTTTTCAACAGGACAATGATCCCAAACACACCTCCAGGCTGCGTAAGGGCTATTTGACCATGAAGGAGAGTGATGGGGTGCTGCGCCAGATGACCTGGCCTCCACAGTCACTGGACCTGAACCAGTGAAGGCAAAAGGGCCAACAAGTGCTAAGCATCTCTGGGAACTCCTTCAAGACTGTTGGAAGACCATTTCAGGTGACTACCTCTTGAAGCTCATCAACAGAATGCCAAGAGTGTGCAAAGCAGTAATCAAAGCAAAAGGTGGCTACTTTGAAGAACCTAGAATATGACATATTTTCAGTTGTTTCACACTTTTTTGTTATGTATATAATTCCAAATGTTAATTCATAGTTTTGATGCCTTCAGTGTGAATCTACAATTTTCATAGTCATGAAAATAAAGAAAACTCTTTGAATGAGAAGGTGTGTCCAAACTTTTGGTCTGTACTGTATGTCTATAGCTGAGATCCGAATATGAGGACATCATCAGCATAATTACAGTATGTCACCATTACTCTCTCTTATCTTTGAGGCCTAGACTCCGGTCTATTCCTTCTATGTGTCATTTGGTGTTATCCTCTCCCCATTACTCGTGACACTCAGACTCCATGTTCGATGTGAAAGGTTCCCTATAAAAGCAATGGACAACAGTTACATATCCTGTACTGTCATTACATATGCAGTTAGTGTGACATAGCCCTAACAAATATACATTACAGATTAACCAACTATTTGTAAAAAAAAAAATTCAATTTCAAAACAATCATTTATATCCTGTTGTCCGGTACAGCTAATTATATTAAAATACACATGAAAATATAAATATTTGCATCCATAGTAAACCGACCGTTAAACTCGGGAATAGAGAGCAACAGTACACGAATATTTAAATCTACGCCAATCCCCCCTACCCAAAAAAATTCAAAAATTTAAAAATGTCACTAAAAATGGGGGGGCTTTTGGCCAATGTCATCCATAATTTAGATTTTTTTCATGTGACTTTTCCAAAAGTCACATTAAAAAAATGAAAATTATGGATGACATTATCTCCGGCCGAAAATCCGAAACATTTTCCGTAATGCCGGTTCCGGCATTTTATTCCATAGGATTGTATTATTGCCGGATCCAGCATTTAAAATACCGGAATCTGGCGAACAAAATGTGAAAAAAATAAATGCCGGATCTGTTTTTTCCGGATGACACCGGAAAGACGGATCCGGCATTTGTAAGACGGATCAGGATCCTGATTAGTTTGGCGGATCCGGCAGGCGGTTCTGGTGACGAAACTGCCACAAGTGTGAAAGTACCCTCAGAAAGTGAATTTTAGTGTTATTTCTATTAATAATAATAATTTTTGCACCCTTGCACCCAAGAATTGCCATTGTTTTCAGTGTAGAAGTTTTTAACAAAATTAAGTTAAAGATAAGTTTTTAGATGAATTTATGAAGTGATATCCTTAACCCTTTATTCGTATTCCCCATGAACAAGTTTACTTACTAAACCGTTGAGGGGGATTCGGCAGAGAACTGCTGTTTAGATCCACGAACCCTGAGGTGCCATGTAAAAATGAATTAAAGCTGTGCCATAAATGCCAGCTGTTCTTATGTGGAATGCACTTGCTTTAAAGTTGATTTTCTTATAAAAAAATACTGAAGTTCAATCTGCCACATCAACTTTATGTCCTAATAATTATTTTATAAATATCAGACGTCTAGTGCACTTAATTTCTTTGCTGATGGCATTATTCTCAGCTTCTGAACACTGCCTGGAGCTTGCTCTTTTTAATCATTTTAAAAGTGTATTTGGTGTAAATTGAGTTTAACACTGTTGAAAGGGTGTTGTTCAGGAACTCCAAAAGAGCAGTAGATGTATGCCAGAGCCGCTGCTATTGGAGTCATCCTAAACTCTCTAGCACCCTCTCTTGCTCAAAGTCAGAAATGCAGTCTTTCTTTGGAAGGTCTTGTTTAAATTGACTCAAACACTTTACAGTATTTGTATAGGTAGTCCTATGGCTGAAATTCATGTTGTGCCTGCTCATACACAAAACCAAGTGTGAATATAATTAGATTTACCATGCAACCTATTTCAATATCAAGGGTTATTTTAAATACAATGAGCCTGAATTGTGGTCAGGTGGAGACAACATGTTGCCTGTGTTCAGCAAGGGTTCGTCCATGGTACACAGATCTTTCATTGTGCTTCTTCTGACATTAGAAATTAACAGATGCCAGATCAAAAGTAGAACTTAATATAATAAAATGCCAGCCAGTTAATCAGTGGACTCCTCTTGCCTTGCATCTAAATATCCTGGCCCATGCAAAGTGGCAACCTACACCCCAGGGCACCTGCCCTTTGCCCCTTTCCTTGCATGCTTTACACAGTATTTCTACATGGATAACTATACATTAGATTGCGCGTCCTAGATCTGCCTAGATTATACACTTTTTGGGTGCATTCACACGACCGTAAGTGTTTTGCGTTCCGCAAAACATGGATACCTGCCTTGTGCGTTTCGCATTTTGCGGACCGCACATAGCCGGCGCTATATATAGAATGCCTATACTTGTCCGCAACCACAGACAAGGATAGGACATGCTCAATATTTTTTGCGGGGCCGCGGAACGGAACAACGGATGCTGACAGCACACGGTGGGCTGTCCGCATCTTTTGCGGCCCCATTGAAATGAATGGGTCCGCACCCGTTCCGCAAAATTGCGGAACGGATGCGGATCCATTTATACGGTCATGTGAATGCACCCTTTGGTAGGGCACAGGAATGCAGGATAGTAATTTGTGATTACAGTTAGGTTTTACTTTAGGGTTGAACTGTATGCAGAAATTGCATTAGCAACAGTTCCGTTATGTACCTGTATAATGAGACTTGGCTTCTTTAAAAGTAGGAGTAATCTGATAGCACAGCATGGCGGTATCTGCAGGTGCACTATGCAGAATATAGGCGGCTTACAGCAGCACAGGCTCCATTTTAGTAATAACGTTAAGGATTTGCTAATAACGCAATTCCCTATTTTTTAAAAAAATTGTTAAATACAAATTTCATTGGAATTGCTGTTCCATCCAGGAATGTAATGCTGGTTGAAAAGGAAATTCCAACTTTCCAAGGTTTTGCTGAAATTCAGGAGCTTCTAGACTACAGTTTATGGCAAAATGGACTGCAGTTCAGGGTATATAAACATACAGTGCGTAGTCCTAACGGTCATGGTTCTTCTCCACCATTGTTTCAGTAGTCCCCCCAAAAAAAGGAATACTGGGATTACCATTGATTTTCTATTTTGTTTAGTATTAATTGCATTACAAAATAGAGACAGTACAATTATTCCACCTTATAACTTATCTCCACCCCCTCAACCAACCCCCCTGGCCACTAGTTTAAAGGAGTTGGTCCATTTGGGACATTGATGACATATAGTTGACCTGCTTTCATCTAGAGAAAGCTGCCACTAAAGTGAAGGAGAGCACACCACGCATGCGCAGCGTGCTCTCTTCATCGTTATGGGAGTTCTGAAAGTAGTTGAGCGCTTTATTTTCAGGACTACCATTGCTGTGATCGGAGTTGCTTTGTGTTCGCTACAGGGGTCCCGTTCTGGAGATCAGTGCAGGTCCTAGGTGTGGGACCTGCACCAATCCAACATTGATGGCGTATTCTGGTGATATGCCATCTATGTTCCACATGGGAATATCTCTTTGAATTAGTATCAAGCCATCAGTATCATCTTGATTTAATAAGCATGATGTGGTGAAGTGTTCTTCCACTTTTCTTGCTTGGATGAATTTTGGTATCTTTGTATGATGTCCAGCCATTATATTAAAAACCTAGATTAAAGCAAATTAAACAAAATTGTGGCTATTTCGGGGGTTGCTTTTGAAAACAAATTACGGTATTACGTTTTTTTTTTGCAATCCCCAAAATACTATAAAGAATATGTTTATGTACTTCTCTGGTATTATATCATCCGGATCATTATGAAAGATAGAAAACCAGGGTCTGTCTTTTTTTTTTTAAAATATTAAAGAGAACGTACATCAGATCCTTAATCATTTTGGTAAAAAATTCTTTAAGTTGACGTTTCTCTGCAGCCATTCATTTTATATTTAATAATATAATTTTTATTTGACATCTACATTTTGAATCTTCACTTTGAAGGGTTTTCTAGTATTTTGTCATTTATTATTAGCCCTGTCGCATGTGATACCCAATGAAAGATTCATTCTCACCTGCTCCCAGGCTTCATTCAGCTAGCTTCTGGCCCTCAGCTCATTTAATTCTATCAGGGATATGGACAGGGTCAGTGGTGAAGTGTCCCCGAATGGCACATCACTGCCGGGTCACATGGCCTTAGGAACACATGACTGATAAGGCATGTGATTGGCTGCAGTAGTGCATGTGATGCTGTCTGTAGCCAAGCCGGAAGTAAACAAGCCAGGAACCGGGAGATTGCAGAACAGAGCCAGAGTGGCAGGAACAGGTGAGTATGATTCTTTCCTTGGGTATCATATCCTATGGGGCCTAATTAAAAAGGTAAAAAATCTTGAAACACCCCTTTAAGGATTATGCTAGAGATCTCAGTATCATTTAAATTTATAAATTTTTATAATATCGTAATACCTATTAGGTTTCTATTTTTGGCTTAAAATTGACAAACAAAATAATGACTTCCTAAGAAACACAACTATACATGCATTCCCAATTATCATATGTGCCCGTTTTCATATGTATGGTTTCTGTTTGTCATTGAAAATGGTTTATCTTTCTAGTACAAATATGTGGATATTTTTGATTCTTTACAATTCTGATCATTCCTGCCAATACAGGCAAAATAATATGCAAGGTTTTCTTTGAAAATGCTAAAAAAAAAACAACAACATGCCAATAAATAAAACCACCCTAAACCGAGCACCCTATCTATGTCTCTGTATTGTTGATTAGAAAACACAAAGCCGCTTTTCCCTCAGAGATTCCTCCTTCGTTTGTTACTTAATGGCAAGACCTCACATTCTTCCTGAAATTGGCTGCGTGCAAACGGGGTGCCGTTCGAATGCAAATTCATAATGCCTTTTCTTATATACCTTTTATTTGTCAGAGTTTGTTATCTTTCAGAACAATAAAGAGAGCCTGGACTCATCTATGCTAAAATTAAGAATTTATAACTATATGGAACAGATGTTTTCATAAACATTTGCTATAATTAATTTCAACTAGGGATTGAAGGAACAAAGCCATTTTTTTCCTCTTGAAAACTTTATTGCTATTTCCCCACACACCAAACTGAATTCTTCACTTTAATATTGTTAATGAAACAAAATTACTATTCAATTTTCTTTTCATTGCAAGAAACAAAATCTTAATAGGTGCACAAACCATTTAGACACAGATATATAAAAGTCGCAGCATAAAGCATTACTTCTAGAAATGTAAAACAAAAGATAAGTCTCTGCGGCGTTTACTTTGCCTCTGCTTATTATTAACACCCGCCCCCTAAGGTTTCGGTTTTGGGTCACGGGTAGATGGTTCTCTAATTTCGCCTTGGCTTGATATACAGTTGTTGTACATTTGGATGATGTATCATATTGTACATTGGTCTTAAATGGACGCCTATTAAAATGATACTATATCTTTGTATAATTATCTTAACGCCGCTGTTTTACGTGAATGCTATGTTTTTGTGTGCACATTCTTTTCTGCTATGGTTTATGTAGCATGGTGGCTTTGATGCTGTCGAGCACACGAGAAGGTATGGGCTTAAATTCCAGAAGTTCATTATTTTGTCTTTGAACTTGTGGTTGTTAAAAGACCTACCACAGAGAATTGTGATCAACCTGCGGGCTATCAGGGAACTACATGAACCAGCATGCCCATCAGTACGACAGTTTTGAAGAAACGCAATAATTAATGTAGTGAACTTTACAAAATATAACATTACTTGTTGTTTATTGTATATACAGGGCATTTGAAAGATCTTCAGACCCTTTCCCTTATTTTGTTATGTTAAGCATTAAGTATTTAGACACTTTACTCACTACTTAGTTGAAGCACCTTTGACAGCAGTTACAGCCTCCAGTCTTCTTGGGTATGATGCACATATGGATTTTAGGGATTTTCTGCCATTCTTCTCTGCAGATCCTCTCAACCTCTGTCATGTTGGATTGGGACCATCTGTGGACATTCTTTTTCAGGTCTCCAGAGAAGTTCGATTGTGTTCAAGTCAGGGCTCTGTCTGGCTCAGAGACATTCACAGAGTTGCCTTTAAGCCATTCCTGTTTGTGTGCTTAGGGTCATTGTCTTGTTGGAATATGAATCTTTGTCCCAGTCTGAGGTCCAAAGTACTCAGGATCAGGCTTTCATTAAGAATATCTCTGCACTCTGCATTTGGCTTCCCTCAACCCTAACCAATCTCCTTGCCCCAGCTGCTAACTCCACACAGCCTGATGCCACCACCACTATGTTTTACTGTAGGGATGGTATAGGGGATTGCCTGGTGTCCTCCAAACACTTAGAATTGAGGCCAAAGTTCAATTTTTGTTTAATCAGACCAGAGAATCTGTTTTTCGCAGTCTGATTGTCCTTTAGGTGCTTTTTTTTTTTTTTTTGCAAACGTTCATTTCGTGTCTTTTACTGAAGGAGGCTTTTTTATGGCCACTGTTATAAAGCACAGATTGGTTGAATGCTAATGATAGTTGACATCCTGGAAGTTTCACCAGTCTGTACACAGGCTCTTTGGAGCACAGCCAGAGTGGGTTCTTGGTCACCTTTCTTTCCATGGCCCTTCTCCCCCCGATTACTTAGTTTGGTGGAGTGGCCAGCTCAAGGAAGACTCCTGGTAGCCTTCTTCCATTTAAGAATTATGGAGGCCACTGCACTCTTAGGAAATTTCAGTGCAGCAGAATTGTTTATACTCTTCTCCAGATCTGTGCTTTCACACAATCATGTATCTGATCTTTGCAGGCAGTTCTTCCCTCCTATTGGCTTGGTTTTTGCTCTGATATGCATTGTAAGGTGTGAGACACAGGCTGGGTCTTTCCAAATCATGTCCACTCAACTGAATTTACCACAGGTGGACTTCAATCAAGGTGTAGAAACGTCTCAAAAATGACCATGAGAAATGGGAGGCCCCCAAAGCTAAATTTCAAGTTTCTGAATACTTATGTCTGAGCAAAATTTTTAGTTTCTAAAATTCTTGAGTTTCTAAAAACTTGAGTTTATTTTTCTTTTACCACAAGGCCGCAAAATAACATAATGTGAAAAAGGTGAAAGGGTCTGAAGACTTTCCCAACACACTATATGTAATAGGCTTAGTAAATTTAAACGTGTACTTATATGGTCTTAAATTGCAACCTGCATTATAGCGAAGACGAGCATTCACAATCCTGTTGGTTATTGAAAACAGTCAGCAAGCTTGTTAACCAACACACCCCTAACAGCATTGCTGAGCTCCTATAATACATTTACTTTCTATATCAGGTCAAGATTACAGATCACCAAAGTACTCCCTGTACCATTGGTTCCTCCTGAGATCTTACATCTACTTCCCTCATTTCCCAAGTCATACATACCAGCGTAGAACGTATTGGTTATTATATATCATTTTGTCCAGTAGGCTAGGGCTATAGAGTGACTTTGTTCATGACACACACATCACAAAGATCACAATGTAGCTCTGCCTATGTCACAGCTAATAAAAGCAAAAGGGGTTGCATTGTGACCCACAAGTTGCCACAAGTGACCCCATTTACCCCCTGCAACTTGTGCTTCCATGTAGCCCTAGCCTATCTCCAAAGATATGTGAAGGTCAGTGGTTTTCGATTCCATATTTCTAACAGATGTTAATACATGTGATTTCAGGGCATTTTTCAAATTCACTTCTCATGATTTCTTCTGCTCTATAATCTCTGATAAAATATTGTCCTCTTCCGAGAACCAGTTATTAGCTCACACAAATCTTTCTATAATTATCATTAATTTCTCCTTTTGTACTGTAGTTCTATAATTAACATGGTCTGTAATTAGAACTACCTTGTAAACCACCAGAAAGTATAAAGGATATACCAAAATATAAAATATTGGTGCAGTACGTGGATAAAGCAGCATTTAAGGCCAATTCATCTAATTTGCCGGTACCTAATATTTATGTAACAAGCAACAGGTATATTTCCAATCAGTTGTGTCTCTCAGGTAGTGAAGATAAAATAATAAAACAAATCTCCATGTCATGAAGGCCAAAATTGGCTATAATGCCAGAAGATGCCAGTAGCACAAAGGTTAAGAAATGACGAGCTCAGATTCTTGTCTACAAATGCTCACAGTTTAGGGAATAAGATCAATGAACATGAGGCTATAATGGCATCTGAGAATATAGATGTAGTGGCTGTTACTGAGACGTGGTTCAAGGGGAGTAATGACTGGGATATATCAATACCAGGGTTCTCTCTATACAGAAAATACAGAGAAGGCAAGAAGGGGGAGGGGTGACCCTGTATGTGAAAGATAGCATAAAATCTAATTTGATACAAGTTAGCGAGAACAATTTAGAGTCAGTTTGGGTTACCTTGCAGCTTTATAATCATAAGGTAACTCGTGTAGGTGTGATATATAGACCACCTAGCCAAGTCAAAGAATTTGATGATCTACTAGTTGAGGAAATAGCTAAAATGACATTGGAGGGGGAAGTTATCATTATGGGAGACTTCAATCTTCTAGATGTAAACTGGAAAACCAAAATAGCCAGGAGTACAGATATTCTAAATTCCCTACTGGGATTATCTCTACAGCAAGTAGTTGAGGAGCCAACCCGGAAGGAGGCCATTTTAGATTTAGTATTCACAAATGGGAATTTGGTATATGATATTACTGTAGGGGAAAGCTTGGGATCTAGTGATCACCAGTCAGTGTGGTTTGCTATAAGTACAGTGACTAAGTCACACCACACAAAAACAAAAGTTTTAGATTTTAGAAAAACTGACTTTTCTAAAATTAGATTAGTGGTATACGAGTCCCTATCAGATTGGAACAGTTTCATTAGTCCAGGAGAAATGGGACTACTTAAAAGTGGCACTATTGAAGGCAACAGAAAATTGCATTAGGCTTGTCAGTAAAAGCAAAAAAAGGAAGAGACCACTGTGGTACTCAACAGAAGTGGCCAAATCATTAAAAACAAAAAGATAGCATTTAGGAATTATAAAAACAAAGCAAAATGAGGATGACAGTAAAATTTATAAGATTAGGTTATAAGAGCTTCTAAAGCACAGGCAGAAGAGAAATTAGCTCAGTCAGGGAAAAAAGGCGATGAGGCATTCTTCAGATTCATAAATGAAAAAAGGAAACTAAAACAAGGAATTACCAAATTAAAAACTAAAGAAGGAAGGTATATGGAAGAAGATAAAGAACTAGCTGACTGCCTCAATGAATACTTCTGTTCAGTTTTTACATAGGAAAATGACCTCAGTTAGGAAAGAAGACGAATGAATCTTTTGATGCATGTGTCTTTACAGAGGAAGAGGTTCTAAGTCAGCTGTCTAAAATTAATACAAATAAGTCACAGGGGCCTGATGGAATACACCCAAAGCTATTAAAAGAGCTCAGCGGCGAACTAGCAAAACCATTAACAGATTTATTTAACCAATCACTGGCAACAGGAGTCGTCCCAGAAGATTGGAAATTACCAAATGTTCTGCCCATTCACAAGAAAGGTAGTAGGGAGGAATCGGGCAACTATAGGCCAGTAAGCCTGACATCAATAGTGGGGAAATTAATGGAAACCATACTTAAGGAGAGGATTGTGGAACATCTAAAATCCCATGGATTAAAAGATGAAAAACAGCATGGGTTTACTTCAGGGAGATCATGTCAAACTAATCTTATTGATTTTTTTGATTGGGTGACTAAAATAATAGATGCAGGAGGTGCAGTAGACATCGCTTATCTAGACTTTAGTAAGGCTTTTGATACTGTCCCACATAGAAGGCTTATCAATAAAGTGCAGTCTTTGGGCTTGGACTCCCATATTGTTGAATGGATTAGGCAGTGGCTGAGGCACAGGCAACAGAGTGTTGTAGTCAATGGAGTATATTCAGACCAAGGTCTTGTTACCAGTGGGGTACCTCAGGGATCTGTTCTGGGACCCATATTGTTTAATATCTTTATCAGCGAAATTTCAGAAGGCCACGATGGTAAGGTGTGTCTTTTTGCTGATGACACAAAGATTTGTAACAGGGTTGATGTTCCTGATGGGATACACCAAATGGAAAAGGATTTAGGAAAACTAGAGGAATGGTCAAAAATCTGGCAACTAAAATTTAATGTTGATAAGTGCAAGATAATGCACCTGGGACATAAAAGCCCAAGAGCAGAATATAAAATCAGTGATACAGTCCTAACCTCAGTATCTGATGAAAAGGGATTTAGGGATCATTATTTCAGAAGAAGACTTAAAGGTAGGCAGACAATGTCATAGAGCAGCAGGAAATGCTAGCAGAATGCTTGTGTGTATAGGGAGAGGAATTACCAGTAGAAAGAGGGAGGTGCTCATGCCGCTCTACAGAGCACTAGTGAGACCTAATTTGGAGTATTGTGCTCAGTACTGGAGACCATATCTCCAGAAGGATATTGATACTTTGGAGAGAGTTCAGAGAAGAGCTACTAAACTGGTACATGGATTGCAGGATAAAACTTACCAGGAAAGAATAAAGGACCTTAACATGTATAGCTTGGAAGAAAGACGAGACAGAGGGGATATGATAGAAACTTTTAAATACATAAAGGGAATCAACAAGGTAAAAGAGGAGAGAATATTTAAAAGAAGAAAAACTGCTACAAGAGGACATAGTTTTAAATTAGAGGGGCAAAGGTTTAAAAGTAATATCAGAAAGTATTACTTTACTGAGAGAGTAGTGGATGCATGGAATAGCCTTCCTGCAGAAGTGGTAGCTGCAAATACAGTGAAGGAGTTTAAGCATGCATGGGATAGGCAATAAGGCCATCCTTCATATGCGATAGGGCCAGGGGCTATTCATAGTATTCAGTATATTGGGCAGACTAGATGGGCCAAATGGTTCTTATCTGCCGACACATTCTATGTTTCTATATTTTAACTCAAATTTCAGTTTTCACATATGTAGTTACTACTGAGGTGATAATCCATAATCACAATTTTTTTTCCTCACAAAATGGCCGCCGTTGCCCTCACCCTGAGGCTAAGCCCGCCTTCTCTCACTACCTAGAATGCATTGTGCTAATCTCGGAAACGCGCTGCCTCAACTCAACCAATCGGAGTTACTCACACTTCAACACAATCTCTTCCTCCTGAGAGCCCATACATTTTAGCAAGTGGCTGTATTGCTGCGCATTATTTCAGCCTGGACACATAAAGATCTCACTCCCTTTGTTATGAGGAATACGGACACTGCCACAGCAGCGCGGCGCCGGGAGGGGGGACAGGGAGCTTCCTCATTGTTAACCCCTTCCAAACAGCGGCCCCTTCGGACTGCCGCAAGGTATGGGTTAAACGGCAGACATCCACTGATGTCGGTTGTTACAGTAGATTGTCAGCTGTATGTTACAGCTGATAATCTACTAAACCGCTCGGCCATCCTGTTCAATTGCGGGGGAGAGGAGTGGTGGGGGGATGGACACTCCCTGTCTGAAATAACAATTTTCTCCGGCTCGGCCATCCTGAAGGGGGGATTGAACCGCAGAAACACAGCGGCACGGCCCAATAACCTCAACACTCAATGAGGGGATCGGAGCCGCGCTGCTGAATGTCATTGCAGGGGTTTATGTTTATGTATATTTCCTTTTTTTTACACTTCTGGCTGGGTACCTGGTTTAATGCTTAGTAGAACAGGATTTACAGGTCTCTATGCAGGAAGTAACTTCTGGGTTCAGACGGGAGCAAGCACCCAGGGTGCGGGACTGCCCACTTCTACGTCCTCCGTCTTCTGTATGAAGAAGCTGGGAGATGGAGGACACCTAACAACGCTCTTTTATCGGCAAAGCTAAAATGCCAGAGGGAGGACCGAGTATGCAGGAATTACATGGTAATTTAATACCTAGCCAAAAGTATAAACTAGGGCACTAATGTAAACGTAATGAGACAAATCCAATTAAATAAAAAAGAAAATATGACAATTATCCTTTAACACCGGATCTTATGGTCACCTGCCTTTACGGCAATGCATCCAATGACTGGAATGGTAGCAGTGTGGGTGGATGAAGTGAGTATAAGATCCTTTATTGTTTTTTAACCATTGGTTTTAGTTATCCTAAAATACCCCTTAAAAGGGGCTCTCCGGGAATTAAGAAAATGAAAATACTTAAATATTACTTTATTATAAATATATTCTCAAATACCTTTCATTAGTTATAAAGGCTTGTTTTGTCTAGGGAACAATCATTAGGAGAAATAAAATGGCCGCTGTCCTATTAGTACACATAAAACCTGTCCTAATTACACAGGAGAACAAGTTACTTCACAACACTGAGGTAAAGAGCTGCCTCATCCTCTCTACTTGTCAGGTCCTCTCCCAGTGGCGTACACACAATCCATAGGGCCCCGGTGCAAAACTGATCCATGGGGCCCCCTCTCCGTCGCCGTTTGCATTATTCTTTTTTTAAAAAAGTCTAAGTCAAAACGGATCCGTCCTGACTTACATTGAAAGTAAGGGCTGGGCCAAACTGAACGGAGCCAAACTGATGCATTCTGAACGGATCCTTTTCCATTCAAAATGCATTGGGGCTGAACTGATCCGTTTTGAATCGTTTGTGACATCCCTGAAACGGATCTCACAAACGGAATTCAAAACGCCAGTGTGAAAGTAGCCTTAGACTATTTTCACACTGGCGTTTCTGAGTCCGCTTGTGAGATCCGTTTCAGGGATGTCACAAACGATTCAAAACTGATCAGTTTAGCCCCAATGCATTCTGAATGGAAAAGGATCCGCTCAGAATGCATCAGTTTGGCTCCGTTCCACCTCCATTTCGCTCTGGAGGCGGACACCCAAACGCTGCTTGCAGTGTTTTAGTGTCCGCCTGACGATGCAGAGCCAAACGGATCCGTCCTGACTTACAATGTAAGTCAATGGGGACGGATCCATTTTCACCGACACAATATGGTGCAATTGAAAACGGATCCGTCCCCCATTGACTTTCAATGTAAGTCAGGACAGATCCGTTTTGACTTAGACTTTTTTTAAAAGAATAATGCAAACTGATCCGTTCTAAACAGATACAAGCGTTTGCATTATAGGTGCGGATCCGTCTGTGCAGATAGCAGACTGATCCGCACCTAACGCAGGTGTGAAAGTGGCCTAACTCTGCTATATTTCTGTAGCCTGCAACCTCTGACTGCCCAGTTGAGCTGAAACTACTACACCCAACATGTTCTGGCAGTAATAGTAAATGGATATTGGTGCAATTCTGAGCTACTAGTCTATATAATACATTATGTATTATATAGACTAGTAGCTCAGAATTGCACCAATATCCATTTACTATTACTGCCAGAACATGTTGGGTGTAGTAGTTTCAGCTCAACTGGGCAGTCAGAGGTTGCAGGCTACAGAAATATAATAGAGTTAAAAGCCATTGATAGGCCAATGAAGTATTTTACCATACAGTACCACATGAAGGCAATACAGACAGTAACATTGCCCAGTCAGCCCCCACTCTGAGTCTGAGCTCAGTGACCAATTAATATTATTTTTTTTACAAATCTTAATAATCTTATCTAGTTGTTCCTTCCAATCCGGACGGTCGGCACCGGCTTCTGTGCGCGCTCTCTTCTCCCTGGCCCTGCTGCGTCTCGGCGTCGTGCGCCTGCGCAGCCTAAGGGAAACATCATGTCCGGTGCCTAACAGTTAGGCACGCCACACCAGCACGGGGAGGAGACTGACGGGGGGAGGAGACTGACGGGGGGAGGAGACTGACGGGAGGGTAGGCCTGGCTCTGCAGAACGGAGCGGTGGGCCCCGGGCCCTGGGCCGGCCGCCCGGGTTATTATACAGGCAGGCGCAGTGCCAGCACACACAGTACTACTGCAGGGCGGGGCCAGGGGTCCACAGGCGGCCGGGCCCCCTGGAGTGCCGGGCCCGGTCGCAAATGCGACCCCTGTATGTACGCCCCTGTCCTCTCCTACTTATCAGGGATTACGGTCTTGAATACAGATTGATATTCCATTTTTGGGGGGAAAAATTCAGCAAAACTTGTAATTTATACATTAAAATCTCTGCTCTTAATGAACTTAAGTCCTCTCCTCTACATCGGTTCTATGCAGAGGTTTCAGCAGAGCGCAAAGAGGACAGGCAGGAGCCACAATGTGGTGTACAGAGCTCCTGCCTGGGTGAGGTAGTTGCGGGTCCCAGCTCTGCTACAGAACGGGACCCCTGAAGGGTAGAGAGAGCATTCATTTCTATGGAATTGCTGAAAATAGCTGAACACTAGTTTGGCTATTTTCAGAACTCCTGTAGAAATTAATGGAGATCACACAGCACATGCATGCTCTTCTTCACTTTCAGGGACCCCTTCTGGAGATACAATTAGGTTCATATATATTTGGACAGAGACATTTTTCTAATTGTTGTTCTGTATATTGGATGGAATGGATTTTGAACAGAGCAATTCAGATGCAGTTGCAGTTCAGACTTTCAGCTTTATTCAGTGGGTTGAACAAATTAATTGCATAAAAAGGTGAGGAACTAAAGCATTTTTTAAACACAATCCCTTCATTTCAGGGGCTCAAAAGTAATTAGACAAATTAAATAATTGCAAATAAAATGTTAATTTCTAATACTTGGTTGAAAACCCTTTGTTGGCAATGACTGCCTGAAGTCTTGATCTCATGGACATCACCAGACGCTGTGTTTCTTCCTTTTTAATGCTCTGCCAGGCCTTTACTGCAGCGGTTTTCAGTTACTGTTTGTTTGTGGGCCTTTATGTCTGAAGTTTAGTCTTTAACAAGTGAAACGCATGCTCTATTTCAGACATGCTCAACCTGCGGCCCTCCAGCTGTTGTAAAACTACAACTCCCACAATGCCCTGCTGTAGGCTGATAGCTGTAGGCTGTTCAGGCATGCTGGGAGTTGTAGTTTTGCAACAGCTGGAGGGCCGCAGGTTGACCATGCCTGCTCTATTGGGTTCAGATTAGGTGACTGACTTGGTCATTCAAGAATATTCCACTTCTTTGCTTTAATACACTCCTGGGTTACTTTGGCTTTATGTTTTGGGTCATTGTCCATCTGTATTATAAAACGCAGAGCAATCAGTTTGGCTGCATTTGGCTGGATTTGAGCACACAGTATGTCTCTGAAAACCCCAGAATTTATCAGGCTGCTTCTGTCCTGTGTCACATCATCAATAAACACTAGGGACCCAGTGCCACTGGCAGCCATGCATGCCCAAGCCATCACACTGCCTCCGCCATGTTTTACAGATGATGTGGTATGCTTTGGATCATGAGCTGTACCATGCCTTCGCCATACTATTTTCTTTCCATCATTCTGGTAGAGGTTGATCTTGGTTTCATATGTCCAATGAATGTTCTTCCAGAAGTATACTGCTACAGAGGGATCTGGATAGATTGGAGGCTTGGGCATATAAGTGGCAGATGAGGTTTAACACTGACAAATGTAAGGTTATTCACATGGGAAGGAATAATGCAAGTCACCCGCACATATGTCAGGCAGCTGCTGCCAAGGCCAGTAAGATAATGGGTTGCATCAATAAGGGCATAGATGCCCGTGATGAGAACATAGTCCTTCTACTTTATAAATCACTAGTCAGACCACACATGGAGTACTGTGTACAGTTCTGGGCTCCTGTGAACAAGACAGACATAGCAGAGCTGGAGAGGGTTCAGAGGAGGGCAACTAAAGTAATAACTGGAATGTGGGGACTACAGTACCCTGAAAGATTATCAAAATTACGGCTATTCACTTTAGCAAAAAGATGACTGAGGGCAGATCTAATAAGGGGACATCCTCTGCGTCTGGAGGAAAGAAAGTTTGTACACAAACATAGAAGAGGATTCCTTACGGTAAGAGCAGTGAGACTATGGAACTCTCTGCCTAAGGAGGTAGAGGGCCCTGGATGTATTTCTGGAGTGTAGTAATATTACAGGTTATAGCTGCTAGAGATGGGTCGTTGATCCAGGGAGTTATTCTGATTGGAGTCGGGAAGGAATTTTTTTCCCCTTAAGTGGGGAAAATTGTCTTCTACCTCACAGGTTTTTTTGGCCTTCCTCTGGATCAACTTGCAGGATAACAGGCCAAACTGGATGGACAGATGTATTTTTTTCAGCCTTATAAACTATGTTACTATGTTATATCCTGGAGCGTGTTGTTTACTTGGTTGGCTGTTGTGAAGGGGTTTCTCTTCACCATGATAATTATTCTGCAATCATCCACCACTATTGTCTTCTGTGGGCGTCCAGGTATTTTTGCATTGTTGATGTAACCTGTGCTTTCTTTCTCAGGATATAGCAAACTGTAGATTTTGCCACTTCTAATAGTGTAGCAATTTCTTGGATATTTTTTTTTTCCTGCTTTCGCAGATTAAGGATGGCTTTTTAATTGAGAATGAAATAATGAAGGAATTGCCCACACCTGCCCATCAAACAGCCTTTGAGTCAATTGTCAGTTGAACATGTAAAGGAGCTGAAACTCCTAAACCCTTCATCCAATTTTAATATGGATACCCTCAAAGGAAAACTAAAAGTCTGGACTTTATGTCCATGTCCATAAAACATAGTCAAGTTATAGTTACAGTGGATATAAAAAGTCTACACACCCCTGTTAAAATGTCAGGTTTCTGTGATGTAAAAAAATGAGACAAAGATAAATCATTTCAGAACTTTTTCCACCTTTTAATGTGATCTATAAACTGTACAACTCAATTGAAAAACAAACTGAAATCTTTTAGGTGGAGGGAAGAAAACAAAACAATAAAAAATCATATTGTGGTTGCATAAGTGTGCACACCCTCTTATAATGGGGATGTAGCGGTGTTCAGAATTAAGCAATCATATTCAAAATCATGTTAAATAGGAGTCAGCATACACCTGCCATCATTTAAAGTGCCTCTAATTAAACCCAAATAAAGTTCAGCTGCTCTAGTTGGTCTTTCCTGAAATTTTCTTAGTCGCATCCCACAGCAAAAGCCATGGTCCACAGAGACCTTCCAAAGCATCAGAGGGATCTCATTATTAAAAGGTATCAGCCAGGAGAAGGGTACAAATTAGTATTCCCAACGCATTAAATATACCATGGAACACAGTGAAGACGGTCATCATCAAGTGGAGAAAATATGGCACAGTGACTGGACATCCCTCTAAAATTGATGAAAAGACGAGAAGAAAACTGGTCTGGGAGGCTACCAAGAGGTCTACAGCAATATTAAAGGAGCTGCAGGAATATTTATTTATTTATGCACTTATATAGCGCTACTATATTCCGCAGCGCTTTACAGACATTAGCATCCAACTGTCCCCAATGGGGCTCACAATCTAAGGTCCCTATCAGTATGTCTTTGGAATGTGGGAGGAAACCCACGCGAACACGGGGAGAAAATACTAACTCCATGCAGATGTTGCCCTAGGTCAGATTGAAACCTAGGACCCCAGCGCTGCAAAGCACCAGTGCTAACCACTGAGCAACCGTGCTGCCCATATATCTGGCAAGTACTGGCTGTGGAGTACATGTGACAACAATCTCCCATATTCTTCATATGTCTGGGCTATGGGGTAGAGTGGCAAGACAAAAGCTTTTTCTTACGAAGAAAAACATCCAAGCCAGGCTACATTTTGCAAAAACACATCTGAAGTCTCCCAAAAGCATGTGGGAAAAGGTGTTATGGTCTGATGAAACCAAGGTTGAACTTTTTGGCCATAATTCCAAAATATATGTTTGCTGCAAAAACAACACTGCGCATCACCAAAAGAACACCATACCCACAGTGAAGCATGGTGGTGGCAGCATCATGCTTTGGGGCTGTTTTTCTTCAGCTGGAACTGGAGCGTTAGTTAAGCTAGAGGGAATTATGAACAGTTCCAAATACCAGTCAATATTGGCACAAAACCTTCAGGCTTCTGCTGGAAAGCTGAACATGAAGAGGAACATAATCTTTCAGCATGACAACAACCCAAAGCATACGTCCAAATCAACAAAGGAATGGATTCACCAGAAGAAGACTAAAGTTTTGGAATGGCCCAGCCAGAGCCCAGACCTGAATCCGATTGTAAATCTGTGGGGTGATCTGAAGAGGGCTCTGCACAGGAGATGCCCTCACAATCTGACAGATTTGGAGTGTTTTTGCAAAGAAGAGTGGGCAAATCTTGCCAAGTCAAAATGTGCCATGCTGATTCATACCCAAAAAGACTGAGTGTTGTAATAAAATCAAAAGGTGCTTCAACAAAGTATTAGTTTAAGGGTGTGCACACTTATACAACCATATTATTTTATTTTTATATTTTTTCTTACCTCTACCTAAAAGATTTCAGTTTGTATTTCAATTGACTTGTACAGTTTATAGGTCACATTAAAGGTGAAAAAAAGTTCTGAAATGATTTATTTTGTAATTTTTTTTACATAACAGAAGCCTGACATTTACATCCACTGTAACTATAACTTGAATATGTTTTAGTAAACCGGTAATAAAAACACAATTTGTGTCGGTGTCCAAATCTATATGGACCTAACTTTGGGTGTGGGTCTCAGAGGTGGGACCTGTACCTAGCTGACTTTGATGGCATATCCTAGCTATATGCAGGGGCGAATTGGCCATAGACCTTACAGAGAAATTTCCCAAGTGGCCGATGCCCAGGGGCCCCCCTGAGCTCTCCTCACAGCCGGCCAGTGGAAGTTTTTTGGATGTATTTTGTGATAGACTGTGGTATTTTAGTCTGTTAGGGTGGTATAATGTGCCACAATATGGTATTGTTGGCCTTGCCTTCCATCAATTTGGACCCAACTACAAAACAGGGCTGCTTTTAGTTTTTTTTCTAGGGCCACTTTACGTTCCCAATCCGTCCCCTGGCAATAGGCCATCAAAGTCTGAGATTGAACAACCCCTTTAACGACTCATTTGCATATGGATTAAAAGTACCTCTCGAGAATGAAGCAACAGATCGCTAAGAAAAAAAGATAGGCCTTCTCTTTAAGGAGAACGGCCTGTGAAGATATTCTCTGCTAATTTCAAGATGTTGGGCTATTGCTCCTGTGCAGTAGTAATTTAAGTTTAAGCCAAGAGAAAGCATTTTATGTCGCTTTTCTGTTGATTTAGTGTTGCCCATTTATATATTACCCATAAATTATATTACATCTTGTTGCCTAATTCGAATATTGCAGCATGTATGGAATTAGGTTGTGCAAATGTTTCAAAATGAATCCTCACATAAATCTCCGGCATAAATCCAGAAGCAACCAAATCACGCATTCCAATAAAATTCACATATTCCCCCAATAAAAGCCTATTTTCAGATATTAGAAGACAATTTGCCATTTGTTTTATAGCTTCCATGTTTTCCATATTGAAGGCATTTGTTTTCAGAGAAAGCGAACCCGCAGCTGTATCCTAACTCCAGTCTGTTGTCAAACTTAATCAGCCTCTCTTTTTAGTTATAGGCTAAAATGTTTTCTATTAAATAATGCGGAAATCTGATTGTATCGCTATTGCAGGGCATTAATCTAGCGGTAATTCCCTGTCGTTCACACATTTGACTTGGAAATGCCATGGGGTATAAGCTAAATGACATAAAATACACATTTTTAAGACCCTTCCATGTTCTATCAGGCTATTAATACACAGATGTAACAAGATTCATTACTCTGTCGTGGATTTGGGTGATACATTGGAGCTATATTGGAATTTATTATGTGAACATTATTACTTTTCTGTTTTGTTACTATATTTGTCTACTTTCCTGTGGCTCTCCCATGCTTCTTCTTAGGGGCTGTTCACACAGCGCTTTTGAAAGGGGAATTTGGCACAGATGCAACTTACCATTGTATTGTCATTGAATTGTTTTATTCTGTTGTTTACATTTTCACTGCATTGAAAAATTTTGTTTTTAATAAAAATTATTGTCTCCAAAAAGCCATTGAGCAGCAGAGCAGAAACCACCTCCCACTGGTTTGGGAAAAGTTGTCTTTTCCACATTTGAAATACTTTTTTATGCTTGCAGAACATGTGGACAAACTGAAAGATGAAGGGGTGTTCTAATAAAACCCACCTTCATTGCTCAAAACATGCCTGTAGGAGAAAGTTTGTAATATGCTTACCGTTCCAAAGTTTTGTGTATAGGTATCTTTAGAACCCACGTGATCACGTGATGCTCCTCTTCTGAAAGTCCAACTTCTGCTGATGTCACGTCATTTACCAGGCTTCAGACCTAGGCTATGGACAGGACATGACTTCACTATTCCTCTCCCTGGCTGAGTCCGGTATCAACAGCACCTGCGCCAGGGAGAGAAATAGTTCTGCCCCGTCCACATTCCATCCATAACCCTGGTCAGAAACCTAGTAAAGGACGTGAAGTCAGCAGAAGCTAGATTTTCAGAAGAGGAGCATCATGTGACAGGATTCCGATCCACGCAACTTCAGAACGGTAAGTATATTGCAAACTTTCATCTACAGGCATGTTATGTGTAATTAAGGTGGGTTTGGAGGACCTTCTGGGTCCCTGAAAATCTTTTATTTTCAGCTTACAAGGAAATAATTCAACCAATATGCCTGCATGGGTTGTCACACAATGACAGTTGCTGCCTCAAATTTGGCTGCTGTTCTAATTACTGATTTAATAATGTATAGTCAATTTAAATTTTAAAGAGAGAGACACACGACCGTGCCGTTTTTTTGCGGTCTGCAAACCACGGATATGCAAAAAACGGAAGCCGCCAGTGTGCCTTCTGCAATTTGTGGAATGGAACGGGCGGCCCATTGTAGACATGCCTATTCTTGTCTGCAAAACGGACAAGTATAGGACATGCTATATATTTTTTTTGCGGGGCCACGGAACGGTGCAACGGATGCGGACAGCACACGGAGTGCTGTCCGCATCTTTTGCGGCCCCATTGAAGTAAATGGGTCTGCATCCGAGCCGCAAAAACGGCGGCTCGAATGCGGACCAAAACAACGGCCATGTGCATGAGGCCTAATGCTGTTCTTGGGCTCTTTGTAGCTCTACAGAGCGCTGCAACGGGTAAGATGTCACTGTTCTACAAGTGAATTTTCTCCATAGTTTACCACATATCCAGAACTGCTCCTGCAACACATGGAGTTTGACACATCACTGTTTTGCGAGAACACATTTCACTGGTTATTTTTTGCATTGCTACAAGTAGCCTTAGTATGTGTCAGTGTCCTTCATTGCACCTTTTTCTCTTACAGGAATGTCGGCCGATGAAAAAAGGCGTGAGCCAGCCTCCGAATCAGAAAACATCTTTATATCGTACAGGTATTTCATTAGACATATGCAGCACGTTTATTTCATAATTGTATGTACCGCACTTACCTTACACGATGATAACTGGATCATTTACATAAGAAAAGTTATTTAACCCTTTCATTGCCGGGCGTTTTTTTGTTTTTTTTTGCGTTTTTATCTTTCTTCCCTATTTTCCTTGAGCCATAACTTTTTTATATTTCCATTCGCATAGCTGTATGAGGGCTTATTTTTTGTTGGACAACTTGTACTTTCTAATGCCACCATTAATTATGGCATGAAATGTAGTGAGAAGCTGTAATAAAATGTCAAATGGGGTGGAATTGGAAAAAAAACCTCAATTCCTCCACCGTTTTACGGGTTTTGTTCTTACAGTGTTTAGTTTGCGGCAAAACTGACCCGTGCCCTTTATTCTCTGAGTCAGTAGGATTAAAACAATACCCCATATCTATAGGTTTTTTATGTCTAAATAGTGTAAAAAATAAATCTAAACTTTGATTAAAACAAATATATGAAATTACATTAAATTCTGACCCCATAACTTTTTTATACGTTTGTCTACTGAGCTTTATTTTTTGCAGGACAATCAGTAGTTTTTATTTATACCATTTTGGAGTGTGCATGACTTCTTGATCACATTTTATTAAATTTTTTGGGGTAAGAGAAGCAATGAAAAAAAATAGCAAATTGGACATTTTCGGTCGCGGAGATACCCATGATGTTTATATTTATTGTTATTTAGATATTTATTTTTTAATTATACGGAAAGGGGATGATTTAAACATATATGTGTGTGTGTGTGTGTTTATATATATATATATATATATATATAATATTTTTTATATATATGTTTTGTTTTTTTATGATTTTAAAGCTCATATATGAGCCTATAAATAATGTTTTTTTAATTTTTCATTATATACTATCAGGGATTTTTAAAATAGGGTTTGGATTGGAAATTGCTAATTTCTTATCCTGGCCTGCCATATGGTGGCCAAAATAAGAATTTCAGCATGAACACTATCAGCCTCGTCAGCGAGGCTCATAGTGTTCAGCGCAACTACCGATGCCTCCATTGGCCACACGGGGCATCGGTAGGAAGCACAAGCTTCCAGGTTTTTGTGCATTTAGATGCCGTGATCTAACTTGATTACGCATCTAAAGCCTTTAATTACCGCAATCGGCATTATTTCCGTTCACGGTAATTAGCCGCAGGTCTCTGCTGTTTGAAACGGGGGTTCGCTTTGCGGAATGGGTCCGTTGCGGAACGGATGCAGACTTATTCATATGGTTGTGTGAATAGGCCCTTATAGTTATAAATGCACTTTATAAACGAGGGAAACTCCCACTGTCTTCCACCTACTCATTTAAAGAGGACCTTTCATGGGTTTGTAGTAAGTCAGATAAATATCTGTCTCCTTCTCCCCTGGCTGTTGCGCTGTCTAATCGCAGTGCAGAGCGCTACAGCCATGGAGAAAAAAACCTCCCTGGCTGTGACAGCACTACATCCAGGGGAGAAAGAGACGCCCACAGAGAAAGACTGCGTTTCCTCCTCATTGCTCCTATGCTCAGTATTAGCATACTGAGCACAAAATTTGGGGGGGGGGCCATAATGGGGCACAGGATCGCTATTTTAAACAAACAGGAAGGGTGGCATTATCGGTGGGTGGTACACCGCAGTTACAAATATTTATCTCACTTACTACAAACAAACCCATGAAAGGTCCTCTATAAAGATGTTATGTAGCATTTAAGACGTGATGGCCTATCCTCAGGATAGGTATTGTTGTCCGACTGGCAGAGGTGTAGCCAAAACCCCGACGATCAGCTGTTATAGCAGCTCTGGCACTAGAGCTACACATCTCTGCCCATTGTGTATTGCGCAGAGCTGGTTAGTGCAGTATTCTCTTCCATGTGAGCAGTGCTGCAGGAACCAGCACCAGCAAAAGTTTAAATGGGTTTTCCGAGATTTTTTTACTCATGACTTATCCTCTGGATAGGTCATCAGTATCTGATCGGTAAGGGTCAGACACCCGGGACCCCCGCCGATCAGCTGTTTAAGAAGGCATCGGCTCTCCTGTGAGCAACGCGGCCTTCTCTCACCTCTCCAAGCACAGCGCCAAAACATAGTATAGCGGCTGTGCTTGGTATCGCAGCTCAGCTCCATTCGCTTCCATGAATGTGACGTCACATGACATATACAAAGCTGTGATAAGGCTTTGGGGCTGCAAGCGCTGGTGCCTTCCCAAACAGCTGATTGGTTGGGGTCTGACACCCGGGACCCCCACCAATCAGATACTGATGACCTGAATTGTTAAAAAAGAGTCTCTGAATGTCCACTGCCCACAGATGGACACAGCGCCGCTGTCATCAACTCTCCTGACATTTCTGTTTTAGCAAATAATTATCATCCCCTATGAAGTAGCAATTCTAGAGCATCTTTTCTTAGAACCTCACGTTGCCCTGTCCCTCTATTATTCCTCATGGAAATCTTTCAATAAATCGACAGCTGGGTGTTGCATGGAAGTTGTATGATGAGTAACAGATGAAAGGCAAGAGTTGTAAAGATGCTCAATAACTGTTATTTTGTAGAGAATACAAGTATTTCCTAAAACAGGCACGTCAGGAGAGATCACAGGTCCTCTTTGATAGCTAGCAGTAAGCCTAGTACACCTCCATCATTTGGTGTCACTTGTGGTACTATATTCTTTCAACCGTATCAATGTGCAGACGTTGTGCCATTTATCACATCGTAAATATCCCCATACCCTCTTCTTCTGCTCCTCACATTTACTTTGATCTGAGCAGCATATTTTATGCATGCCACTCAGAATATTTAAAGGTGCAATTTCACACACAAACATATTGAGCAGATGTTAATTATGAGTTTTATTAGCATCATTAATTAATTCAGACATGGCAAGAAAAAAATCTCTTTTCCAGTCCATTGAATGCTTCGCTGCCGATACATATTCTGTTTTCTTTTCATCAGATCACATATTCTTGTCAGTGCAGAGCATTGGCTGGACCTGTGTTGTACCTGTACAGTACATTTCCGTACATCTCTGTTTCTAGTAGTGATTAATTTGATGTATTATGTTTCATGACACATTTCTGTATGAATTCTGATTTGTGGAAGAAAGAAACCTGCAAATAAGTAACAGGATCTTATTAGTGGTCTCAGTTAAATAAAACGTAGCCTACCCCTGTATATGTGGTACAATAACAAAAGAATCAGTACTTATCCCTCGCCCCCCATCGCTACGTCTAGTATCGCGCTCACATCCTCCATGGTGCTGATGTTATGTTCTTGGCTGCAGCGATGAAGTTCCGCACAGAGATATTACCATTGGTCTCAGTGGTACACAAGATGTCACTACTGAGACCAGTGATTGGCTGCAGCAGTGATCTGTCTGCACAGAATGTCACAGCTGAATCCAGGAACATGAGCAGTAGTGGGGAGTATCGGGGCAGATCGCTCAATGAAACAGGAGAGAAAAGAGGTGAATATCAATTGTTTAGTTATTTTAACACATTTAGGCTGGTTTCACACGGGCATTGCGGATTGGGGCCGGATGCGTTCAGAGTGCGTTCAGTGAAACTCGCACTATTTTGCAAGCAAGTTCAGTCAGTTTTGTCTGCGATTGCGTTTAGTTGTTCAGTTTTTTCCGCGCGGGGGCAATGCGTTTTGATGCGTTTTTCACGCGCGTGCTAAAAAACTGAATGTTTACAAACAACATCTCTTAGCAACCATCAGTGAAAAACGCATCACACCCGCACTTCACCTCTATGGGGCCAGGGCTGCGTGAAAAACGCAGAATATAGAACATGCTGCGATTTTCACGCAACGCAGAACTGATGCGTGAAAAGCAATGCTCATGTATGTACACAGATCCATTGAAATGAATGGGTCAGGATTCAGTGCGGGTGCTATGCGTTCACGTCACGCATTGCACCCGCGCGGAAAACTCGCTCGTGTGAAAGGGACCTTACAGCTGCTGGGATTGAGCCGCTGTACACTGCAGTGCCGCTTCATTCATTGGCAGGGTGCAAGGAGTCAGCCCCCCTCTGATTTGATATTGATAAAATATATCAATACAATATAAAATACACTAAAATATATTAAAAGGGTGTGTATATATATATATATATATATATATATATATATATATATATATATATGGGTTTCATTCTGGTAGATAGGGTAAGCAGGCGCAGTACAGAGGCAAAATACAAGTTCGTAACTCAAAACGTCAGTGTTTATTCAGACTTAAGGCAATTGCACAAAATAGCATGTAACTTTGCAGTGTTGGTGTTAGTTCACACACAATGGAAAGTTCATATAACACAAGTCACCTTGCTGGCAGTTCTGCCCCCAGTAGTCCACAGCAGGCTTTAGTGGGCATGTTTCCCCAGCATGCGGCTCTCAGCCCTCCAGCCCGGCACAAATCCTCAGATCCCCAAAACAGAGACATCTCTGCTGAGCCCAGCTGCCTATTTAAGGACAGCCAGGTGCTGCAAAAACCCGGACCGGCACATAAACTCCGGTCCGGTATTTTACCTCACCTGTCTGGAAACCAGCCCAGCCGCACATGCTGGGAGGAAAATACCAGCCTTGCCAGACACAACCCCTCACTGTGTCACATATCCCACCCTTGTTCAACCCTGGGGGGGTGGATACACGCCAGACAATGCACCCGGGACAGGGCATCCGTGTTTCCCTGCAACTGGCCTGCTCTATGTTCTACAGAGAACTTAAAGTTCTGCAGAGACAAAAAAACATCTTGTGACCCGGTCATTCCTGTCTTTGGCTTGGCTCATCCACTTGAAAGGGGAGTGGTCGGTCACAGGGGGAACTTTCTCCCCAACAAATAGAGGAGAGACTCGAATGCCCACTTGATAGCCAGGCACTCTCTCTCCACTATACTGTACCTAGTTTCGGCTGGGGTGAGCTTGCGGCTAAGAAAGACAACGGGATGCTCCTCCCTGTTGACTTCCTGAGACAGTACAACACCGAGGCCTACTTCGGAGGAATCCGTTTGTACCACGAGCTCCCTCTTGAAGTCGGGCGTCACCAAGCCGATGAGCCACACAGGGCAACTTCCACCCGATCATCCCAGCGAACCACTGATTTTTGTCCCTTCAAGAGCCCTGTCAAGGGCACGGCTAGAGTAGCAAAGCGGGGAACAAACCTCATGTAATAGCCCACCATTCCCAGGAACTACTTTATTTGCCTAGTTGTGACAGGTCGGTGCCATTTCCGTATCGCCTCTATTTTGTTCACTTGGGGTTTGATGACTCCGAGCCCAATGGCATACCCCAGGTACTTAGTATCTTCTAACCCTATCTCACATCTTTTTGGGTTAGCGGTTAGGCCAGCTTTCCAAAGGGAGTCCACTACAGCCTGCACTTTAGGTAGGTGACTTTCCCAGTCAGTACTCTGTGGATAACAATATCGTCCAGCTAAGCCGAAGCGTACCGACTATGGGGACAAAGCACAATGTCCATTAGTCGCTGAAAAGTGGCGGGGGAGCCATTCAGACCAAAGGGTAAGACCTTATATTGATACAGCCCCTCAGGCGTGATGAAGGCAGTTTTCTCTTTGGATAGCTCACAGCCATCCAATGTAGTAGTACTAGATCCTTTCTGCTCCACCAATATCTCTGTGCTTGTATGATGCGGACGATCCAAAATGATGCTGGGATTTTTGTTGCCGGTTGCTAAGTAGGCGATTCCAGAATTAAACAATGGTTGCTTGTATTGAACTAGTAAGATAAGCTATATGCATTTGGGGTGCCTGTCCCCCACTTCACTTGCTGACTCTTAAAATGAACAGAATTCCTGAAACATGTATAGCATACAGTATGTGACCAATTCAATACAAGCAACCATTGTTTAATTTGGGGATTGCCTACTTAGCGAGCACTTATGAATTTGAACTTATAAATTGTTTAAATGGTTGCCCCATTTTTATCAATTTATTTATTGTATAGACAGATTTTTTTTCTTGTTTTTGTATATTGATTTTTGATTTGTATATTCACTATTCGTTTAGTTATACATATTTAACATTTGATAACATTTCATATTGCCTACACCAGCAGCGCCAATTTAATACAACAGATTCATTTCTACATATAAAGATCCTTGGGTACAGGAGCCTAGTCAGTGCTCTCAACACAGCATTTTAGCTTGTCTGAGAGGGGTGAGCTGTTAAATTTACCATTCATTTTAATCTGAGGTGACATCTACTACATATTCTGCACTGAGAGAGTTATCACTGTGTATCACTATATATCTGTGCTGTTACATAGGACTGCAGGAAACCTTTAATACATTGCTTGCACTCAGAGAGTCTGACGCATGGGACCACAGGTGACATCTACTACATGATCTGTACTCATCGAGATATCACTTTGCTATCTATGGTGTTACATAGGACTGAAGGTGACATCTACATGATCTGTACTCAGGGAGATATCACTGTGTTATCTGTGATATTACATAGGACTGCAGGTAACATCTACTATATTATCTGTACTCAGAGAGTTATCACTGTGTTATCTATGGTGTTACATAGGACTGCAGGCAAGACTTTTATGGCATATGCACAGGGGTCTGATAGATGCAAGTCCCACCACAGATCCCATTCTACTATAGATGTAAATGGAGAGAGCCGTGCATGTGTAGCCTCCTCCTCATACACTGCAGTAGGCAAATGAAGCTCAAGATAGAGTCCACGTCTATTGGCATATCCACAGAAAAGTCAGAGATGGGAATGATGGCTGGTATTGCAGGTTTACCCGGTGGTTGCAACGTTGAAATGCATCCTTATTAACAGATTACCCACCTTTTCACAACGTATCTCCCAGTTGTCTAACTGCTCCACTCAGCCACCGCATAGGCTTAGAGGGAATATTGATCACAGGATACTATACAGAACCTGTATGCCTCCTTTGGGAGAACCGATATCTGCAATTGAAACAGTTAAACTGTGTGTGGTAAGCCTTGGGTGTGTCTTCCTTCCAGGTACCATGTTTACAATCCTGTGTCTGTAGATGTCAATTTGTTCAGATGGCTTCAACCCATAGTTACGTGGTGGATCTTTGAGTGGACATTGTTTTGGCAAAGCTAGCTACAATTTGCAAGTTTAGGACATGTTCATATTTTCATTGTTCTGCTTAACGATAGTGACAGAAGGGCTTTATTCAGCACAAAATTGAAACTAATGGTGTCCAATGGAATCCCATTGACCATAATGGGGTATGTGGAGTTTCCGTTAAGGAGCCTGGCATTTTACCGGATAAAGTAGCACAGCATTCCTGTCCGGCTTTTATCACAGAGTCTGTATTGGCACTTCCTGATAGTGCCCTGATAAAGCCTACATTTTTTGCCCATTATAAAGCTTCGTACATATCTGCGTCCGGGGCTCCAACAGTGGCATGGAGTTTTTTTTTTTTTGTAATGCTGGCATTTTTGCAGACAGGTTGACAGTGGGCTTAACTGATAGTTGTGTGGCACTGAATCATTAAGCATTTATACCAGTAAACAGCAGGTGTAAGCTTTTAGGCGTGGGGATCCATGTCCTAAATACCACCCAAGGTAGTCCTAGGCTCTGCTGTGCTTTATATCTTGCTTTTTCCAAATGAAGGGATGTAATTCATAGAGGAGCTATAAATTAAAAGCACATTTTTATTCACCACAAGGGTATCTACAAGACTCCTTTTAAATAGTTAACAGTACCAGACAAAATTGGAGTAATAAATCTTTTTCTTGCATTACACATTGAAAAATTATGACAATATGATTATTCATATATTCTTAAAGGGATTGTCCGAGTTAATTAAAAACGTATTTGATTCTACTGAATATCATACAATAAATCATTAGCCTATACTCTCCTGTTGTCTCCAGCGCCGAAGCTATGGTCTTCCACGCAGTGTTTGTGTTCAAGGCTGTAGTGGGGACAGAGGTATACAATACATGACCACTGCAGCCAATCGTTTTTTTGGCTACAGTGGTTATTCAATACAAGCAACAAGCAGTGTATGGCATTATAACGCTGAGACCAATGACTGGCTGCCGTACCTTTACGTCCCCTCTGCAACCACTGCATAACGTCTGCAAATACCGCAAGGAGAACTGGAGGTTCGACTTTGGAAATAGCAGGTGGAGTCACAAGTGAGTATAGGCTCATTATTTATGTGTATTGCTTCCAAGATTAAGATCTTGGATCGGATGAGGTAGTTGTCATCTGAACCAGTGTTCTGCCAACAGTTATCTCACGCGTATGACCATCTAAATTCTTCCCTCCTATTGGATATGTTGGGTAAGGAGGAATAGCTGTTGTCTGATGGATTATTTGGTCGACAGCTATCCAGTATATATGACCAACTTAAACTATGTGAGATGACAATGTACAGCGGTAAAGGTCAGGTTTTGATATGGTGGTCCTAGAACTCCTGTGTGGTCTTGTAGACCCACAGAAGGTCCAGGCAATGTGTCTGTCGGAAAGCGGTCTTACGAAAATAAAACAGATGGCAAGTGGTTCACTCATCTCTTGATTGCCAAAACATTTTCAGAGTCCCAACTTCAAGACCAAAGCTGTTGGGAAGAACCCCCTGTATACCCTGGCATGATCTGGTATCTAGCAGTCATACGTCAAAGCCATGTTAGGTGGCTTATGCGCACATGTGTGAGCAGCTTCGCCTTGCACCATACGTGGAGATAAAATAATAGATACAATGCAGCACTACCCCTCAAGATGCAGCCTGCATGAATTCCCGTCATTCTTCTGCATTGTTGCAATCAATTTTTCCTTGATTACCCTTTTTTAATCAAGACAGAGCCACACATTAATAATTCAGAACTTTTGACTTCTTTTTATACCGTAAAACAAGTTGCAATCATTTAGATCACTTTTATGTATAGCGCTATTATTACACATTCCTGGTGAATGCCTCACTAAAAAGCCTCTTTATATAATGATTGTTCAAGAGTTACAATCCCCACAAGGGAACTGGAACAGAGGAGAGATTAAAGTGTTATTCAAAGGAGTATTAAACATTGTTTGTTGATATCTAATTTGGGATTTTCTGAAGTAGATAGGACAATGTTAATTTCCTCATTAGTAAGTGCTCGGAGCCAGCAAGTTAAAAGATATTTTCAAACTGAGGATCTGATCCTGGAATGAGACCTAAATTTACGTTAAAATAAAGGGCAAGTACTGTATGTTTGTATAGTGCAGGAATATGAGTGCTCTGTTTGTATAAAGCACCACCTCTGTCTAGATCAGGGGCGCACAACCTGTGGCCCAGGGGCCACATACGGACTTCGATACCATTCTGTGTGGCCCCCACCTATCTGCTAACAGACATGTATGGCTGATCACATGTACAGTATTTTTCATGTATTATTCCTATTAGATAGGAATGCTGGAAGTGTAACCAGACATTTATGGTATATATTTTATGTATAATCTGCCATAAATACAGTATTTCAGTTGGTAATATCCCTTTATCAAAAACCCAAAAAGTTTGTGCCCCCCAGGTCTTATACCTTGGTATCTAAGGGTCTGTAATGCTGATCCCTCATGCACCTAGAATAGTCTCACACTAATATTCCAGTGTCAATGACTCGTCCAGCATTTTTTTGTTGTGAACGCAAAATTAAAAGCCTTGGACATATCGGAAGAGTAGATGGGACGTAAAGAGGTACTGGAGAGAGGCTGTGAGGTCAGCACCTAACGCCTTTTGATTTGTCCTCGTTATTTTTTTTTAAGTTCCTGGAAAGAAGGCTGTCCTTGTAAATATGTAGAAAAAGCAGCAGTACTCCAAAAATCAACTACTGCCACTATGTAGATGAGTTTCAGATTTAACTTAAGAGGCTACAGCATCATGGCTCCTACAAACAGTTAATCGGGAAGGTGCCAGGAGTCGCACTCCCAACATTTTGATATTGACCTATCCTGCAAAAAAAAATAAAAATAGTATGTTTCATTAAAGGGTTTGTGCAGGCAATTTTAGATCATAAATATCTAATCGGCAAGGGTCCGACACCAGGCACCCTTGCCGATCAGCTGTTTTAAAAGCAGGCAGCATTCCATGCAAGCACTGCTTCCTCTTCATTACACTGCGCGTCGTCTCCCTTACAGCGGTGGCGTAATGTAAGGACAAGTACTTGTTCCATTCACGTGTTGGACCCTCACTGATCAGATATTGATTACCTATTGTGGGGATAGATCATCAGTAAATACAGCCTGCACAACCCCTCTAACCTGTTCCTATATGTTGGAGAAAACGATAGATTGTATTTTTTTTTTTGTGAACAGTGAAATAATATACAGAAAAACACAAATTATAATCCAGAAGATGTAAAAAAAACTGAAAAGTATAACAAACATTGGTCCCGTATTGGCATTCCATTTTACTATAGGAGTCCGGAAAAGAGGTAAGGTTGGAAGGCCTAAGTAAATTATCAAATATTCTTGTGCAGGAGGTACTTTTCTGCATACAATAAACGTCCTGAGTAGGATCATATTCTAGAAGTGAGCCTCAGGAATAGCTCTAGCTGATTTTTTAGCATTGTAGCAGCAAGTTCCAATATGATCCTCAGCAATAAAAGAACACCAATAGGCCCCACTGGTTTAAAATTTGTAATATATGGGTATGGATAGCAAAGAATACGTTTCTGTGAAGGTTCACACTGCTAAAATCTACTACTGTTTCAAAACTCCATTGACAGCTTCTCATTGACTTCAGTTTTCACTTCAACCTTGTGCACACCTTGTACAGATAGTAGAGTTGTTGTTTTTTCAGTGACTGACTTGCAAAACACTTGAGAAGTGACGTGTTACTTCTTGGAAGCAGATTTGATTGTGGATTCCATAGAAGTCAATAGGAATAAAAAAAAAAAGACTCTTGTACAAAGCCGATAACACTGCCTCCAAATTACAAATCTGCCACCAAAATTATGTTTTCAGCTACTGATATGCACCTGATTCGTCTGCTCTAGATTTTAGCATGTAAACATACCCTAAGATATCTAGCCATTTACTCCCCTGAAGTGAAATAATATCAAATTCCTTCTAGAAACTTCTATAAGTATCTTTCAAAAGCCCTTGTTTCAGCAATTAGATTTATGGATGTTCATCATTGTCCATCAAGTCATCTTATAATTTAAAGCATTCAAAAATGCTTGCATAATGGCTGTATGTCTTTGTACAATCATAACTGTGAAGGAACAGTTACTTTTTATGCTTCCCCCGTGTCTTTTTCAGTTTAATTATTCTTTTTTTTTTTTCAGCTGCACAGCTAGATGCATTTCATTCAGAAGCAAGTGACATATCCCTTCTGTGAAATCTGCCAGCACTGTACTGCTTTGACCATACTTCCTTTACTTCCCACTCTTTGTTTTTTGGCCCTGGAACTCACAGAAAAGACAGAGAGGGGGGAAAATCACACTTACAGAAAGGCTGGAGGCTCCTGTGAATTCAGAAGCTTTGTAGAAGCAGTTCTTTTATCAGGCTCAGGATCTCAACTAGCTCGGACACGTTCCCACTTCCCCTCTGTTGTCTCTGTTACTAATGACAGATCTTGCCTGACAACAGGCAGTGGGCTGCAAATTAGTTGGAAAAGAGACTCCTAGTGGCCATGACTTTACAGCTTTTTTCAGGTTGATGCAGGCATATTTTTTAAATTTAAGTTATTTAGAAATTTGCTAGTTAAACAATTCTCTATTAAATGAAATTAAATTGTGTCTTAAACTCCTAGCAAAAATGGACATGTCTCTATTCTACAATTGAATTCGGCCTCAAAAATATTACTCTAAGGCTACATGCACTCGAACGTATTTTGTTTCCGTGTCCGCTGTTTTTTTTTTTGTTTTTTTTTTGCGGATAGGAAGTGGACCCATTTATTACAATGGGTCAGCAGAAAATCCGTGTGCTGTCCGCATCAGTATGACCGTTATGTAGCCCTGCAAAAAAAAAAAAATATAGAACATGTCCTATTCTTGTCTGTTTTAGGCATTACAATGGATCCGCAAAAAAAAAAAAACAGATGGCATACACAATTTGTGGACCGCAGAACACATACGTTCATGTGCATGTAGCCTAAGGGGGAGATTTATTATCTTCTTTGTGCCTGAAAATTGGCATTAAAAAGTCACAGGTGCTACTTTAAAAAAAAAAAAAAATTTTTAAAGGGGGCATGGTACAAAGGCAGGAAAGGGGCGTGACCAGTCACCCCTGACAAATTTATCTTAATTGAATCCAGTTTTCTTGTGTAAATGAAACCAGAAATCTACGGTAGCTCTGAGATGTCATAGATTTCTGTTTAGGCCCACAGACTGCAGGAGGTGCGCCTCGTCATAAAGTAGACGCGTCCTTTGGCAGGGGATATCAAGACTGGCACAGAAAGTGCTGGTCTTGATAAATCTCCACCTAAGACTGAATACCAGCTAAAATGGGAACAAAAAGTTTCTATCTTCCTTATTAATGTCAGAACAGATATTACCGTATTTTTCGCCGTATAAGACGCACCGGCGTATAAGATGCACCTAGGTTTTTGGGGAGGAAAATAAGAAAAAAAATATTTTTAACCAAAAGGTGTGCTGTGGGTTTGGAACTAGGTGGTCTGTGGATGGCACTATTACTGGGGATCTGTGGATGACGGACACTGTTATGGGGGGATCTGTGGATGACGGACACTGTTATGGGGGGATCTGTAGATGACGGACACTGTTATGGGGGGATCTGTGGATGACTGACACTGTTATGGGGGGATCTGTGGATGACGGACACTTATGGGGGGATCTGTGGATGACGGACACTGTTATGGGGGGAACTGTGGATGACGGACACTGTTATGGGGGGAACTGTGGATGACGGACACTGTTAGGGGGGAACTGTGGATGACGGACACTGTTAGGGGGGAACTGTGGATGACGGACACTGTTAGGGGGGAACTGTGGATGACAGACACTGTTATGGGGGGATCTGTGGCTTTCACTGTTACAGGGGGATCTGTGGCTGGCACTGTTACAGGGGGGGATCTGTGGCTGGCACAGTTACAGGGGGGGATCTGTGGATGGCACTGTTATACATGTGTCATCCACAGACCCTCCCAGCCCATAACTGTGCCATCCACAGATCCCCCGCCGCTCCTGTATACTAATATCATATGTCTTATTCAATTAATAGTTTTTAAATATGCCTCTTTATTCCTAAAAGTACCTTAAATCCGAAGCGCTTCAGTACAATGCCGGCAGGCCGGGCAGCCGGCGCGGCGCGTCACTCACTGACGTCACTTGCCTGCGCCGCCTGCTTCATTCATAAAGTAGGCGGCGCAGGCACGTGACATCAGGGAGTTACGCTGCCGCCCGCCCAGCCTGCATACTACTGAAGCGCTAAGGATTTAAGGTACTATTAAGCATAAAGGGGCATATTTAATAACCATTCATTGAATATGACATATTTTATTAGTACACCGGAGCGGCGGGGCGGGCCTTTAGTACAGTGACTGCACCGCCCCGCCGCTATTGCCGGCCCCAGCTCCTCCTCCCAGTCCCTCCCCGAGTCCTCGCTCTCTTTACATCGCTGCCAGCGATGTAAAACTGACTGCATTCGCCGTATAAGACGCAGGGGCATTTCTCCCCCATTTTGGGGGAAGAAAAAGTGCGTCTTATACGGCGAAAAATACGGTAGCTACGACGTTGGTTAAAAAGTACCTGTCATTTTCACAAACTTTGGTGATGGCTGAAAGGAGTGCAGATGCAGTCAGCTGAGAGCTGTGCCTCTTGGTTACTCTTCTGCTTTGCTGTCTTTGAAGGATGAGCAGTGTACAGATTGATAAAAAGTCTTTCAGGAGATGTATCATGAGGGTCAGTTTTACAGTAGTCTACAATAATATAATTTGGACAAAAGTTATTAAACATTGCACAGTGTTTGGACATCTGGTGTATCTTTAACCACCTCCGGACCGCCTAACGCAGATGTGCGGTCCGGAGGTGGCAGCCCTGCGCACGACGACGCATATACGCGTCATCTCGCGAGGGCCGGGATTTCCTGTGAACAGGCGCGCGCACTCACAGGAACGGAAGGTAAGCGAGTGGATCTCCAGCCTGCCAGCGGCGATCGCTCGCTGGCAGGCTGGAGATCCGAATTTTTTAACCCCTAACAGGTATATTAGACGCTGTTTTCATAACAGCGTCTAATATACCTCCTACCTGGTCCTCTGGTGGTCCCTTTTGTTAGGATCGACCACCAGAGGACTCAGGTAGCTCAGTACAGTCGCACCAAACACTACACCCCCCCGTCACTTATTAACCCCTTATAAACCCCTGATCACCCATGATCACCCCATATAAACTCCCTGATCACCCCCCTGTCATTGATCACCGCCCTGTCATTGATCACCCCCCTGTCAGGCTCCGTTCAGACGTCCGTATGATTTTTACGGATCCACGGATACATGGATCGGATCCGCAAAAAGCATACGGACGTCTGAATGGAGCCTTACAGGGGGGTGATCACCCATATACACTCCCTGATCACCCCCTGTCATTGATCACCCCCCTGTCATTGATCACCCCCCTGTAAGGCTCCATTCAGACGTCCGCATGATTTTTACGGATACATGGATCGGATCCGCAAAACACATGCGGACGTCTGAATGGAGCCTTACAGGGGGTGATCAATGACAGGCGGGTGATCACCCATATACACTCCCTGATCACCCCCCTGTCATTGATAACCCCCCTGTAAGGCTCCATTCAGACGTCCGCATGTGTTTTGTGGATCCGATCCATGTATCCATGGATCCGTAAAAATCATGCGGACGTCTGAATGGAGCCTTACAGGGGGGTGATCAATGACAGGCGGGTGATCACCCATATACACTCCCTGATCACCCCCTGTCATTGATCACCCCCCTGTAAGGCTCCATTCAGACGTCCGCATGATTTTTACGGATCCATGGATACATGGATCGGATCCGCAAAACACATGCGGACGTCTAAATGGAGCCTTACAGGGGGTGATCAATGACAGGCGGGTGATCACCCATATACACTCCCTGATCACCCCCCTGTCATTGATAACCCCCCTGTAAGGCTCCATTCAGACGTCCGCATGTGTTTTGTGGATCCGATCCATGTATCCATGGATCCGTAAAAATCATGCGGACGTCTGAATGGAGCCTTACAGGGGGGTGATCAATGACAGGCGGGTGATCACCCATATACACTCCCTGATCACCCCCTGTCATTGATCACCCCCCTGTCATTGATCACCCCCCTGTAAGGCTCCATTCAGACGTCCGCATGATTTTTACGGATCCATGGATACATGGATCGGATCCGCAAAACACATGCGGACGTCTGAATGGAGCCTTACAGGGGGTGATCAATGACAGGCGGGTGATCACCCATATACACTCCCTGATCACCCCCCTGTCATTGATCACCCCTCTGTAAGGCTCCATTCAGACGTCCGCATGTGTTTTGTGGATCCGATCCATGTATCCATGGATCCGTAAAAATCATGCGGACGTCTGAATGGAGCCTGACAGGGGGGTGATCACCCTGATCACCCCCTGTCATTGATAACCCCCCTGTAAGGCTCCATTCAGACGTCCGCATGTGTTTTGTGGATCCGATCCATGGATCCGTAAAATTCATGCGGACGTCTGAATGGAGCCTTACAGGGGGGGGTGATCAGTGACAGGGGGGTGATCACCCTGATCACCCCCTGTCATTGATAAACCCCCTGTAAGGCTCCATTCAGACGTCCGCATGTGTTTTGTGGATCCGATCCATGTATCCATGGATCCGTAAAAATCATGCGGACGTCTGAATGGAGCCTTACAGGGGGGGTGATCAGTGACAGGGGGGTGATCACCCTGATCACCCCCTGTCATTGATAACCCCCCTGTAAGGCTCCATTCAGACGTCCGCATGTGTTTTGTGGATCCGATCCATGTATCCATAGATCCGTAAAAATCATGCGGACGTCTGAATGGAGCCTTACAGGGGGGGTGATCAGTGACAGGGGGGTGATCACCCTGATCACCCCCTGTCATTGATAACCCCCCTGTAAGGCTCCATTCAGACGTCCGCATGTGTTTTGCGGATCCGATCCATGGATCCGTAAAAATTATACGGACGTCTGAATGGAGCCTTACAGGGGGGTGATCAATGACAGGCGGGTGATCAGGGAGTCTATATGGGTGATCACCCCCCTGTCATTGATCACCCCCCTGTCATTGATCACCCCCCTGTCATTGATCACCCCCCTGTAAGGCTCCATTCAGACATTTTTTTTGGCACAAGTTAGCGGAAATTTTTAGTTTGTTTTTGTTTTTGTTTTTTCTTACAAAGTCTCATATTCCACTAACTTGTGTCAAAAAATAAAATCTCACATGAACTCGCCATACCCCTCACGGAATCCAAATGCGTAAACATTTTTAGACATTTATATTCCAGACTTCTTCTCACGCTTTAGGGCCCCTAAAAAGCCAGGGCAGTATAAATACCCCACATGTGACCCCATTTCGGAAAGAAGACACCCCAAGGTATTCCGTGAGGGGCATATTGAGTCCATGAAAGATTGAAATTTTTGTCCTAAGTTAGCGGAAAGTGAGACTTTGTGAGAAAAAAATCTAAAAAAAAAATCAATATCCGCTAACTTATGCAAAAAAAAAAAAAAATTCTAGGAACTCGCCATGCCCCTCATTGAATACCTTGGGGTGTCTTCTTTCCAAAGTGGGGTCACATGTGGGGTATTTATGCTGCCCTGGCTTTTTAGGGGCCCGAAAGTGTGAGAAGAAGTCTGGGATCCAAATGTCTAAAAATGCCCTCCTAAAAGGAATTTGGGCCCCTTTGAGCATCTAGGCTGCAAAAAAGTGTCACACATGTGGTATCGCCATACTCAGGAGAAGTTGGGGAATGTGTTTTGGGGTGTCATTTTACATATACCCATGCTGGGTGAGAGAAATATCTTGGTCAAATGCCAACTTTGTATAAAAAAATGGGAAAAGTTGTCTTTTGCCAAGATATTTCTCTCACCCAGCATGGGTATATGTAAAATGACCCCCCAAAACACATTGCCCAACTTCTCCTGAGTACGGCGATACCACATGTGTGACACTTTTTTGCAGCCAAGGTGGGCAAAGGGGCACATATTCCAAAGTGCACCTTTCGGATTTCGCAGGCCATTTTTTACACATTTTGATTGCAAGGTACTGCTTACACATTTGGGCCCCTAAATTGCCAGGGCAGTATAACTACGCCACAAGTGACCCCATTTTGGAAAGAAGACACCCCAAGGTATTCCGTGAGGGGCACGGCGAGTTCCTAGAATTTTTTATTTTTTGTCACAAGTTAGCGGAAAATGATGATTTTTTTTTCTTTTTTCCTTACAAAGTCTCATATTCCACTAACTTGCGACAAAAAATAAAAAATTCTAGGAACTCGCCATGCCCCTCACGGAATACCTTGGGGTGTCTTCTTTCCAAAATGGGGTCACTTGTGGCGTAGTTATACTGCCCTGGCAATTTAGGGGCCCATATGTGTGAGAAGTACTTTGCAATCAAAATCTGTAAAAAATGACCAGTGAAATCCGAAAGGTGCACTTTGGAATATGTGCCCCTTTGCCCACCTTGGCATAAAAAAAGTGTCACATCTGGTATCGCCGTACTCAGGAGAAGTTGGGGAATGTGTTTTGGGGTGTCATTTTACATATACCCATGCTGGGTGAGAGAAATATCTTGGCAAAAGACAACTTTTCCCATTTTTTTTATACAAAGTTGGCATTTGACCAAGATATTTTTCTCACCCAGCATGGGTATATGTAAAATGACCCCCCAAAACACATTCCCCAACTTCTCCTGAGTACGGCGATACCAGAGGTGTGACACTTTTTTGCAGCCAAGGTGGGCAAAGGGGCACCTATTCCAAAGTGCACCTTTCGGATTTCACCGGTCATTTTTTACACATTTCGATTGGAAAGTTCTTCTGACACATTTGGGCCCCTAAATTGCCAGGGCAGTATAACTACCCCACAAGTGACCCCATTTTGGAAAGAAGACACCCCAAGGTATTCCGTGAGGGGCATGGCGAGTTCCTAGAATTTTTTATTTTTTGTCGCAAGTTAGTGGAATATGAGACTTTGTAAGAAAAAAATAAAAATAAAAAATCATCATCATTTTCCGCTAACTTGTGACAAAAAATAAAAAGTTCTATGAACTCACTATGCCCATCAGAGAATACCTTAGGGTGTCTACTTTCCGAAATGGGGTCATTTGTGGGGTTTTTCTACTGTCTGGGCATTGTAGAACCTCAGGAAACATGACAGGTGCTCAGAAAGTCAGAGCTGCTTCAAAAAGCGGAAATTCACATTTTTGTACCATAGTTTGTAAACGCTATAACTTTTACCCAAACCATTTTTTTTTTTGCCCAAACATTTTTTTTTTTATCAAAGACATGTAGAACTATAAATTTAGCGAAAAATTTATATTTGGATGTCATTTTTTTTGCAAAATTTTACAGCTGAAAGTGAAAAATTTCATTTTTTTGCAAAAAAATCGTTACATTTTGATTAATAACAAAAAAGTAAAAATGTCAGCAGCAATAAAATACCACCAAATGAAAGCTCTATTAGTGAGAAGAAAAGGAGGTAAAATTCATTTGGGTGGTAAGTTGCATGACCGAGCGATAAACGGTGAAAGGAGTGTAGTGCCGAAGTGTAAAAAGTGGCCTGGTCATTAAGGGGGTTTCAGCTAGCGGGGCTGAAGTGGTTAAAAAGGCTTTGTCACCAGGATCAACCCTATTAAACCAGGCATATAGCAACGAAGATGATTATTGCGCACTCACCCTTGATATTATTCCACCTAGAAGTGGAGGCACCATCGGCTTGGTCCGCAGTCACCTCCACTTCCGGATGAAATGAAATCAGCGGTGTGTGCGCACTAATCATATTTGCTGCTTGTCAAACAGCAGAAGATGGGGTGTACACGCGCTGTGTTTGTGAATGAGTGCGCAGTCGCAATAACTCAGCACTTGATGTAAAGTCTAGCACTGCCAATCTAAAGAAGGGGGGGGGTGTTTGGTGCACCAGGGGTGTCTCCGCATAAGCCCGCTTCTTGGTGCTCCAATGGTCATTTGCATGCAAGGAAAAGTCTTTATCTCTCCACAACATCAGCACCTACAAAGATAATACAAGTATTGTTTTACTCATCAACCCTACCATGCTGCATGCCTGGTTTAATAGGGTCAATCCTGGTGACATAGCCTCTTTAAGTCTTACACTTCTGTCTAGAGAGGTTACACCGCTTTCTACTCCACCCACAATCTTACTGTCGGTTCATGGTCTTATGTGGTCATTTATTTCCAGGGAGTTTGGTTATCACTATAGAGAACGTTCTCTAGACGGGGTAATTTATTCATGTACTGTTCTGCATAATTCTAGAGTGTTTTCCGAATATAATACTGTGCACAATCAAGAATATATTAATTGCAAGCTGTTGGCCAATATATGCACATGTCTGACAGCACATCAAGGCTATGAAATGGTGTGAGAGCACATTACACCGCAACGTCTGCTAAACATATGAGCTCATTTGATTTGTAAAATAACACCCAGCTATTTTACACCCAGCTCGGGGGAATATTAGAAAAGATTTTCTGAAATAATTAGAAGATGGTGCAATATGGTAGTTCACGCTACAGGAAAGATTAGTCTAATGGTTGTAGCCAGAGGAAAGACATGGGTAAGAATGACACATTTTTTATACACGATTTCTAGATTTTACTTTTTTCACTGTCTGGAGTAGTTTTGAATTTATAGTAGTGTTAACTTTTCCCTTTCATCCACCATGACAGCATACCATGAGATGACCCGCCTCCAACCAGGTAGGCACAGGAAGTATAAATTAGACCCTCCTCCAGCTCTTCCTCAGTGTCTTCCTGTCCCTCCAGGTAGGAGATGGATCATCCATATGGCACATGCTATGAGCCCGTTTCTGTTACAGGCAGGCAGAGGCGGTAAGAAGAAAATAAATGCCTTAAGCACATGAGGGAAGCAGACAGCACCCGTTCCCTAGTTGGGTATTGTGGGGCTGAAAAGATGTCAGGATCCCTGCTCCTTACCTCCCGCATGGTGTGTCGGGCGTGGAGGTCCATGTGCGACCGGACACTCAGGAAGTCCCTCCGGTCTGTTTAGGAGCTCCGCATTGCGATCCGATAGTTTCGGCTCTCGCAAAGAACGCCACCGGAAGTCCTATGAGGTTCACGTGCGTTCCAACCGGAACTTCCACTCTGTGGAAGGAACGCACGCGGTGGGGGCGGAGCGGCAAATCGGCATGGCTGATCATGGCGGAAGTCGCCCACTGATCTGAGGTCTGCAGGTGAGAGTATTTAAGGAGGGTTTTGTAGAGAGGGTTGCTGCAAACATGTCTGAACAACCTGGCCAGATGGAAACCTCTCAGGGACCCTCTATTGTAAGTTAAGGTCCTGGGGGTTGGGTAAGTGCTGGTTGTATTACCTTGCTAACCCCAGTATGTGCCTCTCATCTCTCTCTCCCTCTATGGCTCTCCCTGTATAAATGCAGAGTGATAAGGATATAGCTCAGAAAAAAGCTAGTCCAAAAACTAAAAAAATGTTTTATGTGTTCAGCTAGATTGCCCGACGCTTATAACAAAAAACTTTGCAAAAAATTTACCTCTAATATGGTGAAGGACTTAGTTCCGTCAATTAGAGAGGAGCTACGAGATGTAATACGGGAAGAAATGAGATCTGCTATGGCAGAAAGCCCGGTTGTTACTCCTAGGACATCTAGATTTAAACATAGAGATCCTAAATTGACCATCTCCGTGCCATCCTCTGACTCAGATTCGGAGGATGAAGATTCTGAGATCTCTTCCGGGTCTGATTCAGAGTATAAAAACTTCCTTTTTTCCTCTGAGGACACGAAGGAGTTAGTAAAAGCCATTAGGGCTACTGTGGGGCTCTCAGACGAGAAAGTGCAGAGGTCGGTCCAGGACCAAATGTATAGCGGTCTAGAACAAAGGAAAAAGAGGGCATTTCCGGTCCATAAAAACATGATGGAACTAATTAAAAGAGAATGGAAATCTCAAGATAAAAAACTATTTATCCCAAAAACAATGAAACGTCGCCTCCCATTCTTTAAAGAAGACGAGGCCCTATTAACAACTTTCCTCAAAGTGGATGTATCTCTATCCAAACTAGTGAAAGGGGCTAATGCTCTCCCATTTGAAGATATGGGGATCTTAAAGAATCCCATGGACAAAAAAAAAACTGATTAGATTCTTAAAAAAGTCTGGGAGGCTAGCACAGCACTATTCAAGCCTAATCTGGCGGCCACATCTGTAGCAAGGTCTTTAAAACAGTTACAGTTAGAGGTTCTCCTGAAAGAAGGAGCCTCTTATACTTTAAAAGACTCCTTTCCCCTACTAGTGAAAGCAGTTGATTTCCTGTCAGACTCCACTGCAGAGTTAGTCAGAATGGCCACTAAGACCTCGGGCCTAGCAGTTGTAGCTAGGAGAGCTCTCTGGTTAAAATCCTGGTCAGGTGATACCGGTTCAAAAAGAAGGTTTTGTAGTTTGCCCTTTCATGGGAACCCATTTTAGAGAAGGCCGCTGATTAAAAAAAAAAAAAATTTCCCAAAGATAAAAGGAAGTTTCCCTTTCGTAGGAATAAAAAAAGGGAGTTCTTTCCAGGCCAAGAGAACCTCTAGGGACACTCCTTGGTCAAAAGGGAAAAATAAAAAAAGTGGTAACAGGGGGTTCTTATTTACCCCAAGAAATACAGATTCCACTAAACAATGACGCCAGAAAGGTAGGAGGAAGACTGTAGCTGTTCTTAAAGTAATGGGAAAATATTACAATAAATCCCTGGGTGTTAAACATTATTTCAAAAGGTTACAATATTACCTTTCGCCTTCCTCCTCCCCAAAATGTATTCAGAATAACCCCCATCCAAAGATCGGCTGTGTTACAGAAAAAATTGGAAGGTGGGATTCGGGATTTGTTGGCCCAAAAGGCCATTGTTCCGGTTCCTCTCTCTCTCAACAGAGGAAAGGTTATTATTCAACCGTTTTTCTGGTAAAAAAAAAACTGACGGAAAATCTCGACTAATAATAAACGTAAAAAAAATTAAACAAATTCGTAAAACAAGTCTGGTTCAAAATGGAAACAATAAGGTCCATAATAAACCTGTTAAAAGAAGGAGATTTTTTTAGCATCAATCGACCTAAAGGACGCTTATTTCCATATCCCAATTGGCGAGGAATCCCCAAAGTTTCTCAGAATAGCGGTTTTCTTAGGAAAAAAACTGTCATTTCTAGTTTCAGGTACTCCCATTTGGAATTACTTCCGCACCAAGGGTATTTACCAAGGTAATGTTGGAGGTAGTGGCTTACTTAAGAAGACTAAATATCCTGATATTCCCTTACTTAGACGACCTGTTGATCGTAGGCAATTCAGAGACAGATCTCAAAAACAATCTGTTTCTGACTTGCCAAAATCTGTACCGTACAGGGTGGCTAATGAATTGAATAAAGTCAAATCCTTGCCCATCCCAGAACCTAACCTTCCTGGGGGTTTGTCTAGATACAATCCACAAAGAGACAGTTCTTACAGACCAGAAGGCAATGGAGATAAGTGAAAAGGCAACAAATTTCCAAAATCAACCTGTATGTACGATTAGAGAAGCAATGAAACTACTGGGCTCTCTGACCTCATGCATCCCGGCTGTAAGATGGGCTCAGTTCCACACCCGGATCCTGCAACAATGGATTTTAGAGTGTTGGAACAGAAGCCCGGATTCTCTAGAGGAAATAATTCAAATTCCCGGACCAGTGTTTCAGTCCTTACAGTGGTGGAAACAGTAAAACCCTCTGTTAAAGGGAGTTCCTTGGAACCCCGAACACTTAGTCGTTATCACGACTGACGCAAGTCTTTGGTGATGGGGAGTGCATTGTTCTCATCTCTATTCCCAAGGAGAGTGGTCTGTCACTCAAAAATCTGTCGTCAAATCAAAGAGAACTCACGGCAGTCTGGGAAGCAATAAAGGTGTTTGCCCACCCTATACAAAACAAAGATGTTCAGGTAAGAACGGACAATACAACAGTAGTTGCTTACCTGAACCATCAAGGCGGGACAAGAAGTTTAGCATTGAGCAAACTAACAGAAAAAATATTCTCCTGGGCGGAGATTCAATTAAAATCCCTATCAATCCATCTAAAAGGATCCCTAAACATAGAAGCAGACTTTTTAAGCAGAGCTTTCTTAAAAACAACAGAATAGAGCCTAGAAAGACATGTCTTTCTCCAAATCACAAAATTGTGGGAACCCCACAAGCAGATCTTTTTGCTTCAGCCACAAACGCAAAACTAAAAAAAGTTTTTTTCTCTGAATCCATTCGACGGAAACATAGGGGTAGATGCACTGTCCCAAAAATGGGATTTTCAACTAGCATATGCCTTACCCCCTTTTCAATTAATTCCCAGGGTCCTAAAAAGATTCGGCTAGACAGGGCTCATGTTATACTAATAGCCCCTCTATGGCGAAAAAAAAATATGGTTTCAGTTACTGAAAACTCTTTCAGTCCAGAGCCCATGGATCCTTCCTTGGCAACAGAATCTACTATCCCAGGGCCCGATCTACCATCCCCAGACAGAAAGATTACACCTAACGGCTTGGAACCTGAAAGGATGATTTTGAGAGCTAAGGGCCTATCAGAAGCCATTATTAACACTATGTCAGCCAGCAGAAAAGATGTAAATTCTAAAATTTATCGTAAGGTGTGGAATAAATTTTGCTGTTGGTGCATCCAGGAAAAAAACGTCTTCACAGAAGTTCTCAGTCCAAGCAGTTCTAGGTTTCCTTCAGGCTGGCTTTGAAAAAGGCTTACGCCCAATCACGTTAAGTGTTCACATATCAGCCTTAAGCGCAGTGTTAAGTGAAAAAATTGCGGAACATCCTTGGGTGATCCGTTTTCTAATAGGAGCAGATAGGTTAAGACCGTTCCTAAGACCTACAGTTTCCCCTTGGGATCTCAATGTAGTGTTATTAGGTTTGACAAACGCTCCGTTTGAACCTCTGTCAGAAACCTCGTTGAGATATTTATCTCTGAAAACTTTATTCCTGGTATCAATCACCTCAGCGCGAAGAGTGAGTGAAATCCAAGCTCTAAAAATAGTGGAACCTTTTTGCACCATATTTTCGGACAGAATTGTATTTAGACTGGACAATTCTTTTCTTCCTAAAGTGGTATCAAACTTCCACAGGCAGGAGGAGATTATTGTCCCATCATTCTGCTCAAACCCAGGAATTTTCACAATTTAGATGTACGTAGGGCTGTGTTACTCTATCTAGAAGTTACAAAAACGTTCAGGAAAACGGACTATTTATCCAGTTCAATGGAACACATAAAGGGCAAAAAGCCACAAAAAAACTCCTTATCCAGATGGTTAAAAATGGCCATTTCTTAGTCATATAAAGTGTCTAATATGCCTCCACCAAAGTCCTTTACAGCACATTCCACAAGATCTGTGGCTGCATCCTGGGCAGAGAGGGCTAGTGCCTCATTAGAACAGATATTGCTAAGCAGCGACATGGTCAAGTCCTCATACATTTATTAAACATTATAGAGTGGATACCACAGCTAGTCAGGAGCTCGCTTTCAGCAGGAAGGTGCTTCCGGCCATAGTCCCCCCCTAATAAGAGTATTAATCTGTTGTATCTCATGGTATGCCGTCATGGAAGATGAAAGGGAAAAACCAAATTACTCACCGGTAATTCCCTTTTCATGAATGCTCCACGACGGCATGGATTTCACACCCTAATTACATATATGAATAAATATATGTAGGAATATGTACATACAGGCCCACATATAGGCCAAAAAATTAGGTGAAGGTGTGTGTGGGTGTGAATGCAAAAAAATTATATAATTATATATATTTGTAGATATATAATAATCCTTTATATGTGAGGATAAGACTCTATTGGCTATCGGTCCAGAAAGACACTGAGGAAGAGCTGGAGGAGGGTCTAATTTATACTTCCTGTCCCTACCTGGTTAGAGGTGGGTCATCTCATGGTATGCCGTCATGGAGGATTCATGAAAAGGGAATTACCGGTAAGTAATTTGGTTTTCTCCACTCTTCAGGCCTGTAGTATTTTAGGTAAATTAATAGGGAGACTTATTAGTGATGAGCGAAGCGATACATCAGAAGTCGCTTTGTTTATAAGTTCGGATTAATTCTGTACGAAGATGAGTCTCCGTACAGTATTAGAATGTATGGACTCCGATGAGCTGAAGTTTGTTATTCATGAAGACTTTTTTGAATAACTTTGGTACTTGATTTTTAAACTTTAAAACCTGAAATCGGTACTCCGGGGTACCAGTCGGAACCAAAGCCAAGTTCGGTTTCAAGTTTTAAAGTGATTTTCCACCTTAAAAATCAACTACTGAAGTTATTCAACGAAGTCACGCGCGACTTTGCAAATAACTAACTTCGACTCATCGGAGCCCATACATTCTAATACTGTGCGGAGATGGATCTTCATACAGTATTATTCTGAAGTTATGAACAAAGCGACTTCTGATGTAACATCCGTAGCTCGCTTCGCTCAACACTGCTTATTAGAGTAATTCTATCTGATACACTGGTACAATAAATGGATTTTCCAGCTTCTGCTAAGGATAGTCCACCACTAGCTGATCGACCCACAGAGGGCTTTATTACATCCTTGGTGACCTGATGACCCATCAGCACACCGTGATCACATCTGGAGGTGACTGAGGGAAAACCCTCCTGCTGTCTAATTGCACTTCTGTAACATCTGATAGAGCCAGTTACAGCAGAGTGTGAGATGTAATATACAAAAGTTGCATAGAGGTTCTTGAATAAGGCTACTTTCACACTAGCGTTAATATTTTCCGGTATTGAGATCCGTCATAGGGTTTCAATACCGGAAACAAAACACTTCAGTTTTGTCCCCATTCATTGTCAATGAGGAGAAAACATAACTAAACAGAACGGAGTGCTCGAAATGCATTCCGTTCCGTTCTCATACAGCATGCTGCGGTTTGCTTTCCGTTCTGGGATGCGGAGCAAGACGGATCCGGCATGACCCACAATGCAAATAAATGGGGACAATAGAAAACTGATCCGTCCCCATTGACTTTCAGTGGAGTTCGTGACGGATCCGTCTTGGCAATGTTAAAGATAATACAACCGGATCCGTTCATAACGGATACAGATGGTTGTATTATCAGTAACGGAAGTGTTTTTGTTGAGCCCTGCCGGATCCAGTAAAAGCGCTGGTGTGAAAGTAGCCTTGTGAATATTTGATTCAGAGATATGCCACTTACTTCACCAGGGAGAGGGGTGTACAAGATAAAGTCATAACACTTGCCTCCCTCGCCGGGATCGCTCGTAGTTATCAAAACACCACGTCCTGACAGATGATGCACTGGAGGACTTCTAATAAATAATGGTGCTTTACTGAAGGTCAAGCTCAACGCGTTTCGGGGAACATCAATCCCCTTACTCGGGAATTTTTGCAATTGTTATCACTCATTATATCACTATCATATCCCAGTATCTTTTTTGCTATCAGGTAGATATGGTATTTATGCATTTATTTATATGATGGGTATAATTATTTATTTATAAATTCATTTAACTTCCATATTCACCCAGTGATATATTTGCTCAGATAAACACTTTTGAACGATGCGCTCGACTCGGCTGACCTTAGAGACCATTCGCCACACCCCCTTAGAAATTCACCCTCCCTAGTATGGAGCGTTCCACCCTGGGACGCATTGCACAGTGGCGTCATCCCAAGTCAGGACGCTCACCAGAAGTGACATAACGCGAACCGGAGGTCAGGGCCGCGTTCATTCGATCCGGTGTATTATCTATGCAGACGGGGGCAACTGATCGAATCCACCTATTTTTTATCCACATTAGTTCTCTATCTGATTATTCTTTTCTGAATGATTACTTAAGTACCTTGCCTAATTAGATTACTAGAACCATGCGTTTCAGGGTAGAACGCACTACATACTTCTGGTCCGGAAGTCATATGAACAGGAAATTCTTTTGGATTTTCCCACATGTGTTGTAGTGATAACTTTTACTGTATAGGCTCCTGAGGAAGGGGATTGATATTTGTTCCCCGAAACGTGTTGAGCTTGACCTTCATTAAAGCACCTTTATTTATTAGAAGTCTTCTGGTCCATCATCTGCCAGGATGTGGTGTTTTGATAACTAGGAGTGATCTTGGCGAGGGAGGTGAGGGTGACAAGTGTTATGACTTTATCTTGTACACCCCTCTCCCTGGTGCATTTGTTTATATATAATTGTTTTTACACTTTATCTGGATTTTAATTTCTTCACTGTAGACAATACAATATACACGTTTTAAATTATAATATATCTGTAGATATACCTCCACCAGTAGTGCATTTTATACTTCCTGGCGCCCCACACATCTCTTTCTTTGTCTGCTCTTTGCGATCTACCCTTTTTTGGTCAGCCCGTGCCACATATTTGGTATTGTGGGTGCTGCCTACCCTTTTATATATTTTTGGGAAAGCAGCGACTATATCTGGTGTCCAATTGACACCCTCTATCCCATTGTTTCCTATAAAACATTTGTCATCTTCCCATTTTTTTCTTATCCTTTCCCTTTCCCCCCCACCTGACTCCATTTTTTATTTCTCTATGATTACATCCATTGTCAGCGTTTGCATGAACTAACACACCCACAAACTCCACCAAAAACCCTCTATTATCCCACAAAAATTGCAAGCCATTGCATAGAAGTAGCAAAGCTGCTTGAGCAAATGTTCAGCTAGAAGAAGGTGAGTGCTTCAACTGCTTGGAATCGAGGATATAAAGTCTCGAGGACGAGGTAGGGCACTCCAGCTCCTGCCTGTAGGAATCTCTTGTGAAAAGGTCGAGTAAGCAGGTCCAGTAGAAGTAGGAATCCCAACATACTGTACAAGGGAGAAGTAGTGGAAACCTACTCAACCTCCTTAGTGTATGTTCATACGTGGCAGATACACCACAGGTTTTCTGTTGCAAAATTGCTGATGATAAATTTGTTGCATATTACAGCACCAGCAAAGTGGATGAGAATTTTACCAAATCCAAAATGTGGAAAAAAATCTACGGAAATTGTACAGTGTTTCAATCTTTGCTGCAGATTTCTTGCTTGGATTTTACTTTTTGCAGTGCTGTATGGATTCCACATAAAATCTACAGCAAAATCTGCACGTGGGACATGTGGATTTTACTGTGGATTAACAAGGGATTTTGCTGAGGATTCCGCTGTTGAAAATTTGTACCTGTGAACGAACCCTTAAATTTCCAGCTGCTGGATAGACCTTCATGTCCTCATTAATGGAAGAGGTTGTTTGTTATTAGAAAGACATGGCTGCTCTCTTACATGCCACACGTGTGCACAGGTTGTAAGTGGTATTACAGCTTGGTATTCTTCTCTACAGCTGAGCCGTTCCAGACCCATTACATGGGTAGATATGCTGCTGTTTTTGGAAAAAAGCAGCCATGTTTGTCTAATCAAGTACAACCCCTTTAAGTGCACCAAAAAAATAATTGTATGCTTCATCCTGCTTCTTGGGAACACATGTATACCTATGGGTGATTTTATCTTTCTCTGCTAGTCAGTGTCTTAGACTGCTGAGAAGAGTGGAGACTGTCTTTCACTTCTTCTCAAGGGCAGCTGACCTTCTCATCGCCAAAAAGGGGAGCCCCTTGCCAGCACATATGACTGCAGACTATTACATTAATCTGTTTAGCCGCTGTACCAGCTGCTTGCATGTTTTTAATTATCTTATTAGATGAAATAACGTTGACCTATCAAATAAAAATCAAGGTGAGTTATTTTTTAACTTTCCGTTTTGCATGTTATTTTCCTAAATACGTCGTAATGGCTTGTCTACTATTATTGTAAAGAAAGCCATTGAAGTTGACATTTTATTTTGGCTCATAAAGGAGCCGAATTCCTGAAGGGCAATTGCAATTTGCTAGAGATTAAAGTTTAATGCTTCGTTTAAAACTATAGCGTCCTCTCACTTAATACAAGAGATCATCTTTTTCTTGAGGAATCATTATGGGCTTTGGATTGAAGCAGCAGTTTCTTTTCATGGTTAGGTAGTGAGAATTTATGCAATAACTTCATTATGTAAAATAGTATCGTGAATTTCTAAATACTCAACATAAAGCCACCAATAGGCTAAGCGCTCTGGCCTTAAAGGGTTTCTACCACCAGAAATACTGTTATGTAGCTGACTGACATGATGCGCTAATGTCAGCACTACATAACAGTATATTTGTGACATTTCTCCCTGCAGCCGTTTTGGTAAAATAAGCACTTTTATAATATGCTAATGAGCCTCTAGGTGCTATGTGGGCATAAAACCAGCACCTAGAGGCTCTGTCTACTCACCCTTTATCCCGCCCAGGTCCCCTGTTCTGCCCGCCCCGCTCCTCTTGATTGATGTGACGGTTCGCAGCATCGTTGACGAAACCCCGCGCCTCACTGGGACGTAGTCGGCGCAGGCGCAGTGAGGAATCCGGCACCAGGAGTGCATCAATCACTCACTGCGCCGAAGACAGAAGTGAACTGCGCAGGCGCAGGATTTCGTCAACAATGCGGCAAATTGTCACATCAATCAAGAGAAGCGGGGCGGGCAGAACAGGGAACCTGGGCGGGATAAAGGGTGAGTAGACTGAGCCTCTAGGTGCTGATTTTACGCCCACATAGCACCTAGAGGCTCATTAGCATATTATAAAAGTGCTTATTTTACCAAAACGGTTGCAGGGACAAATGTCAAAAACATAATGTTATGTAGTGCTGACATTATCGATGTGCTAATGTCAGTCAGCTACATAACGTTATTTCTGGTGGTAGAAATCCTTTAAAGAGATTTTCTGGTTCTTTTTTTATTGATAACTGATCCTTAGGGTAGGCCATCAATATGTTCATCTGTTCTATATTAGTTCCGCTGCCAGAACTGTGTGTCTGACACCCCACACCCATGGGATCCGCTGTTCGGCAGTAGCTCTGGTAGCAGAACTTCACCGCTCTGTCCATTGTGTAGTGGATGGAACCAGTTACTGCAGCACTGCTCACATTCATTTTGGTGCTTTTGCCCATTCCTTGGTACCTCCATCCCCTGAAGGCACACATCCTGTCCATGCTGGAAGCATTAGTCTGAACATATAATGTGAAGTTTTAAAAAGAGGTCCTTTGGGCCATCACCCCCAATGCATAAAATTCTATAAAGGCATCAGTACGTTGTTGATGTGATAGGTTATATACACCTTCGGGGGCAATTTTTAAAATTATTGTATTGTACTCATTATGAGCTAAAAATAATTTTTTCAGTTGGTCTTTTTTGAAAATGTTGAGCCACTTTCTCTGTACAGCTTTGAGATTCTCTAGTAGCAGGCTCTGTATTTTTACTTTGTTCTGTCAGGCAGCTCAGCTGATGGCTCCTTATGTCTTATAAAGGCCAATTGAAAAAATGATTTTAAGCCCAAGATGAGTAAAATGCAATCTTAAAAAATTGCCCCCAAACGTGTACATAGGAGTAGTCCTTTTTCAGCAAATAAAGCCTATTTAGTGTTATGACTAACGGGTAAGAACCTGCTGCCCCACGTGACTAACTCCCTCTGAGGGCGATGTCTAAGCACACCCTTAGTTCTTCACACAATACCTCTGATGGTGAGGAGAGACTTTCCTGAGGGGAGTACTAGGTGCGACCTCAGAGGGGAATTGGAACACGAGGGAATTGGGAACAGAGAGTAAACCCACTGGACTGACCTCCATGTGACAGTGGATGCTGGGAGGCCAGAGGCTGATCAGAGGAAAGCGTAATCAGGGTAGGAAGGCAGGGCATGCGGCAGTCAGGCAAAGTTCGTAAGCGTAGATCAGGGTCACAGCAGGCAGCAATCAGGCAAAGTCTGTAAAACGTAATCCGAAACCAGAAACTAGACAAGTTAGGAACCTAAGTTGCTCCAGCACCTTCCTATTGAAGGAGGCACCTTTAAATACCTCCTGCAGACCAGTTATAGGGAGGGGAAGATAGAGGGCGTGTGCAGGCTGCCTCACAAAGGGAGAAGAGACACGCCCGCACACATCCTAAATACACACCAGGAACTCTGAGCTAGAGTCCAAGCTCTGCTCAGAGCCAGGAGGGAAATGCTGGTGGCAGGAATGCAAACCACAGCTAAGAACCCAGCTGCCCGCGCCTGTCAGCGCGGCATGCAGCAGCGGAAAGTAGTGAAGAAGTCCGATGCCCGAACCTGCATGTGGGGACAGAATTGCAGGTACGGAGAGCTGGGCAAACATTCACTACAGTGTTGTGAAATATTTTCTGCATAGATTCCTTCTGGATTTGAGGACATCTTCTTGTAGTCATTGAGTGTCTTTTCTCAGAGGATAAAAATCTGTCCCATCACAGAATAATCACATAGATGCCCGCCACAGAGCAGTCATCAGCGCTTCTCTTGTGTGCCTGCAAAGGTGTAAGTTGCTGCCACTTCAGTGTTCAGTGTGCCATGTGGCCAAAAAACATCCATAGTTTTACCACCAATTGTGTGGTTTTGCTTACAATCTCAAAGCTGCGCCCAAGGGGTTTGAACCGTCTATGGAGGCTGCATGGAAATCCTTAGAGAAAAATCTGCACCAAATCTTACAGAATTAGCTATTAGCAATTTAATTTGTGAGGAAAATAAAACTGTATAGTCACCTTGGTACTTCCATGGTTCCCCACTGGTTTCTGTTTCCCAACCTTTAGAGATGATGTGTCTACCTATGTGAGCTCTTCAGAGGTCACATGTTGACGTGTCCTCAGCGGAGGCCAGGAGACAAGAAACGTCGGGACTCCAGCGAATGCTTTCGTTATTTTAAAAGACAGTGGGTAGTCCATAGAACAAACCACAACAATTAAACTTTTATGCAAATTTTGGTTTCTCAGTTGTGTTCAGAGAGGAAAATGCTCAATATATCCGCGACCAGTTCACAACAGAAATTGACATGCTGCGGATTTAAAAACCCACACCATAGATCGGTTTCTGTGTTGGAATTATCTCCTGCATGCAAAAAAAAAAGTGTTAAATCTCATTGACATGGCTGGTACTGTAATCTGCAGCAGATTCTCTATTGACAAGTTGACATGGAAAATCCCCAGCATTTCCCGTATATGTGGATGTACCCTAAATAGCAATTTCAGTATCACACTGCCCTCCGTTTTTCCATCTTAGCAGAGGATGTTCCAGTATTCCCGCTGATAATATTGCAGCAAATTATCTCAACAATCACTTCATTCTGATTCTTAACCGTTCCACTTCCCTCACATTTATCATCATCTTAACTTATATATTAGAGGACATTACACTTCAAGTATTTAGAGGCATCTTAATGGCTCTAGACTGACTTAGATTACATTAAAGATCGGGCCTGGAGTGTGCTCAGCAATTCCTCAGATCAAATATTCTTTGCTTAATACACAGTCATTCCCTGCTGGAGATCCGTGTAGCCTGTGGCTTTTCTCTATGCACAGTGCCCTGTTCTTGGTTAAAAAAGTAATTGCAGTTAATAATATGTCATCAAATATATCTGTCCAAATCTCAGTTTATTTGGTATTTTCCAAAAAAATGGGATAAATGTTCAGTATTTATTCCTAAAGGCTTAAAGGTGTTATCCTATCTTAGACAATGGGGGCATATTGCTAGGATATTCCCCCCATTGTCTTATAGGTGCGGGTCCCAGCTACAAGGAGAACGGAGCGGAGAAAGTTGAGGAGGGCGCATGCGCAGCCGCCCTCTATTCGTTTCTATGGAGCCACCGAAAATAGCTGCGCGTTGGCTCGGCTATTTCCGTCAGCCCCATAGAAATGAATGGGAGCGGTGGCCGCGCATGCGTGGCGCGCTCCCATTCACTTTAATGGGAGAGACGGGGAGCTGCGCCTGGTGGTGGACGGACCCCGGGAAACCCGGGGTCCTCCAGCCACATCTCTCCCTGGCTCCATTCTCCTTGTAGATGCGGGTCCCAGAGGTGGGACCCGCACCCATCAGACAATGGGGGCGTATCCTAGCGATATGCCCCCATTGTCTAAGATGGGATAACCCCTTTAAAGAGGTTGTCCGGGCTTTTTCTATTGATGACCTATCCTCCGGATAGGTCATCAATATCGGATTGGCAGGGGTCCGACACCTGGAAACCCTGATGATCAGCTGTTTAAGGAAATGGCGCACACAGTTCGCACGTGCCGTCTCCCTTCTCTCTTCCTGTCCACTGCTAATATTCCATAGACATACAGCAGCGAGCAGGAAGAGAGAAGGGAGACGGCACGTGCACATTGTTGCGGTCCGTTTCTTCAAACAGCTGATTGTCACGGTTGCCAGGTGTCGGAACGCTGCCGATCTGATCCTGAGAATAGGTCATCAATAGAAAAAGCCCGGACAACCTCTTTAATGATTAGGACAGGTATATGTTTAAAGGGGTTATCCAAGATATCGATATTGATGGCCTATCCTCAGGATCAGTATCTGTTCGGTTGTGTTCCAACTCGCAGCACCTTCACCTATTAGAGGGTGCTCATTGTTCACATGGCCTATGTGCAAATTAATGAATGGGCTGCATTACCATAAACAGCCCCGGCCTATATAATGTATGGACCTGTGAGGGGGTGCAGCACACACAGCTACTCAGTCTTGGTACAACAGCTCGGGGGGTGCTGGGTTTCAGACCTCTACCAATCAGATAATAATGACCCATACTGAAGATAGGCCATCAATATCAAAATCCCAGACATCCCCTTTAAAGGGTTTGTCTGTTTTAAACATTTTTTTTTACAATGGTTTATAAAAGGTAAGCTAATCACTCACAGCGCCACTGCTTGGATTTCCCGTAATATCTGAGTGAATCTGGCTAATTTCCATTCAGTGTCTAATTTCTCTGCAGTGCCTCCACAGGGGGAATTGGGTATTACATAGTGACCATTAAAGGGGTTGTCCCACTTCATAAAATAGGTTTTATCTAATCTATTTACCCCCACACAACATATCTTCCTATCCATGTTATTATCCAAAAGCTACCTTTCATTCAAAAAATCATGTAAAGCGATTCCTTTGTTGTTTTCTGTATCCCATGGATACGGCCTCTTTCGTCCGGCCGCATCGCTGTGCCGCGCCTGCGCACAACAGCTGAACCAGTACTCGGGCCGCCTCTCCATTCTTACAAGTACGCGCACGCCCGCGCATGCGCAAATACAGCAGGCGGGTGCCGGAATCAAATAGCCAGCACCCGACCTCTATGACAGGGAGCGGGACCTTAGGGGTTAACTGCCGCTGATCGCAGCCCCCTATCATAGAGGTCGGGTGCCGGCTATTTCACTCCGGCACCCACCTCCTGCATTTGTATTAACATTGGTGGCGCAGTGCGCCCCCCCCCCCCCCCCAGTATAATATACATTCAGTGAGGCCACCCCCCCCCAGTATAATATACATTCAGTGCGCCCCCCCCCCCAGTATAATATACATTCAGTGCGGCCACCCCCCCCCCCCAGTATAATATACATTCAGTGCGGCCACCCCCCCCCCCCCAGTATAATATACATTCAGTGCGGCCACCCCCCCCAGTATAATATACATTCAGTGCGCCCCCCCCCCCAGTATAATATACATTGGTGGCGCAGTGGGAAGTGCCAATGAGGGTTAAAAAAATAAAAAAAAAATTAACTCACCTCCACCAATTGATCGCACAGCTGCCGGTCTCCTGTTCTATCTTCAGGACCTGTGGTGACGTCACTGAGCTAATCACATGGTCCATTACCATGGTGATGGATCATATGATGTACCATGTGATGACCACAGTGATGTCACCAAAGGTCCTTTCACAGGTCCTAAAGATAGAACAGGAGACCGGCAGCTGCGCAATCAATTGGAGGAGGTGAGTTAATTTTTTATTTATTTTTTTAACCCTCATTGGCACTTCCCACTGCGCCACCAATGTTTATTATACTGGGGGGGTCCGCACTGAATGTATATTATACTGGGGGGGGTGGCCGCACTGAATGTATATTATACTGGGGGGGGGGGGGTGGCCGCACTGAATGTATATTATACTGGGGGGGGGGGTGGCCGCACTGAATGTATATTATACTGGGGGGGGGGGTGGCCGCACTGAATGTATATTATACTGGGGGGGCGCACTAAATGTATATTATACTGGGGGGGGCCGCACTCAATGTTTATTATACTGGGGGGGGGGCGGGACCTCACATACGGCTCCATGTGGATGACTCATACACATGAACGAGCACGCAGGGTGAGTCATGAGGAGGCGTGGCCTTCACTCAACTGCCTGAGAACCAGGAAGTTATCAGGACATCTACTGCTGATAAGATTAAAAAAGCAAAGTGGGACAACCCCTTTAAAATGAATTGACTATCTGTGTACTATATGTGTCTGTTTACAAGGTTGTTGACTGTTTTTAATGCTGACGAATAGAATGCATTTTCAGTCTATCACACAGGCTGTAAGTCAGGGCTTTGAGACACACATACAGACATTACCACCTCTGCCAGGTATAACCTCACTGACCGGTCTCGGTGTATGAAGTAATAACTGTGTGTATATCATAATAAATCATATATTGCTACGTTAATCCCTTAATGCTAAATTAACTTCTCTGATCTCAAAAACCGAACTGGCACAAACGTTCATTTTTGCGGCGCAAACGAATGGTGTATTTCTTTTTAAAAAGTAAGAACATGGGGTGGAAAGTGGGCGGGGCTTCATAAAAATCTAACGCACAATATCTCAGGAAACGAAACCGGCACAAACGCTAATTTTTGCGGCACAAACAAATTGTGTATTTCTTTTTAAAATTTAAGAACATGGAGTGCAAACTTCACACAGGTCTGACTACCTTGTTTCAAAGGAACATATTGACAAATGTTTTATGCTATCAAGGTTTTTTTATGTACATTGCATGGCGTGGCACTCTTGTCCAGGTTTTGTGGGTGCTACGGTTTTGTGTTCCTGGCCTCTTAATAGTTGAGACTGGAAACTTCAGCACTCCAATAAATATGGTGGTATCTAAGTGTATTTTTATTTTATTATATGCAAGGCAACTCAGGGTGAAAAGTGTGACGTTTTGGTCATTTCTGACCCTTCTCAAACACAAGTTGCCAATAGAAGATAAGGAGAAATCTTAGATAGAAGTCTGAGCAGTGAAGTGGTGTAATTACACCACTTCCCATTGAGAGATGTGTTTGTAAAAGGCTAAGGCCTCATGCACACGGCCGTTGTTTTGGTCCGCATCTGAGCCGCAGTTCTTACAGCTCGGATGCGGACCCATTCACTTCAATGGGGCCGCAAAAGATGCTTTCAGCACTCCGTGTGCTGTCCGCATCCGTTGCTCTGTTCCGTGACCCTGCAAAAAAATATAACATATCCTCTTCTTGTCCGTTTTTGCGGACAAGGATAGGCAATTATATCAATGGCTGTCTGTGCCATTCCGCAAATTGTGGAACGCACACGGATGCCATCTGTGTTTTGTGGATCCGCAATTTGTGGACCGCAAAACACACAACGGTCGTGTGCATGTAGCCTAATACTGTATACATTTTCCATATGTGTTTGCACTAGCTGCAAGCGTGCACTTGGTCAAATAATTGTCATAGTTTACGCTCAGTGCCTTTAGTGAAAGAGATACTTCCATCAGAAAGGCATTTTTTTTTCTAGAATTCTTGGGTGTTTCTTTTTCCTTCCAGCAGTACTATATCATTGACAATGAAATGCTAAATACTGCACTAGGTAATTCACTGTTAGTTTGCTGCTGCTGTATGGAGAAGGTGATGATCTGCTAGTATAATAGTAGATGTAGAAGTGGGATAACAGTATGACAGCTGTGTTGCCTAGATAAAGATATCCACAGAAGAGCATTGCACTCATCAGTGTAGTGTATAGTGTTCTAATTGAGTCTTTCACCCTTTTTCTCTGCTGTGTACTGCCATTTAAACCCTTTTTTTCCCTGCTGTGTACTGCCATTTAAACCATTTTTTTCTGCTGTGTACTTCCATTTAAACCCATTTTTTCTGCTGTGTACTGCCAGTTCAACCCTTTTTTTCTCTCTGCTGTGTACTGCCATTTAAACCCATTTTTTCTGCTGTGTACTGCCATTTAAAACCATTTTCCCTGCTGTGTACTGCCATTTAAACCCTTTTTTTCCCTGCTGTGTACTGCCATTTAAACCCTTTTTTTCCCTGCTGTGTACTGCCATTTAAACCCTTTTTTTTTTCCTGCTGTGTACTGCCATTTTCTCTGCTTGGTTAAGGGGAGTGGCTTGTGCTCCCAGATGCTATTGATTGCACCACTGAACTCTCCAGAGCTTGCTCTACCTGAAGCTTTCTGTACTAAGTGGGCTGCTGAATAAGTGGAGTTAACCTCTTAAGGACCCTGGGATTTTGCATTTTTGCGTTTTCGTTTTTCACTCCTCGCCTTCCCATAGTCCTAACTTTTTTTTTTTTCCTTCACTTAGCCTTATGAGGGCTTATTTTTTGCGGGACAAGTTGTACTTTCTAATGGCACCATTACGGTTGCATACCATGTAGTAGGGAGCGGGAAAAAAATTCCAAATAGGGTAGAATTGGGAAAAAACGCAATTCTGATAACGGTTTTAATTTTGTATTGTTTTTTACACTGTACACTATGCGGTAAAATTGACCTGTTATCTTTATTCTCCAGGTCAGTACGGTTCCAACGATACCACACTTGTATAATTTGTCTTGCGCTTTAATACTGAAAAAAATTAAATAAAAAATTTGAGGAAATTTTTTTTTTTTTTCATAACCATATTCTGACCCCTATAACTTTTTTGTAGCTATGTGTACGGGGCTGTGTGAGGGCTCATTTTTTGTGGGATCAGCTGTTTTTTTTCAGTGATACCGATTTTAACTGTGTGGGACTTTTTAATCACTTTTTATTAAAAAATGATTAGGTAGTTTAAGTGACAAAATGGCAAATTGGCTGTTTTTATTTTTTTTCTCGCTACGCCATTTGCCGTATGCCGTTAATATTGTTATATTTTAATAGTATGGGCATTTTCGCACGCGCCGATGCCCATGATGTTTATTTTTTTATTGGTTATGTATTTTTATTTTTAAGGAAAGGGGGGTGATTTTAGGATTTTTGTAAAAACTTTATTTTTCTTTTTTTTTTCTTTTTTTTAAGTGACCTTGGGTGATGATAACTGGCAATCATTCGATTGCCCATAGTTTTCAGTGATGGCTAAATAGCCATCATTGAAGACTTCATTTGCACTATATCAAACCAAGGCTGCCACCTAGTGGCCTGTATTGATATATACATCTAATTTACTCTGAAGCCTGCTTGAAGCTTCCGTCAATTAACGCAAGTTTACAGATTCCCCTGATCTCAGCCGGCTGATCAGATGCTCTGGCTACTCATAAATTTAGGACCTGATCTGGTTAAGGGTCCAGTCACACGTCCGTAGTGTATTACGGATCCGCAATACACCAGGCCGGCACCCCTATAGAAATTCCTATTCTTGTCCGCTATTGCGGACAAGAATAGGACATGTTATAATTTTTTCGGGAGCCACGGACCGGAAGTACCGAGCTGTGGACCGGAAATGTGGATGCGAACAGCGCAATGTGTGCTTTCTGCATCCTTTCCATCCCCATTGAGAATGAATAGGTCCAGAATTGCGGAATGGATGTGGACCCATTCTACGGACGTGTGAATGGACCTAATAAGGCTGGGACTACATGGCAACGTTAGTCTTGTGACCTCTCCAATAATGATTGTGAAGGTAGATTGTGAACCTGCTGGATATTGTCATGGATAGGTGTTGCAGATCCTAAGTTGCATGCGACTTGCAAGTTGCACCTTAAAATAGTCATGCAAAAGCAAGTTGCTGTCATGCCCGTGTGTGGGAGGGAGACACCATACCGGATGAAGAAGGAGAGGGAATAAGGAACAAGGCCTGAAAACAAGGGAAGAAAGATGGACACCTCCTTGTCAAATCCCTAGTCACAGTCCTGACTGGCTATCAGTATGAACAGACCCCAAAGTTAGGTGAGTTCATTGGCAGGAGTACCTAGAGTCTTAACTCACCCTATAAAACCCTGGCGGTAGTGACAGCACTGAGTCTACCTGTTCCTCCAGAAAGGAAGGACGGCCAGGAGTCTCCCTTAGGCCTACAACAAAGGGCCAGGGAAAAACAGCACACAGATAAACCAAAACAAAATGAAAAAGGGAAAGGAAACACTTAACTTTTCAGTAGCTATGACCGCAACAGGAACTCAGCCGAGAACCAAACACCAGCAGATCAGAGATACCACTGAAGCTATAAACCGCACAGCATTGTGGGAGAAGCAACTATAAATAAGGAAAGTTAAATGACCACAATGGCAACACCTGGAGTTTGGAAGTGTCCAGTATCAGAAACAACACAGAAATCTATTGATCCACAGGAAAACCAATCAAAGCACGTGTTTCCAGTCTCACAGATCTTCTGTCACCCACTATTGCGGGGACGTCTGTATGTCTCGGTACGACCGTGACAGTTGCCTTCAAATCATACATTTTTCAGCAATGTGACTTTCTGTAGAATTACCAAAAATGTTGGGGCCCTGAGCAGGGAGTCTCTCCTCTGTTATGTCCGAATTCCTTAAAAGGATTGTGCAGGCTATACATATTAATGACCTATCCTCAGGAAATCTGATGTTTGGGAGTTGTTCTGGTTGCTTCATCAAGGCAGTCTTTCCATATGACCTGTTAAAGGGGTGGTGCAGGCCATACATATTGATGACCTATCCTCAGGATAGGTCATCAATATCAGATCTGAAGGGGGTCCGATACCCAGCACTAACATCAGTCATCTGTTTGAAGAGGGGGCGGCGCTCATGGCGAGTGCTGCTTCCTGTTTATTGCACTGCCCGTCGTCTTGTGAGTTTCGGCAGTTCACTTGAATGAAGAGAGTACTTGTAATTACACTACACCACTGCTCCAGAGGAGACAACACTTAGTGTAATGAACAGCTGATAGATTTTGGTGCCGGGTATCGGACCCCCGTAGATCTGACATTGATGACCTATCCTGAGGATAGGTCATCAATATGTATGGCCTGCACAACCACTTTAACAGGGCAAATGGCAAGACTGTCTTGATGAAGCAACCAATGCTACTCCTGAACATCCGATGGGCAGGAGTGTGGGTTATCGCACCAAATAAATATTAAGGGCCTATCCTAAGGCTAGACCATCAATATTAAAGGATTGAACAACCCCTTTAAGATACAGATTAGGTCATACCAGTTAGATTATAGTGTATACTCTTACTAGTGTCTAGTATGTTTTTTGGCGATGCCTCATGTGTTCTTCTAAATAAAATACATTTTTGAACAAAAGAGGGGCTTTCCACTTTAAGAATGTGGAGTGTAAGCACCTAATGTTCTAATACACTAAGCTGTACATTTCAATTGGCTGGAAAATGTACTGTTCTGTGGTATGAAGCGCATAGCGTGCGGATGATGACTCATTTCTTGTTCACTCTAATAAGAGAAATTAACTACCCAACAATGTTATTGAAATGGGAACAAATGTTTCTTGATCAAGATTAGAAATTGTTTGGATGTAGGTGGAAAGTAAATAATATCCTTAATGATAAGAACAAACTGGTGCGTGTGAGAAGATGACAACCAGAATATCAAGTTACAGATGTTTCCGAATTGACCACAGCCACCAGTATAAAGACAACGGAAGTGCTGATGTGCCAAATAGAATGGGAAATGCTGCTAATAACCTTACTCTTAGCTGCATCGTGTTTGTCTTTCCAAGAGAGAATTTCCGATTGCTGCATTCAATCATCCAACAGTAGCATTTAAAGTGATCCCTTCTTAATTAACATTACTATTCACTTCTACCAGTGAATCCCCAGCCCACACAATGCATTCCTGGTTGCCAGTGACTGGGTCTTCATGTTTCTGATATCAGCAAACTTATCAGGATTGGTCTTTGCTTTGCAAGTATTTGTTGTTTGCCTTAAGGACCCTTTACACAGGCCTACTCAGCAGGCAATTACCGGGACCAAACCACTCGTTCCCAATAATTGCTTCATCAGAAAAGTTGAGCTCTGCCTTTACAATTGGATCAGCAAAATCAGAAAATCAATATTTCCGGGCATCAGATACCTATTTACACAGCACAATTTGCTGCCCTGAAGTGAAGATTTTGGCGTCCGCATCAGCAATGTTTTCTCCCGATGAATGTGCATTTGCTTGTTCATCAGGAGATCAGATGCAACTTTGCACTGGGTAGTTATCCGCAAAAGCGCTCCTTTCTAATTATCGCCCGTACTGTCAGTCTATGTAAGGGTGCCTTAAAGGAGTTATGTCATGTTTAATGTAAAAATAAAAGTTTCGATTTCAAACAAACATGGAACCAGAGATATCCCCATTCTGGCTGGCATCTCGGGGGTGCATCTTTTCTGCTGCAGCTGGTGACATTCGAAGGATGGAACTGAGGATGTGTGTCCACCTCAGAGAGGTGGACAGAGAAATTAGAAATAGGGCGAACAGCAGGTGGCGCTATATAGTTAGATTTCATTGAATAGCTCAGTGACTATACTAAATGTTTAATTACATGCAATTACAAAAGACGCTGGTTTCAAACGTATAGAATATTTTTCATGGGACAACCCTTTAAGAGAGACTGGCGGTTTATAATTACTGACCTAAAGTTAGGCAGCATAAAATAAAATTAGACCAGACAAGTAGATAAATGCGCCAATTGATTCCCAGTGGTACAGATTGTATGGTAAATTTACTAGACATTTTCGGCTGGGTGCACATACGTATGTCCGGTGTGTCTGGCTGCAGCTGGACACAATTGTTGTGTGTGTATGTGCACTTTGCTGTAGGATCCAGCTTCCATAGTGTGAACATCTTGGACAGGAAAATGCTCAATGTTACTTTTTTCTGTCCGCTGTTGGGAGATATCTGGCTTTAAAACTGTTAGAAAACTATGCAGAAGATATGCCATTAATGTATGACAGATGCTGGCCCCGTGGCTCTCTCTAGCTCCCTTCTCACAGCACAGCCATAGCAGCCTGTTTCTGTAGGCCTTACCATCTCTAGCTGCCACATGTAGGAATTCGGGAAAGGGGGTGCATTCTAAGATGGGAATATCCTTTTAACCCCCAATGATCAGCCTAAGCGCTGTTTGTTAATGCAGAACAGGACAATACTGCATACAAAGGGGGAAACAATGCTTCTGGTCCGTAAGGCTAAAATTTGTCACTAAGGGGTTAAAGGGAATGTGCCATCAGAAAATGACCTGCTGTTTAAATCATTTTATTATGTTTAACATATTTTTAAATAATTTTTGATGATGTTGTTTTCTATGTATTCCATATATTTAACAAAAAATAATATACCCGTAGTTTTCACACTGGCCACTATATCTAATAATAGGCAGCACTTCTTGGTTTGTACAGATCGCTTTACTGCAGTTAATCCATTCTATTCCTGCCTGTAATGATATCACCTCTGTGTATAGATAAGACAGGATCCTCCATTCACCACAGGGGATTGTCAGAGCTCATCTGTTCTTTCCTTGTACAATGACCTCTGGTCACAGAGCTGCCTAGAAAACTCTCCCATAGAAGTCAGTGAGGTCCCATCCTGGTCAATGGACCATGTGGCTGCTGTAAAGCAATTTTCTTAATGCTGTTAAGAACAGCTCAGGCAAGATGGCCGCCCCCATAATCATGTTCAGGAAACAGAATAAAGAATAAAGTTGCACTTAAAGGGGTTGTGCAGGGGTTTTATATTGATAGCCTATCCTCAGGATAGGTCATCAATATCTGATCAGCGGGGGGCCGACACCTGGCACTGCTGCCAATCAGCTGTTTCAAGAGGAGCGCTGCTTCCTCTTTATTACACTGCTCGTCTTTTCCCTTTCAGTGGTGGCAGAAGGGAGAGAAGTGATTGGAGCGAGTAATCACACTCGCTTCTGAGATGACGGGCAGTGTGATGAAGAGGAAGCAGCGCTCACATGCCTTCTTTTCAAACACCTGATCAACTGGGACCCGGGAGTTGGACCCCTGTTGATCGGATATTGATAACCTATCCTGACAATAGTTCATCAGTATAAAACCCCTGCACAACCCCTTTAAGTCTCCTTAATTTCACTGCTACTATGTTTATGCGATTCAAAATCTTTGGCTCTGAACATATTCTATTATTTACTTGAACAGTCACTAAACACCGCTGATCAGCCAGTAGCCTGTTTTGTTTTTCCAGAAATAGCGCCACTGTTGTCCATGGACTGAGTCTGGTATTGCAGCTCATTCAGCCCATTCCAGATAAAAGGGCTGAACTGCAATACCCAGCACAATAGTGCTGCTATTTCAAATACAAGTTAGACAGTGAAGCACAATATTTGATTGTTACTGGGATATTGCGTTTTGTTTTGTTTTTTACTTTGTCTTTTTCATCAACACAACCTATCCCATGAGAAGACTAAGCCCTGTCTTCATTGATCCTGTTATTTCACAATGACTTTGTTGGCGTCTGCTAATTGTAACAAGCGTCGGCTCGTCAGGTCACCGCCTATTGTTCTCGAGCCGACGAGGTGTCATTCATGGCGTTTGATTCACAGAAAGGCGGAAAAGCAGCCAAGTCAAATTCTTTTGTTCAAACTCTGTAAATGGTTTGGGACAATTAATTTCCAATCGTTTCCCAGTAGAGCAGATTTACTTGTATATTAATGAGGCACAGGTGTTAGGCCCCTTGTGTGTCTAAGCCTGGGAGGCATATTTAGGTTGTTTATCTAGTCAGCCATAGGTACTGCAAGGTGCTCAAGCTTGCCTTCCCTAACAGTTTATACAGTCGGGCTTTTTTTCATTTTTTTGATGCTTTTTTATTTAAATATGCACCTGTTAAAAATTTAAAACTGTTCATGTAGAAATAAGTGTAAGCCGTTCCGGTGGTAATAGCGCTACCGGTTAAGTAATGCAGTCCTCTCTTCTGTTTAACAGCCCGGTCTATCATTAAGGGTAGAACAAAAAAAAAAAAAAAAAGACCATTTAAAGCCAAATATTTTATCGAGGAGCTAATAGTTATTAGCTCCGGTTCCTCTCTGAGAATCCTGCCAGTGCTTTTCTCTCGTGCCTGCGTGCGGAAATACGGTCGTGGCCGTATTAATATTCATTTTTCTTGTTTATTCACTGAACTGCAGTACCAACATTTTTCGAGAAAATGGAATGGCCTCCATAGGCATTATGAATTTCAGTAGCTGGCATAATTAGAGCGATCTACATATTCATTAAATCCTGAGAAGAAATGTGTCCAAAAAAGACAACCATGCGTTTTAAAGCTGGGCTTGGATAAAATTATTGTATTAAAAAATAAATAAATAAATAGATAAAAAAAAGTATTACAAATACGGTTTGAGTTCTCGCTGCCTGCGATATGTCTCTTAAATCTAATACCTCTGTGTTATTTACCTCCATAGCAAAGAATGGCAAGAACTTTTTGTAAACAGCAATTATTTGGCAGCGATCCGTCTGAAAGGGATTAATGGGCAGCTGAGAAGCAGCAGGTTCCGGAGTGTTTGCTGGAAGGTAAGTAGGAAATATTTATTTATAGTTTGCGGTCGCAATGTATCCACATTTTACCTGATGTGCTTGAAGATTACTGATGCAGGCGTAGGATTTTCCAGGCGACTACATCTACTGTTTCTGAATCCTTTATTACTATGTTCAGGTTTTATGTTTTTTTGGGGGGAAAATAATACCGAGCCGCTTTTTGTGATGATTTTAGAGGAGAAGAAGACGCATTGTATTTCTTCTAGTGCTTTCTCAGTGGAGACACAAGGGGTTACATTTTATGATATCTTTGTATATCCCAGTTGTATTGTGGTGGGAGGTTCATCCATTGTTTATTCCAGGGCTTACCACAAAGCATCTAAGCCATGCCACTTTGTGTCATACTTAATAACACTTTGTATATCCTGTTATCCGGCATCCCAGACATGCTGACGAGGAGCAAGTTCTGACTTTTCATTATGCTCATCCTCTTAAATAAACGCTGCCAGGAGCTGGAAGGATAACTTTCCTCACAACACATGGGCTTACTTTATTAGATCTATTTAGTGTGGTAGGTTTTCCTAGCAATGATTCAGATTGTCTTGAAAAAAGTGATTTATTTGATTTTTTTTTTTACAAACTTTTTTACAATTGGTCACTGATGCCAGCAGTTCTCTATGCCACTTGGCAACAGAAGTATGGGCAAAATTCTATCCACTTGTGAAGTCTGTCAGTTATAGGGATTGTAAAAAATATTCATGGATGTAAAGGGTAAAAGAAAGAATGAAAATGGATTAACTCAGCTCTCTGTGCCTGTAAGGCTGCTTTCACACTAGCGTTCGCTGGTCCGCTCGTGAGCTCCGTTTGAAGGAGCTCACGAGCGGACCCGAACGCAGCCGTCCAGCCCTGATGCAGTCTGAATGGAGGCGGATCCGCTCAGACTGCATCAGTCTGGCGGCGTTCAGCCTCCGCTCCGCTCGCCTCCGCACGGACAGGCGGACAGCTGAACGCTGCTTGCAGCGTTCGGGTGTCCGCCTGGCCGTGCGGAGGCGTGCGGATCCGTCCAGACTTACAATGTAAGTCAATGGGGACGGATCCGTTTGAAGATGCCACAATGTGGCTCAATCTTCAAGCGGATCCGTCCCCCATTGACTTTACATTGAAAGTCTGGACGGATCCGTACTAGGCTATTTTCACACTTAGCTGTTCTATGCTAAAAATAATGCAGACGGATCCGTTCTGAACGGAGCCTCCGTCTGCATTATTATGAGCGGATCCGTTCAGAACGGATCCGCCCGAACGCTAGTGTGAAAGTAGCCTAATTCTGTCCCCACACGTAGGTATAGGCGCCGGGTTTCCTCACGCCTCCCCGCTGCTGCACAACATGCTGACAGGCGTGGGCAGCAGGGTTCTTAGCTGTGGTCTTCGCTTCTGCCGCTGGCATCCCCCACTTGGCTCTCAGCAGAGCTTGCACTCTGGCTCTGAGTTTCTTGTATGTATATAGGGTGTGTGGAGGCTTTCCTCCTTATGTGAGGCAGCATGGGAACGCCTCCTATCTTTCTCAGCCTATGGCTTGTCTGCAGGATGTACAGTCAGGTCCATAAATATTGGACATCGACACAATTCTAACATCTTTGGCTCTATACACCGCCATAATGGATTTGAAATGAAACAAACAAGATGCGCTTTAACTGCAGACTGTCATCTTTAATTTGAGGGTATTTACATCCAAATCAGGTGAACGGTGTAGGAATTACAACAGTTTGCATATGTATCTCCCACTTGTTAAGTGACCAAAAGTAATGGGACATAATAATAATCATAAATCAAACTTTCACTTTTTAATATTTGGTTGCAAATCCTTTGCAGTCAATTACAGCCTGAAGTCTGGGACGCTTAGACATCACTAGACGCTGGGTTTCATCCATGGTGATGCTCTGCCAGGCCTCTACTGCAACTGTCTTCAGTTCCTGCTTGTTCTTGGGGCATTTTCCCTTCAGTTTTGTCTTCAGCAAGTGAAATGCATGCTCAATCGGATTCAGGTCAGGTGATTGACTTGGCCATTGCATAACATTCCACTTCTTTCCCTTAAAAAACTCTGATGATAGTTAGGCCCCTTTCACACGGGCGAGTATTCCGCGCGGGTGCAATGCGTGAGTTGAACGCATTGCACCCGCACTGAATCAGGACCCATTCATTTCTATGGGGCTGTTCACATGAGCGGTGATTTTCACGCATCACTTGTGCGTTGTGTGAAAATCACAGGAAGCTCTATTTTGTGAGTTTTTTACGCAATGCAGGCCCCATAGAAGTGAATGGGGCTGCATGAAAATCGCAAGCATCCTCAAGCAAGTGTGGATGCGGTGCGATTTTCACTCATGGTTACTAGGTGACGATCGGGATGGGAACCCGATCTTTATTATTTTCCCTTATAACATAGTTATAAGGGAAAATAATAGCATTCTGAATACAGAATGCATAGGGCAATAGCGCTGGAGGGGTTAAAAAAAATATAATAATTAAAGTCACCTTAATCCACTTGCTCGCGCAGCCCGGCTTCTCTTCTGTCTTCCTCTTTGCTGTGTACAGGAAAAGGACCTGTTGTGACGTCACTCCGGTCATCACATGGTCCATCACATGATTCATCACCATTGTAAAAGTTTATGTGATGGACCATGTGATGACCGGAGTGATGTCACCACAGGTCCTTTTCCTGTACACAGCAAAGAAGAGATCCCGGCTGCGCGAGCAAGTGGATTAAGGTGAGTTAAAAAAAAATGTTGTTTTTTTTTTAACCACTCCAGCGCTATTGTACTATGCATTCTGTATTCAGAATGCTATTATTTTACCTTATAACTATGTTATAAGGAAAAATAATACAATCTACAAAACACCAATCCTAAGCCCGAACCTCTGTGAAGAAGTTCGTGTTTGGGTACCAAACATGCCGATTTTTCTCACCGCGTGCAAAACGCATTACAATGTTTTGCACTCGCACGGAAAAATCGTGCATGTTCCTGCAACGCACCCGCACCTTTTCCCGCAACGCCCGTGTGAAAGAGGCCCTAATGAAACAGCACTGCCGGCTCAATTGTTTTTGTGCTTCACCCAGCCCCTGACTCTCCAGGTGGTAAAAAATTGGAGAGTCCAGCTCTTTAGATAGGTGCTGGTCACAATGGTGGTACTGACATCTGTAAGACATTTATGCTATATTCTGTGCTTATGCCATAAATGTTTAAGATCTGAACACCCCTTTAAGGTCCTTACATGAATTTATCTCAGAATTTTACCTGTAAACAAAATGCCAAAATAAACGTTGTGGTTTTTTTTCCCCACCTGCGTGGGTTTTGAGACTTTTGTTTTCCTGGCTTACCACTTCCATGCTACCATGGCACTTTTGCACTATAGAGAAGATGTTGGCAAAACACCTGAAAAAAAACCCATCAATACTACAGCATATACTTAAAATACTTCTGCATTTTTTTTTTTAAAGAAGTACGAAATCCTAATCATCACCTAATGAACAAGAATGGCAAAAATCGCTTGTGTGTCCTTGCTTTTTATATTTCACATAGACCTTAAGCTTACATATAGAGCTGCAGCAAAAAATGCCGCCAAAAACGGCAATGCAAAAATTCAATAAAAATGCAAAAATGTAGAAAACACCAGAAAACACCATATTTTTCATACTATAAGACTCACCCCTCCCCCCCAAAAAGTAAGGGAAAAGTGAAAGTGCATCTTATAGTCCTAATGCTAATCACAGCTTCCATTATGGAAGCGGTCATCAGCATGCGGGAGGCGCGGTCAGCGGTGAGGGAAGCATTGTGCGGCTGTACTCACCCTCCATTATCTTCTTCTGGACCCCACTCTGCTCTGAGAATTTGATTCTGACAACATACAGTTTCCACACTATGACCTGACACTGTGAGACATCAGGTCACAGTGCAGCACAGTCCAGAAGAAGAGCAGGTTGCAGTGAGTGGCAGTGCTATATGGAGCAAGCAAGGTAAGTTTATTTATTTATTTTAATGTCTGATCTGAGGTCTGATGGGGGATCCAGTATGAGGCTGATAGGGGTTAGGGGGCTAAGATCTGAGGCTGATTGGGGTCTGATCTGAGGTCTGATGGGGGACTGATCTGAGGCTGATGGAGCTTGAGGGTCTGATGAGAATTTGATCTGACCTTTAAGTCCTCCTTCAAGTCCTAGGTGTGTCTTATAGTCTGGTGCATCTTAAAGGGAACCAGTCACCTCCAACAAACACCCCAAGCTCGCAGCAGTACCTGAGAGTAGCCATCAGCGTGTTTGTAATTATCATTTTCTTCCTGCAGGCAGATGAAGCAAACGCTGTAAAAACGAGCTTCTCTTGTCAGGCTTGAAGTCACGGAGGCAGCGGCCTCCTTGCTTCAAGTCACGGTAACCACGCCCCCTTTCCTGCCCCTTCGCTGTGATTGACAGCGCTTATGCACGACAGTACGGCTGGCTTTGCTGAACTGCCGGCTGTCAGTCACAGCGAAGGGGCGGGCAAGGGGGCGTAGTTACCGTGACTTGAAACAAGGAGGCCGCTGTGACTTCAAGCCTGACAAGAGAAGCGCGTCGGGCAGAGGATTAAAGATAGTTTTTACAGCTTTCGCTTCATCTGCCTGAAGGAAGAAAATGATCGTTACAAACACGCTGCTGGCTACTCTCAGGTACTGCTGCCAGCTTGGGGTGTTTGTTGGAGGTGACTTGTTCCCTTTAAAGCAGGCTAAACCTTCAAAAAGCATGTTAAGGGGTCTCCCAGGGGAATCCATTAAACAAAAAATGTGCACACTGCGTTAAAAATAAGAAATAAGCTTTACTCATCTCACCGATCTCCCTCCTCTGACACTGCTCTTTTTAAGAATATTGCCATAAGAACCCAAGAGCCACGCTACCTGTATTCTGATACATTGTGGATGACAGCGATGTAATCTATGGATGCTGTTTGTAGTCATACCGAGAGGACTACAGATATTCCAAATCTTCTGTTCATGCAGCATTGCTATACTGACATCATTTTGTATAGATTGGTAGTTTTTCTGTATCTTTCATTAAGTTAAAGGGGATGTTCAGGTTCTAGATATTGATGACCTATCCTCAGGATAAGACATCAGTGATGGTTGTACTGCGTTCCTGCAGCTCAGCTCCCATTTTAGGGGTGCCCGACCTCCACTCATGGGCGGATTGGCCATAGACTCTAAAGGGAAAATTCCCAGTGGGCCAATGCCCGGGGTAGAGATGGCCTTGTGGTTCGCCCAGCGGTTGTTTCTCGGTGAACTTTGCGTGTTCACGATTCGCCAAACATATGGAGATATTCGCGCCCGCCATATTCTTTTACATTGTGAAGAACTTTGACCCATGACACATCCATCAGCTGGTACAGGACAGCCAATTGAGACGTTTTTCAGCACATGGACATACCCCCTACCTTATAAATAAACCTGATCTGGCCGCCATTTTACATTCAGTGTTTTGCCAGTGTAGGGAGAGGTTGCTGGAGGTCTGTAGTGGAGCAGGGACAGGCTGTTAGGGACACCAAAGGCTAGCTAATGGGGCCACAAAAGTCCTTTTAAGCACTAGTATAGGTGTGCTATCTATAGGTGTGATATACAGAGTGGTGCGATATACTTATAATATACTTTTTTTAATGAGTCAAAAACACATAGATTTATATAGTGATCACCTGGAAGTCAGGGGCCTAGGGCTAGGGGCTTACTAGGGCCATTTTTATATAGGGTAAGGTTCCGGGCGGGGTCGCTCTTATCAGGGCTGGTGGTCTGTGGTTAGGCTATCAGGGCCAGAATAGCACCCCCCCCCCCCCTTCCTGTAGGGCAATATCAGGGACAGTTATTTGCCCACCCTATCCTTCAATACCACATCAAAATTATATTGCCGATATTTTGCATTGAAAAAAATAGGAGATTGCAAATTTGAATAATACATCTGGTATGTCACTGTCCATGTTGTGGGACTATTTGTGCACTTCTAGTAATTATTTCTTGGCTGGAAATATGAGCTGAAGGTTTTTCAGGTTCGCCTGCCATTAAAATGAATGGGACTCGCCACGAACATTTAATCGTGGTCGCGCGATCGCATTCGTGAACCGTCCCAGCAGATGTTCATCCATCACTACCCAGGCGGCCAACTGAGCCCTCCTTACAGTTGCCAGCCAGGTACATAACAATCTGATGCTCTAAGCATTAATTAATGCTAGGAGCATCAGATACTTATTTACCTGGCCAATGGCCACAGGAGGCCTCCTGAACTCACCCATCACTCTCCTCCAGATGGTGATACGGTTGAATACCGTGGTGAGTATTTTGTGCTGCACTGTGGTGTTTCCTTCTGCTGGGGCGGTATTTTGTGCTCCACTTAAAGAGGACATTTCACCGATCCTGACATTGTGAACTAAGTATACAGACATGGAGAGCGGCGCCCGGGGATCTCCCTGCACTTACTATCATCCCTGGGCGCCGCTCCGTTCTCCTGCTATGCCCTCCGGTATCTTCAGTCACTAAGTTATAGTAGACGGAGTCTGCCCTTGTTCTGCTGTAGCGCTGGCCAATCGCATCGCAGAACTCACAGCCTGGGAGAAAATAACCTCCCAGGCTGTGAGCTCTGCTCTGCGATTGGCCAGCGCTACAGCAGAACAAGGGCAGACTCCACCTACTATAACTTAGTGACCGAAGATACCGGAGGGCATAGCAGGAGAACGAAGCGGCGCTCAGGGATGATAGTAAGTGCAGGGAGATCCCCGGGCGCCGCTCTCCATGTCTGTATACTTAGTTCACAATGTCAGGATCGGTGAAAGGTCCTCTTTAAGTATTGCAGGCCCTGCCTACTTCTGTTGTCCCTAACTACTTGTGTTGCCCCTTCCAATTTGGACTCACCTACAACATGGGGCTACTTTTAGTTTTATTCCAGGGCCACTTTAAGTTCCCAGTCCCAGTATTAATGATCTGTCCTGAGGATAGGTTATCACTATCTAGAACGTGAACAACTCCTTTAAGAAAAGCTATCCAAGTGGTGTTTTACTTTCATCCCATGAGTACATCCTGCCTGTAGTAAACGGTATCCTTTTTTTGCCTTAACAGCAGGGCAGGGGGAGACAAGCAGCACTCTGAGAATACATTATCACTGTGATGGTAATTATATGAAACGGGAACAAATATACATATTTATTTGCTTGATATTCTCTGTGGAATTGATAATCACTTAAGGCAAAGAGTGCGGCTTTATTTGTGACAAATGATCTGCTTTTTTTAAATAAATAATTCTCAGTGTGAATCCCTAATTTCACTGTGTTGCCCAGGTCACCGTGGTAATGTGACTTTGTATCATGCCACCAATAAGGCCCCATTCACATGACCGCATTTTTCCTGTGCATCCGATCCGCAAAAAATGCGGACCCATTTATTTCAATGGGGCCACAAAAAATGTGGACAACGCGCCGTGTGGACAACACGCATCTGTATGTCCATTCTGCAGGCCCGCAAAAAAGAGAGAACATGTCCTATTCTTGTCCATTTTGCGGGCAGGAACAGGCATTGTTACTAGGGATGAGGAATTCAACTTCGGATGAAACATCCAAAGTCGATTTGCATAAAACCTCATTCTAATACTGTACGGAGGAGCTCCGTACAGTATTAGAATGTATTGGCTCAGATGAGCCGAAGTTATAGCTTTGCGAAGTCTTGCAAAACTTTGCGCAATAACTTCATAAATTAATTTGTACTGTAAAAAAATATTTACCACTTGGAACCGAACCCGAGTTCGGGAAATGTTTTTTTACAGTACAAATTTATGAAGTTATTGCGCAAAGTCTCGCGAGACTTCGCAAAGCAATAACTTCGGCTCATCTGAGCCAATACATTCTAATACTGTACGGAGCTCCTGCTCCGTACAGTATTAGAACAAAGTTTTATGAGAATCGACTTCAGATGTTTCATCCGAAGTTGATTCGCTCATCCATGCCTAATTGTTATAATGGAGCCGGGGGAAAAAAACGGATACAATACGGACGTCATCCGTATATTTTGAGGACCAGCAAAATACACTGCGATCTTTTGAATGCATCCTAAGGCCTCATGCACACGACAGTGTTTTTTCACTGTCAGTGATTTGGCTTCAGTGGTCTGTGTCCGATTTTGCTTCAGTTGTGTTTCCTTGTGTCTTCCTTTTTTTTTTTGTCTGACAAGGAAAAAAAAGGAAGGTTAATGAAAAGTGTAATTTTATTGCACCAATTTCTTGTAGAAAAAAAACAGACGCGGACACGAATGACATACCAGTTGTGCATCCGTTTTTTTTTGACGGACCCATTGACTTGAATGGGTCCGTCCTCCGTTTTCCACTGACAAGAATAGGACAGGTTATATTTTTTGGACGGACTGGAATCACGGATCAGGGACGCGGAGAAAAAACGGAGGACTATCCGGTTTTTTTCACAGCTCCATAGAAATGAATGGGACCTCCGCTAAACTGTGAAAAATGACGGAACGGTCGCGGATGCACACAACGGTAGTGTGCATGAGGCCTAAGGGTGACTTCATTGCATGGACAAAGCTAGAGACACTGAGATGTGTCAACAAAGATAATAAAGCTAATTCAAAAAAAAAAATCATAAATCATCCAAAAAAAAATCGTAGTTCTCTCAAAAATAAGAGCGGTGGAATAGCGGAAGAGGATGAAGTAAGAAAAATATGAAATGCATTTTCTACTGTATTTAAACTGAAAACTAGAATGACAGGAGAAACTTTCCCATTTCACCTGATACAGAAAGAATATACACTTGTCCACCCTTACCTTAGATCTAATTTGATTAAAGGGGTTGTCCGGGTTCAGAGCTGAACCCGGACATACCCTTATTTTCACCCCAGGCAGCCCTCCTGAGCCTGGCATCGGAGCATCTCATGCTCCGATACGCTCCCGTGCCCTGCGCTAGATCGCGCAGGGCACAGGCTCTTGTGTTTTCAATAACACACGGCCGGGCGGTAACTTCCGCCCAGCAGTGTGTTCGGTGACGTCACCGGCTCTGAGGGGCGGGCTTTAGCTCTGCCCTAGCCGTTTTACTAGCTAGGGCAGAGCCAAATCCCGCCCATCAGTGCCGGTGACGTCACCGGGCTGCCTGTCAGCCCCATAGAGAGCCCGGTATGTCACCGGAACTCAGAAAAATGCCTTTGCCCTGCGCGATTTAGCGCAGGGCAAAGGAGAGCATCGGAGCATGAACTGCTCCGATGCTCATGTCAGGGGGGCTGCCGGGGTGAAAATGGGGATATGTCCAGGTTCAGCTCTGAACCTGGACAACCCCTTTAAGGGATGCAATTTTTCATACCACCAATTCAATATCATATGCTAGCATAAACCCTTTACAAGCTGCAATTCACAGATTAACCACTGGGTGGCAGAACATATGCACATATAGTATAGATATCTCATGACACAATATCACAGTATTTAAAGGGATTGAACCTATTATGACACATAAATGTTATATACTGTACATGTCTTAGAGAAGGGGTCACCAACAAAGAGCAGCTCTTGCACTGTCTGATTGCAACTGTCTGTGGATGCTAGAGTTGCACTGGGTATCGAAGTTTCGATACCCAATCGATACTTTTATATCCGGATCGATACGATACCGGGTCTTACTATTTAACGATACTAGGCTGCGCTGCTGCGCAGCCTAGTATCTGTTAGAGAACATGGCACGCGCTGCTCTCAGTGCTTGCCATGTTCTCCTCAGCAGCACAGGTGAAAAGGAGGCATTCCCTCCCTCCCCCCTGTGCCGCTACTGCCACCAATGGACTGATAGCACTGCGGAGGAGGGGAGGGGCTGTTGCCCCTGCGCCACCAATGAATATAATTAACACATTAAAGGGATCTTTCACCTAAAATCATTATTATAGAACACTAACATCAGGCTCTCCATTACATTCCCCATATTAGAATGCTACCTTTCATATTGCTGTCCATCGCCGATTTTTCTCAGAAAACGCTTTTATTCAATATGATAATTAGCTTCTATAGGTGCCCAGGGGCGGCGTTCATGCGTCCGGTGCCCATGCCCCTTGGCGCTTTGCATACCAAACCCCTCCCCTTTCACCCATCTAGCCCGCCCTAGGTTCTTCTGATTACCTCCTCCCTTCAGTGAGAAATCCCGCGCCTGCACATTGGTGGAGGGCAGTGTACTATATTAACCCTTTCACTGCTTATTTATTTTGGCAGGGGGCTCAAATCTCATTGTTTATATGTGAGGATGATTACTAAGAGTGGAGCTGTGTTTGACATAAAAAAATGAGGGGACACCTACTTAGCAGCGTCAGGACTAAGGGGTGGCAAAGGAGGAGAGATGATGCTGCGCCGACCCGCCCCTTCTCCGGCTTCAGTACAGCCCTCTGATGCTGCTGTTTACTTCTGCCGGCTAGATGGGGATTTACGGGACGGCGCATGCGCATTAAACGCTCTGGTGCCTCTGCCCATAATGGGTAATGCTGTGTGCAGGCGCAGAGATTCTGTTGAAGGGTACAGGTGTGAGATTTCTCATTGAAGAGAGGAGGTAATCAGAAGAACCTAGGGCGGGCCAGAGGGGTGAAAGGGGAGGGGGTTGATATTAAAAGACCCGAGGGGCATGGGCACCAGCCGCATGAACGCCGCCCCTGGGCACCTATAGAAGCTAATTATCATATTGAATAAAAGCTTTTTTCTGAGAAAATTGGCGATGGACAGCAATATGAAAGGTAGCATTCTAATATGGGGAATGTAATGGAGAGCCTGATGTTAGTGTTCTATAATGGTGATTTTAGGTGAATGACTCCCTTTAATTTAAGTGTAGGCAGCGGTATCACATACCCAGCACCCGCTGTCTATGACACAATGTGTTAATTACAATCATTGGTGGCACAGTGCCCGCCCCAATCCCCCCAGTATTATAACTATTATAATCATTGGTGGCGCAGTGGCCACAGGCACCCCCCCACCCTCATTGTTATATTCATTGGTGGCAGTGACAGGGTCCCCTCCCCTCCTCCTCATTGGTGTCAGTGGCAGCTTCTGATCGGAGCCCCAGCAGTGTAATCGTGGGGCTCCGATCGGTTACCATGGCAGCCAGGACACTACTGAAATCCTGCCTGCCATGGTAACATTCCTGCTGCTGTGTGTACTATGCACAGGGAAGCAGGGAGAGTGTGAAGTCCTATTCATCCTAATAGAGCTGTATTAGGGTGAATAGGACAAGGGATTAAAAGATCCCACGTTCTAGCCCCTAAGGGGGCTAATAGTTAGTAAGTAAAAAAAATAAAAAATACTAAAAGTTAAAATCGCCCCTTTTCCAATTTTACATATAAAATATATAAACAATAAAAAATAAACATATAACATATCGCCACGCCTTAAAAAGTGCGAACTATTAAAATATAAAAAAATATCGGTGAACACTGTAACAGAAAAAAATGAAAACAGCATGTTTCGACATTTTTTACTCACCTTTTCCCCCAAAAAAATAGGATCGGACTGTTCTATTATGGGCCAAATGTTCCATAAAATATGGAAAGCACACAGCTTTTTTGGTGTTATTTTTTCACGTGGTATCGAATTGTATCGTGTAATGCAATACATTTTTATGGCATCGTGTGTTTTGGGGTGTCTTTTTACATATACCCATGCTGGGTGAGAGAAATATCTCTCTAAAAGTCAACTTTTCCCCTTTTTTTTTTTACAAAGTTGTCATTTGACAGAGACACTTATCTCACCCAGCATGGTTATATGTAAAAAGACACCCCAAAACACATAGCCCTACTTCTCCTGAGTACGGCAAAACCACATGTGTGACACTTTATTGCAGCCTAGGTGGGCAAAGGGGCCCAAATTCTAAAGAGCACCTTTAGGATTTCACAGGGCATTTTTAACACATTTGAATTTAAAACTACTTCTCACGCATTAGGGCCCCTAAAATGCCAGGGCAGTATAAATACCCCACAAGTGACCCCATTTTGGAAAAAAAGACACCCCAAGGTATTCCGTGAGGGGCATGGCGAGTTCCTATAAAAAAAAAATTTGGCACAAGTTAGTGGAAATTTTTTTTTTTCTTACAAAGTCTCATATTCCACTAACTTGTGACAAAAAATAAAAACTTCCATTAACTCACTATGCCCCTCACGAAATACCTTGGGGTGTCTTGTCCATGTTTTGCGGATCCGCGGTGTCCGTGTTTTGCGGATCCATGGATCTGCAAAACACATACGGACGTCTGAATGGAGCCTTACAGGGGGGTGATCAATGACAGGGGGGTGATCAGGGAGTCTATATGGGGTGATCACCACCCTGTCATTGATCACCCACCTGTAAGGCTTCATTCAGACGTCCGTATGTGTTTTGCAGATCCGCGGTGTCCGTGTTTTACGGATCCACAAAACACATACGGACGTCTGAATGGAGCCTTACAGGGGGGTGTGATCACGCCATATAGACTCCCTGATAACCCACCCCCCTGTCATTGATCACCCCCTGTATGGCTCCATTCAGACGTCCGTATGTGTTTTGCGGATCCGATCCGTGGATCCTGCAAAACACATACGGACCTCTGAATGGAGCCTTACAGGGGGGTGATCAGGGAGTCTATATGGGGTGATCACCACCCTGTAAGGCTCCATTCAGACGTCCGTATGTGTTTTGAGGATCCATGGATCGGATCCGCAAAACCCATACGGACGTCTGAATGGAGCCTTACAGGGGGGTGATCAGGGAGTCTATATGGGGTGATCACCCCCCTGTAAGGCTCCATTCAGACGTCCGTATGTGTTTTGAGGATCCGCAAAACACGAACACCGCGGATCCGCAAAACACATACGGACATCTGAATGGAGCCTTCCAGGGGGGTGATCAATGACAGGGGGGTGATCAGGGGGTTAATAAGGGGTTAATAAGTGACAAGCGGGGGAGGGGGGTGTAGTGTAGTGGTGTTTGGTGCTACTTTACAGAGCTGCCTGTGTCCTCTGGTGGTCGATCCAAACAAAAGGGACCACCAGAGGACCAGGTAGCAGGTATATTAGACGCTGTTATCAAAACAGCGTCTAATATACCTTTTAGGGGTTAAAAAAATCGCATATACAGCCTGCCAGCGAACGATCGCCGCTGGCAGGCTGTAGATCAGCTAGTTTACCTGCAGTTCCTGTGAACGCGCGCGCCTGTGTGCGCGCGTTCACAGGAAATCTCACGTCTCGCGAGATGACGCCCCGGCGCGTCCAGGAGGAATAACAGGGCCGCCGCAAAGACGCAGTCCTGCGTGCGGCGGTCCTGTAGTGGTTAAACCCTATGGCAACTGTGGAAAATTACCAGCTTCTCAATCAAAGTCTAACAGTCTCTCAGTATTTATTAACCCTTTCCACAGAGCCATGTAAATACTGTGATAATGAACAGGATATATATCACAAGATATATATAAAATGCAGTAATTAATAGTATAAGTTAACCCTTTCAGGTGAAATAAAGTAAGACGTTTTAACTATGCATAGGTAATATAGGCAAATGTTAAAGTACTCCCTGCTCCATGGCACTACAATAACTCAGGACCGGCTTGGTTATTTACAGAACTCCAGAACCTTTCCATGAATGGACAGGTGGCTGTGCTTGCACAGTTAGATCTCCATTTGTTTCTATGGGAGCCCCCAAAATAGCTGAGCACACTTGGCCGACTCTTTTCTGAACTCCAATAGAAGTCAGTGGAGAACACGCCACGCATCCGTGGTCAGCTGTCCTTTGCTTTGGGGGCTAGTTCTAGAGATATGTGCGGGACCCAGAGGTGAGACCCACACCTAGCAGACATTGGTTGCATATCACTAGGATGCCACCAAAGTGCTAGATGCCCTAACCCCTTTAACATAGTCTCCAATACATTATGTAGCTGTAGGCGATGCAGCTGTTGTGGCAGCCCTTGGTCCTAAGGTGGCCCAGTAACCACTCTGCCACAAAAGAGAAGACCACTCTCTGTACATTCACATCAGTGTGACATCACCTGGGTTTATTAACCCTACAGTGACTGTGTGTTCTGTGAAATTACTTTTTCCATAAATAAGTCATTATCATTCCTGTTCTGTGACATGACTGACATCACTGTTTTGTGACATCGCTTTGTATGTCATGTATGTATTGTGCACCAATGTTTACTGTACTGTGACATTGGTGTGTGCGATTACCCTTTCCTATGACATCACAGTCGCCTGTGCTGTGACATCACTGTCTGTTTTTCCTGTTTTGTGACGTCACTGTGCATCATCTCAGTATTGTGCTACACTGTGACCATGTTCACTGTACTCTGACATCACTGTGTGCAATAACCACTTTCTGGGAGTTTAGTATTTTCTGTCTGGGTGTGTAATCCCTGTACTGTGCTGTTACTTTGGTCATTAGCCCTATGCTGTGACATCTTCTGTTCTGTGTAATATACGAGTACTATGACCTCTGTGCTTGTTATCCCTGCGGTGGGATATCACTGCCTATGTTATCCATGTTCTAAAGAATCTTCTATCTATGACATCCATATAGTATAGTAATAAACATATTAGGGGAGGATAGTACATCACTGTGACCTACTGGAGATTGTGAAGTCCACCTTTGAATCTTGCAACGCAAAGGGATTGTATCACAAGTAATGTAAAAAATGAAAATGGCATCTATAGGACATGGCATTCTCTTTGTAACAAACTTGGAACCAGTTCTGTAACTCACATGGATCCAGAGATCTCCTCGTTCATTGCTCCAATTGTTCGGCTGAATTTATTCCAAGCTGGCAGCTCAATGGGCGTGCCCCTTCTGCTGCAGCTGGTGGCAGTTGAAAGATGGAACTGAGCCTGTGCTGCCATCTCAGTAAACTGGACAAAGAATTTGGGAAAAGGACAGATAGCAGGTTTTGCTATATAGATAGATTTAATTCTGTATGGAGATGAGCAATGGCATCAGTGATAATTCCTTCCCATACTGAGGAGGAGATCACTGCATGTAATAACAGAGGTCTCCTAACAGGCAGGCGATTGTCGGGAAGGAACACTTCCCTCCCAACAATTCTTTGGCTCATCTGCTAGGGCAGAGGTAGGCAACCTCCTGCACTCCAGCTGTTGTGAAACTACAACTCCCAGCATGCATACTTGCTCTGCTCTTCTAAGAACTCACATAGATATGAATTGAGCATGCTGGTAAATGTAGTTTCACAACAGCTGGAGTGCCGAAGGTTGCTGATCCCTGTGCTAGGGCAATGCAGCCCTAACTCACTGGCGATACTACATTTTTAAATACATGCAATTTCAAAATTATTCAGATCCAGATCCTGGTTTGAAAGATATTCCAACATATCACATAACATATTACCCAACATAACCTATAACATATCATTTTTTTTTTGTCCTGTTTACTTCCACTAAGGGTATGTTCACATCTGTCATAGAGGTGCCTTTAAAAATGCTGGATTTTGACCAGTAAAAAATGGGCTTCCTGACAGACCCCCTTATAGTCAATAAGGTCCATATGGCACCACTTGTTTCTGTTATTTGATGGAAACAGCTCTTCCGATATTTCCGCCTATGTCAGAGCACAACATCAAAAAATAAAAAGTGGAAATAAAAAATATGAACAAAGCCTTACTGTACATTTATCCAATAGTTTATTTTTGCCCAGCTTGACAAGGAGGTGCAGCTTAGGGTACTTTCACACTTGCGGCAGAGGAATCCGGCAGGCAGGATCCGTCAAAAAGTATGCCAACTGATGGCATTTGTAAGACTGATCAGGATCCCGATCCGTCTTACAAATGCATTGAAATGCCGGAGCCGTCTTTCAGGTGTCATCCAGAAAAAAGGTGTCATCTGACATTGCGGCACTAATACAGTCCTATGAAAAAAAATGCCGGATCCGGCATTCCGGCAAGTGTTCCGGATTTTTGGCCGGAGATAAAACCGTAGCATGCTGCGGTGTTATATCCATCCTGAACAGTCAAAAAGACTGAACTGAAGACATGCTGGTGCATCCTGAACGGATTACTCTCTATCCAGAATGCATGGGGATAAAACTGATCAATTTATTTCCGGTATAGAGCCCTTAGGACGGAACTCTATGCCGGAAAATAATAACGCTAGTGTGAAAGTACCCTGAGCGGAAAGGTACATGGCTGGGGCAAAGCAAGCCAACTAATAATAATTGGTGTAAACTTAGCCAAGCAGCAAACTTATCTAGCCTGAGGCACTGAGATAAATCTGGTGCATCTTTACAGTATCTAGTCTACATGTTAAGCAGGGCGAGTAAATCTGCCCCATTGTCTTTGTAAATAGGTTTTTGAGGGATGCCATTACTCTTCACACTTGCACTATGAATGATTAGGTATTGAGTGGTAAGACACGTGGTTCCTCCAGAAGAATGAGTTAAAAAGTGCGCTCAACGCTTTGCCTTAGCAAGGACCATAAATTATAGCAGAAACAATCTTTTAAATGAATTACGTCTGATTAATCTCCCAATTCTCTGAACACTAATATTTCTAAGTTCTGAATTTATTATTCCAAAAATACCTATCTCTGCAGAACATGTGATGAGCGGGCAGTAAAACATTCTGTCTGCCATCGGTGATTATAGGAGATGTCTAGCGGAGAGTTATCAGAGGGGAGGAATACTGATTGGTAAGATCACGCAGCATACACCGAGCCATGCCCTAATGTGTTAACTATAATAGCTCACAGTATATTTAGCGGTGTACATAGACTTTCTGATGCCTATTGTGAACACTGAAATGAGCCCCACCCAAACATGATATGGGGGGCTAGACAGATAGCAGAGAAAAAAAGCAATCTAATTTTTATATGCACACTTTATGTAAGTCTGTAACACAAGGGTATATGATTTTTAAAGGGGTTGTCTCATCTCGCCATTAGATGGGACTAAACCCCAAGCACCAGATGGCCCTGAAACAGTGAAGTGGTCTGGCTCTCTGCTATTTTAGTAGCTCCCACTGCAGTAACATAGTAACATAGTACATAAGGCCGAAAAAAGACATTTGTCCATCCAGTTCGGCCTGTTATCCTGCAAGTTGATCCAGAGGAAGGAAAAAAAAAAACAAAAAACTGTGAGGTAGAAGCCAATTTTCCCCACTTTAGGGGAATTAAAAATTCCTTCCGGACTCCAATCAGGCCATCAGAATAACTCCCTGGATCAACGACCCCTCTCTAGTAGCTATAGCCTGCAATATTATTACGCTCCAGAATTACATCCAGGCCCAGCTTGAATTCCTTTATTGTACTCAGCCATCACCACCTCCTCAGGCAGAGAGTTCCATAGTCTCTCTGCTCTTACCGTAAAGAATCCTCTTCTATGTTTGTGTACAAACCTTCTTTCCTCCAGACGCAGAGGATGTCCCCTCGTCACAGTCACAGTCCTGGGGATAAATAGATGATGGGATAGATCTCTGTACTGACCCCTGATATATTTATACATATTAATTAGATCTCCCCTCAGTCGTCTTTTTTCTAAAGTGAATAGCCTTAATTTTGATAATCTTTCAGGGTACTGTAGTTGCCCCATTCCAGTTATTACTTTAGTTGCCCTCCTCTGGACCCTCTGCAGCTCTGCTATGTCTGCCTAGTTTACAGGAGCCCAGAACTGTACACAGTACTCCATGTGTGGTCTGACTAGCGATTTGTAAAGTGGTAGGACTATGTTCTTATCACGGGCATCTATGCCCCTTCTGATGCAACCCATTATCTTATTGGCCTTGGCAGCAGCTGCCCGACACTGGTTTTTGCAGCTTAGTTTGCTGTTTATTAAAATTCCTAGATCCTTTTCCATATCAGTGTTACCCAGTGTTTTACCATTTAGTATGTATGGGTGACTTGCATTATTCCTTCCCATGTGCATAACTTTACATTTGTCAGTGTTAAACCTCATCTGCCACTTATCTGCCCAAGCCTCCAGTCTATCCAGATCCCTCTGTAGCAGTATACTGTCCTCATCAGTGTAAATTACTTTTCACAGTTTAGTGTCATCTGCGAAAATTGATACTTTACTATGCAAGCCTTCTACAAGATCATTAATAAATATATTGAAGCGAATAGGGCCCGATACTGACCCCTGAGGTACCCCACTAGTGACAGTGACCCAATCTGAGTGTGTACCGTTAATAACCACCCTCTGTTTTCTATCATTGAGCCAGTTACTTACCCACATACAGACATTTTCTCCCAGTCCGAGCATTCTCATTTTACTATACTAACCTTTTATGTGGTACAATGTCAAATGCTTTGGAGAAGTCCAGATATACGACATCCATTGATTCGCCGCTGTCAAGTCTAGAACTTACCTCCTCATAGAAACTGATTAAATTAGTTTGGCATGACCGATCCCTCACGAAGCCATGCTGATATGGCGTTATTTGCTTATTTCCGTTGAGATGCTCTAAGATAGCATCTCTCAGAAAACCTTCAAATAGTTTACCCACAACAGATGTTAAACTTACCGGCCTATAGTTTCCAGGCTCTGTTTTTGGACCCTTTTTGAATATTGGCACTACATTTGCCATGCGCCAATCCTGTGGGACATTCCCTGTCAGTGCATGTAACATCAGCGGTACACTTGGAAATGTAGCAGCGCATGCACAGTTGGCATTTGCGCTGCTCAGGTAGTAACAGAGCTGGGAATTGAAGGGGATAAAATGGGTATGTGACTTTCCCTCACTGCAGGAGCGCGTCCGCTGGGCTGCATCAACAGACAGATGAAAGGCAGACCATTCTCTCCCACAGCATACTGGGCTCATGTCTCTCTTGCCCAAACCATATCACAAAAATTCAACCTCGTGTGAATCTGAACTTTTTGAATTCAGAACGAATTGCGAACTGTTAGAATCTCATCCTTACTATAAATACCTTAAAAATTGTGTGAAAAGTTAGGGACCATTTCAAAGTATGCTGATATTCCAACATGTCATTTTTTGTCCTGGTTTATTTGCACCAAGGCTATGCTGGCATCTACTGTGAGAGCACCGTTAAAAATGCTGGCGTTTTGACCACTAAAAAATGATATACACACAAGGGAACTAATAAATGCATACATGAGTGCTTTCAAGTTGCAATATTTGAGCAGGATTTTACATTGATGCCCTAATAAACACATCACTTTTTGATCTGTGGAGTTCCTCCTCATCAAAGGGATGGACATTGGTGTCAGGCGAGAAACACCAGAGAATAAACACCCTGCAACCACTGCTGGTGGTGGCAATGTTCTGGTCTGAGGAATGTTTTCGTTGCATTCTCTAGAACCATTCATCCATGTGGAAGGCACTCTCAACTTATTTGGATATGAATCCAATCTTTCTAGAATGATCATGTACACCCATACATGATGATTGTGTTCTTTGGTGTGGATGGGATCTTCTAGCAAGACAATGTGACATGTCATATCGCTTGAAATGTTAGACATTAGTTGGAAGAGTGTGATCAAGACTTCCCTGGCACCCCAGTTTCCCAGACTTGAACCCTATTGGAGCATCTGTGGGACCACCTAGATCAGTGTTCGCTCTATGGATCCTCACTCAATCACCCTCCAGCAGCTGCGGGATGCACTGCAGTCAGCATGGCTCCAGATACCTATGACCACCTACCAAGACCTTATTGAGTCACTCCCATCCCATCTAGCAGCTGTCCTCGCTGTATGCGGCGGTTATGCTGGATATATGGCTCACAGATTGTTAAAACTAAAAAAAGAAGCTAAACTCATCCTCTCTGATCTACTGCCTCCTGACACTACTGCTGTCCCTACTGCTCCCTACTTCCTGGTAGATGAATGAAAGGTCTCTTTGCCATCACTGATCAGCCTTGGAATGGCAGCATCCTAAAGACTGTGCTAAAGTCTAGTTACAGGCATCAGCACAGTCTTCCTCCATATTTCTGTTGAACAGAAGCAGTAGTGTGGAATCACTAAAGCATCCATCAGGCCTAACACATTTTGGGGCTTCCAGATAGGCGTGATCGCGACCCATATGGTATTCTCAGGGCACACTTAGGGTATCGGAGCCTGATCCCACTGGAGGATCCTTCGGTACACTGGTGGGCCGGTCCAATGCTGTTGGTGAATCTGAAGTACCTGTCATCATGACCCAAGCTTACAAGTGTTAGTTGTCCACAACTGTAGCATCCCAGCGTGAAGTTTTTGAGAGCTGTCCTGGAGTGCCACCTATCAAACTTATTATCCGTACTGCTTATGTTCGCCTTTTTTCTACGTTCCTGCAATTTTATTCTCACTGTATTGCATTGTTCCCCTGATAATCAGTGTCCTTTCCTAAGCTTGTTTGCAACACATTTCCATTTTTTATTGGCAGCTGTTTCTAAATGTTTTACCCCAAGACAGAAGCCAATGGATAAGTAAAACGGCAGAGTTAAGAACGTGGTATAAAAAGATTAAGGAAATAGTAAGTGATATTTTCACGATTATCCCGCTCTGCTTTGAAACAGTGTCTAATTGAGAGAAATGTAACGTTGTGTTTGTCTTATTTTAGCATATTACAAATCCCAGGAAAGCTGCCGGACAGCAGGACTTAATGATAAATAATCCTTTGTCACAGGATGAGGGGGTAAGTCGGCCTCAAGACTGCTGAATAGAAGACAACCCAACACAATGTTGCATTACATACACCAGTAAAAACCTGACGGAGGCTGGTTCACATCTGCACCGTGGACTCCGGCAGCCTGTTCCGGTGGAGAAACAGCCAGCGGAGTTCACCGTATCTGGCATAGCCGGACACCACCGTGCACCACTGGATCCGCATTCACTCTAATGGGATCTGGTAGTAATCCGGACGCTTTCCGGCATATATGCCAACTTTCGGCCACACAACAAATGTTGCGTGTAACATTTTATGTCCGGCTGAAAGCTGAATACAGTGATCAGATTACAGTGCTGGAGTTCACAACACAGATGTGAACCCGGCCTAAGGCCTATGTGTAGGGTGCAGCTGCCTTCACCAAACAGTCTTCCTAAATACTGACGTTTAAGGGGTTTACAAGAATGAATAATTTGGCCAGTGTTAAGAAATAGCATTAAAATAACAGAACCAATATTCACTTGTCAGATCACCTGCTGCTCCAGCAATATTCTCAGGTGATCACTGATGGCTTTTGTTTCGACCACTTCAATCAATCACTGGCCTCTGCCTTGTAAAGCACATGACCTCTGAGGCCAATGATTGGCTGCAGTGGTCAGGTTGGAGCATGTCATTGCTTCAGCAAAGCAAGCAGAAACCATCGCAGTGGCAGTGGTGGAGCAGTGGACTGTCACCTACAAAGCGATTCTACTACTTTGGAGGACCTGACACGTCTTCTCATGAAATGGACAGACTATTTATTAAGATGAGAAGACAATAATGCTTCATCTCCACTGGGATGGTGCTGCTTAGGAACTGAACGCCTGTTAGACTACAGGTGATTGCATGGGTTTCTGTGATCAGCTTAGTATTGAGGTACCCTTCTAATAGGAAGTGGACAAGACCTTTAAACGTAGTCCTGGCTTTTAAGTGTATATTCACATGGGGCATATTTGTTGGAACATTTTTGTGGCTGTCCCATTCAGCTCAGTGGGCCACTCAGAATCAACCTATTCAAATGAGTGGGACTGATTTTCAGTTGCAGAAAAGTCTGCATTAAATCTGCCTCATGTGAATATACTTTACGAAACAAGCGAAGGCCTTGCTTGCATTTCAGGTGGTTGGCATCCGTGGAGCAATGAGCTCTACATAGAAATGATTGTGGTTAACATGCACTAGTCTGGCAGCCCTTTGAGGTGCTGTCACTTGTTGCAGCGGTGCTGCGTTTTTAATGCAAAAAAAAAAAAAAAATTCTGCGTTTTCTTCCAGCAAAGGAAAACACACAGCAGACTTAAATTACATTTATATAACCCAATTTTGTAATTACAGTCAGGTCTATAAATATTGGGACATCGACACAATTCTAACATCTTTGGCTCTATACACCACCACAATGGATTTGAAATGAAACAAACAAGATGTGCTTTAGCTGCAGAATGTCAGCTTTAATTTGAGGGTATTTACATCCAAATCAGGTGAACGGTGTAGGAATTACAACAGTTTGCATATGTATCTCCCACTTGTTAAGGGACCAAAAGTAATGGGACATAATAATAATCATAAATCAAACTTTCACTTTTTAATACTTGGTTGCAAATCCCTTGCAGTCAATTACAGCCTGAAGTCTGGAACGCATAGACATCACCAGATGCTGGGTTTCATCCCTGGTGATGCTCTGCCAGGCCTCTACTGCAACTGTCTTCAGTTCCCGGTTGTTCTTGCGGCATTTTCCCTTCAGTTTTGTTTTCAGCAAGTGAAATGCATGCTCAATCAGATTCAGGTCAGGTGATTGACTTGGCCATTGCATAACATTCCACTTCCTTCCCTTAAAAAACTCTTTGGTTGCTTTTGCAGTATGCTTTGGGTCATTGTCCATCTGCACTGTGAAGCACCGTCCAATGAGTTCTGAAGCATTTGGCTGAATATGAGCAGATAATATTGCCCGAAACGCTTCAGAATTCATCCTGCTGCTTTTGTCAGCAGTCCCTTCATCAATAAATAAGATAACCAGTTCCATTGGCAGCCATACATGCCCACGCCATGACACTACCACCACCATGCTTCACTGATGAGGTGGTATGCTTAGGATCATGAGCAGTTCCTTTCCTTCTCCATACTCTTCTCTTCCCATCACTCTGGTACAAGTTGATCTTGGTCTCATCTGTCCATAGGATGTTGTTCCAGAACTGTGAAGGCTTTTTTAGATGTCGTTTGGCAAACTCTAATCTGGCCTTCCTGTTTTTGAGGCTCACCATTGGTTTACATCTTGTGGTGAACCCTCTGTATTCACTCTGGTGAAGTATGCTCTTGATTGTTGACTTTGACACACATACACCTACCTCCTGGAGAGTGTTCTTGATCTGGCCAACTGTTGTGAAGGGTGTTTTCCTCACCAGGGAAAGAATTCTTCGGTCATCCGCCACAGTTGTTTTCCGTGGTCTTCCGCGACTTTTGGTGTTGCTGAGCTCACCGTTGCGTTCCTTTTTTTAAAGAATGTTCCAAACAGTTGTTTTGGCCACGCCTATTTTTTTTGCTATCTCTCTGATGGGTTTGTTGTGTTTCTTCAGCCTAATGATGGCTTGCTTCACTGATAGGGACAGCTCTTTGGATCTCATCTTGAGAGTTGACAGCAACAGATTCCAAATGCAAATAGCACACTTGAAATGAACTCTGGATCTTTTATATGCTCATTGTATTTGGGATAATGAGGGAACAACACACACCTGGCCATGGAACCATGGCGCGGTGAAGCCAATTGTCCTATTACTTTTGGTCCCTTAACAAGTGGGAGGCACATATGCAAACTGTTGTAATTCCTGAACCGTTCACCTGATTTGGATATCAATACCCTCAAAATAAAGCTGACAGTCTGCAGGTAAAGCACATCTTGTTCGTTTCATTTCAAATATATTGTGGTGGTGTATAGAGCCAAAAATGTTAGAATTGTGTCAATGTCCCAATATTTATGGACCTGACTGTATTGTGTGTGATTTGCTTTTCTTTCCTTTGCTGGAAGGAGAGACAGCATAAACGCAGATATGTTGTTCTAAGGCCGCTCGCATTTTTTATGTGTTTTTTTTTTTTTTTTTTTATTATTATTCTTTTGCCGAATACAAAAAGCAGCACTACGTCAACGTGTGGCAGCACCCTTAAGCCTCATTCACACATCAGGGTTTCGGTCAGTGATTTCCATCAGTGATTGTGAGCCAAAACCAGGATTGGAGCCTCCACAGACATATGGTACAAGGGAAAGATCTGCACCTGTTCTGTATTCCTGACCTGCACCTGGTTTGGGCTCAAAATCACTGACCGAACACTGACGTGTGAATGAGACTTTAGGGTGTGTTCACATGGCGTTTCTTGTTCTTTTTTTCTTTTTCTCAAAAGGTTTCAGCATGTACAGATGCAAATCCATTGCAGATATTCCGAGGGTCAGCCTCAGGTTTCTGCCATAGATTCCATTGCAGATGTTCATTGGATTTTTCAGATATCTATTTCCTTCATGTGAACATACCCTTAAGTAGCTGAGGAGTTACCCTTTACACAGGACAGACGGTTTAATCAGTTTAAGTGCTCATGCACACAACTGTGGTTTTTGTCCGCATACGATCCATATTTTTTGTGGGTCGTATGCGGACCCATTCACTTCAATGGGCCGTAAAAGATGTGAACAGCAGACCGTATGTTGTCTGCATCCCGATGTCCGTTCCGTGGCCCTGCAAAAAAGAACATGTCCTATTCTTCAGTTTTGCGGGCAAGGATAGCACAGTACTACAGAGGGCAGGACGTACTGTTACCCAAAATGTCATGTGCAAAAGCCCTAACCGTGTCGTTATCCTATTTTGTAAGCATAGTGGCATAAGCATCGTCTTACCTAATCACTATTACAAAAACTCACTGAAAAAAGTGGCCTAAATGGGTGAAAATGCTCCAAACCCACACACTGTAGCGTATCTATAACCGGGGGAGCAATTCCTCTGCATGCGGTCCGCAGACAACGGCAGTACCCAGCAAAAAATGCGTACAATGGAGGATGCCGGGGCGGACCGCATGCACCACAAGAACATTTTACACAAAATGATACATTGTGCAGATGAAAAAATATACATACACAATTCATTGCAAAAAATCCACCAAAGTGATACGCAACTGACAACACTAGCTAATTCCTCAAGCCGATGTTAAAAGCTGAGAACTTTGCAAATATCTTCCAGTCAGGAACATATCGGAGCCCCTCATGCACCACGTCACGGTGTCTCAGCACGCATGGGGTCCTACCACTAAACTGCCCGTGGTGTGTGAACTAATCATTATTACTCTACACCAATATTAGTAGCATATCTAATAAGGCTCCTGTGTAAGGCCTCTTGATTTTTAGGAGAACATATGCAGGTTTAAGACAGCATAAGGCCTCATGCACATGACTGTAACCGGTCCGGGAAACTTGGTCCATGTCTTGCCCGCATCTCCCGGACCGACCATGGCTTCCCTGACCCAAAACTGACTGCATTATTGCAATTTGTGATACAGTCAGTGTGTATCTGATTGTGGGGCTGTTGCAGTGTACTCACAAGCAGTGATGGTCAAGTCGCAGTGTTTGCCAGCGAACACATGCGGGCTGCCATCTTTAGTAAGGTAGACTCACCTGTCCGGTGATGCACAGGTAAGCCCTTACCTGTGCCGGGAGCCGGTCTAAGGCTACTTTCACACTTGCGTTCGGGGCTCCGCTTGTGAGTTCCGTTTGAAGGCTCTCACAAGCGTCCTTGAACGGATCTGTCCAGCCCTAATGCATTCTGAGTGGATGCGGATCCGCTCAGAATGTATCAGTATGGCTCCGTCTGTCCTCCGCTCCGCTAAGGGCTTACCTGTGCATCACCGGACGGGTGAGTCTACCTTACTAAAGATGGCAGCCCGCATGTGTTCGCTGGTGAACACTGCCACTGTGATCCACTTGCTCCTGTAGTCATCACAGTGATGACGTCCCACATACCACACATGAGCACTGCAGCCAATCACTAGCCTCAGCAGTATTTGGCACACCCCTGCTGAAGTCAGTGATTGGCTGCAGCAGTCACGTGTGGCATACATGTCACCTCTGCAGTCACAAAAACAAAGCCAAACTGAGGGGGTTGGAGCAGAGGCACTAGAGGGAGGGGGAGGTTGAAAAAGGGAGTATAACTTTCTATAATTTTTTTATTTCATTATTTTCATATCTTCTAATGCCTGTTCTAACTCAACCCCTTTAAAGGTGATAAGACGAAAATATTTGTTTCCTTTCACTCAAAAATGGCATTTATTGCAAGAAGTGAGAAATGGCGCTGCCCTGTAGGACTAATAACCCCTCATTCCAGTATGAGTAACCTTATAGGATGACAGCAAACTGTATGTACTGGCTGTTGAGATGACATTTATTAGAAGAACGGTGCACTCAGGTCATTTCCACCTTCATTTTTCTTTTACAGAGTCTGTGGAATAGGTTCTTTCAGGATAAAGAGCTCCGAGCGATGATTGAGCAGGACGTCAAAAGAACGTATGTATCTACTTGGTGTTTTAGGCCTAGATGCATAGCATGAAACTTCTAGGACCCCAATGTAAAAGAAGTACCTAAAGTTATTGATCCTCTACACTAGTGATCCATATCCTTTGGCCTTCCAGCTTTTGGGAGATTATCAGATTGCTGGGAGTTGTAGTTTTGCAACAGCTGGAGTCATATGTTGGAGACTACTTTTGTACATGATGACGGCAGCCACTGTTCTGAAGACCTTGCAGAGCATAACGATCTGGTTGTGATTCCAACCTGCTAAATAGCGACATATATTGCTACATCATTAATTATCGTCATATCACTGAAGTCATGTTTTACTGACGGCACCAAATCAAGTTAATTCCTGAATAGTAGTCCCGCCATCTGATATCATTCATTGCACAGATCATGAAAATAACAACCTTTGTTTTCATATTTAAATGCTGTTCCACTTGGTGTTCAAAGTGTATCGCAATATGAATGTCCACGTTTTGAGCTGAGCCCTGGACACACATGCTCAGTCACTCTCCCCACAGCTAGGTCTATGCATAGTGATCCTCTGCCCCTGCTTGGCAGCCATTAGAAATAGCTTTCTGCCCTGATTATCAGGGAAAAGGCCAAACCTATAACAGTATAGCTGAGTAGACATCTTCTGCAAGGGAAACATGAAGGGGCTATGCTGTCAGAGGGGTAAGTAGACTGATTCAGTCCAGAACCCACCCCCAGCAGCACAAATAAACCACATGGAGGCAAATTTTGGGCCTTCTAAATGCTCCAAGGCCTGCCACAGCAATGTTCCTATGAGAGAAGCGATCAGATGATCATATGTTCAAGTTTCCTCAGGGAACTTAAAAAAAAGTTTAAAATCAAAAATGAAATTCCTTACATCAAAAGTAAAAATAACCAAATAATAATAAAATAAAAAAAAAGATCATAGGTATCGCCATGTCCCAAAATGTTCCTCTGTGGCGCCATTCCTCAACTTTTTAAAATATATAAATTAGATATTTGGTGCACTCCTCATCTCTGCACTTCCCCCATCCCTGAGATTGACAGTAATCTCACTCCTGAGCCGTAGTTTACACTGTCAGCGCATGCACAGTGCAGCTGCCTCTGATTCCCCAGATTATTATTGCATTATGTGCCAATGATGTAATCTTCCACCTGAACTAAGCCGATCGTCTCCTCCACCATGTGGAGGATAATAGTGCAGATGCACTGATCATGCACTGATAGTGGTAAGTACGACACAGACGGGCGATTACTATCAAATCAAGGGGACAGAGGAGTGGCTTTAAAGGGGTTGTCTCACTTCAGCAAATTGCATTTATTATGTAAAGAAAGTTAATACAAGGCACTTACTAATGTATTGTGATTGTCCATTTTGCTTCCTTTGCTGGCTGGATTCAATTTTCCATCATATTATACACTGCTCGTTTCCATGGTTACTACCACCCTGCAATCCATCAGTTGTGGTCGTGCTTTCACACTTTAGGAAAAACACTAGCCTATGTGTGCTCTCATGTTTCCAGCCTCAAGAAAGGCTGGTGCTTTTTCCTATAATGTGCAAGCACGACCTCCACTGATGGATTAAAGGATGGTCATAACCATGGAGATGAGCAGTGTATAATGTGATGGAAAAATGAATCCAGCCAGCAAAGGAAGCAAAATGGATAATCACAATACTTAGTAAGTGCCTTGTATTAACTTTACATGATAAAAGCCACTTGCCGAAGTGAGACAACCCCTTAAAAAAAATCCTGTGAGGTAGAAGCCAATTTTCCCCACTTAAGGGGAATAAAAAATTCCTTCCCGACTCCAATCAGGCATCAGAATAACTCCCTGGATCAACGACCCCTCTCTAGTAGCTATAGCCTGTAATATTATTACACTACAGGAATACATCCAGGCCCCTCTTGAATTCCTTTATTGTACTCACCATCACCACCTTCTCAGGCAGAGAGTTCCATAGTCTCACTGCCGTAAGGCCTCATGCACACGACAGTATTTTTTCACGGTCCGCAAAAACGGGTTCCGTGATCCGTGTCTGTTTTTTCTTCCGTGGGTCTTCCTTGATTTTTGGAGGATCCACAGACTTAAAGAAAAAAGTCGATTTGGTGTCCGCCTGGCCGTGCGGAGCCAAAGGATCCGTCCTGACTTACAATGCAAGTCAATGGGGACGGATCCGTTTGATGTTGACACAATATGGTGCAATTGCAAATGGATCCGTCCCCCATTGACTTTCAATGTAGTCAGGAGTCCCTATTAATATACCATAGGCTCTGAGTTTTCTCCAATCCGATGGTATATTTTAACTTAAAGCGTCCCCATCACCATGGGAACGCCTCTATGTTAGAATATACCATTGGATTTAAGTTAGATCGTCAAAACTCAGATCTGACAGTATATTCTAACACAGAGGCGTTCCCATAGTGATGGGGACGCTTCAAGTTAGAATATACTAAGAACTGTGTACATGACTGCCCCCTGCTGCCTGGCAGCATCCGATCTCTTACAGGGGCCGTGATCAGCACAATTAACCCCTCAGGTGCCGCAGTGCGGCCCCCCTCCCTCCCATGTATTTAACTCATTGGTGGCCAGTGCGCCCCCCCCCCAATTAAAATTCCCCCCCATCATTGGTGGCAGCGGAGAGTTCCGATCAGAGTCCCAGTTTAATCGCTGGGGCTCCGATCGGTTACCATGGAAACCAGGACACTACTGCAGTCCTGGCTTCCATGGTTACTTAGCAATTTTAGAAGCATTATACTTACCTGCTGCGCTGTCTGTGACCGGCCGGGCGCTCCTCCTACTGGTAAGTGAAAGGTCTGTGCGGCGCATTGCCTATAGCACAGACCTTTCACTTACCAGTAGGAGGAGCGCCCGGCCGGTCACAGACAGCGCAGCAGGTAAGTATAATGCTTCTTAAATTGCTAAGTAACCATGGAAGCCAGGACTGCAGTAGCATCCTGGTTTCCATGGTAACCGATAGGAGCCCCAGTGATTAAACTAGGACTCCGATTGGAACTCTCCGCTGCCACCAATGATGGGGGTGTGTGTGGGGGGGGGATTTTAATTAGGGGGGGAGGCCGCACTGGCCACCAATGAGTTAAATACAGGGGAGGGAGGGAGGGAGGGAGGGGGGCCGCACTGGCCACCAATGAGTTAAATACAGGGGAGGGAGGGGGGCCGCACTGGCCACCATTGAGTTAAATACAGGAGAGGGAGGCAGGGGGGGGCCGCACTGGCCACCACTGAATGTAATACAGGAAAGGGAGGGTTGTCTGCTCCCTCCTGCCTGGCAGCACCTGATCTCTTACAGGGGACTATGATACGCACAATTAACCCCTCAGGTGCTGCACATGAGGGGTTAATTGTGCGGATCACAGCCCCCTGTAAGAGATCGGGTGCTGCCAGGCAGCAGGGGGCAGTCATGTACACAGTTCGTAGTAAATTCTAACTTAAGGCGTCCTCATCACTATGGGAATGCCTCTGTGTTAGAATATACTGTCGGATCTGCATTTTGATGCAACCATTATCTTATTGGCCTTGGCAGCAGCTGCCTGACGCTGGTTTTTGCAGCTTAGTTTGCTGTTTATAAAAATTTCTAGATCCTTTTCCAAGTCAGTGTTACCCAGTGTTTTACCTTTTAATATGTACAGGTGACTTGCATTATTCCTTCCCATCTGCATAACTTTACATTTGTCAGTGTTAAACCTCATCTGCCACTTATCTGCCCAAGCCTCCAATCTATCCAGATCCCTCTGTAGTAGTATACTGTCCTCTACCGTGTGAATTACTTTACACAGTTTAGTGTCATCTGCGAAAATTGATACTTTACTATGCAAGCCTTCTACAAGATCATTAATAAATATATTGAAGAGAACAGGGCCCAATACTGACCCCTGAGGTACCCCACTAGTGACAGTGACCCAATCTGAGTGTGTACCCTTAATAACCACCCTCTGTTTTCTATCATTGAGCCAGTTACTTACCCACTTACAGACGTTTTCTCCCAGTCCGAGCATTCTCATTTTATATACTAACCTTTTATTTGGTACAGTGTCAAATGCTTTGGACAAGTCCAGATACACGACATTTATTGATTCGCTGCTGTCAAGTCTAGAACTTTCCTCCTCATAGAAACTGATTAAATTAGTTTGGCATGACCGATCCCTCACGGAGCCATGCTGATATGGCGTTATTTGCTTATTTCCGTTGAGATGCTTTAAGATAGCATCTCTCAGAAAACCTTCAAACAGTTTACCCACAACAGATGTTAAACTTACCGGCCTATAGTTTCCAGGCTCTGTTTTTGGCCCCTTTTTGAATATTGGCACCACATTTGCCATGCGCCAATCCTGTGGGACATTCCCTGTCAGTATAGAGTCCGCAAATATCAGAAATAAGGGTCTGGCTATGACATTACCTAATTCCCTTAGGATACGGGGGTGTATGCCATCCGGTCCTGGCGATTTGTCTATTTTAATCTTTTTAAGTCGCTAATGTACTTCATCCTGGGACTTTTAATGGGGAATTTATTTTTACATTCTGCATTTCATCTGACAGTTTATTTTCCTCGGTGAAAACATTAGAGAAAAAAATATTTAACAGCTTTGCTTTCTCCTCGTTGCTCTCTGCGACTCCCCCCTCATTACTCTTTAAAGGGTTGACACCTTCAGATTTATACTTTTTAACATTTATATAATTGAAGAACATTTTAGGGTTAGTTTTACTCTCTTTGGCAATTAATCTCTCGGTCTCTAGTTTAGACGCTTTTATTAGTTTTTTACATGTTCTATTTTTTTCCTTATAGTTTTTCAGTGCTTCCGTGCTACCCTCCTGTTTTAGTGATTTTTAAGCTTTCTTTTTGTCATTCATTGCTTTCTTTACAGTTCTATTTATCCACATTGGTTTCTTTTTGTTCCTTAACCTTTTATTCCCATACGGTATGTACCTCTCACAATGAGATTTTAGGATGCTTTTAAAGATATCCCATTTTGTGGCTGTATTTTTATTTTTGAGGACTTTTTACCATTTAGTTAGGCCTATGGCCTCTCTTAGTTGGCTAAATTTAGCTTTTTTGAAGTTTGGTATTTTTGTTCCTCCCTGTAGAAACGCTCTTTTGAATGATAATTGGAAGGTTATTACTTTATGGTCACTATTTCCCAGGTGTCCCCCAACCTGCACGTCTGTTGTTCTGTCAGGCCTATTGGTTAATACCAAGTCGTGTATGGCCGTCCCTCTAGTCGGGTCCTGAACCAGTTGGGAGAGGTAATTGTCTTTGGTTATTGCCAAGAACCTGTTTCCTTTATGAGATACAAGTTCCAGTTTCCCAGTCTATATCTGGGTAGTTGAAGTCCCCCATAATAACCACCTCATTATGATTTGCCGCCTTGTCTATTTCGTTTAGTAGTAGATTTTCTGTGGACTCTGGTATATTAGGTGGTTTATAGTAAACTCCTATTAGTAATTTATTGTTGTTTTTAGCTCCATGAATCTCTACCCACAGTGACTGCACATGTTCATGTCCCTGACTTATATCTTTACGGAGCAGCATAAATGAGGTATAGACAGATGCTCTATGAAAGAGCTGCACAGGACTTTTAGTATGAGTATATGGCATAACCCCTTTAAACTAAAGGCGCTTTGTCATCTGGAACATTGGTGGCAAAGCGCTAGGATATGCCACCAATGTCAGATAGACCTATCTCCAGAACGGGACCCTGAAAGTCAAAGAGAGCGCATGCGCGGTGTGCTCTCCATTCACTGCTATGGGAGAGACTCATAGCAGTGAATGGACCAGTTAGCTTTCCTAACATCTTTGTTTTAGTAAATACTTGTATTCCTCTATGAAACAACAATTCTGGAGCACCTTTCTTTAGAACTCTGCATTGAACTGTTCCTCTGGTATTCCTCCTGGAAATAAATGGTTAAATTAGCAACTAGGTATTAATGTTGCCTTTATTAAAAGGATGTGTCCTCCAGCCACAGCTCTTCCCGGCTCCGTTCTCCTTGTAGATGCGGATCCCAGAGGTGAGACCCACACCTATCAGACAATGGGGGCATGTCCTAGCGATATGCCCCCATTGTCTAAGATGGGATAACCCCTTTAACATAAATTATTTTCCAGGAGGAATAACAGTGCAATGCATGGTTATCAGAAAATAGGCTCCAGAATTATTATTTTATGAGTGATAAAAAGTAGTTACTATAATAGACATGTCAGGAGAGCCAACAAATCCTCCTTAAACAGTGGGGCCTAAAAACATTACAGAATGCATGCTCACCCTCATGATCCCCCTTTCCAATGCTGCTCCACCGATTCCCGCTGCCTTCTACTTCCTGTCCCGTCTTACTGCGCAGGAAGTGCCTGCCAATCACTGACCTTAGTAGTGACGCGCCTCAGTCAGTGATTGGCGGGCATTTCCAGTGTGTCAAGTCAGGACGGTAAGTGGAGCAACGTCAGAATGGCCATGGCAGGAGACAGGTGAGGTTATTAGTTCCTGTATGTTTTTATGCCCACTGGCATCAGTTTTATTCCGCTGGGCAACCCCCTTAATGGCAGGAAGGCTCTTCTCAAAAATGTTGTATGGCGCTTGTGGCGCGGTAGTAAAGGGAGCAACTTATTATTAAAATATTAAAGTAAAACTGTCAACCGGCAGAGTTATAAAAGGGAACCCGAGGTTTTTCTTTAAGAATTTTTCATTAAATATAATGGTATAGTAATCGCACTCCTCCAGAATATTTTTATGAGAAAGTAAAATTTCCATCTGCTTCCTAGCGCTTTCACAACTCTGCTGATTAAATAGAATATTGCTAATCATTCATATTTGAAATATCTCTTGCAGATTTCCTGAAATGCAGTTCTTCCAGCAGGAGGATGTGAGAGGAATCCTCACTGATGTGCTCTTCTGTTATGCAAGAGAGAATGAACATTTGCTTTATAAGCAGGTCAGATAAGTAATATGCCTATAAATTGGAATGATCTTACTGGTTAGTAGAAGTTGCTTGAAAACCTCCAGTAACAGAAAATGCGCCAAACAACTAAGCTACCAAAAAGGTCTGGACAGGTTTGACTTGCACTAGTATGCCCTGTCCGGACACCCTAATGACCTCCTAAATACTGAGTCATCACCAGAGTTCTGGCCTTACATCAAAGCTGTCCCAAATAATGGAACTTGGGCAGAATACTGGGAGAATTATATCAGTAAGGGTCCGTCAGGATTTTTTTCATATCCATTTGAAGACTAATCAGTGTTGACTGTGTTATAAGCAAAAGCCATGACACTCGTGTGAACAGAGCCCTTTAATAGTCTGTGTGGCCACCCCACTAAGTGGAAGAGAGGTGAAGGGTTAAACAATTAAGACTGGATAAAAGGAGGGGATGGGGGCAAGCCATTGGTGCAGCCTATTCAGCTACACAGGACTCCTTTAGGAAAGGGTGGTACATACCACAATTGGTTTCAACATGGATCAACATTACTTGATCCTTTAGAAGAAAGGTTGACCAGATAGTCATAGTCATAGAAAGGAGTAAGGAGTGCAATCCTTCACTCTTGATAAATAAGTTAAACAGCAAGGGTCCCACATACTGTTCTTGCACACGGACCTTCTACTGCCTGTTTCTGCCTTTAGATAGAAAGGGTAACTGGGATGCTTTCCACCAAATGTATTTAATGGCACAGGACTCAATAAATGTGGCACATATGGAAATGTCTATCGGTTGGAAAAATCAAATCTGTACCTGCAATGAGCAGGCATAGAATTTCCACAAAATATATGCTATTTGCAGGGTTTTAGACTAAAAGAGGACCTGTAACCTCTCCTACATGTCTCTGTCATAATAACAGAATGGCAGTATACCTATTAAACCAGGCACACTGCCTGGTAGGGTTCATCATGCTGATTAAAATTATACCTTTCTTTTGTATGTATGATATCGGTGACAGAGATATCGGTGTTCTTATTCATATGCAAATGAGCATATTGGAGCACCAGAGTGCAGGGCTGAATCCTTGGAGCAATGCTTTTCTAACAGTGCTGTTCTCAGCATATTTAGGACAGAGCTGTGTACTAGCATGTACATATCGTATACACTGTTTACTATAGAATTACCATATTGAGAATAGAGGTTTTCTATGCTTAGGAAATTAATACATGTTACTGATTTATTCATTGGCACAATATATGAATATAAAGCAACTCATAATATATTAGCTTTCTAGGTATAGAAAATCACTCTTCTCGGTATGATAAGGCTGTAGCCTGAAGTTAAGTGGTCAGCCTTGCATGTAGATGCCCCTGGTTCCGATCCCTGGACACAATTCTAGATTTTTTTATTCTGATTTTTCTCCCTCATTTAACCCATAATAAAAGGCCATAGCCTTGCTATATTGAGAATAGAGGTTTTCTATATGTAGAAAGCTAATAGCTAATATATACTTTATTACTGGTCTTTGTATTAGCTTTTCTAAGTCTAAAAAACCTCTATTCTCAGAATTATTATTTTTTGGGTAATTTAGGTTTTAATTGTACATGTCAAAATTGCAAAAATTGTCCTGGCTACCAGAGGTGCCAAATGTCCAAACACTCCTGGCAGCGAAAGGGTTAAAGAGATTGAACTAGTGATGTCTACACTTAAATGGTAATGGATTTCCCACTATATAGAAATCTCCAAAAAAAAGTGCCAGGGTAACGGTGTAATCTCTGAATCTGCATGCGCAGACCAAAAGACTGGATCCGGCACTAATACATTCCTATGGAAAAAAAATGCCGGCATTCCGGCAAGTGTTCAGGATTTTCGGCCGGAGAGAAAAATGCAGCATGCTGTGGTTTTTTTCTCCGTCCAAATACCGTAAAAGGACTAAACTGAAGACAACCTGATGCATCCTGAACGGATTGCTTTCCATTCATAATGCATTAGGATAAAACTGATCAGTTTTTTCCCGGTATTAAGCCCCTAGGACGGAACTCAATACCAGAAAACTTTGACGCAAGTGTGAAAGTACCCTTCAGTACAGCACTCAGGTGAGTATGTTTGAGTAGGACAAGGACCTGGCCACTAACTCATTGACTCCAGTAGTCTTCAGGTCCATCTGCCATGAGACACAGACCAAAGTAGTGTAACCTCTAGAAAAGGTGTGAATAGTGCCATTCACTTCTATGGGTCTGTGTGCAGTCCATATGCGCAGTGGACACAACATGGGCAAAAAAGTACGTCCGTCTATATAAAGCGTAAGGAGAAGTGTGACATCCTAAACCAGGATTCGAGGAGGCTGCGCAAAACTGTTTATATTTAAGAGCTATTAGAGTTTTGGAGAAACATAGGGGGCCTGCTCGCTGAGACTCATTTTCAAGTTAATGCCGTTTTTGTATTAGTTTTCGACAGAGAACATTGGGAAAAGACACTAAAGAACTTAGTAAAATCAAATTACGTTAACTAAGCAATAAACAAGTTAGGAAATGCATATTTCCTAGCTATGTTAACTGCAACGTGAAAACGAGTCGTTAAGCCAAATAAAAATTAATGGCGAGCAATTTTTTTCCCCTCATTTTTTTTTTTTGGGCTTTCTTATAAATTTCCTTGGTTGTAATTATTCAACGGTGTCCATTCCAACAGCGTTAAGTGAATGCACCCCAGGCACATCAAGCACTGAAGTGGGGAACCGTGTATAATTTTAAACAAAGTCTGTCATTTACTGAACTAGAAAGTAATATTATTACCGGGTAAGAATTAAAAGAGCTTAATTACCCCCTGCTTGGGTTTGATATCTTGAAGATGCCTTACAGAGAAATAACACCTTTCTGCATAAGGAATGAATATTTAACTTGATAACATTTAAGAGAAGAGAAAAACTCAAGTCTCCTCACAAGCTGTTAAAGCCATTACTTTGTAGTAGGTGACACCCCGTTTAACATAGACCATATTGTTAATAGTTATGGGGTTTTATTGAATTAATGAGACTGTTATCATGTAGTAGAGTGTCTTGCTGAGTTAATTGAAACTGCATAGATTACATAAATGGTATTAATGAACTTTGACTGCCTGATGCTCCAGCTTTAATAAAGACTGCTTGGTGGGCTAAATGAACACAGGCATATAAAGAACAGGTTCAATTTTGCGAGCCTACAGGCTGTTGACAAACACAAAACTTTACCTCTGTTTTCTTTTTCTTCTTCTGTTTGCAGCTTTGTTTGCTAGTACAGAGAGTGCAATGCGGAAAGTTCTCTTAAAGGGATTGTCTGGGTTGTTTATTATTGATGATTTATCCTCAGGATAGGTCATTACTAACTAATCGCTGGGGGCCCGACTCCCAGTACCCCTGCCGATAGTCTGTTTGATGAGGCTGTGACCTCTTCCTAAGCCAGTGACATCATGTTCATTGGTCATATGCACTAGGCGCAGCTCAGTCCAAGTGAATGGGGCCAAGCTGCAATACCAAGCACTGCCACTATCCGATGGACAGCGCTGTGCTTGGTAAGCTGCAAGGACCTACCCTCATTAAACAGCTGATCGTGTGTGTGTGTGTGGGGGGGGGGGGGGGTGGTACGCCCACCGATCAGGTGCTGATAGGTCTCAATATTAAACACCTGGAAAAACCCTGTATTATGCAAGCTAGATTACCATTGATTAGCGTCTTTTCACTGAAAGATGAAAGATCAATTAGTTTCTGGTGGTCTACTCACCACATTAGCATCCAGTGTGCCACATTCACTATTTGTATGGTGGCAACTCATGGGTTTCACTCTCCATTGCTGTCTATGGAGATACAGAAGTAGCCTAGAATGAGGACTCAGCTGATACTTTATCTTCCATCCAATGTGAAGGGTGACTGAACTTGTAGGGTCACCCATCTGCTGTAGACAAGAGGCATTGGACCCCCAGTGACCTAGAGCAGGGCTGGCCAACCTGCGGCTCTCCATCTGTTGTAAAACTACAGCTCCCACCATTCTTTGATGTAGGCTGATAGCTGTAGGCAGACTGGGCATGCTGGGAGTTGTAGTTTTGCAACAACTGGAGAGCCACAGGTTGTCCAGCCCTGACCTAGAGCGATGTATGAATGCAAAGTGTTTGGCAGGGTAGAAGGACATGAGTACTGTTCATACTCTATAACACACAGAAGGAAGATGGCTTCAGGGGCCGCAGGATCACCTCCCAAGGGTGGCATGTAGTCTACCACTGGTCTGAACAGAGCACATTTGTATGTATGTGCTAGGTTTACACCCCATTTTTTTTCATCCTGTCTAAACATATTTTTTATCACGAAGATGTGAACAGGACACAACAAAATTCCTGTCCTGAAAAAAACAGATCCGTCAGGATCCTGTTGTTCGACAGCACAGAAAACCGCACCAAGTCTCTGCCTGCTTTCACATCCTTGTAGTTTCTTCTTTTCCATCCTATGAAGAGAAAAATGGCAGCACCGCATCTGTCATATGACCCCATCGACTTCTGTGGGGTTTGTTGGGTTTCCATCAGGGTGCCCGGCATTTTAACAAAGTAACGCAGCCCACTGTTTTGTTAATGGAATCTGAAAACCAAGGAATACAAATGGGAATCTAGTATTAGTCCCTTCTGTTGAAGAAAACGGAAACTTGTCAGAGAGAGAAGCCCCACTAACAACCTATGGGCTGTTTTAAAGGGTGTTTGGAAAAGGATACCCAAACATGATGTGAACAGGCCCTGATCAGCAAGTAGACACATAGATTGTATGGCCAAACGTGTGTGGACCCTGCTCCTTATTACTGAATTCAGGTTTTTCAGCTACAGACATTGCAAACGGATGCTCTTCAGAGACGGCCTTTGGTAGTATTGGTCGTACAGAAGAGTTCTGCTAGATCTCCTCTGGTCAGCTGTAAGTGCTCTTTTTGTAAAGTGGAAGCAGTTGACCAAAGCAGGCTGCTGGGCCTGCAGCACTTGGCACATAAAAAGTGGGCATTTGGTGAAGGAGGTGTTGCTCCTTTTAAGGGTTTGATTTCCAATGTGAACGGTAATGTTAATGCTTCAGCATACAGAGACATTTTAGACATTTGTACTATATGCGTGCAGCTTTGAGGAAGGCTTTTCTGGTTCCCTCATGACGTCTATGTAAGCTACATTGTATTCTGGGAATAGCTTAAAGGCTCTTGAAAGTGTGTAGTTATGGCCCTATTCACCACTGCTCCGTTCCATCTCCGAGACTCTTATCTGGAAATGTGACATCCTGTCCGTGGTCATGTGCCCCACTGCAGCCATGCTGTGGCCTCACCGGTGATGTGTCCTCAAGTGCAATTGACCGTGGACGGTACGTCACTATTCCGTTCCACCAGGGATGGAAGCCTCTGCTCTGGAACGGGGAGTTACTTTTTTTTTTTCTTTCATTTACCCGCTTTCAGGGCCATAACTAAAACTGGTTTTGGGGTTGGACAACACCTCTGAGCAAACATCATTATGGATGGTATTTCTTGATGCTTTTATTTATTTTTTTATTTTTTTTGCGTGATCTTTTTTATTACAGTTGCCAGCAGGATGTATTGAGCACTTACACTGTACTGATAATTTACTCTGCATTTACAGGGAATGCACGAATTGTTGGCGCCCATATTATTCATACAGCATTGTGATCACCAAGCCTTTATGCATGCAAGTGAAGCTGCGCAACCCAGGTTGGTATAGACACATTAACCCCTAGTATGGTGTCTTGGTATGCATTTTAACAGGCCCGATATCATGTGCTGATCGATGATAACACCTTTTTGGTCTGTACTCGTTACATGCAGCACCATCACACTGTATGGGGGAAGATGATGGGTAATGTGATCATTTTTCCCCATACAGTTTACTTATTGGGGACACATCTCCAGTTTACACAGGGTGGTACTGAACAATGAGGATTTTTATCAGTTTGCTCATTAGTTTGTATGTCTGCAGAAGACACCAGTTATCAGGAATGAGCGTGGTTTATTCCCAATCATCGGCTTGTGTAGAAGGGCCAATACATGTACTGAGTGGTTCCAGTATATTCTCTTAATATCATGGACAGCACAGTCATCATCCCCCTGATTTCCATTGATAATAGGACATTACTCCTGTCATACAATATACCACGTTGCAGACACATCATTGATTATGAAGTCTGAGGACGAGTAGGCCACTAATGTACCACTGCCATGTCACAGTCACAGGAGTCTAGGAAGCTGAGATTTGAAGAACTGTTTGGAAAGGTCCTCCCATTGTAGAGCTGCTTTATCTGCCCCTTTGTAAGCTTGTCTTTCTACTAGTAAATGTTTAAAAAGAGTATTCTGAAGGGTTATAAAGGAGATCATTTACAAACATTTTTACACCTTTTAGCAACCTTTTGGACACCCTGCTACAATATTTTATTGTACAGGCATTTATACGATGTCCTTGCCACTTGGGAGTGGCGGGTGGGGGCCGGGGCCAGGATTTCCGCCCTGAAAAATGTACTATCTTTTACACCTGGAAACAGACATAAAAGAAGGAAAACTATTCCAGTCAGTGGCTGGAGTCGTTTTCACTCTAGGCACACGGACAGCCGGAGGTGCACTTAATTTTTTGAGAGGCTCACACCTTGGTTTAAATTAGCCGAATAGTAGGGTAAAGCAGGGGGAAACAAATACCCCCAAAGATTCTATAAGTTATAGGGGTTCTCCAAGACCAGCAAACCCTTAAACCCTTTTCATATGGCCAGACATAGTGCAGGAGTTTGAAAAAAAATAACTCACCTGTCACCGGTGCTCTGGTTCTAGTGCTAAGCTCCCTTCTCCTCTGCTTCCAGTCCCTGCTGGATCCAGGGTTGCCAACCGTCCAGGAATTCCTGGACAGTCTGTAAAGATTGGTTGATTTTTTTTTTTTCCCTGTGCCCGTGAAAAATAATAGATGCGTCTGTGATTATTTTATTTTGAGGCAGGTGGTATTTGAATAGATTATTTTGGTGGTAATTATTATCACTTTACAGCTCACAGTAAATGCTGGTAATGAGTTCTTATCAGTAGATTGAGCCATAGACATGTATTACTTGTAATCTTTATCTTCATTATGGTTTTCCAATTTGTCCGTAAAAAATGTTGGCTGTTTGTGATTTTGGGCTAAGTTGTCCAGAAAAAAGAAAAAGTCTGGTTGGCAGCCCCGGCTGGATTGGAAGTGTGGAGTGCTGTAACTACACAAGCATCACTGCTGCCAGCCAATCAGTGGCCTCAGCAGTGGCAGTGGTCACATGCCGTCAGGAGGAGATTGGCCATAGACCTTACAGGGAAATTTCCCGGTGGGCCAGTGATCACGGCCAGCTAGTGGAAGTTTGTGGAGATGTATTTTGTGCTGCTTGCAATATTTTGTGATGGGCTGTGGTATTTGGCTCTGTTGGGGTGGTATAATGTGCCACACTATGATATTGCTGGCCCTGCCTTCCATCAGTTTGGACCCAACTAAAAAAATATTTTTTCTAGGGCCACTTTACGTTCCCAGTCCACCCATTCATGCCGAACCTGCACACATAAATAATGAGGCCATTGATTTGGCTGGCAGTGGTGTTCTTCCGGAAAAATGGAGTTCAGCACTGGAACCAGAGCACAGATGAGTCTTTTTGTGCAATCCCTGGCCATATAAAATGAGGCTCCTGTTCTTGAGGTATCCCTTTAAGAAGTCTCATAACATTTTTTTTTTCTGACTATCCATGTGTTTTTAGAGGAGTATTATATTCATTAGTGTAGTTAGATGTAGTTAGAGGGAAGCTACAGCATCACAGCAGTGTTAAACCCCTCATCAAACAGCGCCATAGATCAAAGCCTCCTGGAGTTACATTTAGTAAATAGGAAGTATTATTTTGGAGGTCTCGTCAGTGACACCAGCAGATGAAACACTTTCTGTTGTTCCATCACTATGAAAACACAATTTGTATATCGGAAGGGAGGAATTCACCTGATTGAGAATCTTCCTGCAAGTTCCTTGCTTAGCTGGCAGTAATGGATGCCGAAGACTCTCTGGCCTGATGAATGCGGCTTCATTTGTTCTTCGGTAATAACTTGAAGATTAATGACTGTCATAAGTGTTTGGAAGAAAAACTTGTTTTTTATTTTGCACGTTCCAAAAGAAACAGCTCCAAAATACATATTTTTTTAATGATATTATGTATTGACGTTATGGGGCGCAGAATAAAATACATTAATAATATTTCTTTTTCAGCGAGGAAATGAAAGTTCTGTTAAATCCTGATTACCTGGAGCATGACGCCTAGTAAGTCTACTGTGTAGCGGGCCGAACTATGTTTGGTAACCTTATAGTGTGACACCATTATTAACACTGCCATCGTGTGTGATATTATTGTTGCAGTAATGGGTGCACAGCGGTGGTTACAGGCTGAGACCTGACCTGAGATGAGGATGGGCTTTCTTGGCAGGTGCGCCATTTGTGGCTCCCAGGCTAGCCTTTCATTGTCATATAATTACCTTCTGACTCGGCTCCCCTCCTTAAAGGGATTGTCTCACTTGCCAGATGGCATTTACCATGTAGAGAACGTTACTACAAGGCACTTACTAATGTATTGTGATTATCCATATTGCTTCCTTTGCTGGCTGGATTCATTTTTCCATCACATTATACACTTGTTTCCATGGTTACGACCACCCTGCAATCCATCAGTGGTGGTTGTGCTTGCACACTATAGGAAAAAGCGTCAGCCTCTTTGGTGGCCGGGACCGAGGGAGTGGACATAGGCTAGTGCTTTTTCCTCTATTGTGCAAGCACGGCCACCTCTGGTGGATTGCAGGGTGGTCGTAACCATGGAAAAAAGCAGTGTATAATGTGTTGGAAAAATGAATCCAGCCAGCAAAGGAGGCAATATAGACAGTCACAATACATCAGTAAGTGCCTTGTATTAACTTTCTCTACATGATAAATGCCATTTGCTGAAGTGACACAAACCCTTTAACTGATTTTGCAGTGGCTGTGCACCTTATTAGAGTTGAGCGAAGCAAGCTTCAGATGCATAATCCGAAGTCGCTTCGGTCAAAACTTTGGAATAATACTGTACGGAGATCCGTCTCCATACAGTATTAGAATGTATGGGAGCCGATTTAGCCGAAGTTAGTTATTGACGAAGTCGTGCGTGACTTCGTTAAATAACTTCAGTAGTATATTTTTTACGTGGAAAACCACTTTAAAACTTGAAATCGATCTTTGGTTTCAAGTTTTAAAGTTTTAAAGTGGTTTTCGACTTTAAAAATCAACGACCGAAGTTATTCAACGAAGTCACGCACGACTTCACGAATAACTAACTTCGGCTCATTCCATCCCATACATTCTAATACTGTACGGAGACAGATCTCCGTACAGTATTATTCCGAAGTTTTGAACGAAGCGACTTCGGATCATGCATCTAAAGCTTGCTTCGCTCAACTCTACACCTTATCTTACCCCTTTTTTAGATAGGTGTAGGCTGTATTAGGATAAGGGGTAAATCCACGTACTCATACTCCCGTGGATGTCCTCACCTGAGCCTGCCTTTCTAGTATGCACAGGTATGACATAGTGTATGCCATGGTCAGAGGCAGGGCTGTGTGACATCTGTTACTGACCACACCAAGGACTACATTAAATACCTTCCTGGGCCTTGTACTCTATTCACTTATACCAGTAACTACCTCATCCCTGCCTCTTTGACATTGAGTTTTCTGCCTTTCAGGTGTTTGACTGGGTTTTAGCCTGTTTTTTCTTTAGCCTTGATACCAATAAACATTATTTTGTTTTATTTAATTTTTTTTAAGTTTTCAATAGGCCGTTTTTACAGTTCCTATGAATCTCCTATCATAAAACTCCCCTTATCGCTCTTTCCACATTCATTGGCCTAGCGTGCTGCTCACTACGTTCCTAATATGAGTAGACTGACCGCTGTGTTCAGAACGTACATTTTATCGGTAGTAATACATATATTGTTATTTATTCTAGCGCCTTGTTTTCAAACCTTATGGGAAGTGCTGAGCCTTGGTTTTCCACATATGAGCAAGATTCCCGCAAGGTAAGATACAAGCTTCAGCACACTGGAAGGTTGGATTTTTTTTTTTACTCTCATTGATTTTTTTTTTTTGTTGAACTGCTTAGCCCAAACCATCATTTTCTTGCAGTTCAATTTAGTGGTAAACCACAAGCAGAAATAACAAAATAGCCACAATTATCTTGAGATCTTTATACACAATGTGTTTTGATAGAGAAGGCGCTGTATTCATGTTTGTTCATGGTCTGATGTAAAAAAAAATGAAAAAAAGAATGATCCGCGTATTCCTTTGAGACTACCAGTCTCATGACATTTCTGTTGTTTTCGATGGACAATAAAACTAATTATGTGCAAAGTTCTCTTAATTTAAAGAGGACCTGTATCCTGTCCAGACATGTCTGTTTTAGTAACTACTTGCTTTCCCCATGTAATAACAATTCTGGAGCATCTATTCTTATGACTGTATGTTGTGCGATTCCTGCTAGAAGTTTACAACTTCATTGCCAGCAGTCAGCAGTAAAGGTACTGCTGGGTGTTACCAGTAGCTGGTATGCCTGACTCTTTCTAATCAGTGCTGCCGCTGTCAGACTGTGCAGGGACACACCCCCAACTAGCAACACCCATCTGTACCTTTACTGCAAGCTGCTGGCAATTTTTTCATAAATTATTAATTGAAATAACAGAAGAATGCTCTAATATAGAGTCATACGATTAGATGCTCTGGAATTGTTATTTCATGGGGAATGCCAGTAGTTACTACAGCAGACATGTCAGGGGAGGTTACAGGTCCTCTTCAAAGAGGTTGTGCCACCATTAAATGTTGTTTTAAGATAATTCATCATGAAAACTACTTTACGTTTCTCTTTAACTTTCTGTGACAAAAATACCCCAATTGTAAGATATTTACTTTACTTCATTATAATAGCACTTCCTGGTGTTTAATCCTCCTACTGCGGTGGTCACACATGCTCAGTTCCATCCTTCAACTGCTACCGGTTGTATCTACTGTTAGAAAATGTGACCGTACAGGGAGAGCGCTACAGCAGAAAGTGTACACCCCCTGAGCTGTGATAGTGAGATACAGCAAAAAGGACACTACCCCCGAGGTATGGTAGGGAGAGAGTTACAGCAGAAAAGACATGACCTCTGAGAAAGGGCACGCCCCTGCGCTTCCAGCCTGAAGAGAATCTGGCAGACCAATGAATAGAGGAGCTCTTGATCCATGTGAAGTACAGAGATGCTTCTAGCTTTGTTAGAAAGAGATTGTCATGTGCTATCTGACTTTCATGTTTTACAGCAATTATGGGATAACCCCTTTAAGCAAAAAAAAAAAAAGGATATATATATATATATATAAAGCGAAGAAGTAGGACTGCACTCCAAAATGTAGTAAAATAGCAGTGATTTATTCACCCATGGTATGGCAAGTCTTGCGACGTTTCGGCTCACAAGAGCCTTCCTCAAATGAGGAAGGCTCTTGTGAGCCGAAACGTCGCAAGACTTGCCATACCATGGGTGAATAAATCACTGCTATTTTACTACATTTTGGAGTGCAGTCCTACTTCTTCGCTTTATACAATTTTGGGGTTTGCCACTGCCCTGTGTTGGACCTTGCACCCGTACTCTGGTGGTGCTCCCACTGGACTTTTTTCATCTATATATATATATATATATATATATAATCGAAGAAATAGGACTGCACTCCGGATATTGATGAAAAAATCAAGTGGTTTTATTCACCCATATTATGGCAAATCTTGCGACGTTTCAGCTCTTGCGAGCCTTTCTCAAGCATAGAGTAAGTGAAAGTGAACACATATAAAGCGTTACAAAAAGTGTTACACCCATCGGGGTGTGGTTACAATCAACTTAATTACAGACATGTGTTACAATTTTAAAGTGCATGTTTGACATAGTAACTAGTGAAATACGTTTTTTCATATCAGGATATAGTTCCTTTACATACAGAATAAAAATATATCCAGGACCAGTGTTCCAGTTAGAATCATAAAGTGATATAAACATACTGAATAGGGATCCCAGGAAAAGACTCAGCAAGCCATGGAGCCCACATATACCATCGCGTATCTTTAGCGTCTCGGTCTCATCAATGCGCATGCCCAGAGTGACGACATCATGTGAGTTGCCGTGTAAGATTGGTGCGCATGCGTTCTATCCAGTAACATCTCGCCACACCATCTTGGTTAATGGAAAATAGCCCCAAGTGACAGCTCTGCGCCCATCATATAGATGGTAGCTAAACGGAGTAAATATCCTCCCAATATATATTAAGAGCCATAACTATAAAACAAAATTCATAAAGAGTGTTGCAGACCGCAGCAGGGATCTCCTACAGAAACCAGCATCAGGACCGGGGTCCCCACCTCTCGGGAAGGACACCGGACCGTGGGGTCGTACACGTCAGGGGGGAACATCTCCATGAGCCCCACCGACGTGTCTGGCCCTCTTGCTGGAAATAAAGCAGTCTGGGAGGGGTAATCCCTCACCTTTACAAAGAGCAAAAACATACTGGAGCTTAATGATATATCTGGAGTAGCGCATACACCATAGGATGCTGTAGTTGGTACTGGGCTGCACCGCTTTCATTGAGTCAAAGTCCAGGGGTCCGTACCCAGCACTGTGAGGGTTAAAAATTCTAAAAGGCAAGAAAAAAATATATATATTAGTTTCCAAATCTGTCAGTTGTGCAATTGCATATATTACTTTCACAATTCTGATGCACCTGTTATATACGTGGAAAAGGTGTATCACATACATGCGTGGAAAGGACGGACAGGCGACAGATCAACAGACACCTATCTAAACTCCACATTTAATCCTCTGGGGTGCAGAGTATCTAAATCATAAATCCACCTCAGTTCTCTTTTCTTGAGAATTGCCAAGCGGTCTCCACCTCTCCTTGGGAGCTCAACATGGTCAAGTATCCAGCATCTCAAGTCCCGCTCGGAATGCCCAAGGGACGTAAAATGCCTGGAGACTGGTAAATCGGCACGTTTTTTTCTTATTGAATTCCTATGATTATTCAATCTTAGTTTTAGTTCTGTAGACGTTTCACCGATATATATTAAGTTACATGGACATGCTAGCACGTAAATCACATAAGAAGATGAACAATTTAGGTGAAACCTAATGGGATATTCTTTATGTGTGGTAGGATGTATAAAGGATCTAGATTTGCATATATAGCGACAGTTAACACAATTGAGACATGGATAACAACGTATTTCACTAGTTACTATGTCAAACATGCACTTTAAAATTGTAACACATGTCTGTAATTAAGTTGATTGTAACCACACCCCGATGGGTGTAACACTTTTTGTAACGCTTTATATGTGTTCACTTTCACTTACTCTATGCTTGAGAAAGGCTCGCAAGAGCTGAAACGTCGCAAGATTTGCCATAATATGGGTGAATAAAACCACTTGATTTTTTCATCAATATCCGGAGTGCAGTCCTATTTCTTCGATTATACTATTGGGGACTGCCGTCAACCCCCTTGGATTTTGCACCCACTCTTCAGGCTGGTGCTCCCGCTGGACTTTCTTTATATATATATATATATATATATATATATACACACACTGTCGAGCAAAAGGTTAGCAATGTTTTGAACATTTGACTTTCAGGCTCCATATCTCACCATCCACTACAGCTTTGAACGTGAAACTGCCATCATTTTTTAGACAATCATCCTGGTTATCTCATACATAATTTGGACTTGTGTTATCAACAGCGATCGCGACATCTGTGAGGTAAGGCAGAGGGATACGGCTCCCTCTGCCTTCTAATCGGAGCCCCTGCAGTAAAATAGCAGGACTCTGATCGCTTACAGATTGTTCCCATTCACCCTAATAGAGCGCGGCAGTTGTAGAGACAGCAGCGCCTCTAGGTGTAACGCTAACGCCCCTGTTGCTCCTAGAGGCTCATTTGCATATATTAAAACATAATTTCCATTACGCCATATGATAGCACCTGTGAGAGATCCTCCCCCTTCCGGACAGGAAACAGGAACTTCCCAGATCTTTAAATAGGGTCCTCCATACTCCATCCTCAGTTTCTTCCTGTTTCCTATCCTTAGAACAGGGGGATGGATCTCTCCCAGATCTATTAGGGGGCTGCAGGGTCTCTAGGGCCTAAATTACACACCTATTGGAGGTCCCTGACCGCGTAAGTCTCCACTAGAAGCCGCTGTTAGGTCCGGTACCTTTGTTCCATTTTTTCTGCCATGGCGTGATTCCTGGCGGCCACCTCATGCCCTTCATAGCTGCGGCCGGGCAAAGATCCAGTAGGGAGGAGGAAGGCGTCCTCTCCCTGGTTCGCCGATGTGGCGTGCTCTCGCAGGCCGTGTTTCCAGTGCAGTTCTAGCAGGCGCGCCAGAAGTGATGCGTGTGTTCCACTCTGGACAGGGAAGAGGAGGGGCTGTAAAACCTGGCGGGCGATGCACAGCCAGTAAAAAAGGGACGCCGGCCAGCCAACGTGGAAGGCAAGTTGAATGCACAGTGGTTTGTTCAGGGAACAGATTCCTTCCGAATTCCCCTCTACTGTGGCAGTCGACGAGCAGGAGGAAGGGGATGCACAGCAGCTCTCTGAGAAACAGGAGCAGCACGCAGAGGCTGTCATGGTACTCCTGGGAGGGGTAGGAGGTGTTGTACCCCGCAGTCTCCCTTTGGGAGATTATTTTAAATATTTTTCTGGTAACCTATTGTGGTCTATGTATTGATGCAGGTTAAAGAGGACCCCAGGAAGGCTACCCACAAGACAAAAGGCAGAGAATGTGGGATATGCAGAAAGAAGTTTAATCCATCTTATCCTAAAGGATGTTGTCAACCCTGCCTAGACAAATTGGTAGCGAAAGAATACCCATCCTTGTTCCAGAATATACAGAATCTGGTCAAGATGGAAGTCCGTTCCTCAGTGGAACAATTTAAAAAATCGCTTCCTGGTTCTTCTAGGCAGAGGAAGGCGCAGGTGGCAGAATTAGACTCTTCAGTCTGACTCAAAGGAAGAGGGAGTAGTAAAAATCTCAGACTCCTCTTCTCAGGACCTTACTGGAAGGCCCCTGTTTAAAGTGGAAGACACGGACCTTCTTTTAAAAGCAGTAAGAGCCACCATGGAGATAGAAGATGAAAAAGAGTCAAGACAGTAGTTAGGCCCCTTTCACATGAGCGAGTTTTCTGCGCGGGTGAAACGCGTGACTTGAACGCATAGCAGCCACACCGAATCCTGACCCATTCATTTCAATGGGTCTGTGTACATGACTCATCAGTTCTGCGTTGCGTGGAAAACACAGCATGTTTGTTTTTTGCGCAGCCCTGGCTCCAAGCAGGTGCGGATGCAATGCGTTTTTCACTGATGGTTGCTAAGAGATGTTGTTTGTAAACCTTCCAATTTTTATCTCACACGCATCAAAACGCATTGCACCCGCGTGGAAAAAAACGGAACGCAATTGCAGACAAAACTGACTGTACTTGCTTGCAAAATGGCGCGAGTTTCACTGAACGCACCCTGAATGCATCCGGACCTAATCCGTCACACTCATGTGAAAGGGGCCTTAATGTTTGACAGTCTTAAGCCAAGAAAGGCTAGAGTATTCCCTGTCCAGCATTGTATTAAAGAGCTGATAAAGAGGGAATGGAACAAACCGGATAAAAAGTTTTTTGTTCCCAGATAAAGAATGTACCCGTTTAATGACCAGGATGTCGCAGTATGGCAGGTGGTTCCCAGAGTAGATGCTCCAGTGGCAAAGTTAATAAAAAATTAGCACTCCCATTTGAAGATCTGGGCTCCCTTAAGGATCCAATGGATAAAAGGGCGGACACTTATCTTAGAAAACATTGGGAAGCATTTACATCTTCCTTCAAGCCAAATATTGCTACAACTTCAGTAGCTAGGTCACCTAAAATGTGGTTAGGAGAGTTAGAGTCGCACATTGCTAACAGAACCCCGAGAGAGCAGCTGCTGGAAGCAATACCGACAATGTTAAAAGCGGTAGATTTTATTTCGGATGCCTCGGCGGATGCTCTAAGGTTATCTGCCAGAGCGCCCGCATTATCAAACTCGGCCAGAAGACGTCTTTGGCTGAAAGGTTGGAAGGGAGATGTTGCTTCCAAGTCTAAATTGTGTGCCATTTCTTGCCAGGGAAATTTTTTATTTGGTTCAGCACTAGATGAGATACTAGACAAAGCATTGGATAGAAAGAAGGGATTTCCGTTGGCCGGTTTTCTTAAACAGAGAAGACAATTTCGCTTCAGAAACAAGAAGAATGAAGATAGATTTCAAAAGAAAGGCAAGGATTGGAGGAGGGACAAATCAAAAGGCCTTTTATTCAAGTCCCAGTCCTCCAATACTTCTCAACAATGACGCCAGGGCTCAGGTGGGGGGGGTCGTCTGTCTTTATATTTTCAAGCCTAGCAAAGTATCTGCATGGGTAAAGGATATTATAAAAGAAGGTTACCGTTTAGAATTTTAAAGACCCCCACCAGAAAGGTTGAAAATTACAGCCTTAAATCAGCACTCTGCAAAACAGACAGCATTATTAAGAGAAATAAGAAGCCTAATAGACAAATCAATTCTCGCCTAGGTTCCAGCAGAAGAAATAGGCGGGGTTCTACTCGACGCTCTTTCTGGTCCCCAAACCAAATGGGTCTTATTGGACTATAATAAACCTAAAGGATCTGAATCTATATCTAACATAGCAAAAATTTTGCATGGAATCGATATCATCAACAATTCTTCATTTGTTTCACAACTGTGTCATGGCGTCGATAGATATCAAAGACGCCTATTACCATGTAACCATACACCTCTCGTCTCAAAAATATCTCAGGGTAGCAGTACGGGTACAAGAGTCAGTTCTCCACCTACAGTTCAGAGCCCTCCCCTTTGGAATATGGCCCATAATTTTTACAAAGCTGATGGGGAGGTCGGACATTATAATTATACCTTCTCTAGACGACCTGCTAGTGGTGGAGCAGTCTCCAGGTTCCCTTTCAGCTCAAGTTCAGGAAGTATTAAAGATATTAATGAACTTGGGCTGGATTGTAAACTGGGAAAAATTGTGTCTGATGCCGAGTTACCAATGCACCTTCCTGGGAATTCAGCTAGATTCCTTATCCCCAAAATCCTACCTCCCAGTGGGGAAGCTTCTGTCAATACAACAAAGGATAGGGGAATTCAACAAGTCCAGAATGACCACTCTAAGGGAGGCCATGTCAATTCTAGGATTAATGACCTCTTGCATACCGGTGGTAAAATGGGCACAGTTCAGATCCAGAATTCTTCAGAGGCACATTCTTTCTTTCTGGGACAAAAATACGATATCACTAGATCTCAGAATTCCGCTACCCTTAAGAAACTCCCTGTTGTGGTGGACAAGGTCAAAAAGCCTGAGTCGAGGGGTGGAGTGGATAAAAAAACAATCCTCTAATCATCACAACCCATGCCAGCCCTCAGGGGTGGGAGGCTCACTCAGTTTTGGGGTTTTCCCAAGGGCAGTGGTCAGTGTTTCAAAGCCAACAGTCCCAGAATTACAGAGAGCTAAGGGCAATATACTGTGCTCTGAAGGAATGGTTTCCCTCCCTAAAAAACAGGCATGTCAGGATTTTGTCAGACAGTGCGGCAGCAGTAGCCTACATCAACAGGCAAGGGGGGACGAGGTCTCCTCAATTACAAAATTTGTCATACAAGATCTTCCAGTCGCTAGAAGGGGAAGTCTGTTTTATTTTAGCAGTACATCTAAAGGATTCAGAGATCTCTCAGGCAGACTTCCTGAGCAGGCACAAGATCAGTCAGGGTAAATAGTGCCTGTGCCAGGAAGTGTTCGAACAGATAGTACAGCTCTGGGGGTCCCCATCGTTAGACCTGTTTGCTTCCCAGAAAAACAGCAAATGAAAAAGTTTTTTTTCTCTCAACCCAAGGGATCAGGCCCAGGGAATCGATGCAACCTTGGGGCAAGGATCTGGTTTATGCATTTCCTCCTCTCATGCTTTTGCCCAGAGTAATCCAGAAAATATGGAGGGAGGAGGCAACGGTAATCTTAATAGCCCCCTATTGGCCAAAGAGAGTATGGTTTGCTTGGTTAAGTAGGCTGTCTTTTTAAGACCCCTGGATACTGCCAGAGAGGGAGGATTTGCTGTGTCAGGGGCCCTTTCATCATCCCGAGATAGGGAAACTACATTTAACAGCATGGATATTGAAAGGAAATTCTTTAAATCCAGGGGTTTGTCAGATCAGGTAGTAGAGACTCTACTAGCTAGTAGGAAAAAAGTTACCACTGACATTTATTGTGGAAGACCTTCAGTTTGCGGGCGCGGATTTGGATCTGTCAGCCCCACTAGAGATCCCACTAATTTAAAATTTCCTATAGGAAGGCCTCAATAAGAAATTAAGACCAAGCACACTAAAAGTTAAAGGGGTTGGCCACAATAAGTGTGAAAACAAATAAAGTGCCCCAGACAATAACTAAAGCCAAGAGGAATTTGTATCATGACAGTTATACTGTATATATATATACAGTACAGACCAAAAGTTTGGACACACCTTCTCATTCAAAGAGTTTTCTTTATTTTCATGACTATGAAAATTGTAGATTCACACTGAAGGCATCAAAACTATGAATTAACACATGTGGAATTATATACATAACAAAAGTATGAAACAACTGAAAATATGTCATATTCTAGGTTCTTCAAAGTAGCCACCTTTTGCTTTGATTACTGCTTTGCACACTCTTGGCATTCTCTTTTGGTCTGTACTATATATGTGTGTGTGTGTGTGTGTGTATATATATATATATATATATATATATATATATATAAAATAGTTCCTGGCTAGATGTCCTGCTTTCCCTGTTGGTTGCAGGGTGCGTGGCCTAATGGGACCGATGGGCGTGACTTAGCGGGTCGGCTTTGTGGTGGTAGTGCAGGGGGGATGGGGATTGACTAAGTAGCTACTGCAGTAGGGACCCTGAAGGTTTTTATGACAGCCAGCTTTGAACCTTTAGAATCAATCTCTTTTAAAATGTTATCTTACAAGACTGCAATTCTTGTAGCTATTACGTTCGCCAGACGGGTTGGGGAGATTTCAACCTTATCCGCCTCCCCTACTTATTGATCTTGGAAGACACAGTCGTTTTGAGACTGGCCCCTGCCTTTCTTCCTAAGGTAGTTTCCGATTTCCACAGGTCTCAAGAAATCAATTTGCCATCCTTCTGCCAGAATCCCAAAAATAAAGGAGAGGTTCCATACGCTAGATGTAAGGCGGCATATGTGTAAATACTTAAACGTAACAAAAGAGTGGAGGAAAGCCCCTCAATTATTTGTTCAATTCCAAGGTCCAAAAAAGGGTCTAAAAGTTACTAGCCACACTATTGTCCGGTGGATAATGAGAACTATAAGTCTAGCCTACTCTTCAGCAGATCTTCAGGTTCCTTCAGAGTTCTCGGCCCACTCCACAAGGGCTATCGCTGCTTCCTGGGCAGAAAAAGGCTGTGCTACCATTGATCAAAAATTTTATAGCGGCTACCTTTAGCTCTCCAAGCACGTTTTATAAACATTATAGATTGGATCTAACCTCTGCTCAGGACTTGGCCTTTGGGAGACAAGTCTTGCAGGCAGTAATCCCACCCTAAATGTATCTAGTTTTAGTCTCTCACAGGTGCTGTCATGGGGCGTAATGGAAATACATTAATTACTGTTACCGGTAATCTGTTTTCCATGAGCCCATGACAGCACCTGTGAGAGATCATCCCCCTTCTGGACAGGAAACAGGAACTTCCCAGATCTTTAAAAAGGGTCCTCTATACTCCATCCTCAGTTTGTGACAAGACTCCTAGGACCGTCCATTTTCTGAATATAGTAAAACTTAACATACGATACATAAAGAAGCATCTTAAATATATAATGTTAAAAGTAGTCTTAAAGAGGAAATATGCTGACAGTCATATATTTAAGATGCTTCTTTATGTATAGTATGTTAAGTTTTACTATATTCAGAAAATGGACGGTCCTAGGAGTCTTGTCACAAACTGAGGATGGAGTATGGAGGACCCTATTTAAAGATCTGGGAAGTTCCTGTTTCCTGTCCAGAAGGGGGAGGATCTCTCACAGGTGCTGTTATGGGCTCATGGAAAACAGATTACCGGTAACAGTAATTAATGTATTTTTCTCAGCAATGCATACACATATGAACATGGGACCAACACAGATGCCTTCAGCTGCCAAGTACACATCGAACAGGTCAGCCAGTGTCATAGGTGCAAATCTGCTGACTGATGCCCATTAATTACAATGGAGTCACAGTGCCAGGTCCAGGTTAAAGTTGGGTTGTTGAAACAAGTGCTTAATGGCTCCAGAGTAGAGTCCTGCACAGGTTGTCCTTATTAACCAGGAGATCTCTCTTTACCTCATGTTCCACCAAAGAGGAAGAAGGGAAATGCCTAAATGAAAAAAAACACTAAAAATGTAATATTCAAACGCTCTGGACTGCGTTGCCCAATTTCTCTAGATCCCTTCATAGTAAAGGGCATTAGGAAGCTTCACTAACATTTCCCTAGTAAAGAATTAATGGAGCCATGTACCTAACATATACAGATAGACAATTAGGCAGCTGTCAGGAGCTCCGTGTTTCACAGAGCCTGCAGTTCAAGGTAATCAGCTCGTTTTTTCTCACTGCAGGAGAAGGATGCAATGATTTCCACCATGCCATTTGCCAGACCTCAAGACATAGGGCCTTCTATTGCTATTGTGACAAAGGTGAATCACATCCAAGACCAGTTACTGAAGAAAACCGACATCGAGCTCTACATGCATCTCAACAGGCTGGAAATTGCTCCTCAGATCTACGGACTGTAAGTACCATAAACATGGCTGACAGTTTTAAGGTTTACCTGCTGGGGCAGTAGGAGCATATTGTAAGAAATATTTGCCCTTGTTTATTGTATTGTGTAAGAGTTACATGAGCTACGTCTTATCAATGAGCGCAGAAAGCTTTAGTAATTTAGATCTTTGTTGCACCATTGTATGTACTTGTCAGTTCTGAATGTAATCCACATACTATTCAGATGATTGATTTGGGCCATATGCTAATTGTAGCCTTTAGGCCCCTTGCACACGACCTAATTTTTTTTTTCCGCATGGCATCTGTTTTTATAACTGATGTCACTTGGATAGCAATAGAATAGCAGTTATTTTAACGGATCCGTGTATACGTTCTGATATTTTTAGAACATGTGCTATACGTGTCCTTTAAACTGATCCAAACCACCCATTAAAGTCTGTCGGATCAGTAAAAAACGGAATACACTCGGATGCAACTTGGATGTAAAAATAAAAACGACTTGGATTGGTTCAAAAACTGAAACAGAAACCATATTGGTTGTGTGCAAGGGACCTTAAAAGGGTTTTCCCAAGTCTTTACAACCGATGACCTATCCTCCGACACCCGGGAACTCTCCGATCAGCTGTTTGAGAAGGCACCTGCACTCCTGTGAGAGCCGCGGCCTTCTAGCAGCTTAACAAGCACAGCGCTGTACATTGTACTGTGACTTTGCTTGTTATCGCACTCAGCCCCATTCACTTCAATGGGGTTGAGCTCTGCCTATGCCATGTGACCTACTGTGAGCACTGCTGCCATCTCAAACTGCTGATCGACGGAGGTCCTGGGTGTCGAACCCGCACCGATCAGATACTGATCCTGAGTATAGGTCATCAGTTGTAAAGGCTCAGATAACTCTTTTAATCCTAACTCCAAATCATGTTTCTGTAACCTAGTGACTAGGGACAAGCGAATCGACTTTGGATGAAACCTCCGAAGTCGATACGCATAAAATTTTGTTTCAATACTGTACGGAGCGTGCAGTATTAGAATGTATTGGCTCCAATGAGCTGAAGTTATTACTTTGCGAAGTCTCGTGAGACTTCACATAACTTCAGAAATTAATTTCTACTATAAACATTTTTTTTTTCCTAACTCTGGTTTGGTTCCAAGGTACAAGTTCGGGAAAAGGTTTTTTACAGTAGAAATTAATTTCTGAAGTTATCACCTGAAGTCTCGCGAGACTTAGCGAAGTAATAACTTCGGCTCATCGGAGCCAATACATTCTAATACTGTATGGAGCGCTCGCTGCGTTCAGTATTGAAGCAAAGTTTTATGTGAATCGACTTTGGATGTTTCATCCGAAGTGGATTCGCTCATCCCTACTAGTGACAATAAAATAGGTTGCATCTTCTTACTGTGCATTTTGTCCTCAGGTCCTCCCTTCTGCGTCTTCTCATGTCTGATTCACCCCAGTTGTGTCAGTGATCCCAATGGTCATCGCTAGTTGACAATGGGGTTATTCAGTATACAGACACCTAGGTGGCTCATGATAACACTGCTGGATTGTTGGGCGGTCCATCCCATCTAAAGCTTATTTTCAGACACCAAGAACAGCTTTCTAGGACAACCCCTTTAAATCGGATCAAAGTATAAGCCACAATAGCATACCATAGCATACAATGCAAAACCTGTATGCCTCCATGCCAATCATATCTTATCTTGTATCCAGGCTAGAGGTGGCCCAACAGGGTACTATTGTACAGTGTTCCCAATAAACGTACCCTTTCACTCTAATATTGTAATCACTTCCATATATCATTATTACATTCACACATAGAAAGCTTCATTCTATTCCAACAACTTATTGGTGCATTATTATTATTATTATTTTTTCTTAATGAGTGTATTTTATGGTTCTCCCCATTCAGCCTTGTAAATGTTGGACTTGTAAAATTCTTTATTACATGTAAACAAGTGCCAGATTATCAGATGCTGGATTAAAGGAATTCCACTGGACTTCATTTATTTTTTACGCTTTGCTCCAGATTCCTGTTACCTTTAACTTTTTGTACATTGGGTACACGACGTGTGACCAATTCCTGTGCCTTGCAATACATTTTCAAGCAGTACTGCAGTATATAAAGCAGCACAGGAAGGAATTGGCATCTTCTAATGGGCATGGGAATTCACACTGTAAAATAACCTGAGCTGTTCAGATTATATGCCAGGATGATTTATTACCAGGTCTTCAGTGCTCTTTAATGGATATTATTGATGAAAAATAAGGCTGCTATTAATAGAGAAGAACTTATTGTAAGGAGGCAGCAGGTATGCCGCATTCCATTTGAGTTGGCCTTAGGGAAGTTGACATCCTCTTTAAACATCTAGGTGGGTAAGGTGTAATCCTGCTCCCGAGCAACAGTAATAAACCCCCAAGGAAATAAGAGTTGCACATGTAACTGTAATTTTGGCATCATCCGTAATACTTCCCCAAATTAAGAGGTTACTTTATACTTAAAATAGTTCTGTATCATAAAGAAACTGTTCACACAAATATCATGTCTTTTATGATTGTAGTTGTGGTGGTTATCATGAATCCTAAAAGGGGTTTTCCAAGATTTTTATGCTAATGACTAGTGTTGGGCGAGCATGCTCGGCCGAACACCAGTTCGGCTCGAGCATCGCTATGCTCGGCACATTGCGGTGTTCGATGTGCTACACAGCCAATAAACGTGCAGGTAAGTACTGCCATTCACTGTAATGCCGTAGCCATGTTGGCTACTGGCATTACAGTGATTGGCTGGCTGGAACAGAAGGGACAGATAGTGTAGGAAGTGAAATAGTAATATTTTATTGTAAAAACTTGTTAGAGACCCAAAACTCCTTTTAAGAACTATTGTTGTATCTGGCAGCAATATATATTTTTAGCACAACCTGCGCCAAATAGCTTGCAATTGTTTGGCTGCTGCAGACAGCGACGTTATCTGCACTACATCTCCTGTGTAACATGTGCGCAGCCTAAAAATATCTGTGACATGCAGTGTGCTTTTCCGTAGACTGTGTCCGCTGCGGACAGCTACATTATGTTCGCTACTTCTCCTGTATAACGTTTGCGTATCCAAAATATCAGTGACATTCAGTCTAATTTTTTTGCTGCTGGTGGCAGCGACATTACCTGTGCTAGATCTCCAGCATCTCCCAGCGCAGTGTACAGATGTCTATACCCCAGGGCCTTTGAACGAAAGCGCAAATACCCAGCCACCCACCCACAGGCCATAGCACTAAATGCGCACCTTTCCAAATTGCTGGCCCTGGAAATGTTGCCATTTAGGCTTGTGGACACTAAGGCTTTCCGCAGCCTGATGGCGGTGGCCATCCTGCGTTACTCTGTCCCCAGCCGCCAATATTTTTCACGGTGTGCAGTCCTAGCCTTACACCCCAGCATGTGTCCCGTGACATCACCCGTGCCCTGACCAACACAGTTATTGGGAAGGTCCACCTAACGACTGACACATGGACAAGTGCTTTTGGCCTGGGACGCTACATTACCCTGACTGCACACTGGGTGAACGTCGTGGAGGCTGGGAGCGAGTCGTTCCCTGGGATGGCACAGGTGCTACCGACGCTAAGTATTGCAGGCCCTACTTCCATCATGGTTTCTACCCCCACCTAAGTTAGTGGCTGCAACTCCCCCCTTCTCCTTCTCCTCCTCCACTTCCACCTCTGAATTATCATCTTGTAGCACCAGTCAAGACATCAGTCAGTAGCTGAAAGCAGTGTAGCACTGCAGTGGGGAAGCGGCAACAGGCCGTGCATAAACTGATCTGCTTAGGTGACAAACAGCAAACCGCTGTGGCAGGGGCTAAGGGACCACACTGAGCTGTGGCTCTCGCCACTCAACACACATTCCATGCCTAGCCCACGTGTTCAACCTAGTGGTTCAGTGGTTTCTCAAAACCTACCCCAATTTGCCTTAGCTACTGGTGAAGGTGCGACACGTGTGTGCCCAAGTCATCGACAGCTTCCGCCGGTCTAGAAAAGCTGCAGCAGCGCTTGCAATTGCCAGCTCACCGACTGTTGTGTGACGTGAGCACGTGCTGGAACTTGATGTTCCACATGAAGGCCAGGCTTTGTGAGCAGTAGAGGGCATTAGTGGAATACCAGCTGCAACATGGTCGTTGCCTTTCCAGTCAGTTTCCGAGTGGGCATAGATGTCAACTTTGAGGAATCGACACAGATCAGCGTAACCATCCCACTTCTGTGTCTACTCAAACCCTTGCTGCTCACAATTAAGGTGGACGCTTTTCATGTGGAAGAGGTAGAAATGGGGGAAGACAGCACACAAGGTGATAGCCAGACCACCCTCAGTTTGTCTTCTCAGCGCAAATTGGAGGAGGAGGAGCAGGAGACAGTTGCCTCCGCTACAGAGGGTAGTACCCATGGAAGTTTTATTCCATCTGTTCAGCGGGGATGGGTAGAAGAGGATGAGGAGATTGTCATCCTCCTGATGAGGACAGCGAAGTCTTGTCTGTTGGCACTCTGGCACACATGGCTGACTTTATGTTAGGCTGCCTTTCCTTTGACCCTCGCGTTGTACGCATTTTGGCCAACACCAATTACACCACGCAACAAAAAAAAAAAAATTCGTCTGCTACTGGGCAAAAACCATTTGTCCTATACTAAATCGAGTCTGCGGATTACAAATACGAAGTCAGAATTGTTGTAACACGTCACAAAATTTGGCTATGCATAAGTATGCCAAAATGAATTAAGCACTTGGAAAGCATTGAATAATTTTTAACAGAACGAGTTTTACTCCAACAATTACCTGATCTACATCAAAGTTTGCGTAGTAAACAGTGTATGAAAATGGAATGGAATAACAAAATTTCAATAACAAAAGTCTAGTTTTTCAGTTTAAAAGTCTTAGTTGAGCAAGGCCCAGTACTGTTAAAAGTGCTTCAGGCACTTCTGCGTTTGTGAACGGTCATATGTTCCCATTGCAAAAACCAGCAGTAGTCCCCCATCATGTTGGGATTCCAGCGGCCTTGATACCTGTTCTCCATTGTAAAAATATCTTTATGAAACTGCTCTCCATGTTCGTCACTTACGTGTCCCAAATTGGGTGGGAAAAAGTCAAGATGGGAATGTAAGAAATGCACTTTCAATGACATTCGGCAGCCAACTTGTTCATATGCTGTAAGCATGTTGTCTACTAATCCAGCATAGTTTGCAGCTCGTCTGTTCCCGAGGGTTGAGTAAGTTCCAGAGGGTTGAGTTTTGTTCTGAATCTGTCTTCATGCATTAGTTTGTTGATTTCAGGGCCAATAAAAATTCCTGCCTAATTTTAGCATCAGTTTTCAGTGTGCTAAACTTCTCCTTGAAATACTGGAAACCATTTCCATCACGATCAAGTGCAATTACCAAATTTTTCATTAAACCAAGTTTAATGTGTAGTGGTGGAAGATCAACTTGAAGTGGATTGATCAGTGATTTGTGTTGTACATTGTACTGACCAACTGTGTGCTCGACTCTGAGAGGCCACTGACTCATTTTGTAATGATTGTTGTCATCACAACTGTTCCGTAGGCACAAGAGACACATATGCTTTGTGTACCCTAACTGTAAGCCAAGCAGCAGTGCTACCACTTTCAGGTCAGCACAAATATTCCATTTATGTTCTGAGTATTTGATCATTTTAAATATTAACTCTATAGAAGCATGGGTCTCTTTCATTGCAATCACATGAGCCAATGGAACAGATGGTTTTTCGTTACCTTTGTGCAACAAGACAGCTTTCAAACTTGTTTTGCTAGAGTCTATGAATAGCCTCCATTCCATGGTTATGACCACACTGCAGTCCAGCAGCAGTGGCTGTGCTTGTACACCATAGAAAAAAGTACCAGCTTACGTGAGCTCCTACGGTCTTGTCCACCAGAGCTGCCGGCGCTTTTTCCTATAGTGTACAAGCATGAGCAACACTGCTGGATTACAGGGTGGTTGTAACCATGGAAACGACTAGTGTATAATGTGATGGAAAAATAAATTAAGCCAGCAAAGGAGGCAATATGGACAACAACTATACATTAGTAAATGCCTTGTATTAACTTTCTCTACATGATAAATGCCACTTGCTGACGTAAGACAGCCCCCAGTCAACTATCAGTGACAGAGTTATGTACATATGTATACACACTTAGGCCCCGTGCACACAAACGTATTTTCGTTTTGCATTTTTTACGGATTAAATATGGACGCATTCATTTCTATGGGGTCTCAAAAAATGTGGACAGCACACAAATGTTATATGTGTCCGCATCCATTTATCATGTAGAGAAAGCTAATACAAGGCACTTACTAATGTATTGTGATTGTCCATATTGCTTACTTTGCTGGCTTGGTTAATTTTAACACATTCACACTGCTCGTTTCCATGGTTACAACCACCCTGTAATCCAGCAGTGGTGCTCGTGCTTGCACACTAAAAGAAAAAATGCCAGTCTGTCTGGTGGCCGGGACAGTGGGAGTTCACGTAAGCTGTTACTTTTTTCTGTAGTGTCCACGCACAGCCATGCTGCTGGACTGCAGGGTGGTTGTTACCATGGAAACTTTCTCTGCATTATAACTGCTATTTGCTGAAGTGGCAAAACCCCTTTAAGTCTTGGAAAACCCTTTTAATGTATCTGATTTTAATGCATTCCACTGACTTGCAGATGTGTCCACCTTTAACCTTTCTTGAATTGTTTATTTATACAGTTTCTCATTATGCTAATTCAGTACAATCTAGTGCGTACCTGAGTTTTCAAAAAAAAGTTTGCATAATGACTGTGCATCTTTGAACAATCATAACTGTAAAGGAATGGGTCTTTTTTCGGCTTCCCTAAAGTCTTATTGCCATATGCCATGTTGTTCCCTGTTTCAGCTGCACAGCTAGATGCATTTCAATCAGAAGCCAGAGCACACATCTCTTCTGTAAAACCTGCCAGCAATGTACTGTTATGATGTCCTTTACCTTACTTCCCACTATGTTTGTTTTCAGCTTCAGAACTCACAGAACAGATAAGGAGGAAAAAATCACACAGACACACAGGGCTCTCCTATAATCTTCAAAAGCTGTGTAGATGCAGTTCTTTTATCAGGCTCAGGATCTCAGCTCGCTTTCCTGTAAGCCATCTTCTGTGTCTCTGTTACTAGGGGTGGATGTTGCTTGACAACAGGCAGTGGACTGCAAATTCGGTGGTAGTGAGAACCCCTAGTGGCCAGCCTTTCTCTCAGATTGATGCAGGCAGATTTTTTATTTAGGAATTTGCAAGTTACACTATTCTCCATTAAATGAAATAAAATTGTGTGAAAGTACAGCGACTCTTTAACCATGATTTTTTTTTCTACGATGGACCAAAGGAACCCGAGTCCAACATGGCTCAGGGTCCACAGCTGCGTTGGAGGATTGATTGTTTCATGCGGTCAATTTCCCCTTCTAGAAAGTTTGTCCCACCATGTGCAGCTGATGGCAGAGTTACACTTTAAGCAGTAAACAACTGATAATTGCTCCACAGCTTTAGAAACTTCACAAGTTCTTGAGTAATACTACTGCTGGGGCTCCATCTGACAATGTGTTAGCTGTATAAAATTATAGTTATATGGAGGTGCAGTTTATTGAATTTACAGACCCCAGAGAGCTAGAGAGACCGGTTTTTCCATACAACCATACATTTTCGTTTAAGCATCTCTCATTAAAATTAAAAAAGAAAATGCTTGAGTAAATTGATAGGAAATACGGCTTTAAAAAACCACACAAGTGTGTGTTCCTGAAGACATTGAAATCAGCAGCACAAATCAGGAAGGAGATAAATATTGTACCGCTTGCTTTTGTTTCCCTAATAGTAGTGTGTCTGCTGTCCTTTTAAGGCGGATGGTCCTATGGTATTTTATTAATAGTATAAATAGTGGTTACCTGTGAGTACAATATGTATGGGATCTACACATTTTCCCTGTGACATGCAAATAAACCGCTGTTAATTATAATCTCTTTGCTCTAGGCAGAGTGCACTCTACAATTTAAATAATTTACAAAATATGAACTTACAAAAAATACATGTAATTATCCAAAAAGAATAGTATATAATTCTGCACTAATTTGTGTATTTTACAGACTACTCCTGATTTAATGCGCCAATCAAATTAATAGCCAATCTTGCATTTGATTGGAATCAGCGATAGTTTACCATCTCTTGTTATATGACTCTGCTGTATGCCTGGAATATAGAATGAGTTATTAGAGAGAGCACCTAATTCCATCTTGTAAATTACAGATTGTGTTTGGCTTGAACATGTCCACATGTGCAGCAATTTCTTACTCCACTTGTTTTTTTTTATCATTCGTAGTTTAATTGCATTGTATTTCTGCTATAATTATTTATGTTATATTTATTTTTTATATATATATAAAATCTCTGATATATTAGCTAACATTACACATTTTTCTAGCGTAATGAATTACAATTTATCACTTGGTACAATTCATCATAATATCCGTAATAATCAATATACTTTTTTATCTGTGGTTTTACATTAAAATGTGAAGAAGATGCTGTTGTCATCAAAAAGATACTGCATGTGTTTTAACTATCTTTTGTGGATAAAAAAAAAACATTTTTTTGTAAAGTTTATATCTTTTGTTTTGTGGTCTAACATTTTTCACATATGCTGACCTCTAGTGGTGGAACTAGGTACACCGCTAAACCAAACAACCAAAAACATGTAATTTTACAGCCTACAGTAATATTATATTTTTAGGAGGCCGCAGATTATGACAGAACTGCCTCAGATAAGACACAAAAGCAAGTGTATAATATTAGTCTAAAGTTGATCAAAATAGATGCTTTCAACCAAAACAGACGGTCGGAAAAGTTATGTTTTTGCTTAGCAATAACATGTCTGAAGTCAGCTATGTTTGAAATTTTTGACCAATCGGATGAAATATTTTTCATTCAAAGAAAGATCTTCATGGACAAAAGACCTTACTGTGAAAGAGCATTCACATAAGGATTGTTGGTGATTCTCCCAGCATGATTGAACATGTCTGACCAGTCTGAATGACTGTCGGTGAACTGACGGTTCTCCAGATGATCATTTGTTCGACGGTTGTTCAACTATCAGCCTATCTCTGTCTGACGTGCATGGCCACCTTAAAGCAGACATCTTGTCATACCATCAATGGAGGTGGGCTACTTTTTCATGGGCCACCCTGTATTTCTATCTGCAAAGCTGAAAAAAAATCTCCATAACAGACCTATTACGTGGTCCTGGATCTATGTCGTTTTTTTCCTATTAGGGGACACGTTAACAGTGATCGCAGTGGCGTAACTACCGGGGAAGCAGGGGAAGCAGCTGCTTCGGGGCCCGGGCTGCCAAGGGGGCCCGGCGGCGTGTGTGACAGTTTATTTTTAAGTTAGTTAAATATTGTGTTCAGGGCCCCTTCACAGCCGCTAGTGTGATCTAATTTTACTGTCTGCTAAAGTCTCCTGGTCTGGGATTCGAACCCACAACCTCCAATCTATTAGTGAATCAGTGGCAAAGCATTTACCCTCACAGCCATAAAGGCTGCATTACAACTGACTGTAAAAAAAAAAAAAATACATCTATACACATGACAGCTGCCCAAACACACCTAGCACTGCTATATCTGTATATGACAGCTGTCCCTGCACACTCAGCTCTGCTATATCTCTATATATGACAGCTGCCCCAGCAAACCCAGCTCTACTACATCTATACACATGACAGCTGCCAAAACACAGCCAGCTCTGCTACATCTATACACATGACAGCTGCCCCCAACACACCAGGCACTGCTATATCTCTATATGACAGCTGTCCCAGCACACTCAGCTCTGCTATATCTCTATATATGACAGCTGCCCCAGCAAACCCAGCTCTACTACATCTATACACATGACAGCTGCCGAAACACAGCCAGCTCTGCTACATCTATACACATGACAGCTGCCCCCAACACACCAGCACTGCTATATATCTATATGACAGCTGTTCCAGCACACTCAGCTCTGCTATATCTCTATATATGACAGCTGCCCCAGCAAACCCAGCTCTACTACATCTATACACATGACAGATGCCTAAACACACCCAGCTCTGCTACATCTATACACATGACAGCTGCACCAGCACACTCAGCTCTGCTATATCTCTATATATGACAGCTGCCCCAGCAAACCCAGCTCTACTACATCTATACATGACAGATGCCCAAACACACCCAGCTCTACTACATCTATACACATGACAGCTGCCGAAACACAGCCAGCTCTGCTACATCTATACACATGACAGCTGCCCCAACACACCAGCACTGCTATATATCTATATGACAGCTGTCCCAGCACGCTCAGCTCTGCTATATCTCTATATATGACAGTTGCCCCAGCAAACCCAGCTCTACTACATCTATACACATGACAGATGCCTAAACACACCCAGCTCTGCTACATCTATACACATGACAGCTATCATATATAGAGATATAGCAGAGCTGAGTGTGCTGGAACAGCTGTTATATAGAGATATATCTGAGATACTGCTATATCTGTATATGACAGCTGTCTCAGCACATTCAGCTCTGCTACATCTCTATATATGAGCAGCTGCCATGTGTATAGATGTACACTTAGCCAGCTATAACAGTAGAAGTCTCATATTTTTTCAGCCAGCATCAAGGCAGCTCCTATGGTCTAGTGGTTAGCTGCTCTGCCTCTGAAGCAGAAGGTCGTGGGTTCGAATCCCAGCAGACTCTTTTCTGAAATACAAGCACTGACTCCATATAAGGACATACAGGGCGGGACCCAATACAAGGCGGGACACAGGAAGAGGCTGCATCGCATCGCTGACATGGAGGTAAGTAGAAGTGTTTATTATTTTTTTATTAATACCCACTGTTACTGCCATGGGGGGAGCGGAAGGCACCTGATACTGGCACATGGGGGGGAGTGGGGTTGGCACCTGATACTGGCATGGGGGGGGAGAGAGGCACCTGATACTGGCATGGGGGGGGAGGGAGAGAGGCACTTGATACTGGCACTTTTTTTGTGGTGGTGGTGGGGGGGGAAGATGGCACTATGATACTGGGACATGGGGGGGGGGGGGAGGCACCTGATACTGGCACCTGGAGGGGAGAGGGGGGGTTGGCACTTGATACTGGCACATGGGGGGGGGGGCACCTGATACTGGCACATGGGGAGGGCGGAGGGAGAGAGGCACTTGATATTGGCACTTTTTAGTGGGGGGGGGGGGAGATGGCACTATGATACTGGGACATGGGGGGGAGGAGAGAGGCACTTGATACTGGCATGTGGGGGGGGGGTTGGCACTATGATACTGGCACATGGGGGGAGAGGCACTTAATACTGGCACTTTTTTGCGGGGGAGATGGCACTATGATACTGGCACATGGGGGGTGGGAAGGAGAGAGGCACTTGATACTGGCACATGGGGGGAGATGGCACTATGATACTGGGACATGTGGGGGGGGGGGGAGAGGCACTTGATACTGGCACATTATTGGGGGGCATTATGGGGGACACTAGGCTGGCAGCCTATCAGAGGCCGGGCACTGAGGGGCATCTACTGGGGCACTATATATGGGGCATTTTATACTGGTACATTTTGGGGGGCACTAGCAGGAAGGGGGGAGAGGAGCACTATGGGGGAATTTACTGGGGGCACTATATAGGGGTATTTTATACTGGCACATTATGGGGGCACTATGGGGACATTAGCTCAACTGGGGGCATTACAAGGGTGTATTTTTTGCACTGTCACATTATAAGGAGAATTATTACTACTGGGGGGGGGGCATTATGGTGGGTTTTATTACTGCCCCATGGTATGACCCCCTAGTAGCAGCACCGGCCTCTCCCTGCTTTGCTATCCCACTGCCCCTTCTCCAAATCCTTATTATAAAATCTTTCTCATTAGGATAAAACACAACATCAGCTCCGCCGAGCCCCCGGCCAAAGTGTGGAAGTGGCGTCCGAGATCCCCAAGGGCCAAGCCAAGTAACTGTAAGTGTTCATGTGGAGTATGTTTATGTTATGCACATATAGCCTACACTGTGCCCCACAATATACAGTATACCGCTACACTGTGCCCCACAATGTACAGTATACCTCTATACTGTGCCCCACAATATACAGTATACCGCTACACTGTGCCACACAATATACAGTATACCTCTACACTGTGCCACACAATATACAGTATACCTCTACACTGTGCCCCACAATATACAGTATACTGCTACACTGTGCCACACAATATACAGTATACTGCTACACTGTGCCCCACAATATACAGTATACCGCTACACTGTGCCCCACAATATACAGTATACCTCTACACTGTGCCTCACAATATACAGTATACTGCTACTGTGCCACACAATATACAGTATACCGCTACACTGTGCCCCAATATACAGTATACCGCTACACTGTGCCCCAATATACAGTATACCGCTACACTGTGCCACACAATATACAGTATACCGCTACACTGTGCCCACAATATACAGTATACCGCTACACTGTGCCACACAATATACAGTATACCTCTACACTGTGCCACACATTATACAGTATACCTCTACACTGTGCCACACAATATACAGTATACCGCTACACTGTGCCCCAATATACAGTATACCTCTACACTGTGCCCCACAATGTACAGTATACCTCTACACTGTGCCCCACAATGTACAGTATACCTCTACACTGTGCCCCACAATGTACAGTATACCTCTACACTGTGCCCCACAATATACAGTATACTGCTACACTGTGCCCCACAATATACAGTATACTGCTACACTGTGCCCCACAATATACAGTATACTGCTACACTGTGCCCCACAATATACAGTATACTGCTACACTGTGCCCCACAATATACAGTATACCGCTACACTGTGCCCCACAATATACAGTATACCTCTACACTGTGCCTCACAATATACAGTATACTGCTACTGTGCCACACAATATACAGTATACCGCTACACTGTGCGACACAATATACAGTATACCTCTACACTGTGCCTCACAATATACCGCTACACTGTGCCACACAATATACAGTATACCGCTACACTGTGCCTCACAATATACCTCTACACTGTGCCACACAATATACAGTATACCGCTACACTGTGCCTCACAATATACCTCTACACTGTGCCACACAATATACAGTATACCTCTACACTGTGCCACACAATATACAGTATACCTCTATACTGTGCCACACAATATACAGTATACCGCTACACTGTGCCCCACAATATACAGTATACCTCTACACTGTGCCACACAATATACAGTATACCGCTACACTGTGCCACACAATATACAGTATACCTCTATACTGTGCCACACAATATACAGTATACCGCTACACTGTGCCAAAGGAGTGGGGTTTACACAGGAGGAGGGAGGTGCGAAGCGCGCTGAGGGGGGCCCTTACAAATATTTGCTGTGGGGCCCAGTCACTTCTAGTTACGCCCCTGAGTGATCGCTTTCCTCGGTTTATGTTTGCAAGTCACCAATCTTACGACCTCAAACGGCTGGCTTCATAATAGCCTGAAATGTATGCTGGTATTTGTAGTTTATAGAGTGAGCCCTGCAACAGTAAGCCAAGCCTCATAAGAGGAAGAAGGGCTGGTCTGCCCTAATATCAGGCTGCTGTGTATTAGGAGAAATGTACGTTTATGCTGCTAATATTTTATGTGCTGATGATGAAAAGAGTTAAAAAGCATTTTGGGAAATATTCTTTATATTAATAGCCTTTGGATAACTGCTTTAAACAATTTTGGGTGATTTGACCAATGAAACTCCTGTGTATGCTCTGTTGTGTCAGTTCTCTCCTGGGCATGTGCCCGGTTGTCATTCTAAGATAACTTATCAAGACCACACAGTCCCAAATGGATTTTTCCATCTTAGATTCTTGTGTCATATCCAAAAGATCAGGAGAATCACTTGCTTGGCTGTTTCTGTGTTGCCTTTGCTAGACTTGAATGGTGAGAGCTATGCACATACTTGAACATCTACCCATTCAAACACCACTATGATGTGGCCGCCAGCACCATAGGTTGGATTCTGACCTATCACAGATTTATGGCATAACCAATGGATATGTCATAAATATGTAAAATTGGAACCTCATGCAACGTCTTTGACAAGTTGTTTTGCTCCTATTTAAAGAAGCTTTAGAGGCTCTTTTACAACTTCCAATCAGATTTATAATATGCCATAATCTAAAGAGACCGTCCATGAAAAGCTTGCCTTAGTGTATTACTGTGATAGTCAGCAATATGTTACAGATGTGACCCTGATAACAATACTTCACTAAGCTATAATATTTAATTTTTAAAAATCCTCGGAAACCAGCTATACTACCGATTCTTAAAGTAATTGTTTAATTCAATAATATAGGTTATTTCACTACTTGTTTGGCCTTCATGTCTATGAGCTTATTGTAGAGACATTTTTCATCTTCTGGATTCTTTGCTGTGCTCTGTGGTTCTTGATATGTTCCTCCTTTGCAAACTGATTATTTAAGTTTTATTATTTAAGTTTTAAAAAGTGCCATTACCTACTTAAAAATATTCCATTGATCATCTGATTTTATTAATGAGCTTTGTGCTGAAGAATAATGCTTCCTGTGACCAGGCGACCTCCAGTCTGAATTGCTAGACAGCAAATACTCGTAATGTGTTTGAATATATTCTTTGGACTGTGGCCTAAAAACGATTGACCTCAAATGTAATAATGATGTATCAGCCCCAGTAAAAGTATGATTGGCTGTTTCAGTGCTGGCACCGTTCTCAAAGAAGAGCTGACCTTAAAAATAGATGTCTTTAAACTTTTTGCCTAGTTTTTGCGTACTACACTTTCTTTAAAGGGAACCTGTCACCATAAAACTGCAGTCAATCTACAGGCAGCATGTTTTAACGCAGGAGGGAGGATGAGGGGAGTATCTTGATATATAGGAAATATGTTTATTATAACTTGTAATTTATACAAGGTCAGTAGCCAAAGTGGCAGCTATCTATGTATGCACCCTTATACAGGGAATGTTGTAAATTACTGATAAGACAGTCCACTTGGGCAACTGAGCTCAGAAAGAGCAGAGCTCTTAAAAGAATTCTCCAGTATCATGATGACATTTTTTTTATCTGCCCAGAGTACCCCAAACACTGCATATTATTGCCCCATATACCTTTCATGTCAGCACTTTCCTTCCCTCATTCTCTGCATCAGCTCATCTGGGCAGAATGTTTACAAGCAGAACTTCCAGTTTTCATCAGCTCCCTGTTTGATTTTCTAAGCAAACTCAGAATGCTTTTCTCTGTAATGTTTTAAAGCTCTTTTTCCACCTAGCTAACGTAGGCATGCGAGGAGTAGGGGATGTGATTACTGCAGAGAAAACAGTGTGGCAAGCGGAGTAAGCCCTGAGAAACATTACAAAGCAGAGTATGCTGGAAGGGGATGAAAACAGGAAGTTTTGCATGTAAACATCCTGCTAGGATGCCGTGAAGCTGAGAAAAAATAAGAAGGAAAGCACTGACATGAAAAACAGTTAGGGTGCTTTCACACGTCCATATGTGTTTTGCGGATCCGTAAAACGTGGACACCGGCAGTGTGCGTTCCGCATTTTGCTGACCGGACATCGCCGGCACTCTCATAGAAAATGCCTTTTCTTGTCCGCAATTGTGGACAAGAATAGGACATGTTCTATTTTTTTGCGCTTCCGCAAATGCGGATGCGGACAGCACATTCCGGCCCCATTGAAAATGAATGGGTCCGCACCTGTTCCGCAAAATTGCGGGAACGGATGCGGACCCATTTTGCGGACATGTGAATGGACCCGTATGCAGAGGAAAAATATGCAGTCTTTGGGGTAGTCTATGTATAAATTACGACATATACAGAATTTTTTCCCTCAAAGCCATATATCACTCTGCTTAGCATCTCCTGCTCTATAATATGCTGCTTGCCGATTGACTTCATTTTCATGGTCACAGGATCCCTTTAAATACATACAATGCTCTCTCAAGTTGCAATATAATTTTTTCAGGGTAACCATTGTTAATTGAAAATAATGTGACAGAAATGTCAACAAAATAAGAAAAATATTACAATTAAAGACAAATATACAGAAAACGTATAGATAAAGCAAGCCCTGATGTATACCAGTCAAACAGCAGATGGATTGTATGAAATATACAAAAAATGTATATTTCATGTTACTTGGAAATGTACAGCTTTCCCTTTAAAGAAATAAAAAAGTACATTTATATTAATATACAAGTTTCCAAAAGCCAAAATCCAGATATTAATGCCCCATCTGTAATTATGTGCACAGTGCCAACATCACCATGGCTCATAACACCCACGTCTAAACTTTGAAGCACTTTTGGTAGCGCAATAATCCTAATATCGGAGTCGTAAAAGATTATTTGATTGAGTGTTCGAGAAGCAAAGTGGTCTCATCGTAGCCCCCACTACCTCTTCACGGGCTAAACAGAAGGGTGTTATTATTCAAGTCTCTCTCCCCTGTTCCCAGTTTCCTCCTGTAGTAAAATATTACAGTGATTACACATCATAAAGCCTATCTGTAATAAAACGCATCAGCTGGCCAAGGTTTTCATCGCTCACTCAATAATCCATTAATACAGCGACGCTGCCCAGGCGTCTTTATAATACCAACTCGGAGGTAATTTTAATCAGCCGCACCAGCTGGTATTTACCAGCAGCTGCTGGAGTCGCCGCAAATATACTCCATAGCTGGCATCTTTATTTGCAGTATTTCAAGGGGAGAAGCGATCCCCCTGTGGTTACTGGTGTTGTCTGTGTATATGTATATGACTGCGTAGAAAAAGATAAAAAAAAGTTGTTTTAAGATCATTACTAGTTTTTTCACATTAAACTGCAAGAGTAACAATATGGTCTCAGTCACAGTCATATACTGTATTTCCACTGAAATACTCCTCTGGAATAGGTGAGGTACTTTATGTGTACTGATGCTTATGTACAACCTTAGTTTATTCCATCAGTGTCAGATAGGTAAGGGTCTCCTGCACCTATCTCCAACACAGGTCTCCAAAAGTGAATAAGAGCACACCGTATGCTCGGCTTTTTTATGAAAGCCCATAGAAATGAATGGAGAGTGCACTGCGCAAGCGCCACCACCGCTCCATTGATTTCTGTGGGACTGTGGCTGCACTCCGTTTACCGCAAGGGTCCCGTTGTGGAGATAAGTTACTGTCCTAGCCGTATAACACCAATGTCTCAGATGAGACAACCCCTTTAATGTATGACGAATTGCCTTGTCATAAGTTAAATGCATCCTCTGGTAGTCTGTGCTCCTAGATTGAAATCTACTCTAGCTCGTAGCTGAGTAGATTGCAATAGTCATTTACACCAGTAAACCGGCAAAAAAGATAATGAATGTGCCAGGGCCTGTGGTCCTGCCCAAATCACCACCCATCAATCCCCCTTTTCAGCAGGAAACTGCATTTGTACTTACATTTAAGGGGGATGACTCTTTAAAAAGGCAGTTTCTGGCTTACAGGGGTAAGAGACCACAGATTCCATTGCAGATTTTTTTTTTTTTGCAGCATGTGGATGAGGTTTTATAAATTCGTTAGGGTTTTGTAGCCAAATAAGAAGCTAAGTGCTATATATGTTAATATTTGTTACAGAACTTAATATGAGATTAATGTGTTTTTCCTAATGATAATTATTGTTATTTATCACCTGAGGTTTCATAAGAAAATACAGATAATTATGATGAGGCTGGGTGTTTTTTATGCTTGTTCCTGACCTTAATGCAGAAATAATATCACTAATAATAGCTAATATTAAAGTGGCATTCTTCATGTATCATATTTAGTACCAATTATAAATACTAATAATAATTTTAATCTTGGAGCCCCTTGTGAAGAATTGGAATCGTACAAATAATTGTAAAAAAAGACACTATTACAGTTTCAAATCTAAACAAAAATAATAATAATAATTATAATAAATGCGTTACTTTATATGTATCAAATAATAGTAATAACCAAAATAATATATAATAAAGGCTTTGCTCCTGTATCACATTTAGTCATAAATATAAATAGTAATAATAATCTCAAGGAACATCTGGTGAATAATAAAAAGAATAAGCACATTTATTGTTTTTATTATGATTCATTTTTTATGGTTGTTCATTTCATGTTTTTTGTTTAGGCCAATATTAGAGGTTCTATGTGTTTTCTTTTGTTTTGCGTTTTTTTTTAGTTCATAAATATTGCTATTGGAGTCCGTTTTGTAAATTTTCATTTTTGATAGCCGTCAATGTAATCCTTTAAGTGGTAGGATACAGAATGGCCTTTCATTTAGGTAGGATACAGAATCTCTGTTATATATTTTTTTTTATATTATACTAATAATAATAAAAAAATACTCTTGAAATATATATTCTTTTTACTGAATCTATAAACTAACTATATATATATATATATATATATATATATATATATATATATAGATATATATAGATAGATATGATAGAAAAAATCGGACAGCACTCCAGACGGTTTCTTCGGTAAAGCAAGTAAAGTTTAATCACCCATGTGGTGGCAGCAAAAAAGCTTGAGAAAGGCTCATGTAGAGCCGAAACGTTGCTTTTTTGCTGCCACCACATGGGTGATTAAACTTTACTTGCTTTACCGAAGAAACCGTCTGGAGTGCTGTCCGATTTTTTCTATTGTCTACCAGTGGGTAAGCTCCAGTTACCGTACTCAGACTTTGCACCTGTTTTTGTTTCAGTTGTGGTGCTGCCGGTAGATTTTATTCACTATATATAGATATATATATATATATATATATATATATATATATACACACACACACACACACACAGTTGGGTCCATATATATTTGGACATTGACACAAATGTTATTTTATTTTTTACCTGTTTACTAAGTTATAGTTACCGTATTTGTCGCCGTATAAGACGCACCGGCCCATAAGAGCCCATAAGACGCACCTGGTTTTAGAGGAGGGCAATAATAAAATAATATTTTTCATTACACCTGCAATTAGACCTGCAATCAGACCCCAATGTTAATCAGACCTCATGTTACAGCCCCATTCAGACCCCAATGTTGATAAGACCCCCAATGCCTCAGATCAGCCCCCAGCTTTATTTTAGCAGTCAGCCTCATGTAGCCCCCAGCTGTATGTCAGCCATCGGCCTCATGTAGCCCCCAGCTTTATGTCAGCCATCAGCCTCATGTAGCCCCCAGCTTTATGTCAGCCATCAGTCTCATGTAGCACCCCGCTTTATGTCAGCCATCAGCCTCATGTAGCCCCCAGCCTTATGTCAGCCCCCAGCCATCAGCGCAAATAAAAAAAAAAAAAAAAAAACACTTACCTCTCCTGCTCCTGCGTTGTGTCTTTTTCTTGCCGCGGCTGTGCTGTGAACCAGAAGGCACAGTGTGAGGTCACAGTGCGCCCTCACGCTGTGCGCAGCTCTGCACAGCCGAGGACCAGGAAGCGGTGAGTACATGATGGAAGTGCTTCATTAGTATTCACTTTGGGGGGGGATGCGTCTTATGGGTGAAAAATACGGTATATAAAGGACATGGACATAAAGTCCAGACTTTTAGCTTTCATTTCAGAATATCCACATTAAAATTGGATGAAGGGTTTAGGAGTTTCAGCTCGTTTACATGTGGCACCCTGTTTTTAAAGGGACCAAAAGTAATTGACTCAAAGGCTGTTTCATTGGCAGGTGTGGGAATCCCTTCATTATTTCATTCTCAATTAAAGGGATTCTGTCACCAAGTTTTGGGCTATAGAGCTGCGGACATACACGGCTAGATCGCCGCTAGCATGTCCGCAATATACCTGTCCTATAGGGCTGTGTGCTGTTTATTTTCTTTAAAAAAGGATTTTAGAGATATGTAAATTAGTCTTGTAGGTGTCCAAGGGGCTGTACGAACCTTCCTGGTGCCCAGCCACACCTGTGAAGGAGCCCAGCACCGCCTGTGAAGGAGCCCAGCACCGCCTATGTCCTGGCTGGACACTAGGAAGGTTCGTTCAGCGGCGATCTAGCCGTGTGTGTCCGCATCTCTATAGCCCAAAACTTGGTGACAGAATCCCTTTAAGCACATAAAAAGCCTGGAGTTGATTTGAGGTGTGGTGCTTGCATTTTGAAGATTTTGCTGAGAAGTAAACATGCGGGGTCAAAGGAGCTCTCCATGCAGGTGAAACAAGCCATCCTTCATCTGCGAAAACAGAAAAAACCCATCCGAGAAATTGCTACACTATTAGAAGTGGCAAAATCTACAGTGTGGTACATCCTGAGATAGAAAAAAAGCACTGGTGACCTCAGCAATGCAAAAAGACCAATACGCCCACGAAAGACAACCGTGGTGGATGATTGCAGAATAATTACGATGGTTAAGAGAAACTCCTTCACAACAGCCAACCAAGTAAACAACACTCTCCAGGATATAGGTGTATCAATATCCAAATCTACCATAAAGAGAAGACTGCATGAAAGTAAATACAGAGGGTTCACTGCATGGTGCAAGCCACTCATGAGCCTCAAGAATAAGAAGGCTAGATTGGACTTTGCTAAAAAAAAAAAAAAAAATATTAAAAAAACTAGCACACCTCTGGAAGAACATTCTTTGGACAGATGAAACCAAGATCAACCTTTATCAGAATGATGGAACGCAAAAAGTATGGCGAAGGCGTGGTACAGCTCATCTCATGATCCAAAGCATACCACATCATCTGTAAAACACGGCGGAGGCAGTGTGATGGCTTGGGCATGCATGGCTGCCAGTGGCACTGGGTCCCTAGTGTTTACTGATGATGTGACACAGGACAGAATACAGATGGACAATGACCCAAAAACATAAAGCCAAAGCAACCCGGGAGTTTATTAAAGCAAAGAAGTGGAATATTCTTGAATGGCCAAGTCAGTCCCCTGATCTGAACCCAATAGAGCATTTCACTTGTTAAAGACTAAACTTCAGACAGAGAGGCTCACAAACAAACAGCAACTTAAAACCGCTGCAGTAAAGGCCTGGCAGAGCTTTAACCCCTTAGGGACCACGCACATTTTTTTCAAAATTGCATTCCAAGAGCTATAACTTTTTTGTTTTTTCATCAATATACCTTTAGACTTATTTTTTTGCAGGACAAGTTAGAGTTTTTAATGCCCCATAATCTTTGATTAACACCAGCTACCTGTCTTAAACCCCATTTGTTTACATCAGTAAAAAGGCGCATTAGTGGTCACTAAGGGGTTAAAAGAAGGAAACACAGCCTCTGGTGATGTCCATGAGTTCAAGACTTCAGGCAGTTATTGCCAACAAAGGGCTTTCAACCAAGTATTAGAAATTAACATTTTATTTAGAATTTAATTTGTCCGAATACTTTTGAGCCCCTGAAATGAAGGAATTGAGTTTTATAAATGCTTTAGTATCTCACATTTTTCTGCAACCATTTTGTTCAACCCACTGAATCAGAAAGTCTGAACTTCAATTGCATCTGAATTGTTTTGTACAAAAAACATTGTGGTAATGTACAGAAAAAAAAATTATAAAAAATGTTGTCTCTGTTTAAATATAATGAAACAGAGAATGTCGCACAAAAATGAGGTGGAGAACCACACAGAGGTGCACCCACTTAACAGACAACACCCAGTCTGAAAGTGATAAATAATGAATTAATAATGAAAGTGGGGCACACTCTAAAAGTATAGGGATCTTTATTAACACTGTTGGTAGTAAAAGCACTCAAATAACAGCAGATATTAAAATAACAGCAGATATTGAAAATAAAAATTACAGAAGAAGGTTTAAAATGTAATAAATGTTGACAGTAAGATTAAACCTTAAATAGTAAATGACCATAAAGCAAAATAGATAAAATATAGGTAAAATCTATTAAATAAGACACTATGGTCAATTTCATGGATCCCAATAAAAACTTTGTGTACGGATAATCGATCACTAAGTGTAAACTCACTTGTTGCTTGGTACAAAGTCCCGTAAAGTTAGTATGTTGTTATATATAGCTTTGCAGAAAGTCCGTGCTTGCCAATACTGGCAGTGATCAGAAGCGTATGCAGCCTGTAAGTTTAGCGTTATACAGTGTTCCGGCTGTTCATGCGCACAGCGGCGTCCCGCTGTATTTGATTTAACAATGCGATCGCTTGGCGAAAATTTGGAGAGGCTTACCCGAGGGTCTCTTAGAGCTGGATATTGGACTCGCGACTCGGCGTACCTGTCTTGATTCCGGTCTCACGAGCTGGTGTCCAGATTTGAGTTTTTAAGCGCCAGTGGAATTTGTTTGTTGCACGCGGTGTCGATGTCTTTCATCACCGGCGTGACAGCAGTTACTCACTTCGGCAGCTCACTGGTTAAATGACAATTATCCAGACTTCCTCGGTTTTGCAGGGTCTCTCTACTCCATAGGGGGGCTGATACCAGACGCGTTTCGGGGATTTACGAAAATGACCCCTTCCTCCACTGAGGAAGCAAAAACAAAATTTATAGTACTAAAAGTTAGAAAAAACGTTTCAAACTTACATATAAAGGTCATAGATGAATATGTACCTTTTATCTAGCAGTGCTACTACCAAGAAATGACATAGAGATATTATGCTAGTAGTTATATAATTTCACTAGAGACATGACTTTGGGTGTTCCTAATACAGCCCACTGGCCAGGAGGACAGAACTATAATTGAAGTATAGTGGTTTGGGGTCCTGGTACAGCTTTTTAATCAGTAGGGCATATTTGCCTTTCTATGGTAAATATTGAAAGAAAAGTATACATTCTGTTGTGAGTGCTGTCCCTTCTAAATTGGCCAATTTAAAACAGCAGTACATAAATATTACTCTGTGGTGCGATAATTAGTTATGGTAGTTAGTGGGTTAATGGTAACATCCCTGGGGCAGAGACTGAATTAATGTCTGGTGATCTGGGGTGGTGATAATGTTAATGTCTGCAACTTTGACTGCAGGGGTTAATGTCAGTATCCCTGGTGGCCTAGGGCAGGAAAGGATTATTGTCAGTATCCCTGGTGACCTACAGGTTTGATTTTGTATAACTAGTGTCCCTCCCTTTGTTAAATGGACTGCTGTAATACCCCATCTCTGTAACAGATTGCTCTCCATGGACCACTGTTATATAGACCTCTATGCCCCCATCTCTCTCAGAAACAGCTCTCCATGACCATTTTCAGTTACAACGGTTGCCCCCTCTCCAATAGACAGCTTGACATGGACCCCCTCTCTCACATAAATTGGTCCTTCTGCCCTCCTCTATTACAAACAATTGCCCCCTCTTGTAGAAGCTGCTCCTGATGTCGCCCTCGCTCACAAACTGCTCCCCATGTCCCCTCTCTCACAGACTGTCCCCTCACAGACTGTCCCCTGCACTTCATGGTCCCCCTTCTCACACAGACAACTTCCAATACCCCTCTCACTCATTACCTCTTTAGTCCTTCCATTGCTGAAATTAATTTCACTAGAGACATTGCTTCCAGTTTCCTCCCTGTACCTATCAGAAATGGGGAGGGATAAAGAGAACTGTGCAGCTCCTATGCGGCTGCACAGTTTCCTCTTTGGTCAGTTAGAGTGATTCAGGAGTGATCTGCCCAATCAAAGGGAAATGCTCAGGGACGATCCAACCAATTCATTTGAATGGTCATCCTATAATCCTAAATTAATGGATCAATGTTGCTTTGGTTTAGTGTAACCAGAATGTGTAGTTCATACATATTTTTGTTGTAAATTAAATCCCTGCATACATTTATCAGCTCCTGTACGCCGGAACAGAACCGAAACTCGTTTTGATTATTCCCTGTGCGTTCAAAAATGTGCAACTTTTTGGGGGGCTTTTCCCTCACTTGCCTCTTTTCCAAAAAGTGAACAGGGCAGGGATTCGATGGTGCAGGGTCCTACCTAACCAGCTCAGCACATCTAATATAACTGTTCCTGTAAGCTTCACCAGCTCCCTCGCTGGAGTAGATTACAGCTCTGGCTCACTGACGTGAGGCGATGCACCGCAAATATTAAGAAGCGTGCTCCTCTTAATTTTGTGCCGCATCTCATGCCAGCGGAGCAGAGATTTAGACCAGCATGCAAAACGCCACCCTTAATAAACGTCCCCTGTAGTCTTCCTGTTTCTTACCCTCCCGCACGCCTTCAAGTCGTAAATACAGCATCAAGAGCCGTTTCTGCTTCTCATCAGAACACATTGCTAATTCATCTAAAAGTTACAGTGAAACCAGTTGTTTGAAAGAGTTCATTTATCAGTACAAGCGGTTTCCAAAGCTTCAGCCAAATATGGATCTGTCTGCTTTGGACTATGATTGAGCACGTACAGTTAAATCCTACAACAAAATGAATTACTGGAATAGCAATTTGAATACAAAAATTCCATGGCAAGCACTTTCCCTGTTATTTCTAGTGAAAACAGGCTGTTAAAGTTTGTTTAGTGTGTTTGACAACAGACAGTTTGATGTATTGCTGGGCACAGCAGTAGGTTGGACTTGAGTGGTATTAACTCCCTGTTTTGATTAATGGTAATTGTTTCATCGAGAAAGCATGTTTTACATACAACTCATAGTCGTGCAAAGCAGAAGTTGACTTGCGAGATCCATAATTAGCGTTCTGAGTTAGCATATAAAAAGATCATGAGGAACATGCGGGCAGAATATGCTCAGGCTTCCATTGTTTAGCATTGTATTGCTTCTAAACTGTTTGGAAGACAACATTAAACCTGGTTATTTATCTTTTGTTCTCTGTTACAATGTGATTTATGAGCTATCGTCAAAGCCTACAGCACTTTAACGAATAAAAAAAGAGCAAAAAATGAAATTGTACCTGCGTATAAGACGGCGGAGAAAAGGTAATCAGATACCGCGGCGTCTAATTGCTGTGGGAACAGAACAGGATTTAGCAACATAAACCTAGAAAAAAAGTGCCATAGAACATTCTGCATTGTCATTTAGAAAGGCAAAGATGGAAAATAGAAATGGCACATTGTGATGGAATTCAAAAGAAAATATATTTGTGTTTTTTATATATATATATATATATATATATATATATACAATGCAAAGAGAGAGCAGCAGCACTTGTGGATGTAGTCGGGTGCAGAAATCCTCTGACCTTAGGCAACTCGGTCAAATATGGCTATAAAAATTTTCAAAGAAGAAGCAGCACTCCAGAGTATCCGTAAAATATATGTATATATATATATATATATATATATATATATTTGCTGTTTTGAAGTGAAAGAATACCTGCTGTACTCACTAGATATTCAAGTAGATATCAGTTTTCTTTAGGTCATTCATGACGTGTTTTTTTTTTGTTTGTTTTTTTCAATTTGTTTTTAAATTCATATAAGTGTAAGTGCTAAGTACTGATGTCTTTATAATTATTGAATAAATGCACAGAGTCCTTATGGCTTCTTAGTATGGAGCTATGCTTCCCTTGCCTAGTGCAATACAGGCTGTGTCCGGAGAGATTCTCCACTAGAAGCAATGCTAAAGGAGATGGCAAGATGTTGGGGAGTTTTTTTTCAGTTTTTTTTCTTTACAAATCTGAAAAAAACGTATGCCTCCATATGAAATTGAAGTCATGCAACAGTACAGTTGAGGCCTCATGCACCTCTGTTACAACTCCACACAAAACATGTGCATAAGGCCTAAAAAGTGTTTGTACTAGATAGAGTGGTGCAAATAGAGCTGCATCAGCTAATGTATTGAGTGTGGGGATAACTGTCAGATGATGAGGATAGGTCCTGAAGAATGGGGGGGGTTAATGGGGAAGAGTCAGTTTAGGAAACGTGATAAGCCTACCTGAAAATATGTGTTTTTTAAGGGAAATTTAAAGCTAAGGAAGTTGGGAATTAAACTGATTGTCTGGGGCAGTGCATTCCAGAGAGCTGGTGCAGCTTGTAAAAAGTCTTGAAGATGGGAGTGAGAAGTTCGAATTATGGTGGATGTTAGTCTTAGGGTACTTTCACACTTGCGTTGTGAAGATCCGGCAGGCAGTTCCATTGCCAAAACTGCCTGTCGGATCTGGAAATCCGTGTGCAAACGGATAGCATTTGTAGACTGATCCGGATTCGTCTAACAACTGCATTGAAACACTGGAAAAAACGAATTCAGTATTTATTGTTTTTGCATTTTTAAAGGTCTGAGCATGCGCAGACTGGAATACCGGATCCGTTTTGCCGGAACACTTGGTCCCGGATCCGGCATTAATGCATTTCAATGGAAAATAATGCCGGATCCAACATTCCGGCACGTGTTCCGGAATTTTGGACGGAGAAAATACTGCAGCATGCTGCGGTATTTTCGCCGGCCAAATACCACAAGAGTGACGGAACTGAAGACATCCTGATGTATACTGAACGGATTGTTCTCCATTCAGAATGCATTAGGATAAAACTGATAAGTTCTTTCCGGTATTGAGCTCCTAGGACAGAACTCAATACCAGAAAACTTTAACGCAACTGTGAAAGTACCCTTAGTTCATTGGCAGAATGGAGAGTGCGAGTAGGGTGGTAGACAGAAATGAGGGACGTGATGTACGTAGGTGTAGCACTGTGGAGAGCTTTGTGGTTGAGAGTTTTGAACTTTAGTATGTGGTGGATGGGCAACCAGTGAAGTGACTGGCACAGGCTAGGGACATTAGTGTAGCAGGAGGACAGATGGATGAATCTCACTGCTGCATTAATGACAGACTGAAAGGGGAAGAGTTTAATGAGGGAAAGACCAATCAGTAATGAGTTACAGTAGTCAAGATGAGAATAATTCAAAGCAACAATGAGAGTTTTAGTTATTTCCGCCGTAAGAAAAGGGTGGATTCTGGAGATGTTCTTAAGGTGCAGATGAAAAGGGCATGCAAGTGACATCCAGTTTGAGTTAAAGAGATAACTTTATTACAGCTGTGAGACAGTAACTGTTGTTTTGTAGCACTGATTTTGAAGGGAAAAGTCATGGATAGTGGGGAGTTTGTTGCACATGGACCGAGAGTTCCAGAGAGCACAGTTGAAAGAGGCAGGAATAGATGTACAGTGAATATTAATCAGATGTTTAATGTTTCTCTGTCAGGTGACAGGTGAGAAGCTTCAGTTAGATAAAGTGGGGGGACCCGAGTTTGGTGAAATATCGTGTGTGTTTTAAAGAAAAAAAAATTATGCTGCACCATTAAGAAAGATGGTTTGTATATATACTAGCAGAAGGACCCGACTTCGCACGGGTATATTTCATTTAATGTCTGTGTGTGTCATTAAAATATATCAACAGTATCCCCCTTAACAGTGACCTCTACAGCAACCCACCCCTTTAACAGTGAACTCAACAGTGAACGCCTCTTTAACAGTGACCTCCACAGTGCTCTGCCCCTTTAATGCTAGGGCTACACAACGACATGTGTCGCACAACATTTTGTCTCAACAATTTTTATAATGATAGGCTATGGTGGCGCACTGCGACATGTGACATGCTGCGACTGCGACACGACATTTGCCAAAAATCCTTCCAAGATACAACACCGTAGACTATCATTATAAAAATTGTCGTGCGACACATGTAGCAGTGTAGTTGTGCCCTATGTGTAGTGTGACTTATTGTCGTCGTGTAGCCCTAGCTTAAAGCTGACCTACAGCAGTGAAGAAAACTGGCTGGGTTGTTATGCAAACCTGGAGTAAAACTGTGTGTATGTGGAGACTAAGGGCCTGCGAGCTTCTATTGACTGATAAGGGACATGTGACCATGTGTATGGCGGTTGGGATATGAAGAGAAAGACTTGCAGGCTTGTATTGGCTAATGCAGATAATTTTTTGGGACTATCTCAGGAATGCTACGTCCTAGAGAGCTGTGACCCCACAAGATCGCGGAACATACATACATATATACGTCCTTCCTTTATATATATAGATTTTTTTTTTACATTGGTTTCGCTGCATCTGCAGTCTCTACTGCACCATTATCACTTTGTGTGAATGTTATCAAAATTACAAGGATAAGCCCTTTAAACTAACTTCTCATCATGAAAGCATGAGTGCAGTAATGTCTAACATCCATTATCTTTGTGCCATATCCACCTAGGTCCAGGAGCATGGCTTACAAAGAGTTGTTAAATGGAGTCCTTACACCTTAAAGGGGTTCTCCAAGGAAGAACATGGCTGCTTTCTTCCTAAAACAGCACCACCCCTGTCCATTGGTTGTGTCTAAAATTGCAGCTCAGCTCCACTGGAATCAGCGCAATACCGCACACGACCTGTGAACAGGGGTGGAGCTGTTTTAATAAGAAAGCAGCAATGTTTTTCTATTCCTGACACCCCAGTTCTTGTGCCTGCCTATGACATGAAGGGAATGCTATTGTTACTAGTGATTTTATTTCTGTGAGTAATAGAATTGTGGCTCTATTTCCCCTCAAGAGATACTATTTTATTGGTTACAGAAATAATATAACCGCAGTGTACATTTCATATCACAGACGGAAACAGGGATAGTTAAACCAGCTATATAATGTCCGCAAAACTCCCAACATTTGTATCTGAAAGACATTTTAAGCACATCCTCCATTCCACACTGAAGCACCCCAAATACCACCCTTTTACTGCTTGATCCCTGGTGACTAGAACACTGTACATTGAAAGGTATGTGTTAGGACCCCAATAGACAACTTGCTAAATCTTAGCTGCTTGAATGTCCAGACATGATGCCACTGGAATTAGGGATCTCCTGCCTTTGGCATGGGGCTTACCAGGGCTATTTTGGACTGAGCAGTAAGCTCAGATGAGAATAGCTGGGATGTCAACTGCATGCCTGAAGAGGATGAGCGACATACAGATGAATGCAACGTAATGTACTTATCACCGCTATTTCAGACCCTTTAAGGTCCCTCCCAGCTATTGATCATGCACCATTTCTTCTTATTATAAAGTAACTGTAGGAAAATCACAAATTCTCACTTTAGGTGTACCAATTCCTATGTTGAACTCATTGTCTGATTCCTTTGGTTTCACCTGGGTAAAAAGAGGCACTAGCTTAAGCCACATGCACTTGACCTTTGTTTGTTTCTGTCTCCAATCCGTTTTTGTTGCAGATAGGATGTGGACCCATTCATTTCAAAATGGGTCCGCAAAAAATGCTAACTGCACACTGTGTACTCTCCACATCCATATGTTCCTTAGCCCCGCAAAAAAAAAAAAAATAGAGCATGTCCTATTTTTGTCCGTTTTAGGCATTGTTACAATGGATCCACAAAACAAAAACGAATGTCATACGGACCGCAAAACACATACGATCGTGTGCATGTAGCCTTATTTGAGAATTAAATTTCCCCACCCTACTTCTCGATAATTTGAATATAACTATATTCCATTATTGGATACAATCAAAGGCAGGTTAAACTATTTGACATTCCTAAATCTCTCCTGGCTGGGAAAACTAGCAGCCATCAAAATGGTGATTCTACAAAAAAATGTTATGCGTGCTGCGTAATTTCCCAATTTCTTTCGCCATCTCATACCTAAGGAGGTTGCAGGCATTATTATTCTACCATCTATGGGGTTGGAAGAGGCCAAGAGTTAGATCCACAATTCTTTTTTCTGCCTTGCAACAGGCTGGCCTTAACTTTTCCTCTTTTCCACATTACTGGAAGGCCTGTATACTTGAGGAATTGCGATTCTTACTTTTAAATGACTTATCTAAACTTAACTGGCTTCCAGTTAAGAGTTGGGCTTTGGGAAAGCATTCCATATTTTTAGATCTTACTGCCCAATCACTGTTTAATGTTAGAAGCCCTTTCCTATCTCTACAGGCTACCGCTAATGTATGGGATTCTGTTTCTAAAAAAGAAAACTTGATTCTATTGTCTCTTCATAGTTCTCCAACTGAATTATGTGAACTAGCTATTCCTTACCTATCCATTACTCAATGAATTAATTCACGATTACTTACCCTCTTGCAGTTTTGGCAGAATAGTACTTTTGCAGATTTTTCATATCTTAAAGATCATTATAATGTATATAAGAAAGATTTTTTATAAGTTTCTCCATAATCGGCATCTTTTACTATCTCCTAAAATATATAACCCTTCTAAAACTATCTCTTAGCTAAATGTATGGTCCACCTCTACCAATGTTTTTTTTGTAACAAAAGGTTACCAATTGTTAACTATCCTGTACTAACCCACTGGATCATATAAACATTACTTGGCAGAACAATCTAAATGAAACATTTACATCTGAGAGATGGTTGGAGGGCTTCACTTCAATTTCCAAATTTTATAAATGCTCAGGTCATCTGGAAAATGCCAAGAAAGATTCTTTATTGCTGGTATCATACACCTCACTCAAAATATTTCCTGATGTGTCCTCAGATTGTTGGAGATGTCATCTATATCTGGGTACTTAATTTCATATGTGGTGGGATTGTCCCCAGTGTTCTCTCTTTGTATCCGGGTTTTTAACCTCATATCCAAATTGTGAAACATAATACAACCTAAACCTGAGCTTGATCTCTTATCTAATGGAATCAGGCTTTTTCCAGCTGACCCACAAACTATTATTATGCATCTTGTAATTAAGGATACATTGAAGATAGCCCTGTGTTGGAGAAAAGATTATCTTCCATCTATTTGAAGAGTCATTAGAGACATGAATAATAATTTATGCTCCCTGTCTGTCATCTTCTGTACATGGCATATCACCCAGCAGTGACATACCACTTGGGGACACATCAATGCTTAGGCCAGTCATTTGCTCTAGCGGTGCATGTGACCCAGTCTGTATGAAAGTTGACAGACGGGGACCAAGAGTCCACGGAAGAGGGCCTGGGAGCCGTGAATCTGGAATGGATTGGCAGGGAGCAGTTAGGTATGGATCGCTTAACAAGTACTACCAGGGAAAGACTGAATATAGACCTTACAGGGAAATTTCCTGGTGGGTCATTGTCTAGGGTTCCTCCCAAGCCCTCCTCATGGCCAGCTGGGTACATAACGATCTGATACTCTTAGCATTAATATATGCTGGGAGCATCAGGTACTTATGCACCTGGCCAATGACCGCAGATTCCCTACTGAACTCAATTGTATAACCGTCTTCAGGACAGCTATACAGTTGAATAATGTGGTGAAGGTGCCAGTATTTTGTTCTGCGCTGTGGTATTTGGTTCTACTGGGGCAGTATTTTGTGCTACACTATAGTATTGCAGACCCCACCTACTTGTGTCACCCCACCTTCTGGCAATTTGGACCCACCTACAACATGGAGGTGTTTTTTCTTTTCAGGGCCACATTGAGTTCCCAGTCTAACCCTGAGTACCATTGGCCGGGGAGGGGAATTTAAAAGAAGTCATGGACAACTCCTTTTGAAGAAGTCACTCAGATGAGTAATGAAACATTTTCAAAATGAAAAAAGACCGATTGAGTTGCTCAGGATTTAAACCACTTTTTTTTTTTATTATAGACGCCAACCCCCTCTAAATAAAAAAAAAAGTACCCCTACTGCGTTGAATGGTCAATTTAGAAGAATACCTAAATAAAATAAATCTGCATTTGAAATAGAAGAAATGCTCTTATTGCGCACTTGTGTGGTGTGATTAGGTTTCTGTATGTCAGGGGTGTGCCATGTGTTTCAAGTGTATACATGCACCTGCCCGGCAGTAAAATGTCCCTGGAAACGTGATTCCGATTTTTGCCAATTGAAAATACACACAGCGTAATCTCACGCTATAGTAAGAGCCCTTCACATAATTAAATATGCTATTTCTAAGAAGTCTGAACAGCATTAATTTGCAGATATAAATGCGTTAATAACCCGTGTTCCTCACCTCAGGTTCTTTAGCCATCCCTTGAGAGTCTCAATTAAGGTCATAACACTGATGAGACTGAGCTTCTAAGAGCTGATAAATCCAGAGGCTTTTGTTGTGTTTGCTGCCGCTCACCAGTGTCTTAGGAGCATTTACTGAGGAAGAAAAGAAAGAAAATAAGGCTATATAACTAAATAAACTGAATATTTATTGTTGTGGTCATATAGATCACATTTGAGTCACATTTATGAAGTGCGACTTTTTAAAAAGTCGCAACTCCACACCAGCCATCTCCCAGGTGTAATGTCAAATAGAAATAGATTTGCACCAAATGTATTATTACTGTGCTCCATTTTCATAAATTTGTGCGCATAGCAACTCCAATCTAAAAACTAACCTCAAATACATCCACAATGATAAATTCCCCTCTTTGTGTCAGTGGTGCTATACGTCATATGTGAGGTAGAGAACATAGGTAAACTTTGGGGGAGAGTTATCAAAACTGGTGTAGAGTAGAACTGGCATAGGTGCCCATAGCAACCAATCAGATTCTGCCTTTCATTTTTCAGAGCTGCTTTGGAAAATAAAAGGTGGAATCTGATTGGTTGCTAACAGATAAAATGAAAGGTGGAATCTAAGTGTTTGAATATGATCTCCTCCATTCTGTTCTTTCCACTGAAACAACTCCATTCAGGTCAATGGAACTGATTTTCAGGCTTTCTTCAAAAGTCTGCTGTGTGTTAATTTACCCGTATTGTGACAGTTGGCTATACACACAAGAATAGCGACACCACACAATATATTCAAATTATTAGAAAACAATCTTTACCGTAACAAATCCAGCAGAAGAATATTCCATGTTTAAAACAAGAGTTATCTCCATATCCAGGAGCTACAATGTGGCACAGAGTTGATCAGGACAAAGCATCAGCATAAGAACCAGTAAACATAACCCAAAAAGGGGGAATATGAGACAAAGTGCAAAAAATGCAAAGTCCAAGGAATAACAATGATACAGACCACAGCAGAACCAAGACCCCAACGGCTTTGGGGTCTTGGTCTCATGATGTTAAAATGTGAGCAGCATGATGAGGAGGACTGTTTAAATACGAATTCTAATTGAAGCAGGAAATTTATTGGGTGATTCGTGGATCAAACACCTGTTGTGAATTTTGCCGTTAAGCTCCTTGTTAGAGAACAGCAGGTTTTGCAAAAAGTACTGAAACATTGAACAGTTGAACACGTGCATCCAAAACTTTAGAGAAGGTCACATTAAGTTCACCTGTAAAGATTAGAGTGTATTTTAGGTTCATCCTGAAATTTCCCTCACAAGCCAAATTTCCCTAACTTTTTTGAGTAGTGTATATCATTCTGCTCAGTTCCTCCTGCTCTATAAGGGTGGCTTCACATGCAGCAGATTCTGTGGCAGAAAATTCCAGGACTGAAAATCTGTTTCAATCGTTTGAATGGGGCAGCAAGCACATGGATTTTCTGCAAGCCTCATTCAGGTAAATGGAACTGATTTTCAGTCATGGAATTTTCTTTCACCAAATCTGCACGTGGGAAAGCACCCTAACATGCTGCTTTCATCTCAGACACCATTTTCAACATGACAGGCTCTCTTTGAAGGGATGTTCAGGATTATTTTGCTAACATCTGGCCACCGCCTTGACTTCCCCAAGCAGAACAGGACCCATCGGTGACTTGCCATTTGGGGACACATCACCGCTGAGGCCAGTCATTGGTTGCAGCAGTGAACTTGACCCTGCCCATGCAGGGAATGGAAGTCCTCTGATTAATAGGAACTGACCCCATTATTTATTTCACATTATGGCAACATTTGAGTTCATGTAAATCCTTCCTCCCGTGATGTGACGGGCACTAATAAGAAGATGTTCTCTGTACAGCCAGACCTTCTACTAAGCCGCGGTATTGAGACACTGACTGTCAGTATTGAACCAGTAGATGCATTGAAGTATTGTGCAACCCTAATAGATTATGGATTTTTTTTTTTTTTTAGGACCAAAAATTCTAAAAGAAATATTTTTGTCATAGAAACTTGATTTAAGCAATAAGGGTACTTTCACACTTGCGTTGTGAGGATCGCCGGAAATCCGTCTGACAAATGCATTGAAATACCAGATCCGTCTCTCCGGTGTCATCTGGAAAAACGGATCCGGTGTTTATTATTTTCACATTTTTAAAGGTCTGCGCAGACCGGAAGGCTGGATCCGTCAATGCAGCAATTTTAATGCCGGATCTGGCACTAATACATTTAATGGAAATTAATGCCGGACCCGGCATTCCGGCAAGTGTACTAGAATTTTGGACGGAGAAAATACCGCAGCATGCTGCAGTATTTTATCAGGCCAAATACCGTAAGAGGGACTGAACTGATGCATCCTGATGCATACTGAACGGATTGCTCTCCATTCATAATGCATTAGGATAAAACTTATCAGTTTTTTTCCGGTATAGAGCCCCTAGGACGGAACTCTATACCGGGAAAGAATAACGCCAGTGTGAAAGTACCCTTAGTCATGTTCCCGTTACGCCTCTGAACATCAGTAGTGCCGATAGAAGGAATATTATTATTATTCACTCCGTGGCATTGTACATATGAAGGATGAGCTCTCATATTCTAAAACCAAATGCGTCTTTAATTTAGTTTTAGTTTTTTCTATTTTTTTGTGTGCACAGTGGTTTCGACTATAATAAACAGTAAAATGGTTCTCCGCCATGAAGGGAGAGGATGAGAAGTGTAGTTTTTCTGCATTCGGTAGTGTTTCTTTGTGGCATCTTTTATGGAAAGGAACTTTTTTTTAAGTAGCATAAACTTGTTAGATTAGCTTCAATTAAGTGATGATTTGTTAATGCAAATGTGTGGAGAATGACTAGTGGTACATCTGTCTCTTCATCAATAGGCCATTACTGAGCCGCATTAGTACATGATTGTAAAGAAACTGGAAATCATTAGCTGCAGATAGCGCAGATTCACTCACATCTGACCTTATGCCTCAAAAGCTGAAGACACAAAATAACCAAGAAATGGGGAAAGGAAGCCAAGCCATCATCTTCTGTATAACCCTTTTTATGATCAATAATCTTACATTATAAGTGACATGGTAGAAGCCGTTAGATTGATAATTATGGGAGTCCATAGAAAGACAAGTGAAGAGCACGACCTCCATAATGATGGGAAAAGAGGTTTATATATTATATTTTATAGGAGGCATCATTTCACCTGCTGCTCAATGATGAGCTGGAGTTTCAGAAGTTTCAGCACCGTCTGTCTGCTTGTGTGCTCCGTGTTAAAAACAGCAGGAATTTTTCAACTTTTTTTATTTCTATTCCTATGCAGCTATTTGAGACGCTGGCCCACATTTACTTATGTGTCTGAACCTGGAATCTGTTTAAAAAAAATGGCACAATTTGGCACTACTAGAGCTTCTCCAATTTTTCACACTCGCTTGATAGGCCATGGGCTTAGCGGGAGGGGGAGAAGCCTAAGATGCGCTGTATTGCGCCACAATTGTAGCATAAAATTCTGTGTGAAAGTAAGGGCTCATGCACATGTGTGTGCCCCGTGCCCATATTGTGACCAAGATACAGCGCGTCCGCAATATATGGGCACCAGCACTGTGCTCTCCATATCACGGATTGACTTGAATGGGTCCGCAAGATGCGGGACAGAGGCACGGAAGCACTACAAAGCTCTTCTGTGGGATTTCGGTCCATGTCGCCATACAGCAAAAAAATAGAACATGTCCTAGTTTTTGCTGTGCGGACCATCTGTTGCGGATCGCAGACCCATTCAAGTGAATGGGTCCACATCCGCAAACAGTGTGCAATTTGCGGTCCACGGCACGGGGCACACGGCACACGCATTCATGTGCACGAGCCCTAAGGCTAGGTTCACATTTCCAATTGGTAAATCAGGTAGTCTGTTCCAGCAGACGAGCAAACTGCCAGAGTGATATATCCAGCATACCCGCACAACAGTGGGCACCGCAGAGCCTCATTCACTATAATAGGATCTGATGGGTATCCAGTTGGGTTCTGGCTGATATTTTTCCGGCAGAAAACCAGTATCCATAAAACAGACAAGAATAGGACGTGTTTTACGGAACGGTTGTGCAGTTGCATACAGCACACGGTGTGCTGTACTCGTCTTTTGCGGCCCCGTTGAAATGAATCGGTCCGTATCCAATCCGGAAAGAATACTGATTGGTAGTAGACCAAACATACAGTGTGCATGAGCCCTTAAAGGGGTTTTCTGGGTGTTTAATATTGATGAACTTTTCTCAGGATAGATCATTAGTAGTTGAACAGTTGGGGGTCCGACATCCAGCACCCCCGCCGATCAGCTGTTTGAAGAGGGCTTGGTGCCTATTCAAAGCTTGCAAAGAACAGTGCCGTCCATTGGATAGCGCTGTGCTTGGTATTGCTGGTTAGCCCCATTCACTTGCATGGAGCTGAGCTGCGTCCAGGCCACGTGACCCAAGAACGTGGTGTAGGAGGAGCCTTCAAACAGCTGATCGCTGGGGATCATAATTGTTCTGCTGGACTTTTAGGCGCATGTGTTTGTAGGACTTCCTGCCTCCTAGATATACTTGACAATACAGGAAGGGGTTAATCTTTTTTTTTTTTTTTTTTTGTTTGCTTTTGTGTTGTTCTGAAAAGCATAGCAGTCCTTACTGTCATACTTTTTTTTTTGCCATTCACCTGCACAATACAGGCCTATGGGTACCGTATATATATGGCGGGGGAAGCTCTGTAATCCAATCAGACTTCTCAGATATATAGCGTGTAGATCCGAGCTGACATATTGTGTGCCCTGAGACATTGCTTACTCAGTCGTGGCGTCCTCCCTGTGCAGGCTACAGTAGGGCTAATAGACTGTAATTAATTGTCGTCTTTCTTCTTGCAAGGGATACTGTAGGGCAAATGAAAGGAGGCTTACCGGTCGCGGCGTCTCTGACATGCATATTAACAGCTTTAATGATTCGCTCTACAAAAGACTAGAATGAGTTAAATATGTATAATAAGGAGGGAGGTTAATGAGCTCATTAGGTGTAATTTACATAGTGTCTGGGGCTGTGAGATGCTGTCTATTTCAGACAAAAAAAAAAAAGGGATGTGATCGGATTTAATGTCTGGAATGCCGTATGTCGACCGCGTTCTGTCTGCCTATTGGTCTGAACGTGGCCGGCGCGTTTATTAGCATTGGACACCGCGGATATTAAATCTAATATGGCAGATTGTGGACTGTGAAACATGCAGTATAAGAGCATGGGAGGAAACCGGAGTATCTGAAAGAAACCAACATGCTGCTCACAGATGCCGTCCGTGCTGCTTATCACAGCAACGGAATTTGTTCTTCACTTCTTGTGTGTGTCAGGATTTTACCCATTTACGCTTTGTGATTATATATATTATTATATATATATATATATTTATATATATTATATTATGGGAATATTCTGGAAAAAAATATTAACTTTCCAGGAACAGCGCCACTGTTATCCTTAGGCTGTGTATGGTATAGCAGTTCAGCCACATTCAAGTGAATGGAGTACGTTTACTATAGTGTTTGCACCTGTTTTTCAGTAAAAAAAAAAAAGCTGTTTTCAACAGTCTAATTTTATTAGTCACATTTACTACTGAAATTGTGCCTGTTTTTGAGGTTTCCGCGCCTAGTTCAACTATTTTCAAATTTTTGACTAATAGTTTACCAGAAAAGAGTGGGATAAGGCGATGTAAGAATAATTATAGATGTAGGTGTGTACATATTTAAAGGGGTTGTCTTACTTCAGTAAGTGGCATTTATCATGTAGAGAAAGTTTATACAAGGCACTTACTAATGTATTGTGATTGTCCATATTGCTTACTTTGCTGGCTGGATTCATTTTTGCATCACATTATGCACTGCTTGTTTCCATGGTTACAGACCTCCCTGCAATCCATCAGTGGTGGTCGTGCTTGCACATTATAGGAAAAAGCATCAGCCTCTCTGGTGGCCGTAACCATGGGAGCGCACATAGGACGGTGCTTTTTCCGATATGGTGCAAGCACGACCACCACTGATGGATTGCAGGGTGGTCTGTAACCATGAAAGCAAGCAATGTATACTGTGATAGAAAAATTTATCCAGCCAGGGGAGGAGGCAATATGGACAATCACAATACATTAGTAAGTGATTTGTATTCTGTTTCTCTACATGATAAATGCCATTTGATTAAGTGAGACAACTAGGGATGAGTGAAACATCAGAACTCAATTCGCATAATACTTTGTTTGAATACTGTACACTATTATAGTACACCGTACAGTATTAGAATGTATTGGCTCAGATGAGCCGAAGTTATAAATTAATTTCTACTTTAAAAAAACATTTTCCAAACTGAGGTTCGGTTCCAAGGTACCACTTTGGCTCATCTGAGCCAATACATTCTAATACTGTAAATCAACTTCGGATGTTTCATCCGAAGTCGAGTCGCTCATCCCTAGAGACAACCCCTTTAACTCCTATTCAAATGGCAAAATTAAATCATCTAGCCTCAGAGTTATGTTGGAAGGGGTGTGGGAATTTGCAAGATCTGTTCCACATCCTATGGGAGAGGTTAAAGTGCAATGTTTTTGGCAAGTGGTTATCGCCATGGTGGGTAAAGGTGGTGGCAGCGTGGTGATATCAGCTTTATGGAGTCAAACGTTCAATCCATTGATCGCTCATAGAGAATCATTGTTCACGCTTCAGACAGCACAATCTGCTGCACACAGGGTGGATAAAAATCTATGATTTAAAAAAAATAATCAGATTTTTTTTTAATTTAAATCGGATTTCTTTTTATAAAATGCTTTTTGCGGAAAAAATATTACCATCCAAAGGTTATTCCATCATGAAATAAAGATTTGATTTTTAATTATGTAGAATAAGGCTGTACAGTGATCCCTCAAGATACAATATTTTCTGACCCATCTTAAGTTGAAACCAGACTCAACATACAATGTCTCAGACTCAGACCCAACAAATCTATTCCTCACTGTTATATGTAAAGACGTGTTTTATCTGTCTTAGTTATCTGCTTATTTTTCTTAAATCTTCATTTTCTCTTATCTTGGATGACATTCTGTGGCTGTGGAACCGGGTACTTTCACACTTGCGGCAGAGATATCCGGCAAGCAGTTCCGTCGCCGGAACTGCCTGCCGGATCAGGCAAAATGTATGCAAACTGATGGCATTAGTAAGGGCTCTTTCACATCTGCGTTCTTTTCTTCCGGCATAGAGTTCCGTCGTCGGGGCTCTATGCCGGAAGAATACTGATCAGGATTTTCCTAATGCATTCTGAATGGACAGTCCGTCCTTCAGGATGCATCAGGATGTCTTCCGTTCCGGAACGGAACGTTTTTTGGCCGCAGCAAATAGCGCAGCATGCTGCGCTTTTTGCTCCGGCCAAAAATCCGGAACACTTGCCGCAAGCCCGGATCCGGAATGAATGCCCATTGAAAGGCATTGATCCGGATCCGGCCTTAAGCTAAACGTCGTTTCGGTGCATTGCCGGATGCGACGTTTAGCTTTTTCTCAATGGTTACCATGGCTGCCGGGACGCTAAAGTCCTGGCAGCCATGGTAAAGTGTAGCGGGGGAGCAGCATACTTACCATCCGTGCGGCGCTCCAGAGTGACGTCAGGGCGCCCCAAGCGCATGGATGACGTGATCGCATGGATCACATGATCCATGCGCATGGGGCGCTCTGACGTCATTCTGGAGCGCCCCGGGAGCCGCACGGATGGTAAGTATGCTGCTCCCCTGCTCCCCGCTCCTACTATGGCAACCAGGACTTTAATAGCGTCCTGGGTGCCATAGTAACACTGAAAGCATTTTGAAGACGGATCCGTCTTCAAATGCTTTCAGTACACTTGCGTTTTTCCGGATCCGGCGTGTAATTCCGGCAAGTGGAGTACACGCCGGATCCGGACAACGCAAGTGTGAAAGAGCCCTAAGACTGATCAGGATCCTGATCAGTCTTAAAAATGCCTGATCAGTTGAAAAAATGCATTAAAATGCCGGATCTGTCTTTCCTGTGTCATCCGGCAAAACGGATCCGGCATTTATTTTTTTCACCTTTTTTTCAGTCTGCGCATGCGCAGACCGGAAGGACTGATCCGGCATTCCGGTATTCTGAATGCACTAATACATTCCTATGGGGAAAAATGCCGGATCCGGCATTCAGGCAAGTCTTCAGGTTTTTTTTCGCCGGAGATAAAACCGTAGCATGCTACGGTTTTCTCTTTTGCCTGATCAGTCAAAACGACTGAACTGAAGACATCCTGAGGCAAACTGAACAGATAAGGGCTCTTTCACACTTGCGTTCTTTTCTTCCGGCATAGAGTTCCGTCGTCGGGGCTCTATGCCGGAAGAATCCTGATCAGTTTTATCCTAATGCATTCTGAATGGAGTGAAATCCGTTCAGGATGCATCAGGATGTCTTCAGTTCCGGACCGGAACGTTTTTTGGCCGGAGAAAATACCGCAGCATGCTGCGCTTTTTGCTCCGGCCAAAAATCCTGAACACTTGCCGCAAGGCCGGATCCGGAATTAATGCCCATTGAAAGGCATTGATCCGGATCCGGCCTTAAGCTAAACGTCGTTTCGGCGCATTGCCGGATCCGACGTTTAGCTTTTTCTGAATGGTTACCATGGCTGCCAGGACGCTAAAGTCCTGGCAGCCATGGTAAAGTGTAGTGGGGAGCGGGGGAGCAGTATACTTACCGTCCGTGCAGCTCCCGGGGCACTCCAGAGTGACGTCAGGGTGCCCCACGCTCATGGATGACGTGATCAAATGGCACATCATCCATGCGCATGGGGCGCTCTGACGTCATTCTGGAGCACCCCGGGAGCCGCACGGACTGTAAGTATACTGCTCCCCCGCTCCCCACTACTACTATGGCAACCAGGACCATAATAGCGTCCTGGGTGCCACAGTAACACTGAAAGCATTTTGAAGACGGATCCGTCTTCAAATGCTTTCAGTTCACTTGCGTTTTTCCGGATCCGGTGTGTAATTCCGGCCAATGGAGTACACGCCGGATCCGGACAACGCAAGTGTGAAAGAGCCCTTACTCTCCATTCAGAATGCATGGGGATATGCCTGATCAGTTCTTTTCCGGTATAGAGCCCCTGTGACGGAACTCTATGCCGGAAAAGAAAAGCGCAACTGTGAAAGTACCCTTACTCAACTTACAATGGTTTCAACATACAATGGTCGTCCTGGAACCAATTAATATTGTAACTTGAGGGAACACTGTATATGTTTACTTGTTTTGGTAAATAAATTACATTAATCCATTCACAATGTCATTCTCTTCCAGAGGTTTGTGTATGATTATTGGGCAGTTTCTCTGCCTACAAGATATTATCACAGATGCTTGGTTTACTTTTGCAGTTCTCAAAACTGAATTTGACTCAGCAGAGATCACATGCCTCTTGTTTACAGCAAAAATGTTATCACATGAACAGATTTGAGAAAAAGACTTTAATCCTAACTTCTACAAACCTATGGATACAGAATCAACCTAATCAAACTAATATGAAAAGTTATTCAAAAAATCTTCATCTACTTGCATATTATAAGTTATACCAGCAAGAATTAGTCTTTATATAGAAAACTATGATTTAAATCAAGCCTTACTGACTAGTGATTTCAATCAAATCCACTCTGGCTGCACAAATACATTTTTTTGTGTGCCAGCAGTACGACAGGATTACTCGACGAACAAGCATTTGCTCGTTCATTAGGTGATCGCCGTCACCTTTTTTTACTCAAGCCAGTTATCGAAAAAAATAAACATTTCTACAAAGGCTCATCTCCGATTATTTGGCCTGATTATCAGTCCTTAAATGTAGCACGATACCAAGGCCAGAAGTCACCTTACTTAATTTAGCAGTGGAGCAAATACCATAGAAGGGACGTTGGGTTGCAGTTCATATTTTGGATGCTGCCCATAGCTTAATTATGGAAATCACCTCAATGTCCACATATGGCAGAAATTTTGGGGGTAATATATATTCATGGTATGGACAGTTTGTAGGACTACATTTTGGAGCAGGAGGTGCCCATTGTACAAAATGGGAATAGTGGTGGGATGCTACACGACTTGCTACCATCGTAAAGCTGCTTGCTTCCTATGCACCTTTTTATCTTTCTTTTCTTTTTTTTGATCACGGTTTGAGTTTGGCCATTGGTACTATTTTCTAGTCTCATATTTGAGATATTGATGTTTTTAGGAAATGTTATAAGCTTGTCTTTGTATATTATTTTGTGAATAAATTTAATCAACCCGTACGGCCCCTCAAAGACTGTAGATTTTGTGCAAAATACAACTTCAGCCTTTGGACAAGAAATATTGTAGCGCTATTGTTTGTAGAATTGACGCTTTATGGAGCCCCTGAGATCATTCCAAATCATTCAGATTATCTGGGAAAGCTGATATAAAACACGTGTTAACCATGTGTGGGTTTGATCCTCATGTAGCGCCATCCCAGGTAACAAGCTGCGAACCCAGTATCTTGTTGGTGCTGAAAATCCTTTGCATTGACAGTTTACCTAGTACTTTTCGGAGAACGCTAGCTTGATGGGTAATCACATACGCTACTTGACATTTGTCCCCAATCAGACCGGATGCTGCATGAAAAATTTACTCTGGCAAAGGGACTCGTAGGAATAGAGCGTTCTCTAGTGTCGCTCACTGGGGACTCTGCAAGGTGAGTGGAACTTCAGCTTGTCACGGATGCACTGTTCTGACAAACATAAGTAGATGCTAATGGCTAAATCGTGACAGAATAAAGTCCCACCACCATATGGCTAATTGCCACAACAATATCTTCAGTGTTATTAATCAAGTTTTCATAGTGTGCAATGATAATTGGAATAATTAGAAACAGCATAGACTCCTTTCCTCTGCCACACGTTGTGCAAACAGGGACCTAGGAGTACTGCAATCACACTTCCAGGACTGCATTGCTTTCCCAACCAATAGCGAGGTTAATTAATAAATTAACTGCTTGCTGCCAAAGCCATTACTATGTAAGTGGCGAGCGAGACGATAACAGTATCGAGTCTGTCCACGTTCTGTACAACTGCTCATTAATGGAGGCGTTTTGCTGATAGATAGGTGCATGGCGGTGATAATAGTACTTAGGATTTGCCAGGTATTAACTCTCATTTGGCAATGTTTGCCTCAGCAATCATAGAAAAGTATAAGGCATCAAATGGCATGATGGCAACTTTGCAAAAACTTTGAATCTTCATTTGTCACCTGGTCTCCATTGTCAAGATAGGCCATCACTATCTAATCGTTCGGCCGGCACCCTGCCCCCTGCTGATCAGCTGCTCCACTGCAGCTCCAGCAACGGCTCTGCACAGCTCCATCCATTCTGACGTGGGTGAAGCCAGTTACGGCAGTGCTGCTCCTATTCACTTCAGTGGGACCAGCACTGCAGTAGCCAGCTCCATCCACTACACAGTGGACACCGCAGTGCATTTCTGGTTCTGGAGCTACACTAAAACCACTGATCGGCGGGGTGATATACCGACGTTAGGCCATCACTTGTAAAATCATGTGCAACCCCTTTAATGCGACATTTTATCAGTTGGCCACATCATGTGCTTGAATAGCAGTAGGCAGAGATGACGTTTCCGCCCTCAGGGATCTGACTGGCAGTGATAGGAGGTGGGGAAAAGACAAGGGTTTTGAAGGTAAGTAGACTGCAATATTTTTTTTATTCTACATGGCTTGCAACCATGTTAAAAATCCAAATTATCATTTTAGTGATATAAAAACTAAACCTTTAGTGAAGTCTATTCATTAACATACAGATGTGACATCTGACGACTGTATTATTGTACCAGGCGTATCAGTGGTACAATACATCGTATAGCAGCGGTGCCTAGTATTGCAACTCAGGCCCATTAACTGGAACAGGACTGAGCTGCGCCTAGGAAGAGGCTGTGGCACTCACTGGAGCACTATGGCTTCTGCAAACATCCCCCTAATCATATGATATGAGTCTGGAACCAGTATTTTAGATATTGATGTCCTATCCTGAGGATAGATCATGAGTACAGAACCCCGGAAAACCCATTTAATAGGTATGTAGAGCAGCCGTGACAAGCAGACTACAAACTGGATGCTGTTGGCTATAGTTTGTATTATGTACCTCTATCAGTTGTATGAGCTGATACACGCTATACAATACATAGAAGAAACCCTCTAAAGGTGGATTTAGACAAATCAATAAACATCCAGATTATCAGTAACGACCGTTCCTGTGAATGCTCGTTCCTAATAATCTATTTTGTCCCCAATCAGATGCTTCTTTTAAATGATTTTAAATGTGCCATCGATCACCCGATGGACGAGCACAACACTCGTTCATTGAGTGATCCTGTCATTTGTGCGGGCACTCCAATCATCGTTTCTGGGCAGCAGATCGTGTGGTCTAAACAGAGATCTGCTGCCAGAAACTATGATTCTATTTGGGGACAAGGGATGTCTATAGTGATCCCTCGTCCTGCCAGGTTTTTCAGCCAAAGCCAGCAGTGGATTCAAAAGGTATGGTAAATATAAAAAAAGGACTTCCACTTCTCCCTCCTGCTGGATTTCCTTCTGGCCTTGGCTGAAAAAGCTGCAAGGAAATCTGCCTCAAAGCTTCCTTCAAAAAACTGCGTGAACTACCGTACCCTTATCAAGTGCTTTGGTGTAATTCGTTTTTTATCTTTCGCTTGTGGTGGTGCTGCAGGGGAGTTGAACACTTGCTGATCGGTTCCTCCAAAGATAACACCTGACAACAGGACATCCTGTGAGCATTGTTTCACCAGAGACAAAAGGAGATTGTTAAAGGCTGAGAACCATTTTAAGCTCCATGATATGAAAATTTTTAGATAAAGAAAAATAAAAAACCTAAGCTCACCAGCAGTACCAGATGCTTACTACCAGATAAATGATTGGTTGCATTATTAAAAGGGTTGTCCAGGTTCAGGGCTGAACCCGGACATATCCCCTTTTTAACCCAGGCAGCCCCTCTGATATGAGTATAGGAGCATTTCATGCTCCAATGATCTCCCTTGCCGTGCGCTGAATCGCGCAGGGTAAAGGGTTTTTCAGCATATCCGGTGACGCACCAGGTCTCTGAATAGGAATGCTCATGGAGGCTAGGCTAGGGCAGCACTAAATCCCGCCAAATAATAACAGTGATGTCACCAGCAACACTGCTAGGCTGAAGTGTTCGCCTAGCAGTGTATAAAATATAAACAGCCCTTTCCCTGCACAATACAGGGCAGGGCAAGGGAGAGCATCGAAGCATGAAATGCTCATCTCAGAGGTGCTGCCTGGGTGAAAAAGGGGACATGTCCAGGTTCAGCTCTGAACCCAGACAACCACTTTCAATGGATAAATGAATGAATTTACTATCAAACTACTGTATAATCCACATTAATGTAGGCTAAATTAGGCATGTATCCATTCAGGCAGACAAGAACCCGTGTCACCTCTCCTGACATATCTGTTTTAACAACTATGTGCATTCCCAATGTAATAACAATTCTGAATCATCTATTCTTATGACTCTGTTGTACCATTCCTTTATTATTCCTGCGAGGTTCTATGCATGAATTGCTAGCAGTTTGCAGTGAAGGTCCATCAAAGTGTTATCAGTTGGAGGTGTGTCCCTGCACAGTCTGGCACCATCCAATCAGCGCTGCCAGTATCAGACCGTGTAGGGACACACCTCCAACTCGTAGTACCCATCTGGACCTTCACTGCAAACTACTGCCAATTCGTTCATAACGTCTAGCAGGAAAAATAAAGTAATGGAGTCATAAGAATAGTGGAATGCAAGTAGTTACTAAAATATGTCAGGAGATGTGTCAGGTCCTCTTTAAAAGAGGTTGTCCCACCATTACATGTCATATTCGTTTTAGGATGAGTCTACACTGCTGGGCTTTTGTCGGAAGTATGCATGTGAATCCCTGAAATGCTATAAGTCGAAAAAAGACTTAATTGAATGGAAAGCAGGAATGGGGCTTTGCTGCGATACCTAGCACAGTCACTATCAAATGGACAGCACTGTGCTTGGTGGGTGGTAGGCTGGAGCGCTACTGTAAGAGCCAGCGTCTTCTGAAACAGATGATCAATGGGGGTCCTGGGTGTTGGACCCCACCAATCAGATACTGATGACCTGTCCAGAGGAGAGGCCATCAGTAAAAATATGTTGGAAAACCCTTTTAAATTCTGAGCTATAACTTCAGATTGCCTATTTATATTGACAACTGAAATGTTAGGCTTCTCCGAGTTTTCTGTATTATTTGTTAATATGGAGGGACAAGTAGATGAGGAGAAATTCTGCATCAGTGTACTGTACCTGCGCCACGTGAAAGAGGACCTTTCACCGCTCCTGACATGTCTGTTTTAATAGCTTCATGCATTCCCCGTGTAATAACAATTCTGGACCCTCCATTCTTATTGCTCTATGTTGTGCCATTCCTTTATTATTTGTACTTGAAATTATGAATGAATTTCTAGCAGTCTGCAGTAAGGGTACAGAGGGGAGGTAACAAGTTGGGGGGGTGTACCTGCACAGTCTGAAAATGGCAGCACTGATTGGGTACAGTGAGTCTGTGCAGGTACACCCCCCCCCCCCTATTTGTTACCTCCCCTCTGTACCCTTACTGCAGACTGCTAGAAATTCATTCATAGCTTATAGTAGAAATCATAAAGGAATAGCACAATGTACAGACATAGGAATAAATGCTCCAGAATTGTTATTACATGGGAAATGCATGGAGCTATTAAAACCAGCATGTCAGGAGCGGTAACAGGTCCTCTAGAGCTGATTGTTTTGGAAGTCACATGTTGATCAACTTTGTAGGAAGGAAAGCGAGACCTCACAGGCATCGTTAGCCGGGTTATTTCAGCGGATGCAACCTGTATTTATCAGAAATTAAGATAATCAGATGCTGCAGTTAGGAAACCAGCGACAAACCTACTATCGTCGCGTTACTTTTCTCTCTGCAGTCATTTACAGGTCAGGGGAGAATCTCCAGGAACATTTGCTTATTGCAGTTAATGTTTTTGTCATTAGGAGATTATTTATGTTATTCTTTGTTGCTTGGTAGGGGAAGCATTTGATGGCCTCTTTTTGTTACTTTGCCGAGTATAATGGCCAAGGAAGACTGGTAAAATATGAATTATTATATAATCGCGAGTGATAAAACTCTGCGCTGTGAACATTTCATGGTGCAGGTGTAACAGATGCAAAACAAGATTAATAGGACGGAGTAATAATTAAACCGCAGCCAGCTGTCTCAAAAAGAATGGGTTTCTCTTGTCCCTTTCTATCATTGCAGGGATACCTAATATTTTTAAATGTCAATGAGATTACAAAGTTCTCCATAGCTGTGTCGGCAGAAATATCCTTGTCAGGAAAGTAGGGACCTAATTACAATAGATCAGATCCATCTGTACTGCATTTGTACCAACTCTATAAACTGTAATATAAAAGAAGTATCACGATCGGCGTAACTGTCACATACGTGACACGGAGGGAGGAAAAGAGGGAGGCCCTGCCCTAGTGAGAGGGAAGGTGGTGACCCCTGACTCACCTTGCGACTGGCGCCTGGCTGCCCTGTCGTCCCTAGACGGGTTCCTCACCCGTACGCCGATCACGTGCCTAAAACCCTGGCTTTCCCTAGGATGAGCCCTAGATAGTGAACTGGGCGGTGGGAACACTAGTCCGCACCACTAGCTCTAAAGGAAAACACCAAGGGGAGGACAGACAATACAAACTAAACATATAATCCCAGGAGGGCAACAACAGGAGACAACAAAAGCCCAACAGGGATCCGGAGGGTAGCACTCTGGAACAACAACCAGATTCTCAGCTCCAGTGGGTCAGCATAGATATCCAGGCAGGAAGCTCTATAACTGGCAACAAGAGAAGTGTGAGAGGAGAATATAAGGAGTTTGGGAGTGGCAGACAAGAAACAGCTGAGGAGGAGAAGCTACGGATCCCTGAGTGAGACAAAAAGGATAGCAAGGCAAACACAGAAAACAAACTAAGAAACACCGTGATCTTTAGACATAGAGCGCGCAGCCACCCGCTGCGACTTCCTGACCCCGGGTATAACGGAGTCAGACGTGGCTCTTGACACCCTCGTGACAAGAAGACTGTAAAATAACATTGTTTCGAGAACGGAATTAGATCTTTAGTGCATTCCTATGTCATTCTCTCTCCACAGTGCTCCCTTGTGTTAGCCCTTTAATTACCATTATAGAGTGTGGAGTCCTCTTAGGGTGTTATCTCATGAAAAGCATTGCTGAGCCATGAGTAGGGCATTTTAGATGAAGTATTATTGCACTCTACAAAAAAAAAAAAAAAAAGGCAGAGTGTAATAGGAGTACTAATATTGTAGGCCTGGGGCCTCCACTAGTTATCTCCACTCCCGGCCATTGCAGGCAGCTGTGTAAAGGGTGTCCTCACACATTGAAACATTGTGCCCACCAAAATTAAGACATCCCCTATGTTACACTATGTGGATGAAAAGTGCCAATATCTGCGTTCTGGTCCATTGAAAAATATTAATTCTGCAGCGAAACAGAACTCAAATAATGCTTTGTTGCAGATTTCTTGCTGCTGAATGTCTCCATTCATTTCAGTGGAGATGTAATCCGCCACAACCTTTCCGTTTTGAAAAAAAAAAACATGCAGATTTTGTTGCAGGTTTTGCGCTACGTATGAAGACACCTTAACACACTCAGGACCCATTGTGTATGGAGAAGGCACAGCCCCTGAGCCTGCTCCATACACGTCTTTGCGACCTATGGAATACAGTTACATCATAGGTCGTCTTTAAAGGCATGACCCATCCTGATGAAATGAATTGCTTATTCAATATGACCAATCTCTTAAAAAATATATTTAAAAAAAGCCTAAAACATATAATGCGAATATCGTATATCCTTCTCTTGTTTGTTAATTTCGGAGTTATTAAACTAATAATTAGCTACAAATTGTCTGCTGATGATATAACATTCATCAATAATTAGGTAAAATGGTGAATTAATCACTGGGTGTCCCTGTCACTGTTCAGGAGAACTTCTTCAGCCAGAAAAGTGTGTGAGAAAGGACAACACTTGTCAACTCCAATGATCCAATCTACATCCTCCTTTCTACTTAAAAAATAATTTTTATGTCACATACCAACCCGCCAGGTGCTTCTGACATAATTTAAAGCTTATTTGACTTGTTTTTCTAATTTTGGATCACTACCATATCACATTCTGATGATTTGATATAACACATGTGCATGCAGGTGGAAACTCATCCATGTAGTGTGATTTTCTCCCCTTCATTTATTTGTGGTGCCGCTTACTTAGGCACATGACACGATAATTGCCAACTCCTACAGATTTCCTTAGTTCTTAATATTTCTTGACGACAAACATTATAAACCTGTATGTAAGCTTTGGTGATGGAGTCTGTGCTCAGGATCATGTCTCTGCCCAACAGCTGTTAAAAGATTTATGCAGTTTCCATTATCACTAATATGGGAGCCATTATATTGATTGTATTGCACATGAAACTTTAGTGGCCTTCAACAATAACGGTATCATAGCTAAAGTGACTTATTGTCCTTTCCTGGAACTTCAAAGCTTTAACCACACTTATATTTAAAGGGAATCTGTCACCTGGTTTGACCATATTAAGCTGTCACCATTGTCATGTTTAATAAAATACCTTATTTCCTGCAGTGGTTTTCTTTCTTCTTTCCATGCTTTCATTTAGTTAAAAAAGCAATTTTTGTATTATGCAAATGAACCCCGAAGGTGCCCGGGGGGGGCGTTATTCATGACCCTTTGGGCCCAGTAACGCCCCCCTGCAGTGCCTAGCCCGCCTTAGTTTAGAGCCCAAGCACACCTCCTCGTTATGCAGTATCGTCCCACAGCCTAGTTTAACGGCGCCGCGCCCTCTGCTACGTCAACTAATTCATTCAAGCCACGCACCTGGAATCTTCAATTCGTCAGTCTGTAATCTCGCGCAGGCGCAGTACTGCCTACTGTCTGCACCTGTGCGATCCAACCGCTCCTAAGGGCAACAGCCTCAAAAGTGTCACTGGGCATGCGCCGAGCCCAGTGACGTCTTCTTATCGCTGTTGCCCTCAGGAGCTATTGGATGGCGCAGGCAGTAGGCAGTACTGCGCCTGCGCGAGATTTCAGACGGACAAATTGAAGATTCCAGGTGCATGGCTTGAATGAATTAGTTGACGTAGCAGAGGGCGCGGCGCCGTTAAACTAGGCTGTGGGACGATACTGCATAACGAGGAGGCGTGCTTGGGCTCTAAACTAAGGCGGGCTTGGCACTGCAGGGGGGCGTTACTGGGCTCAAAGGCTGATGAATAACGCCCCCCCCCACCCCACCCCGGGCACCTTCGGGGTTCATTTGCCTAATACAAAAATTGCTTTTTTAACAAAATGAAAGCATGAAAAGAAGAAAGAAAACCACTGTAAGAAATAAGGTATTTTATTAAACATGGCAATGGTGACAGCTTAATATGGTCAAACCAGGTGACAGATTCCCTTTAAGGTTTTAGTAGACTTATTTTACTCAGCAATGAAATGCCGTACAACATAGGTATACATCATATATAACATTTTCCTGTATAGTCATTCAGGGACTTTCTCAAGTATAGGTCCAGTTACTTGTTAAATGTTTCTTGTGGAGATGTGCCCCAAGATACACTATTAATGCTCAATGTTTTACCCTACAGCAGTTTTATCACAGTTTTTGCTAGCCTGCGCCTACCATGGAAATGAATGGAAACCCTTTTGATTTCCTAGTTCTCAGGAGATTTGTAGAATTTCCTACCTCCTTGTGCTGCTGTGTGGTGCCCTGTACAGAAGCAGTGGTTGTAAGGAGGATTAGCACCAGGGGACAGCATGCATTGGAGAAGGAGATAAGAAAAGGGGTCCTCGTGCTTCTCCTCATAAGGCAGGTACGTTTATTAGGATGCATCGATGACGCGTTTCGGAGCTGGAGAGGCTCCTTCTTCAAATCACATCCGCACATTCAGTACATATAAACAAACATTTAATAGCAGGGAGCATGCCAAATAAAACAAGGGGGGGGGGGTCCAAATATTGCTCATATAAACGTTCTAAACATCCCAATAAACGTACCTTCCTTTTGCTGAGAAGTGTGCGGACCCCTTTCCTTCTCTTCTTCTCCATTGCTCGGCCTGTATGGGATCTGATTGGGATGCGCGGCAAGCTCACAATCATTTTTTTTTGCCTGCCAGAGTGTTGTGTCTTTCCTATGAGCACGTCTCTTCTTCTGTTTTATAGCATGCATTGGGACATGCCAGAGAATCCAAGATATTATTTAAAAAATATTGACCTTTAAAAAGATAACCCTATTTCTGACGGAAGTGTCCTACTAAGGAGCCATAGGCCACTATGTGGTTCCTCAGTGAGGCACCATTGTCACCCCTAGAAGCAACGCCTCTGGGGAAGAATACTTCCATAGTACGGTATGAAAAATGGCCAAATTCTAAAGGTGAATACCTCCACAATTCTGTATGTATCCATGACAAAAGCGAGGTGACATAAAGGTCCAGTGTGGGCCCATGGCAGTTTATGAGTGCAGTATTAGGGTACCTTCACACGTAGCGCAGTGCACACTTTTTTCCGTGCGGATTCCTCTGCAGAACAACCACAGCATAGTACAGTAACAGCAAAGTGTATGAGATTAGGCAAATCTTTTGTACGCTTTGCGGATGTTTTCCGTGCGGAAATTGACCTGCCGTGCATATTTAGAAATCCTTAGCATGTCAATTATGTTTGCCGTTTTAGCTCTGGATTTCACCCTTTTCTACTGAAGGGTGAGATCTGGGGCAAAATCTAATCAAATCCACACCAAAAAACACTGTTAGAAATTGCAGATTTTGGTGCGGTTTGAGTGCAGAAATGCTCAGAAATCCACACAGAAATTCATGTGGATCTTCTGCACGATGGCCTGCACCTGTGTGCAGATACTTTTACAGTTCTGTGTTAACTTATGTACGAGACCTAAGGACGGAGAAGCATTATAAATAACACTTGTGAAACAAAGTGAACAACGGTCTACAGGGAATGCCTGTATTCCACATAACAGTACCATATGGTTCATATATTTTGGCTATTACATACAAAAGTCAATTAAAAAATACGAAGGGCACACAGAGAGGCCAATAGTGTAACTATACACTCGTCTTGACATCTTAAGTTATTGAAAGTTTTAGAAATTGCGTTTAGCTTTGTCTTTGTTACATCTTTTTCTTCCCTGTGTAGTAGGGGCAGCCATTATAGATTTTATAGGGGCGTTTACCAATTTTGCTTAAACTACCGAATGACTAATCTGTCAGGCACTTGCAGTGGTGAAGTCCTTGCTAATAGCCATTCATAACCATAGGGTTTCATCTTTCCAGCAGCAGGAATAAGACTCTGACACATGGGTCACATTTTAAAGGGTATTTCCATCTGTAGGTTGTGCTATAAATGCCCAATAGGTGTCGCTCCCACCTTTGGGACCCGCACCTATCTCGAGAAAGGGGCCTCCTCTCATGGCCACTGTGAGTGGAAAGGTGACTGTGGATGCGTTGTGCTTCAATTTCCATGATGCTTCAAGTCGTGGCTTCCTGGTCCCTCTCGACACACAGTAAATCATGTCTTAGCCACTCGGTGGCCACAGCAGTGACCATGGCTGACTGGTCATTTCCTGTGTGTTAAGAGGGACCAGGAAGCTGAGATCAATGAGGGATTGTGAAGCGTTACAAGACATGTGTTATATTAGTTCATGCTATGTGGAGCTAAAATTATAAGCTACTGGACAACCCCTTTACCACTTGAGAAAGTGAATATTTGGAGCAAACGTTGAACTCTGAACTGTTTTTGTTTTTTTGCTGTTTTTCCATTTGTATTATTTCCTTCCTGTAGTATATATATTATATATATTATTTTAAAATGAAAGTTTGGTTCAACTGTCTTTAAAATTGTTTTCTAAGTGTTAAATGATTAAAAAAAAGCAGCACTTAAACCATAAGTAAATGGATTTTGCTGTCTTTCACATTAATTTAATACCATTATCCACTATCGTTTCATCTTATAAATTTGCTAGTTACTTGTCTGCTTTAGTTCCGTTATATACATCGTTCAATTTCCTAAGTCTCTGCTGTTTTTGTATTTTTTTTTTTATATTTGAAATTGCATTTTGTACCAGCAAATTATGGACAGTAATCATTCCCACAAATACTACTGTGTTTCATAACATGTGCATTTCTGTAGTCTTTACCCTGATGGAAAGTTGTGGTCCCTAATTGTGAATTTTATAGGATGGGTTTGAGATTTTTTTAAGCAATCGTTTACTTAGGATCAGCCAAGAGTATTCCCACACTCAGCAAATCTGAATGACTGCAAATCATAGCGACACTCCTGCTCTAATAGTGGAGATAGGAGCAAGTTCTGATCTGTACTATTCAACTTGAATTGTACTACAAGGAATTAAAATTGATTGTGGCCTTTATTGTTTTCTAAAAAAAAAAAGAAATATAAATCTTTTTTTTCTATTGTGGACCAACTGAGGGAAAACAAAGGTTGAGCTGCCCCCTTTGTTTCAATAATGCTTAATCTGAAACGTCTAAAGATGATCAAACTTTAAAAAAGAAATGATTCGGACGCTTTGCCAAATAAAAATAAAAAAGTAAATCTATCTGCATTCATTTGTGACAAAGAGCGTTAAAAATCAGCTATTTCCTATTTCCCAGCTTTAGGGAACGTGTATGTCGGTGTACATCATTGTGCATTGCAGAAACATGCATAGCTAGTCTGCTGTGGTAGAGAAACAGTTACTTTACGTCAGTATTACCAGCATTTAACAGGCGTCACTCTTAGGCCTCTTTCAGACAGGTGTTGCGGGAAAATGTGCGGGTGCGTTGCGGGAACACCTGCGATTTTTCCGCGCGCAAAACATCACAGAAGTTCGGGTCTGGGATCGGTGTTCTGTAGATTGTATTATTTTCCCTTATAACATGGTTATAAGGGAAAATAATAGTATTCTGAATACATAATGCATAGTAAAATAGCGCTGGAGGGGTTAAAAAAAAAAATAATTTAACTCACCTTAGTCCACTTGATCGCGTAGCCCGACATCTCTTCTGTCTCCTTTGCTGAACAGGACCCGTGGTGAGCATTCATTGCAGAAACAGGACCTGTGGTAACGTCACTCCGGTCATCACATGATCCATATCATGATCCATCACCATGGTAAAAGATCATGTGATGGAACATGTGATGACCGGAGTGACGTCACCACAGGTCCTGTTCAGCAAAGGAGACAGACGAGATGCCGGGCTACGCGATCAAGTGGACTAAGGTGAGTTGCTTGCAGATGCTTGCGATTTTCACGCAACCCCATTCATTTCTATGGAGCCTGCGTTACATGAAAAATGCACAAAATAGAGCATGCTGCGATTTTCACGCAACGCATAAGTCATTTATTTGGTCAGTTATGGGGCCAAAACTGACCAAATAACTGAAGTGTGAACTCAGCCTTACAGGTCAATGTTCGCTTCAGGTATAAAGGACTTAACCGAGCAGCGGCCCAAGATCTTACTATAGAGTGAAAGAGCACTCTCCTTTTACACCGTCGTCGGCTGATTCTGCATATATTGCTAAAGAACCTCCTCTGTTACACGCTGAGACAAGTAGTGGGCCCATGATAGAGTGGGGAGGGTGTCAGCAGTAAGTTTGTGTTAATGTCACAGTTTATTTTTGCCTTCTTCTGATCCATCACAAGAACAACCCCCCAAAAAAACTGCATAAACACCCCAAAATCAGTAGTATCAGGCCACAATTTCACCCCAGAATCAAGGATGATTGGAATTATTTATGTATAAAGTAACATGGACACCCTAAAATCAGTAGTATCAGGCCGAAAGTTCACCTCAATTACAGAATAAAGGATTAATGGAATTACTTATGCATAAAAGAATGTGAATACCCCAAAATCTGTAGTATCAGGCTGCAATTTCACCCCAATTACAGAATCAAGGATTAACGGAATTACTTATGGATAAAATAATGTGAACAACTTAAAATCAGTAGTATTAGAACACTTTTTAACCCCAATCAGTGCAGCAAGGTGTAATAGAATGGCTTCTCCATTACCCAGGATTTACACTCTCCTATTGGTCCCTGATCTCTCCCTACAGTGTAGATACTGCCTCCCTACTATATCCCTACACTATGAATAATCTTTCCCTGAACAGCTCAAAAGGAATATTCTGTTACTAAAGAATTCCCTAATCACTGTCCCTAGTGGCTGCACTAAGTACACACTAAAATGGCGGAGAGAGGGCAGGATGAGGCTTTTTATAGGGCTGTGACATCACAGGGGCTATCTGCTGATTGGCTGGCTGCACAGCATTATGGGTGATCCGTCCTTCCCAGGCTTCTTACTTTGACTTTGTAACATATGCAGCAGCTATTTTAGAAAAAATCAGATTCTTTACCACAAATCTCCAGGATATTCGGATTCGTGATAAATCAAATTTTCGTCCACTTTGATTCTCTCAACACTAGAAATGTCCTATTCATTGCATAGTAATTAGTGTTGAGTAAGATTGTGTTCTAAGTTTGGCGTCTAAAGTTCGGGTTCAGGTTATCGAAGAATCGCGTTATGGATTCCGCTACCACGGACTATAATGGAATTTAGAATCCATGACGCGATTCTTCGATAACTGGAACCCGAACTTTAGACACCGAACTTAAAACACAAGTTCGCTCAACACTAATAGTAATACTTTTCAGGGGATATTTCAAGAACAGAATTAGAAAATAGATTTTGGAATCTTAGAACAGTAACAATCTGTGTAATACCTTTATAGCATTATTAATAATGGTAACTGACTAATATAAAATATTGTAGTCTGTCACAATTGTACTTTTTCTGCATTTCCCCCTTTGATTTGAAATCATAAAACTGAAATGCTAATGTAAATGATTGGTTTGGAAAATAACATGTATATAATTGCTGTAAAAAAAAAATCATGGCCAAAAAATAAATAAATAACACACTGAGGGTTGGCTTTAGAATGAAAAAGGTCATGAGTATCACATGTGGGAGGGTAAGAGCATAATATAAAAATTGGTATGATATGGTAAAAATCATGGCATGGTTCTTGGAGATTCTAGAGAAAATGCCTTCAGCATAAAGAGTGAATCTGGTAAAATATAAAGGTGTCCCTTCACCTCTAAATGTCTTGATGATGCTTCTGTTTGCACTCTCCTTGTGCTATAACAGCCTTTAGGTCTGACTGTATTTATAGAATTCAATCACTGCACATCCTGAGTCATGTTAACATATCAAATTAATACACACAATAATTTTTCCTGGAACTGATCCTATGGATGCCTATGATATTGCTTGTGTTTTTTCTCATTGAGGTCATTAGACATAAAAAAAATGGGTAAAAAAACTGACGTCCTATAAGCCCAACTTCTTATGGCTGCTTTATATGATTTAGGTTGTAGTGTGTATGCTTTGTATGTCTTGAAGCTCTTCACATAGGGACCCTTATGTATTTTGCTTAATTTCTTTCCTTTTTATTTTGAATTTTTCAGACGATGGGTGAGACTCCTCTTTGGTCGAGAATTTCCGCTCCAGGACCTCCTTGTAGTTTGGGATGCGCTCTTTGCAGACAGCATTACTCTAGCGTTGGTGGATTATATTTTTGTAGCCATGCTTTTATACATCAGGGATGCATGTAAGTATCACAGTTTTTTATATCATTTGAATACTAGACTGTTAAAAGACACCGCCATCAAAATGTTTCACATATTAACAGCCTACACATGAATATAAAAAAAATATATATATGGGTGGATGGTTTTCTGGATATCATTTCTTGAAGACACTCCATGTTTTCTACTTGTTGCCCCGGCCTAGAAAGTCGCTTGACTTCTCCAGTCAGACCATCAACTGTGGCCAAAGAGGAAAGGGGGTGACTCAATTAAAGCAGCACACATTACACTGATTGCCCTTCTGTGGACATCTTTGTCTAAGCCTATAAAGATAACAATAAAGGTATCATACAGTTATCACAAATCCACAAGCTACTATTATAATAAAATGTAAAGGTAAAGTACCATCGAAAACATTTTTATCACATGACAGCCAATATGTGATTATTCTAAAGTTGTGTTTTGTTTTTGTTTTTTTTTACAAAACAATGTTTGGATGTATTGTACTTTCTGCCTCGGCCTGGAAAGTAACTTGACTTTCTTAGTCAGACCATCAACTGATGAAAGGGTATGAATGACTCAATTAAAACATCACACTTTACACTGATAAGTGCAATTTATCTTCTGTTTGCATCTTTATCTAGACTTATAAAGAGAACAATAGGGTTATCATACCGTTATCCTAAATTCTACATCTACTATTGTACTACCAGATAGTATCTTCCCTCACAACAGCTGTAAACAGACCGTGTGTTATATCTCTGTGCTGACTGTTAGAGAAGGACAATATGTTGTATTTAATTGTCCATGGTATAGTACTGCCAAAATGAAAAAGAAAAACAAGCCAAAGGTTCTAGAAAAATATTTTCTATGAATATTAAGTAAAAACAACTTCTTTCTGATGGAAGTGTGCCTTCAAATGTGAAATAGATCTTCATGTCATGATGCTGAGTGATAATGGAAGACAGGGGAGGACATACTGCCCGCACATGATGGGGCTCTATATGGAAGGTCATTATTTCTGTAGAATTTTCTGTGTATGCTATGAATCCTGGACAAATCTTCTGGCACTTGTCTTTAAAAACTCAAAATCTTTATGTCAAGAGCATAAAAACATCATCATGCAATACAAAAAAATAAAATAAACATTAAAAATTACAGTGCTCTGTGGAGATCCAAGAGGTGCAGTACTGCCGTAAAAGGGGGAGCAAATATACGTCTATTACACTACACTATTGGCACCCCCGCCAATCAGCTGTTTGAGGAGACCGCGGCGCTCCGGTGAGTGCAGCAGCCTCCTCACAGCTAACCAAGCACAGTACCATACATTTTATAATGGCTGTGCTTAGTATTGCAGCACAGGCACATTCACTTGAACAGGACAAAACTGCAACGAGGGTATATGACCCTGTGAATGTGACATCACTTGTCGCAGTCTCAGACTTATCCTGAGGATTGGTCATTGAAATCTGATCGGTAGGGGTCTGACTCCCCCATGATCGGCTACTGGAAAGGGCTGCAGCATTTGGACAAGCACTGTAGCCTCTACGTCTTGTCTATAAGTCATCTGGCCTTTGTGCAGTTGCAATTCCAAGCACAGCCACTAAACAATGTACAGCGTTGTGCTTGGTATACTATGAAGGGGCTGCAGCACTGGCCCTTTCAAGCACTTGATCAGTGGGGGTGACGGGAGTCATACCTCAACTGGTCTGAAATAGATGACTCATCCTGAAGATAGGTCATCAATATTTTGCTCCCTGTCAGTCAATTTTGGCATGATCCTGACTAGACCACATCATAAATGACTCCATGTAACAAGTTTATTTAGCTAGCATTCCTTTTTATTATTATTTTTTTGATAAATTGCTGTATACTTCCATATAATTTGAAATATACAATCATGACATTGATAAAAACAGTAAAGTGGAAGTTACGGCATCTTGATGAATCACCTAAGAATCTCTGCTTTTAATATGTAGATTTTGGACAAGAACTTAAATGCACCAGGGGATAAATAAACATTAATATATAATTTTGTTTGGGCAACAGGAGGTTCTGGGTTCAGTCAGTTAGTGCCAGTAAGTGGAATTGATTGTTATATACGCCACAGATGAAACTGGGCCAGGTGCAGCAAATGTCTGACAATTTAAAGTTAAAAGGGAAATAAAATGCTGAGATAATAAGTGATTTGTATATAAGTTAGTCAAATCCCCATGGAATATGGGGCACGGTGCAGCAGCTCCAACAACATCAAAAATGTATTCAACTGATTGACAAGTACAACATATGGTTGTTGCCCAGTGATTGCCGTCCTTCTTGGTGTCACTATTAAGTATCCACTTGGACACCGGGATATATTTTGTTGCCAGCCTCTGATAGAGTAGGACCAAAAGTTCCATATTGGATATCTTTTTGGATTAAAGGGTTTATCCCCTTTCCACAGTATCGCCTGCTGGGAGACTCTGCAGCATGTTGTATGTGTAAGACTACAAGTCCCAGCTGTATAATGACACTGCTAAGGGAGTAGGATAAAAGAGCTGCCCTGAGTTCTGGGAGAATCAACAGCATGTTGTATGTGTAAGACTACAAGTCCCAGCTGTATGATGACCCTGCTAATGGAGTGGATACAAGAGCTGCCCTAAGTGCTGGGAGAATCAATAGCAACTTGTAAGTGTAGAACTACAAGTCCCACCTGTATAATAACACTGCTAATACACACAGGATCTCCCCCTACCTTCTTGTGCAATGCTCTCTCTAGTCTGTCAGCTCCTGTGCCCAGAATTATCACTGCTGCAGCTACCCAGTCTGTGCAGCTGAAGGGGTTAAGAATCCTAGAAGAGAGCAGACAGCAGTGAAGGGGGAGCATGGCCAGCACAGTGGCGTCTCGTTTACAGGCTTGTAAACGATCTTTATCAGAGCAGGGAGAGAAGCTGACATCACAGGTCATGTGACCCTCAGTAAAATCTGAGAAACCAGCCACTGGAGATAAAGTGAGTTAAATGGAAAGCTGTTACATTTGCTTAGTTAAGAACATAGAACAAAAAAAAAACTCGGACAACCCCTTTAAGGACCAGGCCATTTTTTGAAAATCTGACCAGTGTCACTTTATGTGTGAATAACTTTAAAACGCTTTTACTTATCCAGGTCATTCTGAGATTGTTTTTTTGGGTTGTTTTGTCACATGTTGTACTTAATGACACTTGTAAAATGGAGTAAAAAAAAAAAATCTTTTTTGTTTATAAAAAAATACCAAATTTACCCAAAATTTTAAAAATGCAAATTTCCACGTTTCGATTTCGCTACTTCTATAATACATAGTAATACCTCAAAAAATTGTTATTACGTTACATTCCCCATATGTCTATTTCATGATTGGATCATTTTGGGAATCATTCTATTTTTTGGGGACGATACAAGGCTTAGAAGTTTAAAAGCAAATCTTGAAATTTTTCAGAAATTTTACAAAACCCACTTTTTAAGGACCAGTTCAGGTCTGAAGTCACTTTGTGAGGCTTACATAATAGAAACCACCCAAACATTACCCCATTTTGGAAACTACACCCCTCAAGGTATTCTAAACTGATTTTACAAACTTTGTTAACCCTTTAGGTGTTCCACAAGAGTTATTGGCAAATGGAGATAAAATTTCAGAATTTAAATTTTTGGGCAAATTTTCAATTTTTTCCAGTAACAAAGCAAGGGTTAACAGCCAAACAAAACTCAATATTTATTGCCCTGATTCTGTAGTTTATAGAAACACCCCATATGTGGTCGTAAACAACTGTACAGGCACACGGCAGGGCGCAGAAGGAAAGAAACACCATATGGTTTCTGGAAGGCAGATTTTGCTGGACTGGTTTATTTACACCATGTCCCATTTGAAGCCCTACAGAATCAGGGCAAAAAATATAGAGTTTTGTTTGACTGTTAACCCTTCCTTTGTTAACTGAAAAAATGGATTAAAATGGAAAATTTGGCAAAAAATAGCTGTTTTGGCACCGTTTTTTTATATTTTTTTTTGGACTGTGTTCATTTGAGGGGTTAGATCATGTGTTATTTTTAAAAACCAGATTCGTACGGACGCGGCAATACCTAATATGTCTACTTTTTTAAGTTGAAGTTTTACACTATAATATCCTTTTTTGTAAAAACATTTTAGTATCTCTATAGTCTGAGAGTCAGTTCTTTTTTAGTTTTTAGCCTATTGTCTTAAGTAGGGGCTCATTTTTTGCGGGATGAGAGAACAGTTTTATTGGCACTATTTTGGGGTGCATATGACTTTTTGATTGCTTGCTATAACACTATTTGTGATGTAAGGTGACAAAAAAAATCCAATTTTTTTGTCACCTTACATCATAAAAAGTGTAATAGCAAGCGATGTAAAAGTGTATTCACGTCTCTGTTTTATACCATAATAAACATACAATTATAAAAAAAAAGTGATGCACCCCAAAATAGTGCCAATAAAACCGTCCATCCCGCAAACTTTGAGCCCCCACTTAAGATAAAAGGCTAAAAACAAACCAAAAAACGGACTCTCAGACTATGAAGATACTAAAATGTTGTTGTTTTTTTGTCTAAAAAAGGATATTATAGTGTAAAACCTAAATAAATTTTATAAAGTAGACATATTAGGTATTGCCGTGTTCGTAAGAATCTGCTCTATAAAAATAACACATGACCTAACCCCTCAGATGAACACAGTCAAAAAAATAAAATAAAAACTGTGTAAAAAAAGCCACTGCAGGATGTTGTCTATAGGTGCTGCCACACGCAGAACCGCTTATAGGACTACAGCTGGACCACAATAATTCACCATGGAAAGCTAAGTAGTTTTATATGTACTCCTGACATATTTTGGATGTGATCACCACACTTTTTTTTTTTCAGGAGCTTTATTAGGCATTTATAGGAAGTTTTGATAATCTGCAAACTGGTCCCCTGATGATTTGGCGGATGCCAATGAAACGCGTCGGGACAATATAGTATAATTGCACCTGGGACCATTGAGTTACTTTTTGGATTACTATATCTTCCCTTTCTGTTTCCTTTTTTCTTGACGAAACTGGGCAGTCACTGTTGCCTAATTAAGGGACAGTAAGGGGAAGTCTAGAGAGGGAGTACTACTAGTGAGAGTCTCTAGGAATACATAGGGGCAGCGTCCCAGTACCTCTGTCTCTCCACTCTATCCTCCCTCCTGTTCTTTGCCTATTGGATTTTGCACTGTTCTGAAGGCAGCCAGAGGTCGCATTGATTTAAGATTATTTTTTGGTGTGTCCTTGCCTTGTTTTATACATATTTTTGGGCCTTTTAACATTATGTATTAATAAATGTTATGTTTTAATTGCGGTGAATCATTTATGTGAAACGAGTTTGTCAATATTGTTACCGCTTACAAATTTGGCCTTGACTACTGGAACTTGGCCGTGTGTGTTTTGTATAAGTTGTTTTACAAAGAAAATAAAGAGATTGAGTGGAAAGTATAAAATAGGTGAAGACACTCAGCACAGAGACTGCCCAGACAGAAGCTTGTTGTTAGGTCAGCGGTCCATGTCCGCCACTGCCCTTCTACTTACCATGACTCTCATCAACCTCTGTAAGCTGCTGTCTCCATTGCTTCAGCCTCTGTTCCCTTAGGGTATGTGCTCGCTCACCTATCGCATCTTAAACGGCCAATGTGCGCATCTGCAAATCCTTCCCTAGACACTGGCGGAAGTTCCCTTGGTATTTAAGGCAGACTACCCAAAGAGAAGGTTGCTGAGCTTTGAGGTTTTTCTAGTCTCTAATAACCAGCGAAAGGTGTGATCTCTTGTCTGACTGCCCATGTACCTTCCTTGACTGTCTACTGATTCTGCTCCTTGCTGCCCTACCCCGATCTTGGAGCTACCACGACTACGCATGTACTCAGCCTGCGCTGACCTTGGACTGTATTCAGACTATCCCTTGCTTTAGCCATTGGTACTTCTGCTATTCTTACCTGCATTATCCCCCACCTGTGTTCCTGTGAATTCTCCAGTGTTTTACCTGCTCCACCTATGTAGTCCAATACCTCTAGTTTTCAGTGTCAGCTTCTGTTTCCCTAGTTCATCTGTATTGTCCTTGCTCCTACCCAGTATCCAGTCTGTTATCCTTGCCTGAGATCACTCACCACACTGCTTGCAAGCTTCTTCATGTATCTCTACAGCCAGGACTCCAAGTTACCAAAAACCTGTCTAAGTGCCTGTTCACACATACCAGTGGTTTTAGTGTATCCTGAGCTGCCAGTGCTTGCTTTGGAGTCCCTGACCTAAAAGGGTCAGCTGCCAACCACACTGAGACTATCCCAGGAGGTAGTAGCCTGTTTTTTTAACCACAACGAATCCCAAATCCCTGTACAGGGGTTAAATAGTGAATATCGGGGAAGCACCAGAATAACGTCCTTTGGGGAAGCGCCAGGATAACGTCCTTTGGGGAAGCCCTATGTTAAACCAGTTGATTGGCACAGTGGGTCCACACTCGCTGATCTGTGACACTTGTTGCCAGAGCCTAGAGCATATTAAGCCCTTTTTATGCCCACATGCCATTTATGTAATTTCTTGGCGTCAGGAGATACCATATTTTTCGCTCTATAAGATTCACCTGACCCTAAGACACACCTAGGTTTTAGAGGAAAGAAATAAGAAAAAAAAAATGTTTTAATCAGATCAGACAAAAAATAAATAAAACAACTTAACTCGCCTGCTCTGGAGGACGGTGACTCTTGGGAGATCCAGTGTGCGCTTTATGCAGCTTCACTGTTACCTGACTAATATAGTACTAATGAGCGCCTCCATAATGGAACCATCCGTATTCACTTTATAAGACAGGGGGGATAAAGTTTGTCTTATTGGCAAAAAATACAGTAAATGCACCACTGGCTTCAGGGATTACACTGTCTGGTGTGCTGCCTTTGTCTCTGAACATTCGAGCTTTCTCATCCTGGTGCCTCCTTAATGTCAGAATGGCCGTACCAAAGTCATACCACAAATTCCATTCTAACACATCTAGATACAAGTAACCCTTCTTTAATTTAAAAATATAAAGTTGCATTCACATCTTTGCATAGAATATGATACTGGCTATTGGAACAACTATATGTATCTGATCAACTGGGGCCACGCATGTGCACTGCCGCTCCATTCAGCTCTATGGGGCTGCCAAAGATTGCGGAGTGCATATGCTTGCTATCTCCAGCAAGGAGAGTTGAATGGAGCAACAGACTCGCATTTTTATCTGTCGCTTTATACAAACAGGGAACACAGACCCCCGTTCTTGTGATCAGACACTTATCTCTTACCCTATGGATAGAAGATAAATTGCCTTAAAGGGCAACTGTCTTTTTTTTTTCTTTTCTTTTTTTTTTGTAATGTGTAGGGGCAGTGGTCATGACAATTTTTGTTCCTACACATTCCCCAAAAGATGAGTTACATTATAATTATAAAAAATAAAATGGCTGCACACCATTATACATACAAACAATAGAGGCCCTATTGTTTGTATGTATAATGGTGTGCAGCCATTTTCTTTTTTATAATCCTGTTTGCTTCATGGATATGCACCTGTGATTCTGAATGTTTTACTCAAAATTTTCTTGTAGTTACATTATAATGAGACAATCCCTTTAAAGGAGTTACCATGCCTTTTACAATTGATGGCCATAGGATAGGCCATAAATATTAGATCGGTGGAGTTTCAATTATTTAAAAGGCTGATAATCACTCTGATTACAAATAACAAATATATGCTACAAAATATGACAGATTACAAATTAGTTTGTCAATTTGGTGTATTCCAGGCAAATTTTGAAAAAGTTTTTTCAGTCCCAGAGCAAAGGTACACCCCCAAACCCTTATCTACTAGCGACCCTGTTCTGAAGTCTTCTTGTTCTGTTCATGGGGCTCAGTCTGAAATGCAAATTTCAAACCTGTTTTATTCATTTTAAAATAATTTAAAATAGCATCAACAAAGGTAGAGACATTGACCGGCACTGCAACACTGTAACGCGAGGATCTGCACAGCAACCAGCTCCACCACATTCACCTGGACTGGGAGTGTGTGTGCACAAACCAACCGTATAGGTACTCAGCAATGTCAGCATAATAAATGGTAGTAAATATAGAAAAAATATTGCGGCACACACCACTAAAAATCTTCTTTGTTCCAAAATAACGATTAAAAATGCCATTGGGGTACAGGATGCAGGGTACATTGAAAGGCAATGGCCGTTTCGCGCACCTCTGCTTCCTCTGGGCCTTGTATGCTGGGGGCGGATACCATCAGGTCATTTATACCTGGGTGCGCCCACATCAGGCTGTTAACCACTAAAAACAACAATGCAGTTCGTTCAAAGAAGTCATTTACAGAAATACAGACAGTCATTTCTATGATTAAAGGGGTTACCCAATCAAAACCTCCTATATTCATCTGCCTCAAGTCGTGATTAAAGTGACAGTGTGAACAATGCTCACATTTGAAGTGTCCTCTAGGAACCATTCTATCCAAACAAGTATTACGTTGTCTGGTATATCTGCTCCCAACCCGTATCTCCCTTTAACAAGTGCCAATTATTATGTATAGCAGAACGCATTACTGATAACATTGGTCTGTGTATATGTATATATATATATATATATACAGTTGCAAGAAGAAGTATGTGAACCCTTTGGAATGATATGGATTTTTGCACAAATTGGTCATAAAATGTGATCTGATCTTCATCTAAGTTACAACAATAGACAATCACAGTCTGCTTAAACTAATAACACACAAAGAATTACATTTTACCATGTTTTTATTGAACAGACCATGTAAACATTCACAATGCAGGTGGAAAAGGTATGTGAACCCCTAGACTAATGAGATCTCCAAGAGCTAATTGGAGTGAGGTGTCAGCCAACTGGAGCCCAATCAATGAGATGAGATTGGAGGTGTTGGTTACAGCTGCCCTGCCCTATAAAAAACACACACCAGTTCTGGGTTTGCTTTTCACAAGCAGCATTGCCTGATGTGAATGATGCCTCGCACAAAAGAGCTCTCAGAAGACCTACGATTAAGAATTGTTGACTTGCGTAAAGCTGGAAAGGGTTATAAAAGTATCTCCAAAAGCCTTGCTGTTCATCAGTCAACGGTAAGACAAATTGTCTATAAATGGAGAAAGTTCAGCACTGCTGCTACTCTCCCTAGCAGTGTCTGTCCTGTAAAGATGACTGCAAGAGCACAGCGCAAACTGCTCAATGAGGTGAAGAAGAATCCTAGAGTGTCAGCTAAAGACTTACAAAAGTCTCTGGCATATGCTAACATCCCTGTTAGCGAATCTACGATACGTATAACACTAAACAAGAATGGATTTCATGGGAGGATACCACAGAGGAAGCCACTGCTGTCCAAAAAAAACATTGCTGCACGTTTACAGTTTGCACAAGAGCACCTGGATGTTCCACAGCAGTACTGGCAAAATATTCTGTGGACAGATGAAACTAAAGTTGAGTTGTTTGAAAGACACACACAACACTATGTGTGGAGAAAAAGAGGCACAGCACACCAACATCAAAACCTCATCCCAACTGTGAAGTAGGTGCTGGGGGCATCATAGTTTGGGGCTGCTATGCTGCGTCACGGCCTGGATGGATTGCTATCATCGAAGGAAAAATGAATTCCCAAGTTTATCAAGACATTTTGCAGGAGAACTTAAGGCCATCTGTCCATCAGCTGAAGCTTAACAGAAGATGGGTGTTGCAGCAGGACAACAACCCAAATCTCAGAAGTAAATCAACAACATAATGGCTTAAACAGAAGAAAATTCGCCTTCTGGAGTGGCCCAGTCAGAGTCCTGACCTCAACCCGATTGAAATGCTGTGGCATGACCTCAAGAAAGCGATTCACACCAGACATCCCAAGAATATTGCTGAACTGAAACAGTTCTGTAAAGAGGAATGGTCAAGAATTACTCCTGACCGTGCACCTCTGATCTACAACTACAGGAAACGTTTGGTTGAAGTTATTGCTGCCAAAGGAGGTTCAACCAGTTATTAAATCCAAGGGTTCACATACTTTTTCCACCTGCACTGTGAATGTTTATATGGTGTGTTCAATGAAAACATGGCAACATTTAATTATTTGTGTGTTAAGCAGACTGTAATTGTCTATTGTTGTGACTTAGATGAAGATCAGATCACATTTTAAGACCAATTTGTACAGAAATCCATATCATTCCAAAGGGTTCACATACTTTTTCTTGCAACTGTGTTTATATATATATATATATATATATATATATATGTATATATACCCACACATTTAATTGCATGTTGCTGCATTTTAGCATAGACAGCGTTGAAAATCCAAATAATGAATAATGTGGAAGAGAATCAATGAAAAGGATATAATGTAAAGTGAGAAATAGAAGTAATTAGTCAGTAAATTACTTAAAATCAAAGAGAATAGACTAACGCACTATACGAGTGTTGGACCTTTTTATTCATTAATTCTGAAGTTGTCTGTTGAGATTATCAAACACTGGCTCATAATAACAGTAATAATAATAATAATTATATGTTCTATATATATCTATAAATTCAACCATGTAAGTTTTGGTTCGTTGGAAGCAAGTTAACGGCTCCTTTGCTTGTAGAATGAGGCATCATTTTTAATTAACCTAGGAGGTTCGCAAGATTTTCCTTATTATTTACGTCATTATTTATTTCATTCCTGTCTTTACTTGTTGGAGCAATTAGCTTTAAATCAAATTAAAAGTGATGTTACAGGAGAATTGTTTGATTAGAAGTGGCAATACCTTTTAATTATTCAGATTTGTAACCTGCAGCCATGTTTTGGTTTCTTTTTTTCCGGGTTACAATACAACCAGGAAAGCTCTGACAATCCAGCTTTAGGGCAGGGGCCCATTTTCAGTGGAGAGACCTCATCCTGTAAGTGGGCTGCAGCACACACGTGACCAAAAAAGTTGAGTTTTTGAATGGAATTTGATAACGATCATTGCCCTAGCTTTTGGTCTGGACCCCAAGCCTTTTATGCCCACGAGCCCAAACCAACCCTTCATGTGCTGGTCAAGTTGAATATTGCTAGGTGTGGGTCCTATCCCAAAGGAGCTGGCAAAGTCCAGGGGGTTGGCCGCCCTCTATTAATTTCTGTGGGAGTACAGAAAATAGCTATTTTCGGAAGTCCCATTGAAATTAATGTAAGGCGCACCGCGCAAGTGCGGCTCTCACTTCTATGGCACTCTTAAAGGAATTAATGGAGGGCTGCTGTGCATATGCGTGGTGTGCCCTCCAGTTTTAGGCTCTCCTCCCTTTATTCGGACGGAGATGGGGCATGGCTTAATGGGGCCGAGTGCGTGGTTTAGCAGTCCTACTCTTTAAAGAGAATCTGTCACCAGCGACCTCACTATCCAACTGTTTGCATAGACACAGAGCTGTGGATCACCGGATTAAACTGCTGTTTTTCTTTTGTTGATCTAAAGCTCTTTTCCCTAGTTGTTATACTTCCTTATTTAAGCTACAGTCTTATCAGTCAGATACAAATTAAGCTATAAAGAGTTTTTAGGAGGTCACAGAGCAGAGATAAGGAACTGTTAGCTGAGCTACCTGACAGGAAACAATAAAAAATACAGAGCCTGTTACTAGAGAATCTCAGAGCTGTACAGAGAAAAGGTCTCCAAATTTATTATAAAGATATAGAGCACTTTTTTTCGGTACAAAGCGGAGATGCTGTAGTAGCAGCAGCCTTTGGATTTTCTCTCTTTTCCATCAGTTCGGGAGCGGACAGGCTCCTTATCTCTGATCCCTGACATTATTAACACTTATTATAGCTCAGTTCTTATCTTATTGATAAGAATGTGGCTTAAATAAGTATTTATGACCTCTTGGTAGTTCTGTCCGTGCCTCCACACTGCAAAAAAAAGGACCACCTCTCTCGGATCGCGGACCAATTCAAGTGAATGGGTCCACATCTGCACACTGCGTACACACAGATGGTGCCCGTGCATTGCGGACCACAGCATGAGGTACACACGATCATGTGAATGAGCCCTCAGTTTGACTTTAAAGGGCTTATCCTGGAAAATATAATGATGACTTATCCTCATGATAGGTCATCATTATCACATCAGCGGGGGTCCAAGTCCCGGCATCCCCACCGATCAACTGTTTCAGGAAGCTGCTGTGTTTACCAAAGCTCTGGTGAGCGATGCAGGCTCTCACAAGGTTTTCAAGAACAGTGCTGTACATATTATAGTGGCAGTGCTTGGTATTGCAGATCTGCCCCTTTGACTTGCATGGGGCTAAGCTGCAACTAGGCCATGCGAACAAATGTATGGTGATATCACTGGCTTAGGAAGAGGCTGAGGGGGGGTCCCGGGTGTCGCTCCTTCACAGATCTTATACTGATGACTTATCCTGAAGATAAATCATAAATATATTTTCCCGGATAACCCGTTAATCACCACAAATAGCCTCATTTGACTTTCACCTTCAGCCTAATCACTCTGGCCAGAGAGAGAAGGGGATAAGTGACTGAATAAACATCATCACACATCACACATTATACTGATAAGGCCTATCAAAAGTACAATAGAACTGTCTTACTTGTATCCTAAATTCTACCTCTACTATTATACTATTAGATAACATCTTTTTATTACCTCACTACAGCAGTAAAACAACCATGGGATCCCTATCTATGTGGGAATGTTATCTCTCTGTACTGTACTCTAAAGGATAATATTTTGTATTTAATTTTCAATGATCTAGTACTACCAAAATGAAAAAGAAAAACATTAAAGCATCAAAAATTTGTAAAAAATTTTTCTATGAATATTGAGTTTAAAAAGTGTCCTTTTAAAAGAATAAGCATTAAAAGAATACTTGTTTGCAATGCACTCGCGGATAGTATTGTTTCAGGCAGTCAATATGGTATACTAAACAAGCATCATTAATAGCCTTTGCTTTGACAGCCACAGCAGATGGATTGCTTGCATTTCGATTGTAGAAAAAAAAATGTAGTTTTCATAGACCTGCTTTGAATGATGGGTTTAGTAATTGCCCTTGTAAAATGTCTGATTTTGGAAGTGGAAAAAAGAATAGAGGGAACAAAACTGTACTCAAAGAGAAAAGTCGCATATTAAGCACAGGTATTGTGTTTTGTCACTCAGGAATTAAATTACCATGAAACGGCTCTTCTTCCTCTAGCGCTGTCAGATTGTGTTTGTTTTCAGTGTAGCTTTACTATGTGAAGTGTAGCAGTAAAAGTAGGCTTCAGAAACGCTATTGTGGTGAGTCAAGCTATTAATTTAATTTCTTAATTTGCAGTAAACTGGGTAACTAGGTGATGAAGACTATGCAGTGCTGTGTGAACAAAGGTGGATCACTTCTGTGCTACTGTATGTGCTTGCATTATATTATCAGAGTAATACTAAAGCTACCCAACACAGTTAAGGGGTATTCTGGTTAGACCCACCACCAGATCTCTACGACCCCTACTGATAACGAGAATGGGGGTCTTGTGTCTCATATGAACGAAGCATCAAGCCCAGCATGCCTACTATGCTGTATTCATCTCTATGGAACTATCAGAGGTAGCCTAGTACAGACTCAGTAATCAGCTGCAGTCTGTGTGGAAACCTGGAAGTGTTTAGTTTCCCTACAGCGCCACTACAGGAGAAATTAAGCATTGCAAAGTGCATCAGTGTGCTGTCTGTAATGCAGGACACGACAGGTCCTCCAGGGTGAGAGCAACTATTTGTAATTGCTTTCCACTCTGGCCAAGACATGAGGATCCTGTGGACCCTTTCTATGAACTCTATATAAATGTTTTAAGCTAGACAATCCCTTTAAAGAGTAGCTCCACTTAAAGGGGTTGTACCACAAAAAATATTCTACAATTTTTAAACCAGCACTTGGATCTGAATTCTTTTGTAATTGCATCTAATAAAAAATGTAAGATATCCACTGAGTTATTCAATAAAATGTATATAGCGCCAGCTGCCTTGGTTTTTTACATTTTTCTTGTCGCACATGCTCAGTAACATCCTTCAACTGCCTCCTGAGCTGTGATAGGAGAACTTGGACACGCCCCCTGAGCTACAGCAGAAAAGACACTCCCCTTGAGCTGTCAGATTGATATAAATATAGCAGAGCAATGAATGAGGAGATCTCTGGACCCATGTGAGGTACAGGGCTGGTTCTAGCTTTGTTAGAAAGAGATTGTCATGTACTCTATGATGTCTGATTTCAATTTTTTACATTAGTCATGGGATAACCCCTTTAAGCCAAGACAGCTGTATGATGCCCATGGGTGCGATTAATAAGAATAAAACCTGTACACTGAACTCTCTGGGTATTTTATAGTTGTCTTGTCTACTGTATTGTCTAGTAGTGCACAGTAGTATCTCTCCACAACTGATGTCAGAGGCAATGTCAGGGGGGGGTGGGGGGATCAGAAACACAAGCGGTGCACTCTGTAGTACACTTTACAATCAGGCAGTCTCACACTAGTGGTAAGAGCACCTACTGGAAAGTGTTGTGCTGGAAGGTTAGTGTCCCACTTATCTGCATTTTTTTAGCCTTAATTGTGCCTATCCTGAGGAAAGGTAATTAACTCCTTTAAATGGGGGTACACACTCATTCTTATGCATTTGGTAGTTATTTCATGAATACTTGGAAATTGGAAAAAAAATATAATAATCTGCATATCTTGTACAGTACGCATAGGCTTCCTGGCGGCATACATCTGCCATCTGCCTGAAGAAAAGAAAAAACAAATCGGTTACATATATGCCAAGTGGATACCATTCTAAAAAGTTGTATCCCTTTTCAGCAGAACAAAATTCATTAAAGTTTATAAAAGCAATTTCAAAATAATCCTCAAAAATATACACAGGGTCGTGTAAAACCTACCTACTACAAATCTGACAAAAACATATTAAAAAATAATGAAATTAAATTACAAAATAATGATAATGAGCAAGATGTTTTTTCCCCATGTAGGTGATATTGCGTTTCATTGATACTGGCTTGTCTGTATATTTCCCTTTGTTGTCAGAAGCATGTGAAGACGCTGCTCTCACTACATTCTGATGTGTCTTGTTTTTCCTCTCTCCAGTAATCTCCAGCAACTTTCAGACGTGCCTGGGTCTCCTAATGCACTACCCACCGATCGGTGACGTTCACTCCCTCATTCTCAAGGCTCTGTTTCTGCGAGACCCAAAGGTATAGTAACACTAAAAGCCTGTTTTCTTCCGTGCCTCAAGCACACCAACAATTACACCATCAAAGAGTATAAATGTGTTTTAGACGGAGAGCTTACTTGGCAGCTAGTAATAGACATTAGCATAAAGTTTTGGGACCTCATGGAGAGATTACGTCTGGAGGCTGTCATCTACTATCTGTGGTGACAATGGTACATATCATTAATCACAGAGGGTGCGTGTAGAGGGGGGAGATGCTGGAGATCTGTATTAATCGTGCGCCGTGTAGCAACAAGTTCTGCACAGTTTTTTTTTGAGAACAGGTGAGAGACGTTACCTATGATTCCATGTTCTAGCCTTTCACTTCATATAACATGCATATAACATAGCTGCTGCATGATATTATCCTTGGTGCCGTTATTCTGCCCTTGTCTAGCTGCTCACGGAAGCTGTTATTTGCCTATGTTTTTTCCCATTAAACCATCAATGGGTGGTAAAGAAAATGCACATAAAACTCTGTACATATAGTATTGTAGGGTCCATCAAAGGTCCCATAAAGGCTCAACCACAGTGTTCTGCATCCGTGTTCAGATCTGCATTTTTTGAGGATTGCATATGGACACCATCATTTCTATGGGTCCGCAAAAAAAAAAATGGACATCCGTGTGCTGTCCACATCCGTATGTCCGTTCCGCAAATTTTAGAACGTGTCCTATTGTTGTCCATATTGTGGACAAAAATAGTCATTTCTAGTGATGGGAGTGAGAAAAATGCGGATTGCACATGAAAATTATCCCTGTTTTGCGGATCTGTGGTTTACAGACCGCAATACGGACACAGCCATGTGCATGAGGCCTTGCCCAGAGTGATCTTCGAGCCGATTATCGGGAACAAGTATTCATAGGAGCGCTCGTTCTTGATCATTGATCTGTATAATCCTACTGATCAGTTGATACACAGGCAAGCGCTCATTTGTCGGCTCTGGATAGATGCCTGATCATCGGCAGCACTTCTCGCTTACACAGGGTTGTGCTGCCTATAACCAATAGAAGTGAATGGGGGAGGACCGATTGCGCTGTCCATTTCTCCATGTACTTTACATCAGCCTGTGTAATAGGCCAATGCAAACGAGCGCCAATCCATGTGTTTATTGACAGCCCACACTCATCCTCCTTAACATCGGGACAATATAATACTCCCTAAGACTTCCAAGCTCAAAGGAATTAGGAAGCTGTGGGGCACCTTGTCTCATTGGCTACCTTTGACCTCTTTTATCTTCACTTAAAAAATGCTCTTTCTGTGCATAGATTGTCTTTCTATAGACAAGTGGGTGTCTCTAGACCAGGACCCTTGTTGGACTGAGTTTCCTCAGGCCCACCTTCTGTGTTACTGTGTTAGAGCCTGGGCCTACTGGAGAATCCTCTGATAAGCCGGTCGGACCCTGCTCAGTTCGCAATTTTCAGATATGTGTCTGCATTAACAATAAAATTTTTTAACTAAAAGAAGTCAAATTAACAAACTATCTGTAAGGAGAGGTTAATAAGCCATTGCCAACAACTACAGGCAGCTGCTTATCTCCTTTGGGCACATTGAAGTGCATCATGTCCAGTCATTCTGTTTGAGGAGGAATCCTGTCGAAATCGATTGGTTAGACCAGGGCTCGACAAATTTCCTTTGAATCTAGGAGCCAGCTAAAAAGGTTAGGAGCCAGTTTTTTTTTTAACCTCATAAGGCTGCATTCACACGTCCGTGGTGTGTTGCGGACCAGCGAATTGCAGGTCCGCAACACACCAGCCCGTCACCTCCATAGAAATGCCTATTCTTGTCCGCAAGCTACGGACAAGAATAGGACATGCTCTATCTTTTTGCGGAGTTGCAGATTTTTGCGGAGTTGCAGACCGCAAATTCGGATGCGGACAGCACACTGTGTGCTGTCCGCATCCTGTGCTGTCCGCATCCATTCCGTCCCCATAAAGAAGGAATCTGTCCTCATGTGTAAGGGGCGCCCCAGACGCCATTACAGCTGCTGGTCCCTCAGCCACTTGTCCCTCTCCAGCACCTCCCGGTCTCATTCCCTGGCCCTATCTGACATATGCAAAGCAGCTCACCAGGGGCGTACAAAGAAATCATTGGGCCCCATAGCGAGAATTTGAATTGGGCCCCCATGCCCTGTTCTTAGCCCCTCTGACTACACACACGACTCACCTACTTACTCTGGAACCCAACAGATCCCATTATAATGAATGCAATAAAGTGGGTACTGGCATTGTTTGGCATATGGCGGACACAGCGATTCAGGTAATTCTGCTCCTTTGCTAGAATAGAATACCAGAATCTGATCACAAAAGTTCACACCCAATTAACTGTGCCGGCTGATTATTATATAGTGTGCCACTGCCATACCTCTCATGAACTGTTCCTGCTGTGCTGCTTATTATATAGTGGCGCACTATATAATAGGCAGCACAGCAGACATAGCTCATGGGGGGGCGGCTATGGTGGCGCACTATATAATAAGAAGCACACCAGACACAGTTCATGAAAGAGGGAAGGCGGCTATGGTGTCACACTATATAATAGGCAGCACAGCGGCAAGCACAGTTCAAAATAGTGGTGGCTTGGTGCACATAAGCAGACAGCAAGCACAGTTCATAAGGAGGAGCCATGGTGCCACCATAGCCCCCTTTATGAACTGTGCCAGTGCCACCTTAGCCCCTCCATATGGACTGTGCCTGCTGTCTGCCCCCAACTCTGAACTTTGGCATTTCAGTGCACACTGCTGCTAACTTACTGTGCACTTGCTGTTGCTGTCACTGTGTGGCATAGCGGCAGGCAGAGTAGATCTTCAAACAAACTGAATCCTGGAGGAGACGATAAGTCACTCTCTCTGCAGGATGACTGGTGTCTGGAGGGTGGTGCTGGTTCGCGGTCACGGCAGTCAGGTCAGGTCACAGCAAGGCCAGCAGCAACAATAGTCCCGCAGCACAGCCGGCTCAAGTTCCTCTGCTGGGTGCACGGCTAGCTAGCAAATCAACCAGCACCCTGCGGACAGAAGCGCTCTAGGCTGCAAGCAGGGACTGTGACTGCCAGCGGAACATGGACTGTGTAAGGGGCCCATTAAAACACAGGGGAAGCAGGGAGAAAAAAACACATGCCCCGAACCATAGACAGGAACTCTGAGCAACCATTTTTATTTAGTTAAATTATGGGTTCGGGTATATTCACAGCCGGGCCCCCTTCCCCCATGGGCCACATAGCAGCTGCGTGGTCTGCCTCTATTGTCGGTACACCAATGCAGCTCACCTTGTTCTGCAGTCACACAGAGTAGAAGGAGATACGGCGCAGCGATAAGGAAGGACCAGGACAGTCTGTGCGAGTAGCGGTCCTCTTAACTGCAGTGAGCCTGAGGCAGTAGCGATCCTCTTTACTGTTGTCTGTGGCGGGAAGCGGGAGGGGCGGACCTACCAGACGCGGACTCGTGCGTGACGCCGCGTCTACTGTGAACTTAAAGAGATATTGCACCCGTCTGGCTGCTGGAGTGCTGGGCCTATTTTGCATTATATTTTCATGCCATGGCAAATACCCAAGGCGCCAGGACCAAATTCCTGGTCGCCATGGCGACCTGGCGCCCGGGATTTGTCGAGCCCTGGGTTAGACCAACGTTTGTCTAAAGGTGGACATATACATATGTATCAAGTTGACTGAATCAGACAATTACAACCAAAACTATTGTTCCATGGGTGAAATTCCACAACCAGTCATTTTAGCCGATTAATGACACACTGTCACCGCCTGGAACTAAGTTGGCCATGTTTAAAATTTCATTTGATAGTTGCTAGACCAAAAATTATCTTTCCATGGAAGAACGTTCCCAGAAAAATAGTTCAGCTTTCGTGTCATTGAACATGTATGACCAGTTAGGGTACGACCACATGGCGGGGTCAAGTACCGTGAAGCTGTATGGGCTGCAGGTGGCTCTTGTTAACTGATCAAAGCCGCACAGTTTAGTCGGTCTGCATTGTTAATATCGGCGCAGTATTGAAGGTGCCACTTCAATACTGCTGATCCACAAAATATCGATATTGGCAACAGACCCTTTTGTCAAAATGCCTATTCTTATCCCCAAAATGGACAAGAATAGGACATGTTCTATTTTTTTGTGGGACAGACGTGGATGCAGATAGCACACTGTACACTACATTGAGATGAATGGGTCCGCATCCAATCTGCAAAAAATGTGAAGTAGATGCAAAAGAAAAAACGGTCTTGTGCATGAGGCTTAACAATGCAGACCGACTGAGCAGTGTGGTTTCTTTAGTTAAACAAGACCCAGTTGCGAAACGTAAGGGCGCTTGGTACTCGACCGCAGCATGGCCACATTGCAACTGCCACTTGACTGCATTGTGTGGTCATGCCCTTAGGTGACTGTAACGGCCAATATATAAACTAAAATGTGTATGCTCACTTAAAAGGGTTTTCCAAGATAGGTCATCAGTATCTGATCGATGGGGGTCTGACACCCGGAACCCTGCTGATCCGCTGTTTTGAGAAAGCTTTGGCGCTCCTGTGAGCACCGCTGCCTTCTCGCAGCTCACCCTGCACAGTGCCGTACATTGTAAAGCGACTGTGCTTGGTATCGCAGCTCAGCTCCATTCACTTGAATGGGGCTGAGCTACTCCTAGGCCACATGACACATGAATGTGTTGTCACTGGCCTAGGAAAAGCAGAGAGAAGGCCATGGCACTCACAGGAGTACCGGTGCTCTCTCAAACAGCTGATCGGCGGGGTGCCGGGTGTCAGACCCTTACAGAGGACAGGTCATCAGTAGTAATATGTCAGAAAAAGTGTCACAATCATTTAACAGATGATCGATTGTTCAACCATCAGCCTACGTTTTGCCAACTGTATACATTTGACAATCTGACGATCCCTTTAATTGAGCTTCACACCAAACGGCAGTTACATTGAGACTCCATGTGCCCTCCACGCTTGGGCTATATTGCTCTTTAAATGACCTCCTTGGTGTTTACCAGCTTTTTCTTTTAAGAGAGGAAAAACTTAAGCCCAATTAGAAACTAAAAGTCATAGAGGATGTGAACATATTGTTTTCTCTAAATAGCCAGATGTTCCGCCATGTCCTGGAGGCAGTAAGGCCTGAGAATAAAAGGTTTGAGACTATTGTTTTAAGTTAACAGTGAATTTGGAAAATCTGCCTCTACCCTTTAGCAAATAAAATTCTAATACAGCGACATCAGCGTAGAAGTATTTTCTTCCTGCACATCCAGAGCCATGTTTCGTTGATGTTAGAAGTGTTCACCTTATCACAATGAGTGATACCTACCACATTGCTAAATTTGTATAGCGAGCATTAACATTTCAAATGAGCAACTAAGAACAAAACAAGAGCTTTTTATGACCATTTGTGTTTATAGCAATAGCCAGAAGTGACTAGCAGTAAATGCCGTATATTGTGCTGAGCGCAGTTTATATGCATATATCCCTTTAAATTCAAGTCATTGTGGTGATACAAAGATCCAATAGCATTTGACTGTGACACATTGTTTAATTATTGTACACTGTATTTTAAATGGGTTTTCCAGGAGATACTGATGAACTATCCTCAGGAATCAATGTCTGATCAGTGGGGTCCAACTCGTGTCACCCCTGCTGAACGGCTGCTTGAAGGGACACAGCAATCGCGCAAGCGCTGCAGCCTCTTCACAGCTAACCAAGCACAGTGCCGTTCATTGTGTGGCGTCTGGGCTTGGTATGGGATCCTATGCTAGGCTGATAAGCGTCACTGGCTTAGAAAGAAGCCACGACTCTCGAAAAAGCTAATCGGCAGGGGTGCCAGGAGTTGGACCCCCACCGATCAGATATCCTGAGGATACGCCATCAATATCAAACTACGGTAAGGGAAAACCCCTTTAATCAAATCAATAAAAATAGTAATGTGGTGTAGAAAAACACAGGTCCCGTGCACACTACCGTATATATACCGATCCACATTTTTTGCTGATTGAATGTAGACCCATTAATTTCTTTGGGGGCCGTAAAAGACGCGGGCAGCACTTGATGTGAATGAGGCCTCAAACTATTATATAAAGGCATATGGGGAGCTATTTTATGATTTATTAGGATAAAAAGATTAAAGTCAGTTTTGCAGGAATCTGCATTGCCTTAATTTGGGCCAAATTTATCAAATGTCACATGATGTTTGATAAGTGTGGTGCACCTTTAAGTCTAACGTTTCTGTCTTGATATTTTACGCCACTTTCTACACTGCCCTGTCACTGGAGAAGGTCGGGACACTTGTTTGGGACTCTTTAAAAAGTCTCAGTTGATAAATCTGACACCTGACAGCAGGATCAACCCTATTAAACTAGGCATACTGCCTGGTAGGGTTGATGCTTTCTAAAATGATACCGGTCTTGTGAAAATTTAATGTGGCATTCCCAAGAAAAGCCACTTACGGTATTCTTTATGCAGATGTGGGCTTCAATGCACCGAGATGTGTGGCCAGCAGTGAAAACCTGAAGTGCACTATGCCCTGCCCCTCAGTGCACTGAAGCTATCATTTGTGTAAAGAATAAAAGTCTATTTTCTTGGGAATGCCACAACCAATTACAACAGGACAGGTATCCTTTTAAGTATGGCTGGTTTAGGAGGATGGCTGGTTTAAGGTGCTCCTTAAATTACCTTAACAGGTTACCCAACCACGCTCCGTTAACCTACCAATTTTCAAAACTGCGTTAGCAGAGTAAAAATGCAAAATGTCTCAAAATGTTTGAGTCCGTAAACCCAAAAAACCTGTAAGCCTTATTTCTGAGTCTTTTTTTCAAGCCCCGATATTTCTTCCAGCATGCTGGATGTTTGCATAGTGTGTTTCAAATTTATCAAGATGGTGACTATTGCCCATAAAGTACATGAGATACTAAACACACTTGAATTCATCACCTCATGGCAGTATTACCTGTATGCCAATATTTTACCCAAAAATGGTGGCAATTCTACAATAGATAGAGGGCTGCCAGGTACACAAACAAGATAATCTGTTTTGGCCAGGATACTAAAAGACTTTATTCAGGACTACAAAATTGAGGGTCTATCCTTAGGATTGGCAGTCAATAAGAGATTGTTAAGGGTAAGGTTTTCGGCACCTCTGCAAGTGACAAGTGCCACATTACCTTCATTGTTCACCAGACACAGCTTCATATTTTTAGTATTGGCTGTGCCTGGTGCTCAGTCCTATTGAAATGATTAGGGCCGAGCTGTAATACCAGGCACAGTCGCTACTAAATCAGCTAGTTGCCGGTGGTGTGGACGTACAACCATGGGTGGACTGGCTATAGACTACAGGGAAACTTCCCAGAGGGCCACCCAAGCCTTCCTGTTGGCCAACAGCAACATGCTTAAATATCTGATGTTCTCAGCATTAATTAATGTAGGAGCATCAGGCACTTATGCACCTGGCCGGTGGCTGCAGGTGCCCTCCTGAATTCAACTATATTGCCGTCCTCAGGACAATGAAACAGTTTCATACTGTGTGCCACACTGTGGTATTTGATTCTGCTGATGCAGTATATTGTGTTAGACTGTGGTATTTGGTTCTGCTGGGGCGGTACAGTGGTCTGTCAAGATACAATGACCTCAGGATGCAGTATTTTCAACATACAATGGTCTTTCTTGGGTAATCGTAAGTTGAAACTAGACTCAACATATAATGCATCAAAGTCAGATCCAACCGTTTCTCTAACAAAAGAGAATCACCTGTGTTAAATCACCTCTTTACAGTACAGTGTGGCACTACATCTTCTGTACTGCCCTCTGTCTGTACCAGTTTGAACTGCTCCTTTGGACACCAGGTGAGGGTGGTGCTGGTAAGTACTGGTGTGCTATGAGACTATCCTGGGGATCCTCATATTTAATCAAAATGGAGGTCTCCAGAACCCTGTGTGACATTCCAAGAGTAAGAAGATCAGCTGGGGAGGTGACCATGAATGTGTGCAGAGTACCTTCAATATGCCATAAACATCTCAGATGGTAATACCCCTTTAAGGTTTATGTGGGGTTGGTTCAGTGACAAGGTGGCCCTCAGGCAAGAAAAGCGTATCCATTCTTCTAGGAAGTCCGCATAGAATAGAGGGTGAGAGGCTGACGTCATTGTCTATGATTTTCATGCAAAAACTTTTTAGATGAAACCAGGACTCCTAGAGAAAGCCTGGGAGTCCTGCACAGAGTTATTGATAGGTCTCCTGTGCAGGATGTTCTGTGGGAGACAGGACTCACTATGACATCAGCATATCCTCTAGGCCCTCAGATAGAGCAGCGTAGGAGACCTGACAGATCTGCAGTAATATGTAGTGTCTAATACTATACATTCACCATATGAATAAAGCAAAGAGGAATTCATATAGAAGTCATTAATACTGGTTCCTGTTTGTCCATCATCCAATGGCAAGTTGGAAAGCTGACATTTACTGCTTGGATTAGTGTGGATGAGAGCTTATTAGTGTGCTGCTGAATCTACTGGGTTTTCCTGGATTTTGCTAAAATGTTCGAATAGCAAGGAATGTGGTAAAAGAGAAACTAACCGTTACTGGTTAAATCCTGTGCTGCATCTCCATTAGGTCTTTCAGTCTATTTTACTTTGCAGCAGGAATGACGTGCCGTGCATCCATGTGACTTCTGCAATCACCGGCCTGAGCGGTGAAATTAGCATTTATAGCATGGGGATGCTGAGGCCAGTGACTGGCTGCAGCGGTTACCTGGATGTACATGACATTTCATTGCATTGGAGCAGCGGGCTGGAGCTGCAGGAGAGTTAACAGGTGTTTACTGGTTATTGTTAATTCCTGGACAACCTATTTAATAACATAATGAACCCCCATTTCCACCTGATTATGACTAAAACTGCAGCTAAATAAAAAATTAATGAAAAAAAAATGTCATTCGAATGGGGTCTACAAAAATCCATGCACGTGCTGCAGATGCACTTAGATAAATGGAACAGATTTTTAGTCACAGACTCTTCTGCAACAAAATCTACCACATGTGAATGTCCCCTAATAAGGTATTTAAAAATGTATTTTCTAAACCAAGCAACATTAACCCCTTCCCACCCTGTGCCCTACTGTCATGTGGCTTCAAGTACCTATTTAATACAAAGTGTCGTAATATGACTCTCACTGCCGGGATCAGTCATAACTTTGATCCCAGCAGTCTTACCCATCAGATGCCACGGTCTAATATCTGAATAGTTAGACACTTGGATGAGGTCGTCCAATCATCTGTTCACCACACCCCACACAGCTCAATCGTCAGATGCTGAGCAGTCGCCATGGCAGCTGGGTGACTCCCATGCTTATCCTGTTACTGCACCTATTACACCCTGCCCCTGAAGTACTGCAGCGTATAGGACAAACAATCACAGCTTCAATATTAAAAATGGCAAAATATTTAAACTTTATTTTCAAATTTTCATTATATATATATAAAGAAAAAATATAAAAAAAATCTAAAAGTCATAGGTGTCAGAACATGGTGACACAAGGTAATTTTTTTAAATGTTTTTTAATGTTTTTTAAAGTAGTAAAACATAATATAAACTGTATAAATTTGGTATTTCCGTAATCATACTGACCCAGTTATGCACTGAACACAGTAAACACGAAACCCTAAAATCAATTCGTTTGAAAAAGGCTATTTAAACGAATTGCCAGTATTTTGTTTATGGCAATAAAGTCAAGATTTATGTGCTGATCCACTTCTTCTACTTGGATGTAGGGGCCTGTGACCCAGGATACCAGCACCACCTTTTTCCAGAGTGCTGACTGATTATTTCCCTAAAATCAATGAGAGAACTGTGGTGTCTTTACACACCGTCACCCTAAAAAAAAACAAAAAACATTAAAAGCCCTAAAAAAAAAATTCTGCAAAAAACAAGCCCTCATGCTATGATATGTTAAGTGTCCATTCACACATCCATATGAATGGGTCCGCATGTGTTTTGCAATTTTGTGGAAAGGGTGCTGACCCATTCATTTCGATGGGGCCTTAAAAGATGCGGACAGCACACCGTGTTATTCTTGTCCGCAGCCACAGACAAGAAAAGGCATTTTTATCAGAGGGCAAAATGCAGAATGCACATGGCCTATGTCCGTGCTTTGCGGATCCACAATTTGCAGACCACAAAACACTTGCGGACGTGTGAATGGACCCTTAGATGAACAATTTTTTTTTTTATAAATTGTTGCTTTTTTTTTTAAACGGTTCTACAGGAATTAGCAGTTGGTAACCTATCCCTTATTAATGTTATTGGTGGATCTTAAAGGGGTTGGCACTTTTAGTTTTTTTTTGCAAACCGAAGGTAAGCTTACTTACCCGCTTCCTGGCACTGGGTACCGACTCCTTCTCTCCCTGACCTTGGTTGCTAAGCTTCACTCCCAGGATGTCCACTTCCGTTTTGACGCCACTGCAGCAAATCGCTGTCTGCAGTGGTGACCTGCTCCCCTAGCTTTGTGTGACCACTTAACATGACGCCAGGGGAGCATGTCACCACTGTGGTCAGCGATGGGCTGCAGCAGCATCAAAACAGACCTTGACATCCTAGGCAGGGGCACAGTGCAGCAGTCGAGGCCAGGGAGAGAAGGAGTGGTGAGCCAGCTCTAGGAACCAGGTAAGTAGACTTCCCTTCACTGGTCTGCCCCCAAAGGTGCACAACCCCTTTAAGGAGATATTTTTTCAGTGGCGTATCCCTGAGTATCAGGACCCCTTCTTATCATATGTAATATTTTCTTTGATATTTCACTGTGGTTTTAATGTATGTGATAAAGAATATGTTTTAATGGGGTAGATCTATTGGCAATAAATTATACATTACCTACCTGCAGGCAATAGTTTGTTGCTGTGATCTGATGATGTGAACAGGCCCTAAGAAACTCCATAAATTCAAGTTTTTGCTGTCATCTAGTTTTTTGCAATATCGGATGTAAGAAAATACAAAAAAAGATGCTTTTATTACTGTACATTGAGTGTTTTATGTAGTTGACATTTGCTGTAATTTTTTATCCACCCCTTGCTTGTTTTTATTCTCTTTAAATTTGTGAAACAGTATGAATATACATTATTGAGAAATACTGTAGATATGCAGAAATATTATAGCTATAGAAAACAGATGTGTTTTTCAAGCTGCTGTCTAGTCAAGGACATCCAATCCTAATGATCAGAACACAAAAAATATTTAATTTTCCAAGAGTATTACCGTATTTTCCGCTTTATAAGACGCACCTGATGATAAGACGCACCTAGGTTTTTAAGGAGGAAAATAAGGGGGGGAAAAATTGGAACCCAAAGGTGTGCTTTTGGTGGGTTTTGAACTAATGGTGATCTGTGGCTGATGCATTATTATGGGGGATCTGTGAATGATACACTGTTATGGGGACGATCTGTGTGTGATGCACTGTTATTGGGGGGATCTGTGGATGACACACATATAGCATCTTATGGTGGTCCCCTCATGGCCCTATGTGAATAGTGACCCCTTTAAACTGGGTCCCACTCACAGCAGTCTTTACATGTAAAGTCTGTTTATTTAATGTTTATTTAATGCTCCATCAGTGCTCTGGTTTGTTAACCCTTTCCTGCATGTACATGTACATGATGGGATCCGCAGCACAGGCCCCGCTGTTACTGAAAGCCGGGCCCCTGCTGCATCCGCCGGCATCGCTGTGTGCGGTTATGCCGGCGGATTAACCCTTTCACGTGCGGCGGTCAGCGATGACCGCGGCACGTACGGGGTATACAGAGGGAGGGGGCTCCCTCTGACTCCATTGCCCCCCCTGCGCTGGCAGGGGGTCGATGGTTGCCACGGCAGCCCCTTACACAGGCATTGAAGCTGCCAGCCTACGGAAGCCCAGGAGATCCAGCCTGAGCGCTGGGTCTCCTAGGCAACTGTCAGCGTATCACTGTGTGAGAGGCTGACAGTTCAATTCAGTACAATACAGAATGTATTGTACTGAATTAAAACAGGGATAAAACCCTGAAAAGGTGAAGTCCCAAAGTGGGACAAATATAAAAAGTAAAATAAAGTGAAAAAAAATGTTTTTTTTTATAATAAAAAAAATTAAAATTTCAAGTAAAAAAAAAAGCTTCCTTTCCAAAAAAAAAGAAAAGTAGACATATTACATATCACCGCATTCATATAGACTGGCTCTATAAAAATATCATATGATCTAACCCCTCAGGTGAACACTGTCCAAAAAGTAAAATAAAAACTTTGCTAAAAAAAAACATTTTTATGTCACCTTACATCATTAAAGTGCAACACCAAGCGATCAAAAAGGCGTTTCCCCATCAAAATAGTATAAATGTAATCGTCAGCCCATCCTGCAAAAAATGAGCCCCTACCTAAAACAATTAGCCAAAAATAAAAAAAAATATGGCTCTCAGACTATGAAGACACTAAAATATTTTTGTTTAAAAAATATTAGTGTATAAAACTTTAGTAAATAAAAAAAAGTAGACATGTTAAAAAAAAAAAAAATCACCTGCTGTATAACAATATCACATGACCAATATCACATTCCCCTCAGGTGAACACCGTAAAAAAAAGTGTAATACCAAGCGATCAAAAAGTCATACACACTCCAAAATTGTACCAATAAAACCGTCATCTCATCCCGCAAAAAATGAGACCCTACATAAGACAGTCGCCAAAAAATAAAAATAAACTATGGCTTTCAGAATATGGAGATACTAAAAAACCTTTTTTTTTTTTTTCAAAAATGCTTTATTATGTAAAACTGAAACAAACAACCAAAACAAGTAGTCATATTTGGTATTGTCACATCCGTAACAAATCTGCTCTATAAAAATAGCTCATGATCCAACCTGTCAGATGAACATCGTAAATAACAAAAAATTTAAATGGTGCCAAAACAGCAATTTTTTGTTACCTTGCCTTACAAAAAGTGTAATATAGAGCAACCAAAAATCATATGTACCCTAAAATATTACCAACAAAACTGCCACCTTATCCCGTAGTTTCCAAATAGGGGTAATTTTTTTGAGTTCCTACTCTAGGGGTGCATCAGGGGGCTTTTTAAATGGGATATGGTGTAAAAAAAACAGTCCAGCAAACTATGCCTTCGTCAGATAAACATTGTAAATACCAAAAAATAAAAACTGTGCCAAAACAGCTATTTTTTTTGCCTCACAAAAAGTGTAATATAGAGCAACCAAAAATCATATGTACCCTAAAATAGTACCAACAAAACTGCCATCTTATCCCGTAGTTTCCAAAATGGGGTCATTTTTGGGGAAGTTCTACTCTAGGGGTTCATCAGGGGGTCTTCAAATGTGACATGGCAACTTAAAATTATCCCAGTGAAATTGGCCTTCCAAAAACCATATGGCGTTCCTTTCCTTCTGCGCCCTGCCGTGTGCCCGTACAGCAGTTTACAACCACATATGGGGTTTTTCTGTAAACTACAGAATCAGGGCAATAAATATTGAGTTTTGTGTGGCTGTTAACACTTACTGGAAAAAATTGATTAAAATGATTTGCCAAAAAATGAAAATTCTGAAATGTCATCTTCATTTTTCTTTCATTCTTGTGGAACACCTAAAGGGTTACCAAAGTTTGTAAAATCAGTTTTGAATACCTTGAGGGGTGTAGTTTCTAAAATGGGGCTATTTATGGGTGGTTTATATTATGTAAGCCTCACAAAGTGACTTCAGACCTGAACTGGTCAAATTTCAAGATTTTCTTCAAACTTCTAAGCCTTCTAACGTCCCAAAAAAAGAAAATGTAATTTACAAAATGATCCAAACATGAAGGAGACCTATGGGGAATGTAAAGTTTTGGGTAAATTGGTATTTTTTATAAATAAAAGTGAAATATTTTGACTCAAATTTGCCACTGTCATGAAGTACAATATGTTAAGAGAAAACATTCTCAGAATGGCTTGGATAAGGAAAAGCATTTTAAAGTTATCACCACGTAAAGTGACACGTCAGATTTGCAAAAAATGGCCTGGTCCTTGAGGTGAAAAATGGCAGGGTAAACATTTTTTTAGAATTTTTGGTGAGTTTTTTTTCAAACACAGCATTTTCTATTTATGGTGCTTTTTTCCACAGTCTCTGCTATTTTTTTCTGATTACATTGACAATTTTTTTTTTTTTTAGATTGGCCGTTATTAAAAATATTGAGCTGTCCTGTTTTTCTAGCTGTGTGACTGGTACTTTCACTTTGTGCCAGTCATCTAATAAACCTTATCTCTAAACTACTGAGAGGTCATAAAAACTTATTTATGCCACATTCTTATCAATAAGTTAAGAACTGAGCTATAATGAGTGTTTAGGAGGTCAGAGAGCAGAGATAAGGAGTCCATCAGCTCCTGGTCTGATGGAAAAGACACAGTGCTACTAGAAAATTTCAGCTCTTTACAGAAAAAATGCGCCATATTTTAAAAAAAGACCAATTAAAAAAAATATGTTTTTAGCTCAACATGAGTACAATGTAATAATAAATAAATAAAAATTGCCCCCAATTGTGTACGTAGCCTTTAAGTAAAAAGTACTGTATTGTTTCATTTGTAAAAGATAATGTGCTACTACTGGTAACTACTGAAATGTAATTTTTTATTTTTTTTAAGAAACAGATTTTAAAGATTGTAAATGTATAAAAATGCTGTAAAAAGTAAACCCGGCATGCACTTGCATGCTAGTTCTACAGTAACTTACTGCACTGAGCTGCAGTGTACAATGAACTATCCCCATGCTTCTTGTTTGTTGCGTAAAACGTTCACAACTTGAGCAGGAATTAGCAAAGATATAAATGATATAAAATAACAGAGAAAATTGGACGCGTCACATACTTTACCATCAGATAGATGGCGCTGGCAAGGCTCTGCGAGGTGCTCGTGCATTGACCATCTTCAGCTCCGACAGCAACTGCAAAATAAAAGGCTAAATTAGCATTTTCATTTAGAAATATCACAGGCTTTGGAAGAATTAAGATGGATCTAACATCACAAAGGAGACCAAGGAGAGGATTTCTACACACTTTGTCTTTTTTTAGGAATATTTGTTTAAATAAGGCTAATTTAGTTAATCCTTTTCATTTTTGCGGTAATTGCAGTTCTATCAGGCTGTTTGTTCCTGGTTTAAAATACTGCAGAATTTTACAATCCCCAAAAAAATAGAAACAGAAAGGGGATAAAAAATCTGTTTCGCTGGCACTGAAGAGACAAATATTTTTTCTGACAGTTTCACTTTGCATATACAGTTAAGTATCGCTATGTATCTTCATCACCCGCTTGCTTTCAGACAATTTGGTTTCTGTTATGTTCCTCTAAATCCCTTTTAGTGGCTGAGGTTTGGCCCACCTGTCTCCTCTAAAACACCTGCAACATATGTTTGCCTAACCCTAATGTGCCTTTCCTTTTGGGGCCTATGAATTTCCCCTTGAGCTTTTTGCTTATAAACAGCTGAGTAATTTTGTTTTCTAATGACGCTTTCATTTCCCTTGGCAATGAGGCAATAATATATTCTGTAAACCAAATGTCATTTTTCTCCGGGCTACAATTTTTACGTATTTTGTGTCTCTTTTTTTTATTTTTTCTCTTTACAATGTTTGGATCATAACTCTAAATGATTCTGTCTTAATTAATACAGTAAGTAAATGCAGATCATTTTTGACCACTTTTGCTTCTCCGCAATGCCAATATGGCTGAAGACTTGAATGGAATATATGTCGTTCATCTCCATGGCAGCGAGGTTTTTAAAGAACACTGCGGTGTATCGGTATTTAACAAAGCACAAAATTACGGCAAAAAAAAAGCTAATTCTGAAAGGCGCAGCTTCTCTTTTTTGGATCATTCACCTTTTGTGTTGAATTGTTAAAAACTGTCTGTGTTCCTGATGTATAAATGTAACAGTATACTGCAACATTCTAAACGCTCGTGAACGTTACGGTATTAGGTTTCCTTACAACCACTGAGTGGTATAGAGCTGTAATACAGCTCTCATAAAAGTCTACTGGAAATTTGAAAAAAAAATAACATAAAGATAAATCTTTCTTATTCTTACAATGAGTTTATGTTAAAAGTTATTGTAACACTGGTTTTATGGCTTGAGCCATAAAATATAAAAAAGCTACTACACACAGTGAAAAATGTACTTACAGTAAACAATTACATTGCAGTATGTGTCTTTCTGATTTTATCATCTCTCAAGTTTAAATAACATTACCAAATAATAACGCTATATCCTGATCTATCATAGGACGGGTCATCAGTATCTGATTGGTGGGCGGCACCACCACCGGTCAGCTGTTTGAAGAGGCCGCGGCGCTCACCTCACCGTTTTGCAGAATAGGTCCATTCACTTGAATGGGATTGAGCTGTGCCTAGGCCACATGACGTCACTGGCCACGGTTACTGGAGCGCCGTGGCCTAGCTCCTTTTTCAGACAACCCCTTTAAATCTTACCCACACCACTATGTAACTGTACATCACTGGTACAGTGTATATGGAGCAGGCTGACGACCTGAGCATCCGTAGGCGGATTAGCTGCCAGCTATGTAACACAGTTGGCACCCTGACGCAATGACTGGGATCTGAGATGACTCTGGTTATTTAACCCTTTAGAGATGCCACAGTAAATAGCAACCTTGGCCTTTGGACAGAAGGAGGGGGCTTGTCTAATAAAAAATAAAAATAAAGAGCTTTTGTATAGCTAGGTGAACAGAAAAGTAAAAATGTTATGGCTCTTTGTAAAATAATGATGAACAAAAAAGAAATAAAAAGGCTGTGTAGTGAAGGTTAGGCTACCAGCACAGGTTGCAGATAACTAGCAGTTTTTGCACATGGATTTTACCTTTTTCAGTACAAGGATGAGATCTGCAGAAAATCTTCATCAAAAACTGCAAGTAACCGATTCAGTTTTTGGTTTGGAAACACACAGAAATCCACACGGAAACTTGTGCAGAATTTCAGCAAGACAACCCGCAACCATGTGCAGTTAGCCTTAAAGGGATGCCAGGTATCGCACCCCTGACGATCAGCAGTTTGAAGAGAACGAGCGCTGCCTTCTCTGCCCTGTTTACCTGCTCGCCAGCACAACTGTTGTGGCGAGCAGTGTAATTATAAGTATGGCATCCTATTCACTTGAACAGACAGATCTGTCCAATAGAAGTGAATGAGGACACCATAGTTGGCTGATCTGATATTGATGATAGGTCATCAATAGTAAAAAGTGGACAACCCCTTTAAGTAGTGCTTTACCTTATTAGTATTATTTTAAAAAGTGATGCACAAATATTTTATGTTACCATGAAACAGTGCCTTGTTGTATCACATCTTCATGAAATGGTGACATACCGTATTGTATATCTAATTATATCTCATCCAAAAATAATGTAATAAATAGTACTTTAACCCTTGTATGACCAAGCCCTTCTATTCCTAAATGTTTGATGCAAAAATTAATCTTTTGCAATGATACGGGGTGAATGTGTGGTTTTATTTTCCATTTAAGCACCAAAACAGGAGCAGTATCTTTTATTTTTATTTGGGATACAATCGACCCTCCCCTACACAATGATGCCAAATATGTGTGCCATGCTTAAAGGGGTTATCCAATCCCTATAATGCCCCCTCTAATGCCCGAATCAAAACATCTAGCGACAGGGATAAGGTGGGTCAGCCAATAGCAGGCCGTGACGGGAACTAGCCTCCCTAGCGTCACCAGCAATGCTAAGGAGGCTTGTTCCCATCACTGCCTGCTATTGGCTTGTGTTTTTATACTGAAAAAAATTAAAACTTTGGAAAAAAAATATTTTTTATTTGCATCATCATATTCTTACCCATATAACTTTTTTATTTTTATGTGTACAGAGCTGTGTGAGGGCTAATTTTTGTGTAGCAATCAATACTTTTCATTGATTCATTTTGGGGTGTGTATAACTTTTTGATCACTTTTTATTCAGTTTTTTGGGGAGCTGCAGCAACCAAACAATGGTGAATCAGATATTTAAACTTTTTTTTTAAGTTTCGCTGTTTGCCGTATGGGATAAATATTTTAATAGTGTGGGTGTTTTCACATGTGCAATACCCATGATGTTTATTTGTTTTAATTGTTTATGTACGTTTATTTTAAATATGGGGAACGGGGATGAATAAATTTTTTTATATTTTGTAAAACTTTTTTTTTTTTACCTTTCTTTTTTTGCACTTTTTAATATTTCCCCTATCCAGCTATAACAAGCATTCAATCATTAGATTAGCATTAGCATGATGAGAACTTTGTTCACACAGAAGGACAGGGGCTGCTGCATACACACTCTGGCTCCACTGATCTCTGCTGGGGGGAGCGGGAACACACCCGGAAGCATGTGCTTCTGGGTTTGTGCGCCTCCAGGTGCTGTAGGCAGGCAGCTGGCGGCTATGGCACCTGCTGCACGTGCGAGCGAGCGCCATATTTAGAGTCCCGACCGCCAACGTGTATATAAACGTAAGGAGGTCGGGAATGGGTTAATATACCTCTGCTTGAAAAACTAATTACTTTTGTAATTCATTTTGTTACAAAATTCCTTAGTTGTGAAATACTCCCCTTACTTCATTATAATGATGCCTCCAGGTGGTTAGTCTGTATAATAATGTGCACGCCCTTCTACTGAGCTGAATGAGCAGGGTCACATGGGGTCAGTTTCATCCTTCAACTGACAGCAACCAGATTTTCTTTTAGAAGCTGAGAAAGCTGCAGCAGAAAGGACACACCCCTGAGCTGTGATAAGGAGAGGGCAGCAGCAAAAAGGACGCACACCCTGAGCTGTGATAGGGAGAGAGCTTCAGCAAAAGGTGCTACCAGCCGGAAGAAAATATAGCAGAACAATGAATGGGGATATCTCAGAATCCATGTGAGGTACAGGGCTGGTTCTAGCTTTGTTACAAAGAGATTGTCATGTACTGTATCTCATTTTCATTTTTTACATTAATAATGGGATGAACCCCTTAAATTGTACTCTACTTGCAGTTTAAAAAAAAGTATAGAGGACAGAACATTGCATTATGCTGAAAACAAGCAAGAGGCATTGCATTAGGGGTCTCACTAATATTTGGAAATGGAGGGAGAATGATTATAGTGGGCATCCAGTACTGATAACACTATCGCTATGACTTGTGTATACACTGCGTACAAATAGCATGGCGATGTAATTGACTCCTTACACCCAGCTTTAGCTATTTGGGGCTTATCATTGAGGTGGATGTCAAGAAGCCTTTAATATGACCTTAGTATATACTTTACAGCACTAAACGTCAGCTTGTCAGCATTCAACAGCCGCAGTGCCCGTCCCATGTCACGTATCACTATTAATTACGTTTATTTTTGTTGTGTTGATGGTGGAAATTGAAAATGTATTAAGCGGAGGTGCTTTATTTCATCAGGCGTGTGTCATATTTAATGGAGGAGCCTTGACTCTTTCAGAGTGTCGTGCAAAATATGGCTGACGTTTCTTTGGGTAGTTGGGTAAAATTTATTTGTTCTAGTTATTTACGCTCTTGCTTTAAAGTAAAAACGTGGCGTGTTGTAGACAGGTGATAAATATCTGCAAGAACAATGCCATTTTCTCAGTCACTTTCCGCAGAGTAGTTAGTGTAATTGCACTCAATGATATTGCTCAGCATTTAGTGTCAATAAATAAATGGCACGTAAGGTTTATAGCCAGTCACTGTAACGCTTACCTTTATCATTATTACAGAGACCGGCTACTACAGAGTGGTGTGACCCTCCCGCTGCAGCAGTACATGTGTCTAAGCTCTCTCCTCACCTTCATAAGCTGCTGTGTGCCCAGGGTCGGTTTTAAAGAAAATGGGCCCCTGGGCAACAAACAAAGTAGGGCCCTCTGCTTACTATTTTAGACAGTATTTTGTCATTTTATCATCACATGATGCCATGTACTTCATTATATAAATATAAAATAATACAACCATATAGTGCTACCATATAGTGCCCACCTAATGCTGCAGGTCAATTCCCAAATACTGCCACTGCCATTAAATAATACTGGTTATTTAGGTTGCTTCTAGGGTTCCTGTCCAAAGGCATTCCCCTTGGAAATGGTGGTCCCATGCCCAGCTTAACCCACCCCCTAATACTGCTTCAGCAGTAATATGACCTAACCATAAAGTAGTAGTTGGCATTTCCCATTGTGACATGTTTTACCGGTTCAATAGGCACCAGATGGTGTTTTGGAGTAAAGCAGGGTGACGTCAGGGGATGAAGTTTATAGTTGGGTGTTGTCAGCACAGAGATGGTACTGAAAGCCTTGTCTGTCCAATGAGGGCTGTGTAGAGGGAGAAGAGTAGAGGACCTAGTACTGAACCTTGAGAAATGCCAATATTAAAAGGAAGATGAGAAGAAGTAGAACCAGAGAATGATACACTAAAAGAGTGGCAAAAGATATAGGAAGAGAACCAGGACAGAGCAGTGTCCTTAAGGCCAATTGAGTGGAGCATGGTGAGGAGGAGTTGATGGTCTACGGTTTCAAATGCTGCAGAGAGATCCAGAAGAATCAGTAGAGAATATTCGCCATTTCTTTTTGCTGTCAGGCGATCGTTAGACACTTTACATCCATGATTGGCTTAGATGCTAGCAGTAAGTAGCTGCCAGTATGGTTAGTTAATTTCTCCCCCAAGAAGAGAAACCTGATGACATGAACACTGGCGCAAGTATAAAAGATAATTTACTCAGCATAGGAAGATCCTTCTTCTTTTCACGTCCCCACTATTAGGCTATGTTCTCACAGTGGATTTTGACAATGTCAAAATCTGCTGCATATTCAGCAGCAGAAACCGACTTTCTGCTCAGTGCCTTGGACATGTTAAATCTTGGTGCAGTCTTGAAAAACGAACTTGTATAATCTGTGGAGTCATGAACAGTGGAGTGGGAGGGAGTTTCAGTGTGGATGCTGCACAGTTTTCAGCACTGAATCCACACTGAAATCTGTGGCAAAAATCAGCGTTGTTAACATAGCCTAAATCTACAAACTCTACAGAGTCTGGGCAAGGTTTTAGATTTAGCAGAATGATTGACAGTGCTATTCTACACTATCTTGGTATCCCATCTTCTTGATTATTGCTGTGCCCACTCTGCCATGTGTTGGGACTACGAGAAACTAGCACATCTTTCCAACTTGATTTGCATTCATATGTTTCAACCCATTGGGCCACCTTTACTACAGTAATGTGAGTGCAACTATATTTTGCCCTAGATTTAGATTTATCTGCACCTAGCTTGGCAAGGCATGCGGCTTTACAAGAAAGGTTGCAGGGCCAAATATTCCCATTTTGCACCAAAATTGTGCCACACTTTTTTTGTAAAATTTTGCACCAAAAATCTTATTTACATAAAAATCAAAAGAATAATTTCTCAGGATCACAGGACCAGATTTTCACATAAAAAGAGTGGGGTTATATTTAGGGGCACCTACCCTAGACTTCCTTTAAAGGCTATGCACATTTTAATGATTGCATGTTACTCATTTATGGCTAAAAAAATAATAATTTCAATTGGCCTTTATTAAAAATTAACTTTTTTTCTAGCTGTGTGACTGGTATTTTCACTTTGTGCTGGTCATCTAATAAACCTTTTCTCTAATTTACCGAGAGGTCATAAACAATTTAAAAAACTATGTTTAGCTCAAAATGAGTACAATGCAATAATTAAAAAAATGTCTCCCCAAAGGTGTCCATAGCCTTTAAAACTAGTTGTAGACTAGCGTCAGAGATCTGGCAGGCTGCTCTGACTCGGAACAGCCTGCTAGATCTCTGTGCTCTCTGGCATTGCCGGAGGTTGTAAGGCTCCGTCCAACCTCATTCTCTATAATGGAGACCGACAGAGATCTGTCCGCATTCCAGCAAATATGCTGAGAATAAGCCAGAAGAAAACTGCTGCATGCAATGGTTTTTGTCCAGCCGAAACTGTGCACTCATACCAGAAGGCATCTGGATCCCTGCATTATATACTTCGCCCTACTGGAGGTAAGTATTGTTGTCTAATCTTTGTACTTGGTCACCACTGAATCCATACATGGTTGCTTTGCTGGCTGTGTTAGTCCACAAACTGAATGAGGCAGATTTAATAATCCTATAGATGGTGTAAACGTAGGCTGTCTAGAGCTGCACCAGATGTATCACTGAGGCTCAGGCTGGAGGATGAGTGTGGTGCAGGGATAGACACTTTTAATTAACCTTATACCAACTATTAGTTTGCTTGAATATAGAGCACACTGTTTTCAAAGTTGTTTTCCTATGTTATGCAGCGTTGGCCACAATATAAAATTTATTGCAAAGGTATTTTAGTTGTACTTTCCCCTTTAGTTCAGTGTAATGTAGTTGGTTAGCGATACTTGGCCGTCTAATTCCTGCAGCCTGAAGTAGCTGTACATGTGTACTGCAGACAGAAGGGCCAGGAGGCTAGAAAAAAGCTAGCTTTGTAACAGAGAACGCAGCTCCACTGAGGACATTATCAGGGTAAGATGTGTCTTGCTACCACTAACTCTCTTTGTATCATATGGGTATCAGCCTAGTGCCATGTTGGGAACTAGTTGATAGGGAGCTTGCTCATCTGTTCACAGTGACTGTTACTTACTTTACTGTATGTTATCTTTTATATATATATCTTTTATCATAGTCTAGTAAACTTTTTTGCACCTTATTGTGTTTTTCCTGAATCTCAGAATTCACATTAATACAGAAAAAGATATAATTTTCAACCATCCTGGGTCGATTCAGAGGCCTAAATCCTCCTGACAGGTTATCTTCTGAAACTTGCCCCTTTAAAGACAACTCAATGGAGCAGACACAACCCATGTCACTGGTTCTGCAAAAAAAAAAAAAAGCTGTACCAGTCCTTTAAGTCTCGTACTGGTATAGAACATAATTGTGATTTTATTATTAGCCATCAAAAGGGAATGTGTCATCAGAAAAAGTCCTATTGGTTAAATCATATTTTTACGAATTTGTGATAAATGTTTATGGATTTTTGATGAGCTTTTTTTTTTTTTCATTTTCTATGGCACTATCTATATTTTTTAAAACATTTATATAATCCTGCAATTTTCACACTATCCACTAGGCCCAATAATAGTTCCTGATTTCCTGTTCTGTACAGGTAACTTTTCAGTCGCCATTATCATTATCACCACAGGCAGAATTACAGTGACCTAAATCTGTCCTATACAAGTCCATAGGGTCTTCTCCAGACCATTGTGACTATGGCTCGTGTCGCTGCTCTCAAAAGACAGGAAGTCTTAACATATTTAGGCCTTGTGGCCAGTGTGCCGAATTTTTGGATTTTTTTGTGTTTCGTTTTAATATATAGGTAGTGGAATGGAAAATTAAATAAAAAACTAAAACAAAACATGTTTTAACGTAAAAATTTGATTTAAACAATAAGTTTAAATACATTCCTTTTAAAGTTACTGTGTGGTAAAATGTTTTTTTTTTTATACATCCTTACAAATAAGCAGACTGGTTCATGAACGGTGATGTATTCTAATAGCGTTATCCTTCACAGGTCCGGAGGGGTTAACCCAGCCGTCCTCTTGTCAGGGGGGCGGCGCTCAAAACATGGGACTTTTCTGTCTCTTAAATTTTCCAGAAATAATTCTTCAATTTTGTTCTCACATTTCCATTATACCTTCACAAATTGCATTTCAAGTGCACTTTTTAATCTCGCCGTACTGTAAACAGCTCATTTTAATACCAGCAAACCTCCCAGGAATGTAAATTGCCCTGCCGAAGTAATACTTGCATCTTATTCATATATTCAGGTAGGATCATTATTCCTAATAATGGATGTGAGCACTTAGATGGCAGATCTGTGTTTCCCGTCCTGAATTGCTTGTCAATCCTTTGAAAACACATGTGCACCATATGATCTATCTGCTCATTGTTTTCGGTAACAAGACGCTTAATCCTGAGAACTGAGGGAGCTCCGACTTTAGGTGCTTTTATAACACACCGCTGCCTTATCTTCTTTTTTTCCGTTTTTTTTTTTTTGTATTCCAGTTTGAAGAAATTGATACCAACAGTTTTGTCTCCATTAAGAGCTGCTTGCGTATTATTAATATAGAGGAGAGGAATATCTATGGTCTGGAAACGCGCCAGGCTGTCTGCAGCCAGAGTCTCTTCTTCATTCATTCATGTCCTCGCTATTGTACTGGTTGCTTCTCCGCGTGCAGATCCAGCCAGGTATCCTGCCAGCTCCTTCACTGGAAATACAAGGCAGTCAAACAAGTTTATGAAGTCACATAGTGACATTGTGAGCAGCGGAATTGTCATTTCAACCAGTGACAACCAGTACGGCGCCTATTACATCACCCACAGTGGTGGTCACCCAGCTTTCCTGGATCTCTGACCAGTGGAGGTATTTTCATTACCAGCCCCTGTAGATGTGGCCCTCAGGATTCAGGGAAAAGCTGGGTGACAGTCCTTACAGGAGATGTGTGGCGCTGGTCACGTTGGATGCTTCTCATCCTTTATGGAAACAGAATTGACAGTTAACGCCTTCACAGAAGAGGAAACTCAAGTCACTACATTTAGGGTCTTTTAACGTATTTTGAAAAAGCTGCAACTTGACCGCAGCGTCTCTTACTGATGATTTTTTACATTTCTTGAGAGGAAATGCTCATTTAAAACTTTCATTTGTAAAGTTCCGTTGGATATGTTAAAGGGGTTGTCCAGAGTTGGAACGTTCAGCTTTTTTCACTTTGGTCCTTAGTCTCTATCTGGTAGGACATTCACCGCAATAGGGATGTGTAATACCGGACACAGCCCATGGACAAGAATGGCGCTGTTTCTGGAAAATTAATCAGATATTGTATGTTTTTTTTATCTTGGACGACCCATTTACTGCTGACCGCCAGTGTATTTAAAGATTTCTGTGTATACTATAGATTAGATGATAGATAGATAGATGTGATAGGTAGATATTGGATGGATGGATAGATAGATAGATATTGGATAGATAGATAATAGATAGAATGATGAGATAGGTAGATAGATATTGGATGGATAGATAGATAGATGTGATAGATATTGGATAGATAGATATTAGATAGATAGATAGATAGATAGATAGGTATTGGATAGATAGATAGATAGATTTTGGATAGATAGATAGATAGATAAAGGGATATTAGATAGATATTGGATAGCTAGATAGATAGACAGATATTGTAGATAGATATTGGATAGATGGATATTAGATAGACAGATATTGTACATAGATAATAGATAGATAGATATTGGACAGATAGATAATAGATAGATGACATTTACCTTTAGTGTGCCTATAATGATATATAACTTCCTTATCAGCAGTTGTAGTATATACCCACGAGCGTACTTGCTCAGTAAATGGCCTGTCCGGAATATGTGGGCACTGGCTTTGTGCACTACGTATCATGAATGTGGATCCATTGACTTGAATGGGTCTGCATCTGCCAGATATGACCGAAGACAGAACTTCACCTTCTTTTTTGCGGTGCACTACGAAGCGCTTCCATGGACTACTGATCCGTGCTTCCGCACTGCAAAAAGATACAGTAGATCAAGTTCTATCTTTGGCCTTATGTTGCGGATCATGGGCCAGACGGCAATTTGCAGTCCACAGCAAGGCACTGAGCAAGGACGCTCGTGTACATGAGCCATTACAGTCGGAACCCACTTTGACCCATCCCTGTCAGCTAGTTTCTGACGGCCAATGTCCAGGGGCCTTAATGTATAATAATGCAGGGTGCAGTACAATAGATGTGATTTATACTATAGAGGAGAACAGGGTCATCAGAGGTAGTGGGCGTATGGAATAAAACTTGAGATTAATTTCTGTAAATTCGATTTGGGCCCAATTTTACCGAATCGACCTTCCGATTTGATTTGGACCTGAGTTGAAAGTTCTTCAATTAATATTCTGTCTCTCCATCCCATACTTAATCACCTAAAATTTTGATTCTGTAGAATCCAATTTACAAATAAAAAATCTACTTAAAATTCTGATCCTGTCGAATTGATTAGCTCACAGAATATATGGTCATTAGGGACTATTCTCTCAATTCTAATTACCACGGCTATTACAAGGCGTTGGCGCATCGATTTGTCAGGTGTGAGAATCACTGTACAAACCAATGAATCAGTAAAACAGGCCGATTGATTCCCTCACCTCTGGTGCTGGTTTATTGGGATGTCTAGATGTTCAGGCAGGCACTGAGTAAGAAGGCAACTTTCAGTTTCCATCCTTTATCATTTCCACATATCTACTTGCTGTCAGAGAACGGAAACAGTAACTTCTGGTGCTGTTATGGGAGCATATGGTCTGATTTAGGGCGTCTAATAGAGCATGTTGCAGATGTAGTTTTTAACATTTTGTTTTATACAGACTCTCATTCAAATATTCAGCATCCATTTGTGTCATATTCTGGTTATGGATCCTGACCCATAAGGCAGTTTTATCTTTAGACATTGATAACGTGTGATGGACCTGTGTGTTAAAATGCCCATATTCTGTGCCAAAATCTGCATTAAATCCAAGTTCCATTGATTTCAAATAATGAACCTTTTTTTTTTATAAATTTGGCGCAAGTGCAATGCTGTTGCTCCTATGTCAGTAAAAGTACTTCGGGTGGGTGACTGGCGTGAAGTTGGGACTTGTTGAGCCTTTTTTACAACTTTTAGAAAAGTCACACTTCATAAATATGACTTAAAACTTGCAATATTTTTACCCCCAAAAAATGGCGTACCAGATTTGCAAACTGCCCCCCGTGGTGCATATTACACTGGGATTTTCCATGCAGAGAATCTGAGGTGTAATACAGTACAAGCTCAGTAGATGAGATTTTCAAAATCTAATCAACACGGTGCGGAAATTGACCTGCGGAGCGGTTTCGGCAGAATGTACAGATTTCAGGCTTTGCAATGCAAAGGGTGATATCTGGGGTAACTGCAACAAAAGTGGCAAGTAACACATATGGATGTGGTGCAGAAATGTTGTGAAAACCGCATGGAAAATCTGCGTAAACTACACTGCTGTGTGCATTTTCCCTGCAGCTGTATAATTCTTATGTTTACCTCAAGATAATTGATGTCAGAGGTGCTCGGCACCTGCTCGCCCTCCTGCCCTCCTCTGGGGTTACTTGTAATCCAAAGCATCCTTCAGTCAGCAATTAACTTACATGTATAGGTACTCCGCTTACTCACCGCAAGGATTATATAGGGTATTAGCCTTACGCAATATGCTACATGCAATACAAAAAAAAAGTAGGTACGTTTTAGTTTGCACATGTTCCCTGCATACTTTAAATAAGTTTCTTCACTAGTTCTACCCGCAGATTTCTGAATCTGAATGTTTAGATCCACCAACAGAATCCCTAATTTGTGACTCAGGAAAAGACAAAGGCTGTGTCTGCCATCTAGTGGGCACCGGGTGTATTGCCATTTGTAATATTATCAAATACCTTCTAATCTGTAATCAGTCAATAATGTTGTTATTTACTTACAAGCGCTCAGGTTGTCTTAATTATATGTAGATCTTGAAAATGAATGCATGATTGATGTCTTAAAAGGTTCAGCTTTATTAAAGTTTAACTTGCTATGCAATTCATATCTCCAAAAGTAAAATGCTAGATGGGGAAGATAAATATATCCTTTAATATGCCGTTCTTCAGCGCGGCATCAGTTATTGAACATCAACATGTTCCAGGTGTCAAGGAAATTCTACATTATTTATTTGCCTGTATATTGTTTTTTGGCATATTTATAGATTTATCTGAATTTCAGTACAATGTGTCCTGTGCTACTAGAACTTGCAGGTCCTTTATCTTAGGGTCACATTTTCACTGCCTACTTTAAACCTTTAACCACTTTCTACCCTTAGCAGAAATCCACACAAGGATTTAATTAAATGATTCAGCAGTAATGCAGACTCCCTGACTCTTGGAGAACCAAAGGCCACCCTCCTGTCCCGTGAGATGATGGTGTCCATGTCCCTGACTGAAGCTTCCAGGAAATGGATGACTTTCTGCTTCACTCACACCTTTTGACTCTCATCTTGTCAACCGATTGTCTCACTGTTAGTGGCATCATTCATGCTCAACCAAGGACCCAGAGATGTCTGAATATGCCCTAATAAGCAGCAGAAGCAAAGTGGTGCTGTACTCATATTTGATGTTAACTACAGTATGATATTGAGTGGGACCGTGGGCCTACCAGGTTTGTCAGCCATCTGGAAATTCAGATGATGACTTTTAGCCAATGTCGATGGTATATGGAATTAAAACGATATATCCATTAGTCAATTTTTAGAAGAGGGATAAACAGTGGGCTGGTATGGGGGAGAAATGTGCATACTATGTAGCACCTCCTCCACTGATACCAGAAGGAATATAGGTGATACTGTTCTGTTGGTACTATGTCTGTTAGGATTGTATTACCACTACAATGCAGTATTATGGAATCCTGCCATGTCTGGTTCTATAATATATGGGCACCATAGACGTATAAACACATGGCAGGGGGAATTTATCATTCCACCTTCCCCAACTTCAGGTTCCTGGAGGAAAAAAAAAATCACAAGCACCATTTCTGACCTTTTTTAATGGCACTTTTTCGCAAAAAGTGGTTGTGACGTGGGTGGGGAGGTATTGGGGCCAGTGGGCCTGGCACATTTATTTTCTTTTGCTCTAGTTTTTGCCGTAAAAGAAAACAGATTTCAGTTTAGGTTAACTCTCTACTGGAGATGTGCCCAATTTATGACAAGGAATGTGCCTCCTCATAAATTAATTACATTTTTGTTCGTTACTGTACACTACTCACAAAAAGTTAGAGATATTTGGCTAGTGGGTGAAATTTTAGGATGAACCTAAAATGCAGGTGAATTTACAGTAATTTGACATTCGCTAAACTGTCTAAACTTTTAAATGCACATGTTTAATTGCTCAATATTTCAGTACTTTTTGCACAACTTGCTGTTCTCTAACAGCAAAATTCACAACAGGCGTCTGATCCATGATTTGCCCAATAAATTTCCTGGTTTAATTTGAATTGCTATTTAAACAGTCCTCCTCATCATGCTTTTCACATTTTGACATCATGAGACCAAGACGACACCTAACAATTGATCAACAGTACCTTGCTATTGGGAGGCTTCAAGCAGGATGTTCTCAGACAGAAGTGGCCACTGAGCTTACAGTGTCACAGCGTCAGTATCAGAGTCAGAGCTTAGAGTGTCATCAGCAGGTTGTAAAGAGATAGAGAGAGACTGGAAGAGTCACAGAAAGGCATAGAAGTGGACTTCCTCTGGCCACATCGCACACTAATGACCGCTTCATTGTGAACAGTGCCCTGCAGAACCGGATGATGAATGCCACACAACTCCAGGCACATTTAAAGGGAACCTGTCACAGGGATTTTGTGTATAGAGCTGAGGACATGGGTTGCTAGATGGCTGCTAGCACATCCGCAATACCCAGTCCCCATAGCTCTGTGTGCTTTTATTGTGTAAAAAAAAACGATTTGATACATATACCAATTAACCTGAGATGAGTCCTGTCCCTCAGATGAGTCAGGGACAAAACTCATCTCAGGTTAATTTACATATGTATCAAATCGGTTTTTTTTACACAATAAAAGCACACAGAGCTATAGGGACTGGGTATTGCGGATGTGCTAGCGGCCATCTAGCAACCCATGTCCTCAGCTCTATGCACAAAATCCCGGTGACAGGTTCCCTTTAAGGGAAGTGAGACACCCAAGTGTCACGACAGACCATTAAAAACCGTTTATATCCGCGTTGTCTGCGTGCTCTATGACCTGCAAGGATACCTGACCACAGGTGTCATCTTCTTGCATGGGCCAGGGAGGATTTACACTGGATGAGGAACCAGTGGGCCTCAGTGCTGTTCACTCATGAAAGTCAATTCACGCTGAGCAGAAATGATAGATGCCAACTATTTTTGAGACGTTAAGGAGAGTGCTATGCATCAGCCACTGTTGTCACTAGACGAGCCTTTGGTGGTGGTGGTGGTGTTAATTTGGGTAGGTGTGTCTAGTCAATAAACAACTGCCCTACACTTTGTGAATGGTACGGTGACAAGCCCATAATACTTACATCATTAATCCAGTCATTGAGCCTCTGCCTGAACAACACAGGCCTAATTTCATCTTCATGGACGACAATGCGCCAGCTCATCGAGGTGGCATCATTAGTGAACGGCTGCTGGAGACTGGGGTACCTCATATGCAGTGTCCTGCACTTTCTCCAGACCTAAATCCTATTGAAAACCTATGAGATCAGCTGAGTCTCCATGTAGAGGCTCATAACTCTGTACCCCAGAACCTCAATAACCTGAGGGCCGCCCTTCAAGAAGAGTGGGATGCCGTGTCTCAGCAGACAATAAGTCAACTTGTGAACAGAATGAGACATCGTTGTCAAGCTGTGATTGATGCTCAAGGCCACGTTAGAAGTTATTGAGACATTGACATTTTTTTGTGGGGTTATATCCACTATTGTTGTTGGCTTTTGTTTCAATAAATTGTTTGAGATGAGGAAATCCCCATTGCACGCTTCTACTTACGTTAAATGCTTTATTTTCATGATATAATATCACTAGCTAGAACTTTAACTATATATTTATGTATATTACCTAGTTGAAACACCAGGGGGTTGGCTATAGCACTAAGAGCACTGCTATGACAATGCCCCCTGTGCCTTCTGTACTCCCCTTGGAGTGACAGGGCTAGATATCTTGTTTAACACTTTGTCTTCGTGCCAGTGCCCAGGGTCATCAGATCACTTTGGCAGGTGCCGAGTCATTGAGCCAACTTGGTGCTGGTGCTTTGGATCTTTTGCTTCTTCCCAAGCTCGGCTATAGCCACTCAGTTGGTGCTCCTACTAGGTTATTTATATAAATATAAAAATGTATATATCTCGGCCATTATTAACACCTTATAGAAAATAAATATATTGTTTTACTCAGCGTGATCAACACATCCAGGCATTGCTGTGACTAGAAATGTCTAGGCCCCACAGGAAATTTCTAAATGCATCCAAAAGTAACCCCCTCCCCATGTGCAAGCCTTGCTCCTGCAGCTAGTCAAGCTAGCTCTATCAGACCAGACCAGGCCGTTTCCTCCATTTCCTACACTTATACTGTATGTCATGTCACTGTTTATACTGTCACTGTATATAATGTTCATTGTGAAATACTGTTGAGGGTGTCCTGACAATAACATTTTATAGTCTTCCTCCTGGGCAGGCCCCATCTGAGTTTGGACCACATAGGAGCTGCTTCTCCTATAGCTACATCCCTGCTTCCAGGCAATATGCCTGGTTTAATGAGGTTGATCATGCTGCCAGAGGTTATTTTTTTATTTAATCCAATAAAGTACAAAAAGAGCAATAATAATACATTTAACAATTACATAATAAAAACATCAAGCATCAGCCAAAAAGATGTAAGAGTACATTACAGTAAATAACACATTGCTTATATTACCTTTAAACCTTTATTCCTTCTTTCCCCCCTCCCCTCCCTTCCCAAACCCATATCCCCCCACCCTATATCCACCGGGGGGGGGACAAAGAGGAAAAAAATATTATAAAAATTATATATATCTATTTATTTATATATTTTAGCCACTGAGTCCAAGATCCCCATAACAGTGCGTCATCCACAGATCCCCATAACAGTGTGTCATCCACAGATCCCCATAACAGTGCGTCATCCACAGATTCCCCATAGCAGTGCGTCATCCACAGACCACCATTAGTTCAAAACCTATCAAAAGCACAACTTTTGGTTCAAAATATTTTTTTCTTATTTTCCTCCTCAAAAACCTAGGTGCGTCTTATAAAGCGAAAAATACGGTAATATACCTGATTGTCTACCAAACTCTTCCACCAGCAGCATGACACGTTGCAGATCCTTATTTGTATCATCCAGGAAGAAGAGCAGATCATCTGCATATAGAGAGATTTTGTCCTCACTCCCCATCAGTCCAAAGCCCTGCAAATCCACATCCTGCCTAACCTTTATAGCCAGGATTTCTATTGTCAGGGCAAAAACCAAGGGGGAGAGAGGACAACCCTGTCTCACCCCTCGTTCTATATGGAAGCTATCAGATAATATACCATTAACTGATATTCTGGCTTTGGAATCTTCATCCAGTCTATAAATCCTGGGCCAATACCAAATTTTGTCATAGCTTCCCATACAAAGTCCCAGTTCACAGAGTCAAATGCTTTATGCGCATCTAATGATAGAATAGAGCATAATTCTTTATTATTCTCTGTAAACGGGATATTTGCAAAGACCCTAAGCAAGCCCATTGTTGTAGACCTATCCGGAATGAATCCATTTTGGTCCTTATGAATCAAATGTACTATGACCTTCCTCAACCTTTTCGACAAAATCGTAGCCAGAATTTTACAATCATTATTCATGAGTGCAATTGGGCGATACGATGTGGGATCCAATCGGTCCTTATCTTTTTGGGGGATTAAAATAATCGTTGCATCTCCCATAGACTCTGGTAGACATCCTGTAGACAACCTTTTGAGTATTCAAGTACTTCCATAAGTATATTTGCCCAGAATTCTTTATCTCTTTTATATAATTCATTTGGAATACTGTCCGGGCCTGGTGTTTTATCAGGTGGTGCTTCATTTATTGCTATTGGTATCTCCTTTACGGATATAGGTTTTTCTGAATACAGTTCTTTATAAAAGGTCTTGAATATATCCCGTATTTTTTCCTGATCATTATATAGTATGCCATTTTTTCCTCTAATTGCGTCGATATTCTCAACCGCCTCCATATTCTTGATTATCTTAGATAAGACTTTACCCAGTTTACCTCCTTCCCAGTAATTCCTAGTTTTGACAAATAATTCTTTATTCTGCGCCCTTTCCTTGATGTAATTATCGTAATTATTAACCGCTTTTGTCCACTCATTTTTGATTTGGAGGCGTTTTGGTGTCTGTCTGACGAAACTGAGACAAACTGATCCGTTCTGACACACAATGTAAGTAAATGGGGACGGATCCGTTTTCTATGACACAATCTGGCACAATAGAAAACTGATCCGTTCTCCATTGACTTTCAATGGTGTTCAAGACGGATCCGTCTTGGCTATGTTAAAGATAATACAAACGGATCCGTTTAGAACGGATGCAGATGGTTGTATTATTTCAATGGATCCATCTGTGCAGATCCATGACGGATCCGCACCAAACGCGAGTGTGAAAGTTGCCTAAGAGCACAGAAAATTGGAGTCAAAAAGTCACAACTGCAACTTTTTCCAATGTTACACCATGCTCACTGCTTTTAAAAAATTAGCCAGGACTTAGTATTAGAGGACATGGTCTCCTGGGGCCCAACAGATTTACTATTGAAATTGGCATAAATTATGACATAGCGCAAATCCAACCATTATTACTCCAGCGCACCTTGCACTACGACTGAAATATGAACTTTTGTCTCTAGGTGATGCTCACTCTGTCCTGATACTGTGCTTTTAGTAGACGCAGATTTATGATTATAGCCTTGGTGATAATTAGGTCATTTATTTGAAGAGAGGGTCCTTGAATGTGCCGAATTTTTCTGGTTATTGTGATTTTTTTATTGTGATTTTTTAAATTACATTTTTTACCAATTAAGGCTACTTTCACACTAGCGTTTTTGCTGCATCCAGCATGGTTCACTAAAAACGCTTCAGTTACTGATAATACAACCGTCTGCATTCTTTATCAAGGGATCCGGCTGTATTATCTTTAACTTAGCCAAAGCTGATCCATCATGAACTCCATTGACTGGGTAGCAGAGCAAAACGGATCCGTCATGACCCACAATGCAAGTCAATGGCGACGGATCCGTTTTCTATTGTGTCATCTCCGGACAGAAAGCAAACTGCAGCATGCTGCGGTCTGCTCTCCAGTATGAGAACGGAATGCATTTTGGAGCTTTCTGTTCAGTTATGTTTTGTCCCCATTGACAAAACTGAAGCATTTTTTTCCGGTATTGAGATCCATCATATAGAAACGCTAGTGTGAAAATAGCCTAAAGAAAAATATGCCAATAGCTTTTGTTTACAATTAATCATTTGAGGCTCAATTTATTAGAACAAGATATAAAAATTATGGTATGTTTTGTTTTGTTTTTTACAACATCCTCTTTGTTCAACTAAAACAGACCCTTAATCAGACATACACCACTTTGGTGCAAAATACTTGTAGAGAAAAATCATGGGCTTGGCTTTGTTAATAATTTTAAATTATTATTGTTGACATGGCAGACAGAAAATGAATGAAAAAGGTGAAAATGAGGAGTGTTAGTTTTTGGAAGTTTTTGCCTACCTCCATACCAAAGATCTACATATGCTAGAAGTTACATTTGATGAACAGTTGTCATTTTTCAGTGGATTTTATAGACAGTGGAACCTCTGTGAGACAAAGTTACAGTGAGGATTGTCTTTTATAAGAATCACCACGACCAACATTCTTTGGATAAAAGGGAATTGGAAACTGTGATAGAAAAATCTAATCTCTCTGATTTGGTCTTTTCAAAGCGGTATTTTTTTTTTTTAGGTTTCTCTATAATATTATTTGTCAATTTATCCTACAAAAAATATTGCATACATGCTGTATATGATTAGTCAATGGAACATGTAATCTTTTGGTTATACTAATACTGTAACTATATTCTTTTTTTTCTTCTTAAAATTTACAGAAAAATCCAAGGCCAATAAGTTATCAGTTTCATCAGAATTTAGACTACTATAGAGCGCGTGGACTTGATTTTATGAACAGGTCACGGTCAGTATTTTTATAATTTAGCTTTAATGTATATTTGAAAAGTAATGAAGAATTCAATGCCCTCTCCAAAATGCTGCTAATAATCTGCCGTTTTTATTTGATATACACAAGATCAATTTTCAGCATTGGCCATAATCCGTTCAGAACAGTAGTTTTTTGCCATGTTGTGAAGATATGCAACTGATCATCGCTATGTTAACTTTGGTGCCTATTCCAGAATTATTTCATTTTTCACCTGTTGTGATAGTGAGAATGAGGTCCAGGAGGACCAGAATGTCACTACCAGGGGAAGACTGGCAACTTAAAGCGGCCCTGAAGAAAAACCTAAAAGTTGCCCTGAGTTGTAGACAAGTCCAAATTGATAGAAGACGGGGAAACAAGTAGGCAGGGCTGACACAAGCTACAAGTAGACAGGGACAACAGAAGTAGGCAGGGCCAGCAATACCATAAGGCAGCACATAATACTGCCCCAGAAAACCAAATAACATATTGCATCATAAAATACTGTCCTCACAACACTGAGGACAGTGATACAGTTCAATTTAGGAGGGTACCTGGTTGCTGGCCAGGTGCATAAGTAACTGATGTTCCTAACATTAATTAAATGTCACGTTCGGGTATGGGAGGGAAACACCGCACCGAACATAGTAGTGAAAGGGGTGAGGGAATAAGGCCTAGAAACTAGGGAAAGGAGATGGACACCTCCTAGTAAAACCCTAATCAAAGTCCTGATTAACTACCAGTATGAACAGACCCCAGAGGTATGCAAGTTCATACACCGGATACCTAGTGTCCTAACTCACCCTATATGACCTTGGTACTAATGTCAGGACTGAGACAACCTGTTCCTCCAAAAGGAAGGACGAACAGGAGTCTCCCTGAGGCCTTAATTCAAATGACAGGGAAATGCAACACACAAAAACAACCCAAACAAAATACTAAAGGGAAAGAACCCCTTAACTTCAAGTGGCTATAGCAGCACCAGGAACTCAACCGAGATCCACACACCAGCTATCTACAACTCCAACAGAAGCTATAAACCGCTTAGCATAGTGGGAGAATCAGCAATAAATAGAGAAGGTTAAATGACCATAATAGCCACACCTGGGGAAAGAAGGTGTAGCAAGCACCAGAAACAACAGACGTCATTTGATCCAAACGGAAAACATGTCAGATTAAACCATGTGTTGCCAGTCTCAATGATCTCCTGCCACCTGTCGCGGGAACGTCCGTGACATTAATGCTGAGAACACCAGATCGTTATGTACCTGGACAGCGGCAGTGAGAGCTCGGTTGGTCCCCTGGGCTTCAGCCCACCGGGAAATTTCCCTGTAGGGTATATGGATAATCCTCCCCTGATCACTACAATCAGTTTCACATCCTCACGACTTAACAAAAATATCATCATACTGTTCTGAAATGGATTATCGTCAATGTTGAAAACTGATCTTTCCAACTACATACAGGTCCTTCTCAAAAAATTAGCATATTGTGATAAAGTTCATTATTTTCTGTAATGTACTGATAAACATTAGACTTTCATATATTTTAGATTCATTACACACCAACTGAAGTAGTTCAAGCCTTTTATTGTTTTAATATTGATGATTTTGGCATACAGCTCATGAAAACCCAAATTTCCTATCTAAAAAAATTAGCATATTTCATCCGACCAATAAAAGAAAAGTGTTTTTAATACAAAAAAAGTCAACCTTCAAATAATTATGTTCAGTTATGCACTCAATACTTGGTCGGGAATCCTTTTGCAGAAATCACTGCTTCAATGCCGCGTGGCATGGAGGCAATCAGCCTGTGGCACTGCTGAGGTGTTATGGAGGCCCAGGATGCTTTGATAGCAGCCTTAAGCTCATCCAGAGTGTTGGGTCTTGCGTCTCTCAACTTTCTCTTCCCAATATCCCACAGATTCTCTATGGGGTTCAGGTCAGGAGAGTTGGCAGGCCAATTGAGCACAGTAATACCATGGTCAGTAAACCATTTACCAGTGGTTTTGGCACTGTGAGCAGGTGCCAGGTCGTGCTGAAAAATGAAATCTTCATCTCCATAAAGCTTTTCATCAGATGGAAGCATGAAGTGCTCCAAAATCTCCTGATAGCTAGCTGCATTGACCCTGCCCTTGATAAAACACAGTGGACCAACACCAGCAGCTGACATGGCACCCCAGACCATCACTGACTGTGGGTACTTGACACTGGACTTCAGGCATTTTGGCATTTCCCTCTCCCCAGTCTTCCTCCAGACTCTGGCACCTTGATTTCCGAATGACATGCAACAGTCCAGTGCTGCTTCTCTGTAGCCCAGGTCAGGCGCCTCTGCCGCTGTTTCTGGTTCAAAAGTGGCTTGACCTGGGGAATGCGGCACCTGTAGCCCATTTCCTGCACACGCCTGTACACGGTGGCTCTGGATGTTTCTACTCCAGACTCAGTCCACTGCTTCCGCAGGTCCCCCAAGGTCTGGAATCGGTCCTTCTCCACAATCTTCCTCAGGGTCCGGTCACCTCTTCTCGTTGTGCAGCGTTTTCTGTCACACTTTTTCCTTCCCACAGACTTCCCACTGAGGTGCCTTGATACAGCACTCTGGGAACAGCCTATTCGTTCAGAAATTCCTTTCTTTGTCTTACCCTCTTGCTTGAGGGTGTCAATGATGGCCTTCTGGACAGCAGTCAGGTCAGCAGTCTTACCCATGATTGCGGTTTTGAGTAATGAACCAGGCTGGGAATTTTTAAAAGCCTCAGGAATCTTTTGCAGGTGTTTAGAGTTAATTAGTTGATTCAGATGATTAGGTTAATAGCTCGTTTAGAGAACCTTTTCATGATATGCTAATTTTTTGAGATAGGAATTTTGGGTTTTCATGAGCTGTATGCCAAAATCATCAATATTAAAACAATAAAAGGCTTGAACTACTTCAGTTGGTGTGTAATGAATCTAAAATATATGAAAGTCTAATGTTTATCAGTACATTACAGAAAATAATGAACTTTATCACAATATGCTAATTTTTTTAGAAGGACCTGTATATTATCGTTGGATCATAAAGCATTTAACCCCTTCATGAAAGAATCTATCTAACTTCTTATATTATGGACTAGTAATTGGCCTAAATAACTATCATAATAATAATCCTAATAATATTCCATAAAGAATAAAATTTCACTGTGGTTATACTATTTGAATGTAAACTTGATCCAACATGACCACCATTGTGTTTCTTATTAATATCATAAATTATGTTTACCTATGGTCTTTGTTTAAGGAGATTGAAAGGGTTTTCCCACAAATATACATATATAACCTATCCACAGGATAAGTGAAACATGTCTGATCATTGGGCCTCCACCAATGGGATGCCTACGATTACTAGTGTAGTGCAGTTCCGTCATCCTGTTCTTCCTGACCCACATGACTTTGGTGAGGGGAACATTGAATGGGTTGGTGGTTGACCATCCTGTGCATAAGTGGTAATGTATTTAGGGGGAAAACCCTTTTAAAGGCATTGCTTGTTCGATCAGTATACAGTATTTGTATTCAACATACACAGGATAACCTGCTGAACATCACTTTTTCATTCTAGTACAAACACCAAGCCTACGCCGCTCAATATAAACAAAGTGTCCAACAGTTTACTTAATTTTGGACGGAAGTTAATCGGGCCAGCAATCCCTACTGGGAGTTCTATGAACCATATGACTTCACCATCAAACACCAACACAAGCCATAATGCTGGGAAGAATAGTTTTATGGTAGCTGTGCCAAGCCAATCTGTCATGGTGCCGCCTTCTTATCATGCCTCAACATCCCAACAGATTCGGCAAAATCAGCGCATTATGAAGTCGGAGAGCATGCCAGTGCAGCTCAGTAAAGGTAACCTCTTTATTTGAAACTCCTCTGATTGATTTTACTAGATGGCACAACACCATGGCATGACATCTGTAAAGAACAATGGTAGCAAATGTAAAGAATATATCCAATTCCAAATATATATATAGTAGAAACAAACGGCAAAATAAAATAGTTGAGTCCCCAACCACATAGAAAGTATTAACGTAAACCAAGTACAAATGTTCTACAACTTCATAGTTTCACACCATGACATACCGTAATATAGAAGAGAGAAGGAAGTTTTCTTGCACATGGAGGAAGGATATTAAGTTGTGGAGACAAGTTCATGATGAAATCTGAGGTGCACGGTTCATGATGTGAAAGATCCACTATCCTTTCTTGAGAAACTTTTTGAAGCCATTCTGTTATTTTTGACAGGTGTAGAGGTAGATTGTAAAGGCATAGCTAAAATTTGTTACACACAATACTTTGGTGGGATTGAGTTTACCAAACTCCTCAAGGTCAGGAGAAGGACATCAAGGACAGATGGTTACTAGTCTAGACGGTCATTGCTGCTATGTCACATTTGCATACTATAGGTTTGTTATATCCAGCTCTTTACTGTTGGCACGCCGCTCATTTCTTTAAAGCTCAGATGGCTTCTTTTCTACTCCAGTCATTTGCTGTTTTTATATATTCCCAGCCCCCTCCAACAGCTGTGAGGAATAACTTTACTCTAGCTGTAGTAACTTCAGGCAATATTTTCAGCATCCATCCTTGTAGCCTGCCACAGGAAGCACTTTTATATCAGATATGAACTTCACTCTTTTACTTTCTTGCTATGGTGTCCAAATTGATATTGCCGTTTTGTTTCATAGACCAATAAACAACCAGTTTCTATTAAAGAATGGCACGCAAAAAAAGTGAATGGGTTCTCATATCTTAGCATCTTAGCCTAGAGACACCCTTTATGAAAATGGAGCAAAGATATTTTTATTTTATTTCTCTCCGAAAGAAAAATGAAAAGCTAAAATTATATTGAAATTGAGAAAAATGTGCTTACCCCACAGAAGTAGAAAAGGCTGCTTCCATGTTTAATATGCAGATTTAAACAAATGATTAAGAATTGTTTCCTGTACATGTGGCTAACTGATCCCTTCCAGGCAGGAATTCACACAGATTATGTGGTCTACAGGGAATAGTGCATGACTAGCCAAGCACAGCCAGTGTTATGAGCTGCGAGGGGATTCTTATTATCTCTCACTCCGAGTGTGCATAAATCAGCCTGGATTTATTCTTCCTATCAGTTAGTTTTATAAAATTGCCATTGTGTTTGTTTACTGCGCATATATCCTTACATTAATAATGTGCAGTTATCTGAGTGCTAACATAGGTATCCTAGGTAGAAATGGAGTAAATCTGGCCATACGTTTTCTTTATATTCTGCATGCACTCAAGAGGAAATGATCACTTGCCTTCCCCAGTGGGGCTCACAATCTAAATGATTAAAAAATATGAGACTTGGTCATTTATTTATTGAGGAAAATGATCCAATATCATATGTCTGTGAGTGGCAAAAGTATGTGAACCTTTGCTTTCGGTATCTGGTGTGACACCCTTGTGTAGCAATAACTGCAGCTAAACGTTTCTGGTAATTGTTGATGAGTCCTGCACAATTTTAGGCCTTTCCTCCGTACAAAAAAGCTTCAACTCTGTTATGTTGGTGTGTTTTCTCCTATGAGCTGCTCACTCCAGGTCCTCCCACCACATTTCTATTGGATTGATCAGGACTTTGACTTGGCCATTTAAAAACGTTATTCTTCCTTAACCATTATTTAGTAGAACGACTTGTGTGCGTAGGGTCATTGTCTTGCTGCATGACTCACATTCTTTTGAGATTCAGCTCAAGTATTGCTGTCCTGACATTTTCCTAAACTTGCAGGTGTAATTCAGAATTCATTGTTTCATCAATGATGGCAAGCCATCCTGGCCCAGATGCAGCAAAACAGGCTTACACCATGATACTACCACCACTGTGTTTCATAGATGAGGTTTTATGCTCGAATGCAGTGTTTTACTTTCTCCAAACATAGCGCTTCTCATTTACTTCAACAAGTTCTGCATGGCAGGATCGCAAGGAGAAAAGGCTTTCTCCTTGCAATTTTGCCGTGCACACTATTGTTGTCCAGTGTCCTTCTGATGGTAGATTCATGAACATTGACATTAGGAAATGTGAGAAAGGCCTTTAGTTGCTTAGAGGTTACCGCAGGTGCCTTTGTAACCTCCTGTACTATTATGTGTTCATTGTTCTGGGCGTGATCTTTGTTGGACGCCAACTCCTGGGGAGGGCAATAATAGCTTGAATTGCCTCTTTTTTGTACACAATCTGTCTGACTGTGGATTTAAGGAGTCCAAACTCTTTAGAGATGGTTTTTTAACTGTTTCCAGCCTGATGAGCATCACTATCTCCTTTTCTGAGGTCCTTTGTTTGTGCCATGATATATTTCCACGAGCATGTGTTGTGAAGATCAGACATCGATAGATAAATAAAACAGGTCACCTACTCACCCCATTGATTGAAAACACCTGACTCTAATTTCATTTTCAAATTATCTGCTAATCCTGAAGGTTCATAGACATGTGATACTGGATCATTTTTCTCAATAAATAACCAAGTATTATATTTTTGACTCACTTGTTTGATTTGGTTATAATTATGTATTTTTAGGATTTGTGTGAAAATCTGATGTAGTTTTCGAAAATTCTAAAGGGTTCAAAAACTTTCAAGCACCACTGTATGTCTATGCTTTGTCAATGTCTCTTTCAGTAAGCAGTTACTTAAAATGGCTTAGTACGTATCACATCATAATTTCCATCTGTGGACAGACTGTTTGGCCTTGTGGACCTCAGAAGAACCAAACAGTGTGCTCTAGAGAAAATTGTGTTGTGTTGCTGTAGATATTGGACAATTTAGATATAGGCCAGTCAGTGAGGCTTTATTTAAAGAAATTCAGATGATACATATAAAAGTGCTAAATTCTTTTAGATTAGCTATATGCAAGCCATTTAATCGGGGGATTGCAAATAAGCCTCTGATTCTTTACAAAATCCATGATATCAGTGTCAGTTGACCACCGATTCTTTACTAAAGGCAACACAAGTTTCTGAAAAATCTGCAAGTGCAGGTTGTCTGGATCTTAAACGAGGATTGTATGTACAGGAAACTCAGAAAAGCTTCAATACACAGTTAGGAGCCGTTTACATGGTGGATTTTGCGTAGATTCCATGCCAATAAGCACTCTGCCAGCCATGAGCAATTTGCCTCCTATTGTCTTTAATGGAAGGCTGCAGTTTATGGCCACGACTGTGCTGAGAAAGGACGGTTGCAGCAAAAAAAAACATGGCCTTATGCATGACTTCACATTGAAAACAGTGAAATGAAGTTTTGGTTTCCATATGTCATCCGTATGTCATCCGTTTTTGCGGATCCGCAAAAAACAGAAACATGTATAAATTTCACAAAGCAAATAAAGTTGTTTGGATTTCTTTGAAAAAAATTGAAAAAAAAAAGTGAATAAGTGATTTTTGTGGGCAGGATTTTATTTCCAGGAACGGATTCTGCATAAAACGGATGACATACGAATGTATTCCGTTTTTTGCGGAACCATTGACTTTGTATTGTACCAGGATCCGATTTTTGCGGAAAAGAATAGGACAAGTTTTATATTTAATCGGACATGCGGAACGGAACAACGGAAACGGACAGCACACATTGTGTTGTCTGATTTTTTCCAGGACCCATTGAAAATGATTGGGTCCAGAACTGGTCTTGATCTGTTCCGCAAAAAACGGAACAGATCAGGAAAGAAAAAACGGATGAGTGAATGGACCCTAAAGCTGACATTTCTGGAATTTTTTTCTCAATTTGTTAAGAACTTTTAAGTATGAGAGCACAATAGATAACAATTGTATTCTTATCCAAATCTCTAGATCTAGTATATATGTATATATCACCTAGAAACATACACAGATATTCAAATGTGTTGCATGAAAAGCCACCAGCCATTTATATGCCAACGAAATCCATGGACTCTGAGCTACAATCCTAAAAAAAAGACAGCAACTATACCATTATGCTGTGTCCTCATAATATACCATAATGAGCTCAAACAATGCTATCATACAGTGTCAAAATAGTACCACCAAAATGTACCCAACTAATCATCTTGCCATATCTCACCGACACAAGGCCACCTGACAGTGCCCACATAACACCACCATACATTGTCCAAAAAGTCGTGCTACACAGTGCCCAGGTAATTCTATCAAATCATGTTCTTGGAAACTGCCGCAAGATAACATGCACATAATCCTGCCATAAACTACCCAAACAGCTTGCATTGCTAAGATTATACTTCTACCATGCACTGCCTACATAATACAGTACCCACATGATACAGTAGTTCTATACAATTCATAAAAAAGAGGAGAAACCTGTGTTCGCTAATGGGAGGCACGGATTGAAGCCCGGACTTGGCTGATGCGATGTGAAGAAATAGAATGGAATCCAACGCTATCTTTATTTCTTTTGCGGTAAAAGAATATACAGTACAGACCAAAAGTTTGGACACACCTTCTCATTCAAAGATTTTTCTTTATTTTCATGACTATGAAAATTGTAGATTCACACTGAAGGCATCAAAACTATGAATTAACACATTTTATTTATATCTTATATACATAACAAAAAAGTGTGAAACAACTGAAAATATGTCCTATTCTAGGTTCTTCAAAGTAGCCACCTTTTGCTTTAATTACTGCTTTGCACACTCTTGGCATTCTCTTGATGAGCTTCAAGAGGTAGTCACCTGAAATGGTTTTTACTTCACAGGTGTGCCCTGTCAGGTTTAATAAGTGGGATTTCTTGCCTTATAAATGGGGTTGGGACCATCAGTTGCGTTGTGGAGAAGTCAGGTGGATACACAGCTGATAGTCCTACTGAATAGACTGTTAGCTGCTTTTTTCTTGCCATAATACAAATTCTAAGTAAAGAAAAACGAGTGGCCATCATTACTTTAAGAAATGAAGGTCAGTCAGTCCGAAAAATTGGGAAAACTTTGAAAGTGTCCCCAAGTGCAGTCACAAAAACCATCAAGCGCTACAAAGAAACTGGCTCACATGCGGACCGCCCCACGAAAGGAAGACCAAGAGTCACCTCTGCTGCGGAGGATAAGTTCATCCGAGTCACCAGCTTCAGAAATCGCAGGTTAACAGCAGCTCAGATTAGAGACCAGGTCAATGCCACACAGAGTTCTAGCAGCAGACACATCTCTAGAACAACTGTTAAGAGGAGACTGTGTGAATCAGGCCTTATGGGAGAAATCTGCTAGGAAACAACTGCTAAGGACAGGCAACAAGCAGAAGAGTCTTGTTTTGGCTAAAGAGCACAAGGAATGGACATTAGACCAGTGGAAATCTGTGCTTTGGTCTGAGGAGTCCAAATTTGAGATCTTTGGTTCCAACCACCGTGTCTTTGTGCGACACAGAAAAGGTGAACGGATGGACTCTACATGCCTGGTTCCCACTGTGAAGCATGGAGGAGGAGGTGTGATGGTGTGGGGGTGCTTTGCTGGTGACACTGTTGGGGATTTATTCAAAATTGAAAGCATGCTGAACCAGCATGGCTACCACAGCATCTTGCAGCGGCATGCTATTCCATCCGGTTTGCGTTTAGTTGGACCATCATTTATTTTTCAACAGGACAATGACCCCAAACACACCTCCAGCCTGTGTAAGGGCGTAGACCTTTGGGAATGTATATGCTTTAACTGCAAAAGAAAAATAAAGATATTGGGCCAGATTTATCATGACTCTGACAGCTCACTCCACTTTCACATATGGCTAAAGTCAGTTTTAGCCAAGTCAGATTTATGATCGGCCCTTTAAGACTGTGATAAATGTGGTTTGACGGTAGCAGTTTATCCATCAGTAAGCATCTTTATGAAAAAGTTGCACATCTTTACGAAAAAGTCGCACGTTTTTATGAAAAAGTCGCATGTTCTATTAAAAAGTCTCATAAGATAAGCATGGTCCTCACTGGAGTGAAAATGCGACTTTTTAAATAGTCCCAATAGTAAATCTGTCTAGAGATTAATTTACATAGGAAAACACGCCCACTTTCAGAAAACAGGCGAGCATAGTGCAGAGCAGAAAAAAGTCGCAAATTTGTGCGCAGTTTTAGCGTTTGGGACTTTTTCACTCCATTATTCTGACCTGAGCTAATGATAAATCTGGCCCATTGTTTTTATGGGAAGCTGGATTCCGTTCTATTTTTTCACAGTAGTCCTATACAGTACACACATATTTCTTTGTACAGCATTCATATAAGCCCCAAAAAACTGCCAAAATAATATATGGCAACCACCCAAAGCACCATCATGCCATGCTACCTTGTGTAGCCTAAATAGTACTACCATACATCTATTACTATGTCTGCACAGTGCACAAACGTAACTACAGAGACCAAACAATTCCGCCATACATTACCTAACCAATATGCCACCTACTGTGTTATTTTATACATTCCCATAAATCCAGCAGCATAAGACGTGCTGTTCGCCCATAGGTTCTTGTACTGCCTCTTTTCTCCACAGCTGTGAGTAGTCCCTTTATAAGGATTGTTACACCTCCACATATGCAGGTTGGTACATAAACAATCAGCACTGCTATAGGCATCAGGAACACAAAGATTGGTCAGCAAAATAATTTGATTATTAGACTCCAGACCCCTTTCAACCCCTGATCAGACCCTTATTGATTAGTGGACCTCACACTCCCATCAGTCATAAAATATATAAATTAGCTTATCTCTCCAGCTCCGGACCTCGCTGCCACTCTGTAGTTCCAGTGGCTCCATAATGGACGTGCTCACTAGTATTTTCTCCATACCATGCAGTGCCATTTTCCCCCACTTTTGACCGGAAAAAAGTGCATAAAAAATACAGACTTTTCTAGTGTGGACTCCACAGTTTAGTCAAAAAAAAGTTATGTCCCATATACTTAAAGACTATGTACACCTTCGGGGGCATTTTTTTATGATTACATTTTACTCATTTTAGGCTAAAAATCGTCTTTATTAAAAATGTACAGCCGTTTCTGATAAACAACAGTAAAAAATAAATTACGGTAGTCTGTTTGCAAACTGTGACTCTGCTTTCTGTGAATCCCGTCAGCTGATGGCTCATGCGGAGCCCTTATCTCTGATAACCTGACCTCATAAACACTCATTATAGCTCAGGAATATGACTTAAGTAAAAAAGAAAAAAAAAATGATTTCATATATTCCTGTAATATGATGCTTACGGTATATTTGAGTTTGTACAACATATTAAAATCAAACTTTCATATTTTCCTGTTAAGGAAAATGACTTGAGATTTTAATTATGTTGTGAATTTCCTTTCAGCAAGATGGAGCAGCCTCGTACATCCTACCTCTGTATTAATGCCAGCAGATGTTTTGCTTACAACGTGCCCGAGGAGTGAACCCTTCCTCAGCATAAAATGTGCAGATGTTTCACAAGTAAAAAGATGGTTCTTACTTTGTAGGTTTCTACTTCTGGTCTATGGCAGGGGAGGTTCCTTCAAAGTCAGGACTTAGATATAAACGATACATATTTTTCATAGAAAGTTTTCGTGTTTACATTTTAATCCCAACTTTTTTCCTTATTGTCAGCTAGCTCATTTGAAATTGTACGTCTTATTCTGCTAATAACATTGCGATTTAATGTCGCTGAAATATCAAAGCGGAAATGAATTTTTCTATCCTCACAGGTGGTGAATTTATCTGCTTAGATCCTTCAAAAACAGAAATAACTCTAGTTTTTGTGGATACTGGAGACTTGAATTGTGAGAGATCATTAGACTTTACAGTGAAGATGTCTATGGGAATTATTGCAGAGAAAAATCATGGAGGTCATGTTTCTAATGCAGATAATTTATCTTTGAAACTTCTGCACCATCCAAATACTGTTGAAGGGGGTGGTCCGCTTTTTTAATATTAATAACCTGTCCTCAGGATAGATCTTAGATATAATATCACTTTAACAAGAAGGCGCTGAGATGTAATCACACCTGCTCACTGCGGCCGATGCAACGGCGAGCAGGTAAACAATGAAGAGAAGGCACCGCTTGTAAAAGCGCTGCCTTCTCTTCAAACAGCTAATCAGCGTGGGTGCTGGGTGTCATCAATATTAAAAAAGCATACACCCCCTTTAAATATGTTGAACATTGCAGCTTTCGAGTTTACGAAAGTTTCAATAATCAATTGTATTGCTGATTAAGTCACCTACTGCCGGCACCTCCTTTCTTTACAGAGTGCCATTATTTTTTCTTCTAGCGCCGGTAAAAAATAAAATCTGTCTTAAGGTGTGTACAATCTAAGGCAAGGAACATGTTGCCTCAGACTGTGCTCTTCTGTGAAGGATCAGTATTTTAGTAGAAGTCTTGTCCATCACATCACTATGGCCTGCTGTTATCGAGCAAGAACTACCAATGACAACTGTCAAAATGGTTCTCGTATGTATTTAAGCCTCCTGGAGGAGTGAACGGCATTTGAGCAAGGAACAGGTATTATAAGTAAGATGAGGCTGGTGCTATGAGCACAAACATGAATTTGGCACTCTAGGAACCACTGTGAGGCCCAATTAAGCAGTGTTTTCATGAACCTGGTACTACTATGGTTAAAGGGTTTATCCAAGACTACAAAAAGCAGGGAGCCAGGTAAGTAGACTCATTGTTAGGGGCCCCGCATTTGGGGGAGCTTTTTATAGTCTCGGATAACCCCTTTAATGTGAATATCTCCTGTTATGTTATGACTCGGAGTGGTTTAGAATGATCAAAGCAGAGCCAATATTCTGCCATAACATTCTCTCTCGAAGTAGGCCGACCTGCAGTTGGTATACAGTTAGAAAAAAAGTGTCTAGCACCACATTCGGCTGAAAGTTCTGTATACTGTGGATTTGGTTCTTTGATTGCTACATATCGGTCAGAGATGTCACATTATATCTTAAAGGGGTTGTCTGGGTTCAGAGCTGAACGCGGTCATACCCATATTTTCATCCAGGCAGCCCCCCTGACAAGAGCAAATGCTCCGATGTTCTCCTTTGCTTTGCGCTGAATCGCACAGGGCAAAGGCATTTTCAGGAGGTCCGGTGATTTACGAGGCTCTCCTTAGGGCTGCCAGGCTAGGGCAGCACTAAAGCCAGCCTATCAGAGCCAGTGACGTCACCGAACACACTGCTGGGCGGAAACCTCCGTCCGGCAGTGTGTTATTGTAAATAAAAAAATCCTTGCCCTGCGCGATCCAGCGTAGGGCAAGGGAGCGCATCGGAGCATGAAATGCTGCCTGGGTGAAAATATGGGTATGTCCGGATTCAGCTTTGAACCCGGACAACCCCTTTAAGGGCCCTGTACACTGCTCAATGGAGAAGATAATTGTCGGGGAGGAAGCTTGGGGATGCTCAATGCCCGATGCTTAAAGAAAGTGGTTTCCTATCCCTGGCAGAGAAGCGAGCGAGGCAGGAGAATGAAATCCTGCCAGAACCTCAATAGTTATTTAAGTAACAGTCAGGCAACTGTTGATTTTGACATGCTGACAGTTCTACAGTAAATCGCTGTGAGAACAACTGGCTGGCTGTTACCTCGCTTGCCCCCACTGAGTCACATCGTAATGATTATTCTAACAGCCACTCATGGGTTCTTTTTTTTGTTTTTGTATGATTAAAGAGACTCTTTCACTTTTTGGATCTTTTCCAACACTTTTCTAAGTAGAGAAGTGGTGGAATTATCCCATGAAAAGAAGGGGGAATGAAAAGTGGAAAGGGTGCTTCATAAATATGCCACTTAGTCTGCCCACCATACCTTTCAATGTATTTACACAATTGACTTACGTTGATAAATCTCTTATACAGAACAATTCCCCCTTACTTCCCCTTCCTCACAGTACTTGATAAAACGGTCTGCTTGTAGCCACCACTAGGTGGAGCTCAGTGCTTGTGAATGTATACAGCTACCACTGAGCTCAATGGAAGCTGTAAAATCTCCAATCACTGTGCTCCCTCTAGTAAAGGTTACAAAAAAAATAAAAAATACCAGGGCTCTATGTTAGGATCAAGAGGAGTTCAGAGCTACCCCACCTTCTCACCTTGCACTGGATAGCAGCGGCCTGGTCTACTATGGTGAGTCTACCATTTCTGTTGCTGAAAACCTGTCACAACATTTTCAGCAAGCTGCCATTGATATGAATGCTTTGTTGCTTATCATGTCAGCTTCTCTGGGGAAGAGAGGGCTTTTGAAGCCAAGGTTCATTGACAAAATATTTCTTAAAGGAATTGTCCCACAATCCCACAAAAATATTTAACATTTTCCAAACCAACACCTGGATCTGAATACTTTTGTAATTGAATGTGAGTTATTCCCTGAAATCTTTCTGTATGCCTAAGGCAGTGACAGGCACGCAGCGTCTCTTATTTTGTGTACGTAACCAAGTTCTTAAGAAATATAGGGGAGATTTATCAAGATCTGCATGTGCTGAGTCGGTTTTGATATCCCTTGCGCCGCCAGATGATCCATAGTGCAGGCCTCATCATAAATTAGATGCATCCTCCGGCAGTCCGTGCTTCTAAAATGAAATCTACGGCAGCTCTTTGCTGGCATAAATTTATGTCTTCCTTTACAATTGAAAACTGGTGTAAATGAAGATACTGTACATGTGCTGGGTTCACTACCCCCACCCCACCCCCTTTTCAGAAAGTGGCAAGGATGGCATAGAAACACTGTGCTTTAAAACTGGCGGGGATAGCTCTGCCCACCCCTGCCCATGACTGACACCGTTCTCTGTATTTGCATTAACGGAGAATAGTATCAACCAGACCGGCTCCCTCAAAACAGAATTCCAGTGGTGCATTTCGTAAAAGGTACATTTCTTAACTACGCTATGTACACACATAAGGGAGGCAGCCCTGGAATCTACAGGCCTGTCATTACCTCAGGGAGGGCAGTATAAGGAGGTGAGAGATTGCCTTTAATGAAGGTTACTTAGTGGCGTCCTAACCAAGTAGCAATCAAATTTAACATAGGTTAAGTGACTTCCTCTGACATTCGCTCCTAGTGCATATACTGCACTGTGGAATATGTTGGTGCTATCAGTAATCAGATGCACTCCACCCCTTCCTTATCAGGCGAATACTAATGAACGCTTCCATTATGGAAGCTCTCATTAGTACCGGAGGACTAGGAAGCAGTGAGGGCACTGCTTCCTGGTCCTCTGCCGTCAGTTGTGCTGTGACTGAGCACAGCGTGGTGACGCTCTGTAACCTCACGCTGTACGTATTGGGTCACAGCCCCAGCATGAAGAAGAAGAAAGAGCTGGATCCTGGGAGCACAAGGCGTCCGGAGCAGGAGAGGTACCGTAATTTTTTTAAAAAAAAATATTTGCTCTGAGGCTGGGGTCTGATAAAAGGTATGGGGGTCTCATTCACATTAGAGCTGAGGTCTAATTGTAGGTCTGATCTGAGGTCTTATTAACATTGTAGGTCTGATCTGAGGTCTTATTCGGGTATTAACATTGGGGGTCTGATCTGAGGTCTGATTGAGGGTCTTATTAATGTTGGGGGTCTCATTGGGGATGTGAGCTAAGGTCTGATTAACATTTGGGTTCTGACTGCTGGTTTGATCTAAGCTCAAAAAGTACATGTAAGGCTACTTTCACACTTGCATTCAGAGCAGATCCGCCCTGACGGATCCGCTCATATAATGCAGACGATGGGATCCGTTCAGAACGGATCCGTCTGCATTATATTGTAGAAAAAATTCTAAGTGTGAAAGCAGCTTTAGACGGATCCGTCCAGACTTTACATTGAAAGTCAATGGGGGACGGATCCGTTTGAAAATTGAGCCATATAGTGTCAAATTCAAACGGATCCGTCCCCATTGACTTACATTGTAAGTCTGGACGGATCCGTTTGCCTCCGCACGGCCAGGCGGACAGTGTTCGCCTGCTGAGCGGAGCGGAGGCTGAACGCTGCCAGACTGATGCATTCTGAGCGGATCCGCATCCACTCAGAATGCATTAGGGCTGGACGTATCCGTTCGGGGCCGCTTGTGAGAGCCTTCAAACGGAACTCCCAAGCGTAGCCCCGAACGCAAGTGTGAAAGTAGCCTAAAAGGTATGGTGTTTTATTAATCACAAAATATAAAAGACAAATGTCACATTAAAAGGAAAGGTGGCAGAGAGAAACACCATCATGGCAGTACACAGACTAAGAATAGGAGTATATTACAAAGTCTTATATAGAAAATTTGTACGGATATGTCCGATATATAGTACAGCAATAACAAGTGTCAAATACCCATGGTGACAGTCAGCATCGGTTAAATGAGAAATAAAATTAATGTAGTACCAGGGAGCGAAATCACCATGCAGCAATTTCTAGTTTTTCCATGTAAGGGAACGTATGTGATTTCGCCCCCTGGTACTACATTAGTTTTATTTCTCATTTAACCGGTGCTGACTGTCACCATGGGTATTTGACACTTGTTATTGCTGTACTATAATTAGGACATATCCGTACAAATTTTCTTTCCTTTTAATGTGACATTTGTCTTTTATATTTTGTGATAAATAAAATACCATACCTTTTACATGTACTTTTTGAGCTCTATTATTTATTTAAGTCTTGTTCTTTGCTTAGGAGCTTGTACTAGGATATTTTGTAGCAGGACCCCCAATTTAGCCACAATACTTATTGATGTACTACTGGTGAAGTCTTGGCATGTGGGCCGCTTTTGGTCTTTTGCCTGCATTCACTTATGGTTTGATCTGAGGTCTAATGAAAAATATGTTTTTCTTATTGTCCTCCTCTAAAACCTAGGTGCGTCTTAGGGGCAGGCGCGTCTTATAAGGTGAAAAATACAGTAACTAAAATAATTGACCTTATTGAATATAGAAATCAGTAATTTTTATATTTTTTTTCTCCCTTATACTTATAATATAAAGCCTCATAAACCTGGTGATCTTATCTAAGATAATATAATAACATAGTACAGATTTATTGCTGTCATTAAGGCCTCATGCACACGGCCGTTGTGCAGCCGTTCCGTGCATTGGGGACCGCAGTTGCGGTCCCCAATGCACGGGCAACATCCGTGCAGCGGGCCGGACCCATTCAACTTGAATGGGTCCGTGGCCTGTTCGCACTGCAAACAAATATGACATGTCATATTTGTTTGCGGTGCGGAACAACAGAAAGAAACACCACGGAAGCACTCCATAGTGCTTCCGGTCTTCCGTTCCGTGACTCCGTTACGCATCTCCAAAATTATGATGGGGGTGCACCCGGCCAGCGGCCGTGAATTGCCGACCCGCCGTTTGCGGGCCGCAGTATGGCCACAGCCGCCCAACGACCGTGTGCATGAGGCCTAAGAGAAACTAAGTCAGAGTCTTGCAGTTATGATATCTTTTAGCTCTATACAGATAGATTTCAGTGAATAACTCAGTGGCTATCCAAATTTTTTTATTTTTTTTTGGGCACAAGTTAGCGAAAATATTTTTTTGTTTTTTTCACAAAGTCTCCCTTTCCGCTAACTTGTGACAAAAAGTTCAATCTTTCATGGACTCAATATGCCCCTCAGCGACTACCTTGGGGTGTCTTCTTTCCAAAATGGGGTCAGTTGTGGGGTGTTTGTACTGCCCTGGCATTTGAGGGTCTCCGCAATCATTACATGTATGGCCAGCATTAGGAGTTTCTGCTATTCTCCTTAAATTGAGCATACGGGTAATGAGATTTTTTTTTTTCGTTCAGGCTCTGGGCTGAAAGAAAAAATGAACGGCACAGATTTCTTCATTCGCATCGATCAATGTGGATGAAAAAATCTCTGCAAAAAAATGTGCAAAAAAAAAAGAGGGGAAAGGCGTCTGCCAGGACATAGGAGCTCTGCCCAACATCCAAACCCACTCAGCCCGTATACCCTGGCAAACTCAATTTCTCCATTCACATCAATCGATGTGGATGAATATACAAAGTGTTTGCCAAAGCATATGAACACCGCCCCTCAGCTCATAAGCCTCGGCAAACGTATCTTTTTTACTGCAGATGAGAAATCTCTTCTTGCAGCGCCGCATACACCGACTTTTGTGTAATCTGACAGCAGCGCAATGCTTCTGTCAGAATGCACATCAGTGCTGCAGCTGGTTGATCACTTGGTCCACCTAGAAGGAAAAAAAATAAAAAAAAAACAGGCAGCAACGCAATAAATTTATTAACAGCCACTTCACCAGGTTGTACGGCAGTGCTGGTACTAGGTCCAGGATGGGCTGCGCTGCTGGTGTATGCCTCACCACGTAATCAGACAGTGCCAGCCCCACTCTGCTGCCCTTGAAGCGGATCCTGCGCAACCTGTGGTCTAGCAACACAGGGCCGGGTACGCCTGGTGGTATCAGGGACCTCAACCTCCTCATCCGAACTTTGGGTCAGAGAGCCACTGCTTTCTACAGGTTCATATTCTAACCCGCTGGATTCGTCAGATGAGGGTTCCCATTCCTCATCCGACTGGGTCAGAAGCCTGTAGGCCTCTTCAGAAGAATACCCCTTCCTTGCCATTTGGTCAACTAAATTTAGGGGGTATTCCCTGAGACTACCCAAGAAACAAAAACCAAGCCTGTCTTACAAATGGGAGGCTAGCGAAGTACAGGAAGCCGCTGCGATTGAAAAAAAATATCAAAACTGATTTTTTTTATTTTATTGCCGCAGCGCTTGTGTAGTGATTGTGCAGTGATCAAAAAAATATTTGTCACTGTGGCGGGGCGGGCGTGGGTGAACGCACGTGTGGGCAACCGATCAGGCCTGATCGGGCAAACACTGCGTTTTGGGTGGAGGGCGAGCTAAGGTGACACTAATACTATTATAGATCTGACTGTGATCAGTTCTGATCACTTACAGATACTATAAAAGTACCAATGCTGATTAGCGATACGCTAATCAGCGAATCAGTGACTGCGGTGCTGTGGGCTGGGCGCTAACTGAAGCTAACTACCTACCAAAGGGGCCTAAACTAACCTAAACCTAACAGTCAATACTGGTGAAAAAAAGATTTGACAGTTTACACTGATGACATTTTTTTCCCCTTTCACTAGTGATTGACAGGGGTGATCAAGGGGTTAATTGGGGTGATGGGGGAGTGATCTGGGGCTAAATATGTAGTGCTTGGTGTACTCACTGTGATCTGTGCAGCACAGAAGCCATTTAACACATTATATTAAGAAATATAATGTGTTATATGGCTGGTGGTTCGTTATTTTAAAAGTAGCCAACCTGCTAGCGCTGATCATTGGCTGGCAGGCTGGTGACCAACTCCTTGTGTGCCTTTTGCCGACCCGCACTGCGCATGTGCGGGCCAAATATGCGCGTCGTCTTGCGAGATCTGGAAAGGGCATTTTTAAATCAGGGCTATAATCTTGCTTCAATTGAAGATCAAATCACAAGAGCCACCAGGATACCCAGAAGTCAACTTCTCCAATACAAGAAAAAAAAAGAAAAGAACCACTGTATATCTCTGGTTGTGACCTAGAACCCACAACCTGAGGTGCTTAGGAAAAGTGCTAAAAAATTGGGATGACCAGATGAAAATAATTTTCTCAGACCCACCCTTGCCTTGTTACCGACAACCTCCAAATCTGAAAACTGTTCTAATCAGGAGTTTATGGCCATGTACCACACAGAAAGGGACCTGTTCCCATGTAATGACGACAGACAAGATCTGGATCCCCAACACACAGCAGGACTATACGTTCCCTCCGACATTCACATGTTCTATACCCAGTGTTGTGTACCTGAAAATGTCATGTCTCTATGTTGGAGAGAGGACAGAAACTTAAAGCAAGGATGAGGTACCACTGCCACACAATTAAAAAAGAAGGTCCATTTTCCAGTGGCTAAGCATTTTTGTAGCCCAAGACACAATGAAGAACATACAGTAATAGTGGTCATATTAAAAGGCAGTTTCAAATCCCAAACAGCCATTGGAATTTGGGAATACAGAATTTTGACATTATTGGGCACATACATAACTGGACTACATTTGTCCCAAGGATTTATTATGGCACACTACAAGATCTAAAGAATCTGCTCCAGACATAGTGGGGGCACCAGGTCTCTGAGATATCAATCTAGAGACCATAAAACCTTCACGCTGCTTATCCTATAGACTTGAATAGGAATGAGCCATCCCATTGAAATGAATGGGACGGCTTGTAATCACACATGCTCACCGCTGCAACTTTGACAGAGAACAGGGAAACAATGAAGGGAAGGCTGCGCTCTCACTGAGCGTGTCCTTTTCTTCAACCAGCTGATCTGATATTGATGACCTATCCAGAGGACCTGGCATCAATTTTAAAATCCCAGAAAACCCCTTTGAGGACGCTTTCTCAAGCTCTTTTTGACAGCCTGTTGTCTTTCAAATGCCCTGTTTCTTGTTTTTACTGTTTCTTCAGACTGTGGTATTAAGCCTGAGAAAGAGACATAAGTTGTCCATTAAAAGGTATCGTACCTGCAAGGCTCGTATTCTGCTTCTCTTAGTGAGAGCAATAAGCCTGTTTTCTACTGGCTAACACAGTACCACACTTTTTAAAGTAATATAGAGGGTTTCATGAGTTAAACTAAATCTGTCATTATGACTTTTGTCCACACTGTGGCAGTGTTGCTTAAGAAAATGTATTTTACACTACTGCTTTGCTGTGCTTGATGGGAAGGATTTCTCCCTTTTTTTTTTCTTTTTCCATGTAAAATGGGTGAATTGCATATCTCACAGTATGTACTACGGTAACATGGATAAATTGTGGCTAGTCAATGTTACATAATAATTTAACATGCTAATGACATAAGCAGATAGCCCTACTTTTTTTATATACATTTTTTGATACTTACAGGTTTGTGTTTTTGAACTCAGTAACATTAAACTATTTGCAGAATTATTTGCACCTGTCTTGTGAGTTTTTTTTTGTTTTGTTTTATTGCGATTTCTGGATAAATGGTTAATTGGTTGTACCAAGTTTACGCCCCTTCTCATGTCTTTATATAAATTATTTTATAATTTTTGCTGTTATGTGCAACTTACCTCAGGGTGCACCTAAATGGGGTGTTCATAGTACCTGGAAATCCCCTCTGAGCAGTTTTCAATTTGAGTATTCATTGAGCGAGACATATTAAGACTGGCCTTTCATGCACCAGTTTTTATCCATAATTCGTTGGATTAAAATGTTTCACATTTATTAAGACGCGCAAACACCTCTTAATAGATTTGAAACATTTGCCGTCCTTACATCAGTAATTGAAATCTATGCCTGCTATGAGCCGTAAAATTAGCTCAAGTTGCAGGTGTGATAGTAATTCTGTCAGTCTGCTGGAGACATGGCCCAATTTTCATGCCACTTTTGAAAAGTGGCAAGATGCAACGTAAATTGCAAATGATCCATGTATAGCATAAATTGCATTTTTACTAAACTATAAGGTAGCTCACTGTTTATGAGTTTTATGATGTTCTTTGGGAGCTTTATAAATCCTTATGCAGTGAGCTCCCTCTAGTGGTGGCTTCAGGCAGACCGAATTATATTCTGTTACTCTATGTCTATATGAAGGAAACCAGGAGATTTTGAGCTCAGTATCAAAAAACCAGAGCTCCATCCCCATAAAAATATTCTAGCTCTATTTAGAATACATGAAATTCAGTTCTAAATATAAACTTACCATATTTCACCTCTCACCATTCTGAACAATGTACTAACTGCAGACAGCGTCAGAGTTGAGCTAGCCACTCCGATGCCATCTATCACTACCTCTTGAGTGAAGACTCAAGGAACTAGTAGCGCATTCATGTATTTGATGACAGAACTATTGAGGCTGTGATATCGAGAATGGGGGGTGGATATGACGGCAGAGGGGGTAAAAACAGAGAAGCTAGAATCCAGGTAAGTACTCTGATTTAGAGATGAGAGAATCAATTCTAAAATACTCAAGTTTATTAGCAATTTCACAAAAATTCTGCTTTTAAACAAAGCCAACGTTTTAGAGATTTGATTTGGAGAGATCATGCAAATCGGCTCCCGCCATGTTATTTGTTAAAATAAGGAAGTGCAGGGAAGATAAAGATAGAGGATTACATGGCCCAGCAGGTTTGGCCCTTGCAGTCAGCCTCACAGCCAATCAGGAGACTTGATATTGACTTGTCTATTAGGCATAGGCACTAGGTACGATAAGTTCCCAAGCAGAAATATCATTCTGAGGTCAGCCTCTGATGTGATAGGACGTGTCTGTCCTATGAGACCCAGTCTATGGTCTTACAGGGACAGTGTTAGAGACTGGAAGGATAATTTTTGTTAGGTAGATTTCTTTACTTGATAGAAAGGTTTTAGCACAAGGGATGGTTGAGTTAGTTTCTGTGTCTTACAGAGTTTGAGCTATTCAATTACAGACTGTGTTGCACTGCACATTAGTGCTCTTTCTTTAATGTGCAGGAGCCAGCTATCAGCCCATTTAAAGGAAACCTGTCACCAGGATTTTGCGCATAGAGCTGGGGACATGGGCTTCTAGATGGCCACTTGCACATCTGCAATACCCAGTCCCCATAACTCTCTGTGCTTTTATTGTGTTAAAAAAACTTTTGATCGATATGCAAATGAACTTGATATGTGTCCTGTATCCGGAGATGAGTCCAGCGGAAAGGAGCCCAGCACCGCCCCCCGTCCTCCGAATCTCCTCCTTGCTGGCTGACATCACAGAGCTGGAGCGCCGAAACCTCGCGATGCGCGAGCTAGCGCATGCGCAGTGTCGGCATCATGTTCATTCCCTGTGCTGGCATCAGCACAGGGAACGAACTACGCATGCGCTAGCTCGCGCATCGCGAGATTTCGGCGCTCCAGCTCTGTGACGTCAGCCAGCAAGGAGGAGATTCGGAGGACGCGGGGCGGGGCTGGGCTCCTTTCCGCTGGACTCATCTCCGGATACAGGACACATATCAGGTTCATTTGCATATCAATAAATGCACAGAGAGTTATGGGGACAGGGTATTGCGGATGTGCTAGCGGCCATCTAGCAGCCCATGTCCCCAGCTCTATGCAAAAAATCCTGGTGACAGGTTCCCTTTAATATAAAAAAAACAACTAAATCTATTGCCTGATGATATTTCGAACACTGGGCTAGAGGGCCCACACTAGTAGGGTACCTGGGCCTTTAGGTCAGGGATGCAGGAGGAGGACTAATTTACTTTCATGGTGCACAAGCTGCTGGTCCCTAGTACAGTGACATTGGTATACAGAGCTGACTTCTGTGTCCACGCTGCACTAGTAAGCATCTGGCGCTGGTAAAGCTCGTCATGATGCTAGACAGAGCTATTATGTTACCAGTGCCCCTGCCCAGGAAATAGTTTAGGACTGTCGGACTGGAATAGGAGACTGGAGAGCACAGGGGCAGGCACAGGTCACCCTGTGTAGTCACAGCAGAGTGTGCAGTCTGAGATTTAGGAGGCTGAGTCGGAGCCTCTGAGGACAGACGTGTGAGCGTGTCAGTCAGGTCAGACTGTCTACATTATCTGTACTCACAGAGTTATCACAGTGTTGTCTGTGGTGTTACATAGGACTGCAGATGACATTTGTTATCTGCACTCAGAGAGATCACTGTAGTATCTGTGGTTTTACATAGGACTTCATGTAGCATATACTATATTATCTGTACTCAGAGAATTATGGTGTGGTATTACATAGGACTGCAGGTGACATCTACTAGTTGCTCTCAGAGAGTTATCACTGTGTTAGCTGTGGTGTTACATAGAACTGCTGGTAACATCTCACTTCCCCCCAATTCCTCTACATTCTTGTGTCCCTCAACTTATCATTTTGCTCTGGAAATTGAAGTTTCACAGCAGATGGAGTGCTGAAGGTTGGTGATCCGTAGGCTACAATATTGATATACGGTATGACAGTGCACAATACAGTTCTGTTTTGTGCAGTGTTCCTGTGTGTTAGGCTGGTGATACAAGACGATCTTGGGAACAACAAATGTCACGCAACCAAGGATTTCAGTGTAACAGTGCAGTCACAGAAATTATTGGGATCGCAGCGTGACTCGCGAGTTATTGAGACCCCAGAATCATGAAAAATCCAACTCTGCTAGTTATTTTTATTTTTAGCTTTATGACCTAGTGGACAGGAGTCTGTATGGCTAGTGTGCACAATCTTGACTAGCCACAGGAGCGGAGGCTGCATGGGAGGAGGAGGTTACAGGCAAGTAGTTGGTCGGGGGGAACCTTGTTCAAAAATTTGCTATGAGGTCCAGTCGTCTCTAGTTTCAACCCTGATAAGTGTACAAATAAGCATATTATACTGCTTCACCAACAGAGTATATTTTGGTTGCAGAAGTTGTCCAATTGTGCCTTTTTTCCCCTAAAAACTTGTTGCAAAGCTTCCACACTTAATAAGCGTACAAAAAGCATTTTTTCCAGAAGAACGGGTTGTGTATATTTTTACTGCAGAGGTCGTGTTATTGCAACATTTTTTTTTCCAAAAACCTGTTGCTAATTTTCTATAGTTAATACGTGTACAAATAAAGGGGCACATTTATTAAGACCAGCGTTTTAGAGGCCGGTCTTAATAAACCCCTAAGCTGGCGGTGGATCCGTCAAAGTTATGAAGAGGCGCAGGCCTCTTCATAACTTCAGCAGATCCTCCGCCAGTTCTAAATGTAAGACCGCTTCCTAGCTGTCTTACCTTTAGAACTTTTTCTACACCTGAAACACGCCCATGCCCACTTTTTTAGACGTGGCTTGAGTGGGAAGAAGTCGCAGATTGCGTATTTCAACATCATAAATGACCCTCAAAGTATTTTACTGTGTAAACAGCAGGGTATATTTTGGTTGCAGAGATTGAGCAATTGTTCCTTTTCTTCCCAATAACCTGTTGTAAATTTTCTACAGTTAATACAGTATACAATAAACTTGTTTTGCTGCATCAACCACAGATTATATTTTCCCTGCAGAGATTGAATTGAAAGAGGAAGGGAGAGAGAAAAACATTTATACATTTATTTATTTTTAAAGAGAGAAAGACATGTCCTAAGAGATCTCAGAATGTCATACATACATTTTCAGACCAGTTTGAGCACTTCTGATTTAGGTTTAGTGAATTAAATCTTCCAACCAGTTCTTTAGAATCAGACCTGATCCGTATTTCAAGAAATTTGCTCATCCCTATTTACGATTATTGACTAGGTGTTAGTTCCGTCTTTAAGCTGCTAGAGTACGCTGGTAATAACTTGCATGTCGCACAGGAAATGGTTCCCAGAGAACAGCTTTCGTGCTGTTTGCAACCATTCCTAGTGTGTGGATAGGGACAACAGACCGTCATAAAATTGTCTGCTGATGGATATAGAAGAATTTCTTTCTCTAGAAACTAAGGTTTTATGGGAAAACGTCTGTTGTTAATGGTAACGAATCAGTTAATAACATTATATTAGGGAATTGCGAGCTTGTTTATCACATTCCCATTTAGTGGCTGAATTGCCGGTCTGTAGTGCTTTACTGTGAAATGCAGAATCAGCAGAGCGAGTCCTTCATAACAATGGAGAGGACACAATGTGCTGGCATAATCGCAAAAGACTCTGCTTTGTCATTTCTGAGCTTCCTGTAAATCTCTATCCCGGGCAGCATTACACCCATGATTCATGGAGGCTTCTGGGTCATTTGTCACTGTGTAAACGTGGCTTTGTGTTTGATCTCTATTAAATGTGAAAAAGATTGGGAGTTTTTTCCATCTTAAATATTGTGGAACCGTCATTGAGAATTAGGACATAACAAAAAATAACATCCCTGTGCCCCCCATGAAATCTACTATGCTTAGGAGTATTTCCAAGACTTTAATACTGATGACCTAACCTCTGTATTGGTCATCAGTATCTGATCGATGGGGGTCCAACAACCGGGACTCTGACTGATCAGCTGTTTGAAAAGGCACCGGAGCCTCCGGTGAGCCTTTCCTATAGTGTGCAAGCACGGCCACCGCTGCGGGATTGCAGGGTGGTCGTAACCATGGATACCAGCAGTGTACACTCACCTAAAGAATTATTAGGAACACCTGTTCTATTTCTCATTAATGCGATTATCTAGTCAACCAATCACATGGCAGTTGCTTCAATGCATGTAGGGTTGTGGTCCTGGTCAAGACAATCTCCTGAACTCCAAACTGAATGTCAGAATGGGAAAGAAAGGTGATTTAAACAATTTTGAGCGTGGCATGGTTGTTGGTGCCAGACGGGCCGCTCTAAGTATTTCACAATCTGCTCAGTTACTGGGATTTTCACGCACAACCATTTCTAGGGTTTAGAAAGAATGGTGTGAAAAGGGAAAAACATCCAGTATGCGGCAGTCCTGTGGGCAAAAATGAGAACATGTATCCATCATGCCTTGTTACCACTGTGCAGGCTGGTGGTGGTGTAATGGTGTGGGGGATGTTTTCTGGGCACACTTTAGGCCCCTTAGTGCCAATTGGCCATCGTGTAAATGCCACAGGCTACCTGAGCATTGTTCTGACCATGTCCATCCCTTCATGACCACCATGTACCCATCCTCTGATGGCTACTTCCAGCAGGATAATGCACCATGTCACAAAGCTTGAATCATTTCAAATTGGTTTCTTGAACATGACAATGAGTTCACTGTACTAAAATGGCCCCCACAGTCACCAGATCTCAACCCAATAGAGCTTCTTTGGGATGTGGTGGAACGGGAGCTTCGTGCCCTGGATGTGCATCCCTCAAATCTCCATCAACTGCAAGATGCTATCCTATCAATATGGGCCAACATTTCTAAAGAATGCTATCAGCACCTTGTTGAATCAATGCCACGTAGAATTAAGATAGTTCTGAAGGCAAAAGGGGGTCCAACACCGTATTAGTATGGTGTTCCTAATAATTCTTTAGGTGAGTGTATATTGTGATGGAAAAATTAGTCAGGCCAGCAAAGAAAGGCAATATGGACAATCACAATAAATTAGTAAGTGCCTTGTTTTAACTTTGGCTACATAATAAATTTGCTGAAGTGAGACAACCCTTTTAAAACTAAATAAAGTGTTTTGAAGTCGCTGCTCTAGCATATTACTATTCCAAACAGTGCATGTATGGATCTCTACACAATCCATGTACCACTGTGATGCTCCATTATACAGCATATTCAGGCTTCTGCTTAAAAAATATGGAGGCGAACAGTTAATTAGAAGTAAATTTGTGTGTCTAACCTGATTTTTTGGGATCTTTCTTTCCATCTGCATGCCTTTACAAAATGTATATTTTCTCCATCCCTTCTTGATGAGTAAACAAGCTCCTCCTAGTGAGATGCTAAAGGTGAACTCCACAATCTAAGCTAGTCCAATGTCCCTTTGCTTCTATGACAGAAGCAGAAAAAGAAAAAGAAACTGCAGATGCATCTCCATCTTTCCTGTCGTCTATTTACTGCATTACTGTAGATTTGTTTTGGCTGAGGAGGTTTCTGAACATGTAAAGAGAGCCTGAAAGCCAGGAGAGGCGAGCTGCAGGGTGCTCGATGATGCTTCCTTTCATAAGACAATATTACAAAGTTTAATGTATTTTTATAAACTACTGATTTATGCCAAAAATAATAGCAATATGTAGACTTTAATATATGATCCTAATTACATGTTTAGCATTTTGCCAATTCTTTTTTTCTGCTGATTTTATCCTCTTTTTCTTAAGTATGTGCATTACCCCACTTCTGCTCTTCCTTCCTTCATACCAAATGCAGTCTCACTCTAAAAAAAACTGAGAAACTGAAGGAAACTGCAGCTGCATCCCCCACCTCCTTGTCTTCTCTTTATTCTATTACTGTCTATGGTTTGTTTGGTCTAAAGACGTGGTCACATTTACAGAAAGCCTGCAGGCAGGGAAAGACAAACCTCCAACTGCTTCCCATACTGAGATATAGTATATACAAGGTTTTTTGTATTCACATATATAGTCCGGATCAAAAGTTTAAGACCACTTGAAAAATTGCAAAAAAATCATATTTAGCATGGCTGGATCCGAAAAAGATTCCAAGTAGAGCTTCAACATGCAACAAAAAGAAATGGGAGTGAGACAAAACATTTTTTGAGCTTTCAATTTAATGAAAACAACGAATAAACCGAAACAGGCTGTTTTTCAGCTGATCAAAATTTTAGGACCACATGCCTTTAAAAGACCAAATCTGTGCAAAGATGTGGATTCATTGTCATTTTCTGTCAGGTAGTCACACGTTGTGATGGCAAAGGCCAAAAAACTCTCCTTTTTTGAACGTGGTCGGGTTGTTGAACTGCGTAAGCAGGGTCTTTCACAGCGCGCCATCGCTGCTGAGGTGGGATGCAGTAAGACAGTCATTTGGAATTTCTTAAATGATCCTAAGGGTTATGGAACAAAAAAGTCAAGTGGAAGACCCAAAAACATGTCCTCAGCACTGAGCTGGAGGATCCAATTGGCTGTTTGTCAAGACACTGGACGATCCTCGAGCCAAATTAAGGGCCTTACTGGTGCTGACTGCAGCCCCATAACCATCAGACGGCATCTGAGACTGAAGAGCTTCAAAAACAAAAAACGTCTTCAAAGACCTCGTCTCCTTGAACACCACAGAACTGCTCGTTTGGACTTTGCAAGAGGGCACCAAACATGGGACATTCAAAGGTGGAAGAAAGTTTTCTTCTCTGATGAGAAAAGAATTAACCTTGATGGCCCTGATGGTTTCCAACGTTACTGGCATGACAAGCAGATCCCACCTGAGATGTTTTCTACGCGCCACAGTCTAGGGGGCGCCATATTGGTCTGGGGTGCTTTTTCCTTCAGGTGGAACAATGGAGCTTCAGGAAGTGCAGGGGCGTCAAACGGATGTTGGCTATGTCCAGATGTTGCAGAGAGCATTCCTCATGACTGAGGGCCCTCGTCTGTGTGGTAACGACTGGGTGTTTCAACAGGACAACGCTACAGTACACAATGCCCGCAGGACAAGGGACTTATTCCAGGAGAATAACATCACTCTTTTAGTCCATCCTGCGTCCTGATCTAAATCCAATTGAGAACCTTTGGGGATGGATGGCAAGGGAAGTTTACAAAAATGGACAACAGTTCCAGACAGTAGATGGCCTTCGTGCGGCCGTCTTCACCACTTGGAGAAATGTTCCCACTCACCTCATGGAAACGTTTGCATCAAGCATGCCGAAACAAAATTTGGAAGTGATAAACAATAACGGCGGAGCTACTCATTACTGAGTTCATGTTTGGAAGTTGGATTTCTGTTTTTTTTTTTTTTTTTTGGAGGTGTGGTCCTAAACTTTTGATCAGCTGAAAAACAGCCTGTTTCCGTTTATTTGTTGTTTTCATTACATTGAATGCTCAAAGAATGTTTTGTCTCACTCCCATTTCTTCTTGTTGCATGTTGAAGCTAAATATAATTTTTGCCATTTTTCAAGTGGTCTTAAACTTTTGATCAGGACTGTACTATAGATTTATTTAGTTTGTCATTGTTCCTTCTCTGCTGACTTTATCCTTATCTTCTTAAGTATTCATATTACATTTCCCTGAAAGCAGTACATATGCTGAGCTAAAACAATTCTAGCAAAATTTGATTCTAAAACGTTTTTTCTCTGTGTGCTTTATTCTAGGCCAAAGCTCCAAGAATGTGAGTTCATCTCCCAGCATCGAGAGTTTGCCTGGAGGCTGTGACCACACAGATTCTCCTCCTCTGTCAGCTGGGAAGAAAGATTCCTTCTTCAGCAATATCTCGCGCTCTCGTTCTCATAGCAAATCCCAAGGGAAAAGGGAGTCTGTAAGTTCCGCTTGCTTGCACTAATGCTTCAGGTTTCATTTTTGCCTGCAAAGAGATACATGATGAAATTGTTAGAATTGTAATGGTTGTCAGAAAATGTAGATGGCAATCACATCTTGCGATCAGTTATTTTGAGGGTGAGGGCATATTCTGCAATGTGCAAATGTTTGAATTTATTTGATATGTATTCAATTAGTACTTTTTAAGGTTGAAATATATATATATATTTACAGGTACATGCCTTAAAGGAAATGTATTATCCAAAAATTAATTCTGGGGTAGGGCCCATACTAGATTTTGCTATGGAGCCCTATGATTTCTGTCTATGCCGCCTGGCAATCCCCTATACATACCTCCTTGTAGATATAGTTCTCCTGTCTGAGTGAAGTGCCACAACCAACTTTACTCTTAGTTTTGGAGAACCAGTGATCCATTTGGATCACTGATTCTGTTGGATACATTGTAATGCATTATTTCCATGCTAAGAAACTCCAGAAAAATAAGCAACTGCATAACAATTCTCCCCAAGCTAGAAGCTGATCAAAGAGATGAAGGGAGAACATGCACGATGAAAATAAGTTCTCACAAATAACCTTTTTGAATTTAATAAATATCAACTGGGTTGTCTGGAAATAATATCACTGGAATCAAAGGGCTTTTCCGAGACTTTTATACCAATCTATATTCTAGATGGGTCATCAGTAACCGATTCGAGGGGGTCTGACCCCAAGCACAGTGCTGTACATTGTATACTGTAGCAGCGATGCTCAGCGCTATTCACTTCTATGGGGCTGAGCTGCACCTTGGCCAAGTGACCAATGAACATGACATCACATTACCTAGGTTAAGCTGCGAGAAGGCCGCAGTGCTACTGCCAGTGCCTTCTTAAATAGGTGATCGAGGGGACCCCCATGATCAGATCAGAGGATAAGTCATCAGTTAAAGTATCTCGGAAAACCCCTTTAATATCAAATAGCTTTTTCAAAATTAGAGTATTTTCACAGAAACGGTGCCACAATTGTCTGGTATTTCAGCACACCCCCATTCAGGTTAAAGGGTTATTCCAAAATGTTGATATTTATGGCCTAAGCTTAGGATAGGTCATCATTATCAGATCTGTAGTGTCTGACTCCCCGTGGCATCCTTCTGATCAGGTGATTTTTTTTGTTTGCACGATTTGGCAAAGACAATGAGCTACCTGTCATGAAATTAGCCCGGCAAGAGACTCCATCATGTTCCCTAATGCCGAGAGCACATGAGGTAGAATGGGCCTTAAGCCACATTAATCCCCACAAAGCAGCTGGCGCTGATGAAGTTCCTGGAAAGGTCCTAAAAAACTGTGCTAATCATCTGAAAACAGTGTTTACCAGTATATGTAACAACTCACTAGAGCAGGCCATTGTCCCCACTTGCATGAAGTCCTCCACAATTGTCCCAATTCCAAAACAGGCAGGGGTGTAGACCTTAAGTGATTATCGCCTGGTGGCTCTCACTCATATTCTTATGAAGTGCTTTGAACAACTTGTCCTCAGGCACATGAAGAGCAAGATCTGCACCTACATGGACTAATACCAGTTTGCTTACAGAGCACATAGGTCAACTGTTTCACTTGCCCATCACACTGCACTGTCACACCTGGAACAGAGAGACAGCTATGTGCGGATGCTGTTCATTGATTATAGCTCCGCCTTTAACACCATCCCTCCCAACAAGTTGCCAACGAAACTTCACAACTTGGGTCTCAGCTCACACCTGTGCAACTGGATACTAGATTTTCTTACAAAAAGACCACAAATCGTACGCATGGGCAAGCACTTCTCTTCATCCTTAACACTAAACACTGGGGTACCGCAAGGCTGTGTGTTGAGCCCTCTCCTTTACTTCCTCTTCACAAATGACTGCAAACCTATTCATAATACCAATACCATTATAAAATTTGCAGATGACATGACCGTGATAGGCCTAATCTCCAATAATGATGAAACAGCCTATAGGAAAGAGGTTGAGAACCTAGAGAGATGGAGTAAGAACAACAACCTCATACTCAATACCAAGAAAACAAAGGAGCTGATTCTGGATTTTAGGAGGAAGAAACAAAAGGGACACCATCCCATTAGCATGAATGGTGGAAACGTGGAGATAGTTCAAAGTTTCAGATTTTTGTGAGTTTATTTTAGTCAGGACCTGTCATGGATAAAAAAAACACAACAGAAATTACCAAAAAAGGCCTTCAGAGGCTTCATTTTCTGAGGAGTCTGAAGAAAGCACAACTCCCAAAACAGTTGCTAGTCAATTTTTACAAGTGCACCATAGAATCTGTTATCACATACTGCATTACAGTGAGGTACTCTGGCTGCTCTTCTGAGGACAAGAAGACCCTCAAGCATATCATCAGAATGGCTGGAAGAATCACTGGTACTATGTTACCATCACTGGATGACATGGCAGAAACAGGGCAAAGATTATCTACGGGGATCCAACTCACCCTGACTGCAGCCTTTTCACTCTCCTACCCTCCGATAGGCGTCTTAGAGCCCTACTTGCCCGCACCACTAGGCTGAAGAACTGCTTTTACCCCAAAGCAATCAGTCTCCTAAATGCTCAGAGACTATTGCCCCTTCCTAGGATAGAAACTACCACAGACTGAAAGTGACTGCTGCATTCGTGACCCCAAAATGATCTCTTGTCTGCAGTGGTGTCTGAATCAGTTTGTATATATATTCATAAGCACTTCCTACTTTGCTCTTGCTATATATATGTACAGGTGAAACTCGAAACATTTGAATATTGTGCAAAAGTCCATTTATTTCAGTAATGCAAATGAAAGGAATTGCATTAACCACTTCAGCCCCGCTAGGTGAAACCCCCTTCATGACCAGGCCACTTTTTACACTTCGGCACTACACTACTTTCACCGTTTATCGCTCGGTCATGCAACTTACCACCCAAATGAATTTTACCTCCTTTTCTTCTCACTAATGGAGCTTTCATTTGGTGGTATTTTATTGCTGCTGACATTTTTACTTTTTTTGTTATTAATCAAAATGTAACGATTTTTTTGCAAAAAAATGACATTTTTCACTTTCAGCTGTGAAATTTTGCAAAAAAAACGACATCCATATATAAATTTTTCGCTAAATTTATAGTTCTACATGTCTTTGATAAAAAAAAAATGTTTGGGCAAAAAAAAAATGGTTTGGGTAAAAGTTATAGCATTTACAAACTATGGTACAAAAATGTGAATTTCCGCTTTTTGAAACGGCTCTGATTTTCTGAGCACCTGTCATGTTTCCTGAGGTTCTACAATGCCCAAACAGTAGAAAAACCCCACAAATGACCCCATTTCGGAAAGTAGACACCCTAAGGTATTCGCTGATGGGCATAGTGAGTTCATAGAACTTTTTATTTTTTGTCACAAGTTAGCGGAAAATGATGATGATTTTTTTTTTTTTTTTTTTTCTTACAAAGTCTCATATTCCACTAACTTGCGACAAAAAATAAAAAATTCTAGGAACTCACCATGCCCCTCACAGAATACCTTGGGGTGTCTTCTTTCCAAAATGGGGTCACTTGTGGCGTAGTTATACTGCCCTGGCAATTTAGGGGCCCAAATGTGTGAGAAGAACTTTGCAATCAAAATGTGTAAGAAATGACCGGTGAAATCTGAAAGGTGCACTTTGGAATATGCGCCCCTTTGCCCACCTTGGCAGCAAAAAAGTGTCACACATGTGGTATCGCCGTACTCAGGAGAAGTTGGGGAATGTGTTTTGGGGTGTCATTTTACATATACCCATGCTGGGTGAGAGAAATATCTTGGCAAAAGACAACTTTTCCCATTTTTTTATACAAAGTTGGCATTTGACCAAGATATTTTTCTCACCCAGCATGGGTATATGTAAAATGACACCCCAAAACACATTGCCCAACTTCTCCTGAGTACGGCGATAGCAGATGTGTCACACTTTTTTGCTGCCAAGGTGGGCAAAGGGGCACATATTCCAAAGTGCACCTTTCGGATTTTGCAGGGCATTTTTTACACATTTTGATTGCAAAGTTCTTCTCACACATTTGGGCCCCTAAATTGCCAGGGCAGTATAACTACGCCACAAGTGACCCCATTTTGGAAAGAAGACACCCTAAGGTATTCCGTGAGGGGCACTGCGAGTTCCTAGAATTTTTTATTTTTTGTCACAAGTTAGCGGAAAATGATGATTTTTTTTTTTTTCTCTTTTTTCCTTACAAAGTCTCATATTCCACTAACTTGCGACAAAAAATAAAAAATTCTAGGAACTCGCCATGCCCCTCACGGAATACCATGGGGTGTCTTCTTTCCAAAATGGGGTCACTTGTGGCGTAGTTATACTGCCCTGGCAATTTAGGGGCCCAAATGTGTGAGAAGTACTTTGCAATCAAAATCTGTAAAAAATGACCGGTGAAATCCGAAAGGTGCACTTTGGAATATGTGCCCCTTTGCCCACCTTGGCATCAAAAAAGTGTCACACATCTGGTATCGCCGTACTCAGGAGAAGTTGGGGAATGTGTTTTGGGCTGTCATTTTACATATACCCATGCTGGGTGAGAGAAATATCTTGGCAAAAGACAACTTTTCCAATTTTTTTATACAAAGTTGGCATTTGACCAAGATATTTTTCTCACCCAGCATGGGTATATGTAAAATGACACCCCAAAACACATTGCCCAACTTCTCCTGAGTACGGCGATACCAGATGTGTCACACTTTTTTGCTGCCAAGGTGGGCAAAGGGGCACATATTCCAAAGTGCACCTTTCGGATTTTGCAGGGCATTTTTTACACATTTTGATTGCAAAGTTCTTCTCACATATTTGGGCCCCTAAATTGCCAGGGCAGTATAACTACGCCACAAGTGACCCCATTTTGGAAAGAAGACACCCCAAGGTATTCCGTGAGGGGCACTGCGAGTTCCTAGAATTTTTTATTTTTTGTCGCAAGTTAGTGGAATATGAGACTTTGTAAGGAAAAAAGAAAAAAAAAAGAAAAATCATCATTTTCCGCTAAATTGTGACAAAAAATAAAAAATTCTAGGAACTCGCCGTGCCCCCCACGGAATACCTTGGGGTGTCTTCTTTCCAAAATGGGGTCACTTGTGGCGTAGTTATACTGCCCTGGCAATTTAGGGGCCCAAATGTGTAAGAAGTACCTTGAAATCAAAATGTGTAAAAAATGGCCTGCGAAATCTGAAAGGTGCCCCTTTGCCCACCTTGGCTGCAAAAAAGTGTCACACATCTGGTATCGCCGTACTCAGGAGAAGTTGGGGAATGTGTTTTGGGGGGTCATTTTACATATACCCATGCTGGGTGAGAGAAATATCTTGGCAAAAGACAACTTTTCCCATTTTTTTTATACAAAGTTGGCATTTGACCAAGATACTTTTCTCACCCAGCATGGGTATATGTAAAATGACACCCCAAAACACATTCCCCAACTTCTCCTGAGTACGGCGATACCAGATGTGTGACACTTTTTTGCAGCCTAGATGCGCAAAGGGGCCAAAATTCCTTTTAGGAGGGCATTTTTAGACATTTGGATCCCAGACTTCTTCTCACACTTTCGGGCCCCTAAAAAGCCAGGGCAGTATAAATACCCCACATGTGACCCCACTTTGGAAAGAAGACACCCCGAGGTATTCAATGAGGGGCCTGGCGAGTTCCTAGAATTTTTTTTTTTTTTGCATAAGTTAGCGGATATTGATTTTTTTTGTTTTTTTTCTCACAAAGTCTCACTTTCCGCTAACTTAGGACAAAAATTTCAATCTTTCATGGACTCAATATGCCCCTCACGGAATACCTTGGGGTGTCTTCTTTCCGAAATGGGGTCACATGTGGGGTATTTATACTGCCCTGGCTTTTTAGGGGCCCTAAAGCGTGAGAAGTCTGGAATATAAATGTCTAAAAATGTTTACGCATTTGGATTCCGTGAGGGGTATGGTGCGTCCATGTGAGATTTTATTTTTTGACACAAGTTAGTGGAATATGAGACTTAGTAAGAAAAAACGAAAACAAAAACAAACAAAAAATTTCCGCTAACTTGTGCCAAAAAAAATGGCTGAATGGAGCCTTACCAGGGGGGGAGTGATCAATGACAGGGGGGTGATCAATGACAGGGGGGTGATCACCCATATAGACTCCCTGATCACCCCCTGTCATTGATCACCCCCCCCTGTAAGGCTCCATTCAGACATCCGCATGATTTTTTTACGGATCCATGGATACATGGATCGGATCCACAAAACGCATGCGGACGTCTGAATGGAGCCTTACAGGGGGGTTATCAATGACAGGGGGTGATCAGGGTAATCACCCCCCTGTCACTGATCACCCCCCCTGTAAGGCTCCATTCAGACGTCCGCATGATTTTTACGGATCCATGGATACATGGATCGGATCCACAGAACGCATGCGGACGTCTGAATGGAGCCTTACAGGGGGGTTATCAATGACAGGGGGTGATCAGGGTAATCAGGGTGATCACCCCCCTGTCACTGATCACCCCCCCTGTAAGGCTCCATTCAGACATCCGCATGATTTTTTACGGATCCATGGATACATGGATCGGATCCACAAAACGCATGCGGACGTCTGAATGGAGCCTTACAGGGGGGTTATCAATGACAGGGGGTGATCAGGGTAATCAGGGTGATCACCCCCCTGTCACTGATCACCCCCCTGTAAGGCTCCATTCAGACATCCGCATGATTTTTTACGGATCCATGGATACATGGATCGGATCCACAGAACGCATGCGGACGTCTGAATGGAGCCTTACAGGGGGGTTATCAATGACAGGGGGTGATCAGGGTAATCAGGGTGATCACCCCCCTGTCACTGATCACCCCCCCTGTAAGGCTCCATTCAGACATCCGCATGATTTTTTACGGATCCATGGATACATGGATCGGATCCACAGAACGCATGCAGACGTCTGAATGGAGCCTTACAGGGGGGTTATCAATGACAGGGGGTGATCAGGGTAATCAGGGTGATCACCCCCCTGTCACTGATCACCCCCCCTGTAAGGCTCCATTCAGACATCCGCATGATTTTTTACGGATCCATGGATACATGGATCGGATCCACAAAACGCATGCGGACGTCTGAATGGAGCCTTACAGGGGGGTTATCAATGACAGGGGGTGATCAGGGTAATCAGGGTGATCACCCCCCTGTCACTGATCACCCCCCTGTAAGGCTCCATTCAGACATCCGCATGATTTTTTACGGATCCATGGATACATGGATCGGATCCACAGAACGCATGCGGACGTCTGAATGGAGCCTTACAGGGCGGTTATCAATGACAGGGGGTGATCAGGGTCATCACCCCCCTGTCAATGATCACCCCCCCTGTAAGGTTCCATTCAGACATCCGCATGATTTTTTACGGATCCATGGATACATGGATCGGATCCACAGAACGCATGCGGACGTCTGAATGGAGCCTTACAGGGGGGTTATCAATGACAGGGGGTGATCAGGGTAATCAGGGTGATCACCCCCCTGTCACTGATCACCCCCCCTGTAAGGCTCCATTCAGACATCCGCATGATTTTTTACGGATCCATGGATACATGGATCGGATCCACAGAACGCATGCGGACGTCTGAATGGAGCCTTACAGGGGGGTTATCAATGACAGGGGGTGATCAGGGTAATCAGGGTGATCACCCCCCTGTCACTGATCACCCCCCCTGTAAGGCTCCATTCAGACGTCCGCATGATTTTTACGGATCCATGGATCCATGGATCGGATCCGTAAAAATCATGCGGACGTCTGAATGGAGCCTGACAGGGGGGTGATCAATGACAGGGGGTGATCAGGGAGTGTATATGGGTGATCACCCCCCTGTAAGGCTCCATTCAGACGTCCGCATGATTTTTACGGATCCATGGATACATGGATCGGATCCGTAAAAATCATGCGGACGTCTGAATGGAGCCTGACAGGGCGGTGATCAATGACAGGGGGTGATCAGGGAGTGTATATGGGTGATCACCCGCCTGTCATTGATCACCCCCCTGTAAGGCTCCATTCAGACGTCCGCATGATTTTTACGGATCCATGGATACATGGATCGGATCCGTAAAAATCATGCGGACGTCTGAACGGAGCCTGACAGGGGGGTGATCAATGACAGGGCGGTGATCAATGACAGGGGGGTGATCAGGGAGTTTATATGGGGTGATCAGGGGTTTATAAGGGGTTAATAAGTGACCGGGGGGGGGGGGGGGGTGTAGTGTAGTGTAGTGTGGTGTTTGGTGGGACTGTACTGACCTACCTGAGTCCTCTGGTGGTCGATCCTAACAAAAGGGACCACCAGAGGACCAGGTAGGAGGTATATTAGACGCTGTTATGAAAACAGCGTCTAATATACCTGTTAGGGGTTAAAAAATTCGGATCTCCAGCCTGCCAGCGAGCGATCGCCGCTGGCAGGCTGGAGATCCACTCGCTTACCTTCCGTTCCTGTGAGCGCGCGCGCCTGTGTGCGCGCGTTCACAGGAAATCTCGCGTCTCGCGAGATGACGCGCCGATGCGTCCAGGAGGAGAAAAGCAACCACCTTCCGGACGCATCGGCGCGTTAGGCGGTCCGGAGGTGGTTAATGCAGCTTAAAATTTGAATTTTGTAAAAAGCTTCAATATTCTAGGACAGTGATGGCGAACCTTTTACAGACCGAGTGCCCAAACTGCAACATAAACCCACTTATTTATCGCAAAGTGCCAACACAGCAATTTACCTTGAATACTATAGTCCAATATAGTATATTTTCACTGTACTTTATCATTTATCTACAATAGCCTGCCTACATTCAGTGCGCTGCCTGTGCTGTGCATAGTGCGCCCTACGCTGCTGAATGGCAGGAAAAGTCTAAGGCATATTGGTACACCATAGACTTTTTCCAGGGTGTGGGTGCCCACAGAGAGGGCTCTGAGTGCCGCCTCTGGCACCCGTGCCATAGGTTCGCCATCACTGTTCTAGGATCAAAGTGTCACACTGTAGTCCGCTAATTAATCCATACCCCCTGAGCAAAGGGTACCTCAAAATTTAGACTTTGGGGTTTCATAAGCTATAAGCCATATTCATCCAAATTATAACAAATAAAGGCTTGAAATATCTTGCTTTGCATGTAATGAGTCTATCTCATATATTAGTTTCACCTTTTAAGTTGTATTATTGAAATAAATTAACTTTGCACGATATTCTAATTTTTCGAGTTTCACCTGTATATATATACAGTTGCAAGAAAAATTATGTGAACCCTTTGGAATGATATGGATTTCTGCACAAATTGGTCATAAAATGTGATCTGATCTTCATCTAAGTCACAGCAATAGACAATCAGTCTGCTTAAACTAATAACACACAAAGAATTAAATGTTACCATGTTTTTATTGAACACACCATGTAAACATTTACAGTGCAGGTGGAAAAAGTATGTGAACCCTTGGATTTAATAACTGGTTGAACCTCCTTTTGGCAGCAATAACTTCAACCAAACATTTCCTGTAGTTGCAGATCAGACGTGCACAACGGTCAGGAGTAATTCTTGACCATTCCTCTTTACAGAACTGTTTCAGTTCAGCAATATTCTTGGGATGTCTGGTGTGAATCGCTTTCTTGAGGTCATGCCACAGCATCTCAATCGGGTTGAGGTCAGGACTCTGACTGGGCCACTCCAGAAGGCGTATTTTCTTCTGTTTAAGCCATTCTGTTGTTGATTTACTTGCAACACCCATCCTCTGTTGAGCTTCAGCTGGTGGACAGATGGCCTTAAGTTCTCCTGCAAAATGTCTCTATAAACTTGGGAATTAATTTTTCCTTTAATGATAGCAATCCGTCCAGGCCCTGACGCAGCAAAGCAGCCCAAAACCATGATACGATTCTTCTTCACCTCATTGCGCTGTGCTCTTGCAGTCATCTTTACAGGACGGCCACTCCTAGGGAGAGTAGCAGCAGTGCTGAACCTTCTCCATTTATAGACAATTTGTCTTACCGTGGACAGATGAACAGCAAGGCTTTTGGAGATACTTCTATAACCCTTTCCAGCTTTATGCAAGTCAACAATTCTTAATCGTAGGTCTTCTGAGAGCTCTTTTGTGCGAGGCATCATTCACATCAGGCAATGCTTCTTGTGAAAAGCAAACCCAGAACTTGTGTGTGTTTTTTATAGGGCAGCTGTAACCAACACCACCAATCTCATCTCATTGATTGGACTCCAGTTGGCTGACCCAGTTGGCTGACACCTCATTCCAATTAGCTCTTGGAGATGTCATTAGTCTAGGGGTTCACATACTTTTTCCACCTGCACTGTGAACGTTTACATGGTGTGTTCAATAAAAACATGGTAACATTAAATTCTTTGTGTTTTATTAGTTTAAGCAGACTGTGATTGTCTATTGGTTAGCTTGTGTGACGCACAGGAGTGAATAAAATCAGATGGAGGTGCTCACAGTAAAGAGGATACGCCCTTCCTCTGACAAATAAGAAAAGTAAAGATAAGAATACTGGGCACTCTCACTTTATGTAGAATCATACAGTTTATTTAAACATATAGAAGCATAATCATGACTTATAAAACAATATAATTGGACATCAGTAAGACTTATAAAACACTAAAATACTACCTAAAATTGTACAATAAATCGCTAAATGGTAAAATACTGCACTATAGCTATGAGACTGACAAGTCCATAAGAATATGTGGACAATGGGGTTGAATCCAGACTAATTGCTGATACAGATCTTGTAACTGAAGATAATCTTCTCAAAAAGTCCTTTTTGACCCACACTTCAAGTTCCCTCTTAAGGGTTTGGGATACTACAGTTTGGATAGTTAACCCTTAGTGAGTGTATTAACGCGGCGTCCCGCTATACTCACTGCGCAGCGATAATTTTCCTGCTGCTGTACTTGCTGTCCAAAAGATCGTGCCGTAGCTGTTAAATTCTCAGGCTTCCACTACCGTACCTCTGAAGTGCTCTGGGTACCGCTCCGTAGCTTCTCAGAGCCGGTACTCCCTGAGATTCAGATCGCCTTCTCCCACGCCAGCTTACTTGAAACACGGTACTTTATATCCTCGTGCTGTGTGCTTTAGTCGCCAGCGTGTCAAGACTTGGTTACTCACGGAATACTCAAATTCTTGGGTGGAAAAAGCCTTTATAGTTCCAGCGTATAGATTATGTGGTTGGTCAGGGGGTCTTTCACCAAACGCGTTTCGGGGTACTTTGCCCCTTCCTTTGCCCCTTCTTGGGTGGAAAAAGCCTTTATAGTTCCAGCGTATAGATTATGTGGTTGGTCAGGGGGTCTTTCACCAAACGCGTTTCGGGGTACTTTGCCCCTAAGGGCAATATAATTGGACATCAGTAAGTCTTATAAAACACTAAAAATCGCCTTCTCCCACGCCAGCTTACTTGAACCACGGTACTTTATATCCTCGTGCTGTGTGCTTTAGTCGCCGGCATGTCAGGACTTGGTTACTCACGGAATGCTCAAATTCTTGGGTGGAAAAAGCCTTTATAGTTCCAGCGTATAGATTATGTGGTTGGTCAGGGGGTCTTTCACCAAACGCGTTTCGGGGTACTTTGCCCCTTCCTTTGCCCCTTCTTGGGTGGAAAAAGCCTTTATAGTTCCAGCGTATAGATTATGTGGTTGGTCAGGGGGTCTTTCATCAAACGCGTTTCGGGGTACTTTGCCCCTAAGGGCAATATAATTGGACATCAGTAAGTCTTATAAAACACTAAAAATCGCCTTCTCCCACGCCAGCTTACTTGAACCACGGTACTTTATATCCTCGTGCTGTGTGCTTTAGTCGCCGGCATGTCAGGACTTGGTTACTCACGGAATACTCAAATTCTTGGGTGGAAAAAGCCTTTATAGTTCCAGCGTATAGATTATGTGGTTGGTCAGGGGGTCTTTCACCAAACGCGTTTCGGGGTACTTTGCCCCTAAGCTGAAGATCAGATCACATTTTATGACCAATTTGTGCAGAAATCCATATCATTCCAAAGGGTTCACATACTTTTTCTTGCAACTGTATATACTGTGAACTGTAAATAGTAATGCTTTCTAGTGCAATGCGTTTCTTTTTTTCTATTGTAATACCTTAATTCAAATGTCAGTTCTTTGTTTCATGGCATCTAGGATTGCTCCAAACAACATTGCATTGTATTGTACATTGTATTCATTATATTGTACAGTGACTATAAAGGCATCTTATCTTATCTTGAAGAGGCTGTGGCACTCCTTGTGAGTGCTGTGGTCTCTTCCTCGGACAGTAAGGTCATATTCATCGGTCATATGGCGTAGGTGCAGCTCAGTCCCATTCATGTGAATGAGTGAACTGTAATATCAGAGTCAGAGCATGAACGAGAGTGGCATTCACTTCTATGGGACAGCTCATTCCTATACACTTGAATAGGAAGGAGCCGTCCCATTGAAGTGAATGGGACGGCTTGTAGTTAAACCTGCTCGCCGATGTGCTGTTGTCAGCAGGTAAACAAACAAGGGAAGGCAGCGCTCGCCCGGATTGTGGCCTTTCCTTGAACCAGCTGATCGGTGTGGTGCCAGGTGTCGGACCCCCTGCTGATCTGATATTGATGATTCAGGCACTCATTTATCTCTGACTACAATTAGGCTGCATGTTGTATGTGAACTTGTGTGTGGTCTGTCACGAGCCCCACATTGGCCTATTTTATTTCAGTTTATTAGACAGCGGTGCTTTCTGGCGGACAGCCTAAAGTGACATTTCATGGTTGGTCTTTATTTAGACTGGGCCTCAGCTGCAAATGAATTTCCGATATCTATTGTATGTTATAAGACTACTTGTCAATTTGAGTTTAATTGAAATTGACATGGTCTTGAATTCATTTGAGTTACTTTAGCAGGTGTTAACTCTATTCCATACGGAGCAAAAAATCTATATTAATCAAATCCGATAGAAGCTTCTCAGCCGGGCATTGGTTAATAGATGGCTTCTTCTCAGCTTACGGCCCTTGCTAATTGGCTTTGGTTAGGCCACTACGTGATGAGATACATATAGCAGCACATCCAAATTCACAGCTGTGGATCTGTTGGTATAGTGGTCCTTCTGGTGCCCCTTTTCTCTTTTTTGAGAGATAAATAATAGATAATAAGCATTAGGATGTGTTCACATGCAGTTTTTAGTGGTGCTTTTCTGTGGAGCATTTTTTTGTGGCAAATACACCAGCTCCAGATGTTAGTTGAAGGTCTGTGAGAAGTGCAGGACACACAAGCATTTTTTTTTATGACGAATGAAAAACTATTTTTTAATTGTGGCGAAATTTTGTTACAAAGCCGCGCATCTTAGGCCAAGCCTCTTTCCCATGAAGCTCCAACCCCAAGTTTACAAACCCTTGATGCATCAAATTGCATCAAAATTGCTCCAATTTGCACCCCTCTGTGACAGATTTTAGGTTCAGACACATTAATAAAGCTGTGCCACTATGTGTGGCAAATGCCAGAAAAAACTCCAATCGGTTATTTTGGCATTTTTACTCGTCAAACAAGGCCAGTGTCAAATTCATGTCTGTAAGGACTCTTAAAGGGGTTGTCCTGCTATTTATATTGATGAGCTATCTTCAGGATAATATGGCATAATATTATGATATAATATATATTGAGACCAATATATAATATTGGCCTCAGATTTCCTAGACTTATCTTAGAAATGTAATCTAAAATTTATTGTATTTGGTTATGTTATTTGGCAAGAGCAGTGCCTACAGCTTCTAATGAAATTCCACAATGTACAGTATATTCTGTAAAGGGGTTGTGCAGGCAGTTTATATTGATAACCTGTCCTCAATATCTGTTCAGTGGTGGTCTGACACCCGGCACCCCTGGCAATCAGCTGTTTGAAGAGGGGGCAGTGCTCCATGCTCCACTATGTGTCATCTTCTGTGGAGCGTGAAACTACTGTAATTACAAGTTACTCACTCCATTCAAGTGAGTGGAGCGAGTACTTGTCATTACACTGCACCGCCATAACCTCCGAGATGACACACAGTGTACTGAACAGGAAGCGGCGCTCTCATGGATCACCGCCTCCTCTAAAAAAGGCTGATCATTTATTGATCACCTATCCCTGTGATGGCTAACCTTCTGCACTCCGCCTGTGGTAAAGCTATGACTCCCTGATGTAAACTTGCTTGGCTGTTCTCAGAACTTAGAACACATAGCAATGAATTGGGCATGCTGGGAGTCGTAGTTTCACCACAGCTGGAGTGCCAGAGGTTAGCCATCCTGACAATGGGTCATCAATATAAATGGCAGGACAACCCCTTTAATGCTGTAAATGCTATATGACTTTCTGTATTTCAAAATTCAGGTAATTATCTCAAAGACAGCCCTTACCTCCGCTTTTCTCTAGTCACATGTACATAGTTTGAAATAGTGCCCTCTTTCTACAAACATCAGAATGGTTACCTACCCAAGATTTGTGCTACCTTTCGGGAGGAAGGATGTATTCAAACAAGCCCTTTATAGAAGGGAGTATGCTGGCAGACATTTGCATAGTAGGGGACCCAAGTAAAATTTTTAGTATGGGTCTATCTATTATCTATATGTCTGTTTGAGTATCTGGGAACGCAGTTATTCTACTTCCTTCTAGCTAATTCGTCCCCCCCTTTTGGCTCCAAAGCTATTGAGATGTATTTACTATGTGAACTTATAAACTTCCGTCTTCTGAAGAATATGCCAAGTGACGCACTGCAGGACATGATGGTCCAGAGTGTGGGATTCTTCTCCCCCTTTATATGACTGCTCTGCTTTCTCTCTTCACCCATACACAGCCTGTGTGAACACGCCTTTCCCCTGCAAAATGCCTCTTGTGCTTTCCTTCTTATCTACAATCTGTGTAATCTGCCCTCCCTGAAAACATGGATGTTTTACTCCTCTCCACACTCTGATTTGCCGAGTACAACCTCCTTCTCTCTGCTGCTGTCTCTAACACTGAGAGAAGGAACACAGAGAGCAGACATAGCCAGAAGTAGAGCTATGATTTATGTCAGAAGCAACAAGACTACCACCTCTGTCCAGGAAACAGACTCTGACCAGCAAAATAGTAGGACACTTAATGAAGCCTATTTAATAAGTTGATTTTATGATTCAAAAGAGCAATAAAGAAAAATCTGTTGTAAAGGTGTTCATCTTTAAATCAGGTTAGCATGGTTCTAATAGTAGTCTTTTAGGCCTCATGCACGCGACTGTTCCGTTTTTTGCGGTCCGCAAATTGCGGATCTGCAATACACGGAAGACGCCCATGTGCCTTCCGCAATTTGCGGAACGGAACAGGCGGCTCATTGTAGAAATGCCTATTCTTGTCCGCAAAACGGACAAGAATAGGACATGTTATATATTTTTTGCGGGGCCATGAAACGGAGCAACGGATGCGGACAGCACACGGAGTGCTGTCCACATCTTTTGCGGCCCCATTGAAGTGAATGGGTCCGCCCCCGAGCCGCAAAAACTGCGGCTCGGATGCGGACCAGAACAGTCGTGTGCATGAGGCCTTATACTGATGACCTATTGTAATTAACCTAAATATCTAAATATCCAGAATTACTGAGAAGTTGGTAACTGCTGTGATAGTCTTTAAGATCAAGAAGACAGTGAAAGATTGTTTGATTAGGCGCCATATCTAGCAGTTGTCATTGACAGCTGCAGGCTGGGCTTTGAGGGTGGCCAGCATTACGGCTTTTTATCATCTCACTTTGTTATGCTGCCTGAAAATCTCAATCCTTTTTTGGTACATCTGCATTTGTGTCAAGGATCTTGGTACCTTGACATAGCGTAGGCAGCTGGTTTATGTTTGAAATTCCTCAAATTTCGGCCTAGCCATTCATGAGGAATCTGTGTCGTCACAGAACTGCGCTATCAACAATGCACGGCCGGTTTGGATAATAGTGAAACGCTAGCTCTTTTTCTTATGAATTTGAGCCTTCACAATAGCAAAGCCAGCTGTAATAACATTTATACTGAACGTATTCACAGCCATAGGCAATGAGCCGATGCCCATAGCAGACTATATCCAGTGGTACTTCGGCACTGAAAAAATAAGCTTTCATGATAGTTACAAGACTGCTGCCAAGTTTTTCCCCTGTACCTGTGAGAACTCTCTCTATCCACCATGAAACAGGGATCTAAGGAACTCCAAGGTGTGTCTAGATTTTTGGGTAGATTCTCAGCTTTATTTGGTTCAGTAGCTGATATCTTGCTTTTTCATTTTTTTTATCTGTTTAATAGTGATGACCTATCTGATCGGTGGGGGGTCCAGCTTCTGGCACCCTGCTAATCTGCCTTTTCTTCGTAGACGAGTGATGTCATGTTCATCGGTCACAAGGCCTAGGCACAGTCCAGTCCCCTTTAAAGTGAATGGGGCTGAGCTGCCATACCAAGCACAGCTGCTATCTAATGGATGGCACTATGTGTGGAATGCCGCAAGGAGGCTGCGACACTCACTGGAACGCCACAGCCTCTTCAGACAGTTGATCGCCGGGGGTTCCAGGAGTCAGACCCCCACTGGTCAGGTTGGGATGACCTATCCTGAGGATAGTACAAAAACAAAGACGTCGGCAGCATAGCCTCCATGGTTTCCTTTATTAAAAGCGGGTCCAAAACAGGTACAAAGTGCAAAAATAGTGCAACGTTTCGACTAATCCATAGTCTTTCTCAAGCATGACTATGCATTAGTCGAAAACGTTGCACTATTTTTGCACTTTGTACCTGTTTTGGCCCTGCTTTTAATAAAGGAAACCATGGAGGATATGCTGCCGACCTCTTTGTTTTTGTACTATTGATTTGGAACAGTTGTTTTGGATCTACGGCTGGTGGTCGGCGTGTGCATTCCTGTGGAGGCCTTCAGGGATATTGGTGCTGCTTACATTCTGTTATTTATTTCTTCTATCCTGAGAATAGGTCATCAGTATTAAACACGACAACCTCTTCAACTATAGGTGCCCTTGCACATACACATTAGTTGGATGTTTTTGGAGATACTGGGAATTTTATGTGTATGATCCTTTTCTTATTAGGTAAGTTCAGAGAACAGCCAGATGAAGGCCCCCGGCGGTTGTTCTCTGAACTGCCTGTTCCCAGTGACCGCATTTGTTTCAAACCGGCTCGCAGCGCGGGTACAGGTAAGGACTTACCTGTGCATCGCCGGACTTGTGATTTAAGATGACAGCCCACATGTGTTCGCGGGCGAACTGGCCATCACTGCTGGCCACCAAGCACTTTTTCCTGATGGATTGCAAGGTGGTCGTAACCATGGAAACGAGCAGTGTACAATGTGGTAAAAAATGCATCAAGCCAGCAAAGGAGGCAATATGGACAATGACAAAACGTTAGTAAATGGCTTGTGTTAACTTTCTCTACATGACAAATGCAACTTGCTGAAGTTACACAACCCCTTTAAGGTACCTTTATACATTATTTATTATTGGGGAGGAACGTTTCACTTGTTCTCAGTAGTTGTCCTGTGGCGCTGATCACCCAACAAATGAGTAAATGCTTGTTCATTGAGAGAAAGCATTGTTGATGTGGACATCAAAATTATCATTTCTGGGCAGCAGATTGTACTGTGTAAACAGGGATCTGTTGCCCAGAAATAGTGAATCTGTATCGGGACAAGCGATCGCAGTAATGATCATTCATCCCCATAAGGCCTTTTTCACACAACCGCTTTTTTTTGCGTTTGCGGGCCGTTTTTTGCGTTCCATATACGGTCCGTATACAGAATCATTCATTTCAATGGGTCCGCAAAAAAAACAGAATGTACTCCGTATGTATTCCGTTTCTGTGTTTCCGTATCTCTGTTCCATGCAAAGATAGAACATGTCCTATATTTGGCCGCAAATCACGTTCCGTGGCTCTATTAGGCTCCATTCACACGTCCGCAATTTCGTTCTGCAATTTGCGGAACGGAATTACGGACCCATTCATTCCTATGGGGCAGCATGATGTGCTGCCCGGACACGGAAATGCGCGGCGCACTTCCGGGTCCACATTTCCGTTCCGCAAAAAAATAGAACATGTCCTATTCTTGTCCGCAATTGCGGACAAGAACAGGCATATTCTATTAGTGCCGGCAATGTGCGGTCCGCAAAATGCGGAACGCGGATTGCTGCTTTCCGTGTTTTGCGGATCCGCAGCTCCGTGCATCCGCAAAACACGTTGCGAACGTGTGAATGAAGCCTTAAAGTCAATGGGTCCGTAAAAAAAACTGAATGCATACGGAAATGCATCCGTATGTCTTCCGTATCCGTTACGTTTTTTGCGGAACCATCTATTGAAAATGTTATGCCCAGACCAATTTGTTCTATGTAATTACGGTATATGCCATACGGAAAAACGGAACCGAAACGCAAACAAAAAAACGGAACAACGAATCTGTGAAAAACGGACCGCAAAACACTGAAATAGCCATACGGTAGTGTGAAAGAGGCCTAAAGGTGATGGTGATTCATGGTGTCTCCTATGCTCACAATAAGGCAATCCTCAGGAACAAACGTTTTGTTCCCAAAAATGGCCTGCACGGTCAGCCTGTGTAAAAGGGGCCTTTACTCTCCAAACACATGCATGCTCAGCTGAGCCAGAGGGGTGGGCAGGAATTGCTATCAGCCAAACACACTTTCAGCTGACAGATATTGAAGATGTATGGCCCCATCTTCCCCCTCTCCCCACAAAAAAAGAACAATTCCTCAAAGAAAAACACAGGGCTTTGAGACGACTTTTTTTAGTACCAAATAGATGAAATTTTGCACCTTCTTTGATAAATTTAGCACCTTTAGGCTGGGGTTACATTGCTGTCACATGACCAAACACTGCTGGACTTTTTTGTGATTTTGAGAATGCAGTTCTCGACCCATTCAGTTCAGTGCTACATAGAAATATTTGGTCTTTCGTCTGGTATCACGGGCAAGATCGCCAGGTAGCCCCAACCTTAAACAGGACACTTTTGTCTAAGGCCTATTTCACACGGGCGTTGCGGGAAAAGGTGTGGGTGTGTTGAGGGAACATGCGCGATTTTTCAGCACGAGTGCAAAACATTGTAATGCGTTTTGCATGTGCGTGAGAAAAATCGGCATGTTTGGGGTACCCAAACCCGAACTTCTTTCACAGAAGTTCGGGCTTGGGATCGATGTTCTGTAGATTGTATTATTTTCCCTTATAACATGGTTATAAGGGAAAATAATAGCATTCTGAATACAGAATGCATAGTACAATAGGGCTGGAGGGGTAAAAAAAAAAATAGAAAATAATTAAACTCACCTTAATCCACTTGATCGCGCAGCCGGCATCTCTTCTGTCTTCTTTTTTGCTGTGTGCAGAAAAAGGACCTGTGGTGACATCATGTAAAAGATCATGTGACTGACCATGTGACGACCGGAGTGACGTCACTACAGGTCCTTTTCCTGCACACAGCAAAAAAGAAGACAGAAGAGAAGCCGGCTGTGCAAGCAAGTGGATTAAGGTGAGCTAAATTATTATATTTTTTTTTTTAACCCCTCCAGCCCTATTGTACTATTCATTCTGTATTCAGAATGCTATTATTTTCCCTTATAACCATGTTATAAGGGAAAATAATAATGATCGGGTCTCCATCCTGATCGTCTCCTAGCAACCTTGTGTGAAAATCGCACCGCATCTGCACTTGCTTGCGGATGCTTTCGATTTTCACACAACCCCATTCATTTCTTTGGGGCCTGCGTTACGTAAAAAACGCACAAAGAGGAGCATGCTGTGATTTTCACGCAACGCACAAGTGATGCGTGAAAATCACCGCTTGTGTGCACAGCCCCATAGAAATTAATGGGTCAGGATTCAGTGTGGGCGCAATGCGTTCACCTCACGCATCGCATCCGCGCGGAATACTGGCCCGTGTGAAAGGGGCCTAAGGGTTGTAGAAAAACAGCTGCTTTCCAAATAAGAACCACCCCTGTCCACAGGTTTATTCCAATGGAGCTGAGCTGAAACCCATAAACAGGGCCGGTGCTATTTTCAGAAGAAAGCAGCAGTTTTCTAATCTTGGACAAACCCTTTAAAAAAAAAAAAAGCTGCATTTTCAAAATTGGAGTGAGGGGTGTAAAATGCAAAAAATGGCTTTTTTGGAGCCATAATTGTGGAGTGCAGGATTGGATAAATTTCCCTATGATCTCTAGTGTGTTTATTATTTTACCATAGACTTGATTGTAACATCTGGCCACGCCATTTTAGACAAATCGCCATAATTGGCACCTCAAAAACAACTGAAAACTTAAAAAATAAAATAAAAGTGAGTGTACTTAGATTCTGGCATACACCATCTACAGGACTATAAATCTGTCCCACTATGTGCAAAACAATCATAAAGTTACATTGTCATGTGCCAATTGGCGCTGGTAGTGTGCCGCGTGGTAATTGCCACAAATGGCAGCTGTTTTATTTTGTGTTTATTTTGGCTGCACATCTTGTACAAGTAAAGCAAGTGCTTTCAGCTTGTTCAGCACTGAACTGGTTCCCCTCGGCATGAGAGACTGCACCCTAAGATCCTGTCCATTCTTCTGGTGTACCTCAATAACCAGAGCACAGTCTTACAATTACCTACCTCGCATGCAACGCCAAATAACAAATGAGAAGAGTGGGGGTTTTGTAACGTAGGGTTTATTATAAATATCTCATAATGACATAAATACAGATCTGCTGCATCGTACTGACCTGCATCTCCTAATTTCCAAAAGTTAAGACTTTAAGGAACATTAGCTAAGGGTACTTTCACACTTGCGTTGTGAGGATCCGGAAATCCGTGCGGGATAGCATTTGCGGATCCGTCTCACATATGCATTGCAATACCGGATCCGTCTCTCTGGTGTCATCCGGAAAAAACGGATCCGGTATTTATTTATTTTCACATTTTTAAAGGTCTGCTCATGCGCAGACCGGAAAACCGGATACGCTTTGCCGGAAAACTTGGTGCCGGATTCGGCATTAATGCATTTCAATGGAAATTATTGCCAGATCTGCATTCCGTCAAGGGTTCCGGAATTTTGCTGCTGTATTTTCTCCGGCCAAATACCGTAAGAGTGACTGCTCTCCATTCAGAATACATTAGGATAAAACTGAAGCGATTTTTCCGGTATTGAGTAGTGTTGAGCGTGAATATTCGAATCGCAAATACCGCCACTTCAAGAATATTTATTTTTGTTCTCATTCTCTATTATTTTATTCTATGATCAATTGAGGTGAAATGAATCATATAAGTTTGTCCTAGTATTAATTCGGTTCATCTCAGGCTCCATATCCCCTGTACGTATCTGCTTGGTGTTGCGTTCCAGTGTGGAACACTTTTGTGTGTGCCGATGGTGCCGTGTGTTCCACGCTGGAACGCTCTGCACTTCCTCCATGAGTTAGTTGTAAGGAGGTGGCCCCTTCTGCCCAGCTTCTCGGTGATGCAGCTGCGCTGTGGAGCGCGCGCCTTAGACTTCCGGCTCAGTCCACGGTGGAACGCATTGCGGGGATCCAACGTGTATTTTTTATATTTTCTGTATATAGGATGTACTCAGCCATACTCTGCCTAGTGCAGAGTATATCTTTGGGCAGGATTTATTTAATTGTATTAATGTAGGAATAGTTAGTTGAATTTGGGCACTTCCACCTGGCACAGCGTGGAACACACTCTGCTAAATACGATCCTGGACATATTCCTGACTCCTCATGTGGTTATCCACCTGATTGTAATTGTACTGAGCACCAGGGTATAAATATGTGAGATGTTCACTTGCACACTATCCCCTGAAGAAGCGAGATCCGAAACACGCGTCGGGGTATATGATCACACTGGTCGGTATTATTTTACTTATTTAAATTGGATTCATTGGACTTCTGTATTACTGTGTTTTGCACTATGCCCTTTATCATGCTATAGGTGACACATTATACTCAGTGTATAGCTAATGGGAGAAGTAGTCCAGGAGGTTATGATATTTTATCTGTCTGTATATGTCTGTGACTGTTATGTATTATCTATTACTTTTAAACTATTCAAATTCATAAAGATTAGATATTTGTGTATTTAAAGGGAACCAGTCACCTGGATTTGAGGTATAGAGCTGAGGTCATGGGTTGCTAGATGGCCGCTAGCACATCTGCAATACCCAGTCCCCATAGCTCTGTGTGCTTTTATTGTGTAAAAAAAAACGATTTGATACATATGCAAATGAACATAAAAGAGTCATATCTTACTTGTGTGACCAGAGAAGACTTATATTTTCAAGCTCTGACTCATCTCAGGTTAATTTGCATATGTATCAAATCGTTTTTTTTTTTTACACAATAAAAGCACACAGAGCTATGGGGACTGGGTATTGCGGATGTGCTAGTGGCCATCTAGCAACCTATGTCCTCAGCTCTATACCCAAAATCAGGTGACAGGTTCCCTTTAAGACAGTAGTACTGCGTAATGCTTATTGTAGGTGTTGGGAGCCCTATTGTGTATTGGGGTGATGTTGCTGCTGCTGTAAAATATTCCCCCAAAAAGGCCACAAAAGTGCAAACAAGCGTAAAATAGCCTAAATGCCAGCAGTGCATAAGAGTGCATGCGTCTCATTACCCAGATTTTCTTTACTTATACTAACCTTGTAAAATATGCTCCGTACAAATAGTGCAGTAAGTTCCCTTACAAATTCCTCGCTATGACATTATTTGTAGACGTTCGTGGTGTCAGCTTTTGACATCTTCTGAAACAAAATTCTGTACATTAGTCAACTGTAAAGCTTTCCAAAGGTGTAGAAAATGTTGCATAATTCATACTTTTCATACCCTACAGGGAAGTGCTGGATGTGTATAACGCTTGAGTGCTCTGTTTTCCCTTTGGCGAACTGAACGTGACAAAAAGTTATGACATTTAAGTATACAGATATTACATGCAAATCTAGCTGCTCTGCACCATTTCTCACACTTTATTTATTTATTTTTTTTCTGCCAGGGCCAGTTTAAATAAATAATGAGGTTTTCTACCCTTGGTATCTACTGGCCTTTGGCGAAAACATCAATTTCTGAAAAATAATCAGAGATATTTTTATAACCATTATTGGCGCTTCAACCAAGGCTTAATAAATGTGAGAAGCATTACCAACCTTATCTTGAATGTGGCTCTGCTGTACTCACATGGTGCTGTGAATACTGGGCCACAGTTAGGGCTCATGCACACGACCGTATGCCCTCCGAGACATATAGTCCATGAGCCGGCCATGTATCCCGGAACAGTATACATCATGCGCACGGGAGCGCACAGCATCATAGGTTACTATGATGCTGTATGCATCGGGCCTCCCGCAGGACTATTATCCCGCACTCATAACATCATATGAGTGCGGGACAATAGTCCCGTGGGCGGCCCGATGCACGCACCTATGATGCTGTGCACGATGTATGCCGCTCTGGGACATATGGTCCGCTCACGGACTGTATGTCTTGGAGGGCATACGGTCGTGTGCATGAGCCCATAAGCAGGAACTCACAGCATCATAAATCACTGTAAGGCCTATTGCAAATGACCGTATGGCTTTTTCTGTATTTTGGATTCCGCAAAAAAAAGGATTGGCAAAAATTACAGATGACGTCCGTGTGCATTCCGTTTTTTTGGGCGGAACAGAACAGCTTGCCCCTAATAGAACAGTACTTGCGGACAATAATAGGACATGTTCTATCTTTGAACAAAACAGAAATACGGAAACGGAATGCATACGAAGTACATTCAGCTTTTTTGCGGACCCATTGAAATGAATGGTACTGTAAACGGAACTCAAAAAATGGAACGGAAATGGGAAAAATAACTTTTGTGTGCAAGAGGCCTAATGCTGTGAGTCTGGATCAGACGAGCTGTGGGCAGTCTGAGAAATGTGGCTGTAACGAGAAACAACCTTCTGCAGCTAACCTTAAAGGGGTAATTGGATAGGTGACAAATGCTAGAAAGGGGAACCTCAGTGCATCCCAACCGCACACTGTGACAAGGAGGAGTTTCCATAGAGTGTTGTAGAGCTGCCTTACCATTCATACACTCTAGGAGTAAAGTAAACTGCCAACCCCAGCGTTTGTGGCCAGAATATCATGTTTTTTTTACACGCCCCCAAAAACAGCACTTTTAGACATTTCCGGCTTTGGAAATTTTTTTTGAATGGTTATGGTCTTTTGTTTTTAATCTCTGTGCAGTGCTAATGAGGGGGTTTAGCCACACTGCAGAACTCCTTATTCTAAAATTTGGCGTGTGCTGTGTGTTTACAGAGTCACTCATTGTTACCCTTTAACAAGTAACTATGACATATCAAAAAATATGTTTCATTGGATTTCCTCTTTAACCTCCTAACAGTCCCGTTAAACTTGGAAAAACCCTCCCATAAATGTCACTTTTTTATTGTAGATTTTTAATGTGTGTGTGCAGTAAATCTTGTTGGCGCACAACTCAGGGGACTCTATTGCATTTTTAACCCCTTAGTGACATAATTAATTTTAGCCTTAAGGACCAATAATATTTCCCCCTTTGTGTTCTAGCAGTCATAGCTTTAAAAAAAATGTTCTTCTGTATTTTTTATTTTTTTTGCAGGATTAGTTGTAGTTTTTTTTTAGTAACCACTTTGGGGTATATAGTGTATTAAATAACTTATTATTTTATTTTTAGAGTGGAAGATATTTTGTGGAATTATTTTATGGTGTTCACTGTGTGGTAAAAATAACATAATTTTATTATGTGGGTCCGTACACTGATGATAATGTCACATTTCTATATAGTTTTACTATTTTTCCTTTCTTTCCTCCTGCAGCTGTCAGCTCTGCAACTGCTCCCTCATTCTCCTCCAGACTGACAGGGGAAGCGGGGAGCGCCTGCTTTAGCTGCTCATATCTCTGGATTGGAACCAGCTAGAGCTCAGAAGTGGAAGGGGGGGGGGGAATGCTTTAGATGCTAATATCTTCCTCAATGGTAGCAGCTAGAAGCCTGCAGCTGGTATTGTTTAAAAGTTATAATACCAAGCTCAAACAATGTCAGAATTACAGCATTACCTTCAGTACATGGGAAGATATCACTGTTAGAAATCGGGATGCTGTGAATCCAGCTGAAAGTAAAAGCAGGTTTTACCCGCGATTATTCCCGACTCGATTTCTAACAGTGATATCTCCTGTTTATCTTGGACTAATGCTGCTCTTGTATGAATGTCTGGAATGCCAGCTTTCACAGAAGACCAGTTGCAGGCTTCTAGATGCTACCATTCAGGAGATATGAGCAGCTAAAGTAGCCCTCCCGCCTTCCACTTCTTCCCATGCTCAGCTCAGGAAGAACAGTTGAGTACTTTGCCCATGCTTAGTTCGGGCAGAACAGTTAGGTGGTTAAAGAATAACTTTTTTCTTTGCCTATATAGTGCAGGATAGGCCATTATTAAAGGGGTTGTCTCACTTCAGCAAATTACATTTATCATGTAGACAAAGGTAATGCAATGCACTTACTAAGGTATTGTGATTGTCCATATTGCCTCCTTTGCTGGCTTGATTCATTTTTCCTTCACATTATACACTGCTTGTTTCCATGGTTATGACCACCCTATAATCCAGGAGCGGTGGCCGGGCTTGCACACTATAGTAAAAAGTGCTGCCCTATGCGCACTCCTGCAGTTCCAGCAACTAGAGAGGCAAGCATCTTTTCCTATAATGTGCAAGCACCACCACTGCTGGATTGTAGGTTGGTCATAACCTTGGAAACGAGCAGTGTATAATGTTAAGGTAAACCGAATCAAGCCAGCAAAGGAGGCAATACGGACAATCACAATACATCAGTAAGTGCTTTGTATTAACTTTATCTACATTATAAATGCTATTTTCTGAAGTGAAACAACCCTTTTAAAGAATAGATGCTCCTGTGTATGTCTGTTTTTTATTTGATGTGTAATTTGTGGGTTGTCATGAAGGAGGCAGAGAGACCAGTGAGAAGCTACTTGTCATAGAATTACACTGGAGAGTCAGCACACACAGATAGTACAGACAGGTATTGTGTATCATAAGGTTTATATAACTGCAGCTAATCACTGCGTACACCCCCCTACTATATATCTGCACTCCTGGTTCTTTAGATAGAGGAGACAATATATCTTCAACAGAATGCAGAGTATATACAGAGGAGTGGGGAGGGGGGGGGGGCTGAGAGGAGAGATGGAGAGATCTGATTGGTGATGATTTTGTTCTGTACAGGGAGAGACTAGACTCCTGTTTATACATTAGAACAAGCAGTCAGACTTGAAGTTACCTGACCAGGTTCCCATAATGAAAAAGTTCAAAATGTATGGATTATGAGTTAGGGTTGTAAGTTTTGTAACAAATTGCACTGCTAGAATACTGGTGGTGAGTTAGTAATATATATATATATATATATATATATGTATATATATAAAATAAAAAGTACCGGGAGTGCTTCTTTAAGGGTCTGTTCAGGTTTCATTTTTGCTTTCTGGCGATATACAGTACAGTATATACCATAGATATATACCATAGAAAGGGAAGTATACGTTAGGCAGTTTTTATACCATATGCCTTTGTATGTATAAGCACAGCAGAATACACGTGTATATACAGTGGGGAAAAAGGTGAGCTGATTGAGGCCGGCGCAGCATATGCAAAATTGACTCTTTTAGCACATGCCATGTTTGTGGATGCCTACAGCTCATGGACTGGGATCTTTCCAATCAAATATGACTTAGTTTAAAAATGAAGTGTGAACAGGAATATTATATATTCTGAATATACCGTACTTTACATTAAATGTATGTGTTATGTGTGCACTGCATGAGAGCATGTAGCGAACTCCATCTCATGTGTCTTTAGCTTAGCAAAAAAAATTGAAACCTCCTGGAGGAGTTTTTCCCCCCCTTTTTTCATTTTCCACCTTTTCTTTCCCAAGAAGCCTTAAAACTTAATTTGATTCCAATGTAATTTGCATTTTGGCAGTCTTGTGCAGAAAACTTGCTTTTACGCAATAATGTTTTGGAAGATGTTATCTTTGCTGTGGATGCATGCCATTTCTTATGGTAGGGAGAAATTCTGAAAACTTCAGGAGCACTACAGTGTGACTAGCAAACAGAGGTGGAGATATCACACTGTGATTGGATAGTGTGTATTTTCTTCTGATGTGTATGATACATTTCCAGGTAAAATGTCATGCAGTAATTCGCCACTCTCACAATCCGGGTGTTGCTTAAAGGGGTTGTCCGGGTTCAGAGCTGAACCCGGACATACCCTTATTTTCACCCCGGCAGCCCCCCTGAGCCTGGCATCGGAGCATCTCATGCTCCGATGCGCTCCCGTGCCCTGCGCTAGATCGCGCAGGGCACAGGCTCTTGTGTTTACAATAACACACTGCCGGGCGGTAACTTCCGCCCAGCAGTGTGTTCGGTGACGTCACCGGCTCTGAGGGGCGGGCTTTAGCTCTGCCCTAGCCGTTTTACTGGCTAGGGCAGAGCCAAATCCTGCCCATCAGTGCCGGTGACGTCACCGGGGTTCCTGTCAGCCCCATAGAGAGCCCCGGTACGTCACCGGAACTCAGAAAAATGCCTTTGCCCTGCGCGATTTAGCGCAGGGCAAAGGAGAGCATCGGAGCATGAACTGCTCCGATGCTCATGTCAGGGGGGCTGCCGGGGTGAAAATGGAGGGATGTCCAGGTTCAGCTCTGAACCTGGACAACCCCTTTAAATAATAGATTTTCTGTGACTTAATAGTCGAATGAAGTACAATAAAAATCACTGCACCTTTAATAAGAACAATCTTGCAAACTGACAGATATCTTCCACAAGCTCATCCATAGGCTCTGTGCCGACTAACAGCGCGAAAACTGCAGAAAGGAGGCGGTTAGTCGGCGCATGCGCATAAGCTACTGCGATGCCGTGCCAGCAATGGGCATTGCAGTGCGCATGCCCCGGCCAAGGAAGTCATCGAGCAGGCGCGGGATCTCGCTGAGGGGGAGAGAAAACGGATGGGCGGGCAGAGGAAGAGGCTGGGCGGGGATAAGAGCCGAAGAGGCAGAGCTGCCTGGGCACCAACGCGGTGGACGCCGCCCTGGGCACTTCCGAGCCCTCATTTACATATGCATCAAAGTTCGTTTTTGGCAGTTTTACAAGTCCACTGAAGCATATAAAGGTACCGTTTTAATCATCTGTGTTGCGGCTACAGCGCTATGGGAACTGTTAAAAAGGAGTAAATGTGCTGACAGACTCCTTTTAAGTTTCATCAGTCTAATTTTTGGTCTGTTCTCGCTCCATAGGTATCTAAAGAGGCTCAGGCGAAACCCCAAAAAACTGCAAAATGCATTTCATGTTTCAAAAGATTACCGGGCGGTTACCCCAAAAAGATCTGCAATGAGTGCATTTCTAATATAGTCCGAGAGGAACGTGTCTCACTAAGGGACGAGGTTTTTTCCTTGATTCAGGAGGAGGTCAAGGCTTCATTATCACAGATGTCGGACTCTGACCAGGGACCCCTACCTCTAAAGAGGCAAAAAATAACTCCACCCTCCTCCTCTGATTCAGAATGCATTGGTGACGATGCTTCCTCTTTCAGGCAGTGGGAGGAGGAAAAAACACTTTCGGAAGGAGAGATCCCTGAAGGGCAGTTAAAAATTCTACTTTGCCTCTGACAAGATGTCGGATCTCCTAAAAGCTGTAAGAGCTACCATGGGGGTGGAGGATGTTCAAAAACCTCACTCCATTCAGGAGGAGATGTTTGGGGGTCTAAGGACAAAAAGGGCCAGAGTGTTCCCAATTAACAAAAACATTTGTGATATGATCTTAGAGGAATGGTCAAACCCTGAGAGGAGGTTAGAGGTGTCCAGAGAGTACAAGAACCGACTGTTGTTTGACCCGTCAAAGTCAAAACTATTTGTCAAGATCCCTAAGATAGACATACAAGTGGCCAAGGTCAATAAGAAAAACCTTGTTGCCCTTTGAGGACACATCACAATTGAGAGATTCCATGGAGAGAAAAGCTGATGGCTTATTACGTAAATCTTGGGAGGCGCCTATGTTTAATCTCAAATCTAACATTGCTGCAACTTCAGTAGCGAAGTCTATGTACCTTTGTTTGAACGAGCTAGAATCTCATTTGAGGAATAAGACCCCCAGGGAGGAAATATTAAACTCCATCAGATTTTCTGCCAAGGATGCAGATCTCTCCAACGCGGCACGTCGTGCCCTTTGGATGAAATCCTGGTCTGGGGACAAAACTTTGAAAATTAAGTTATGTTCTATCCCTTTTTCAGGCGAATACATCTTCAGGCCTGTCCTAGACAAGATCCTGGAAAAGGCTTCAGATGAAAAGAAGGGATTTCCAGAAGATAGACCTTATAGAAGGAATATTCCCTTTCGTTCTTTTCAGGGACAAGAGAGATCCTACAGAGGAAAAGGGAAGTCGGGCCACTGGAGTTACCCCAAAGTAGGTAAAGGGAGAGGGTTTCTCCTTAACCCCCAGAGTAAACCCAGCGATAAACAATGACACCAGAGTGGCGGGAAGACTGAAGAATTTTCTATCTGCCTGGGAAAAGATAACATCAAATTCCTGGGCCCAGGAGGTAGTCAAAGTAGGCTACAAGATAGAATTTTCTTCAGTCCCCCGAGGAGATTTTGAATATCAAATCTGGGGTCAGGGAAAGCTCAGAGCAGCATTTGGAAAAGTATCAAAGACCTCATAGATCTAGGAGTCGTAATTTAGGTCCCAGTCTCAGAACAGGGCCAGGGATTTTACTCCAGTCTCTTTCTTGTAAAAAAAAGAAGGAAGGGTCATTCCGTATGATTATAAATCTGAGATTCCTCAACAAGTATATTGCCTACAGGAAATTCAGGATGGAATCCCTGGGATCCCTAATTCCCCTAATAAAATAATAAAAAAAGAACACATGGATTTGTACTGTGGACCTAAGACACGTACTATCACATCCCGATCCACCACAACTCTCAAAAATGTCTAAGATTCGCCATAAAAGATCAGCAAGGTAACTCTTGCCATTTTCAATTTATGCCTCTTCTGTTTGGAGTTTCCTCAGCTCCCAGAATATTCACCAAACTAGTGGTAAAGATGGTTGCATTCTTGAGACAGCAAGAGCTGAACTTGATCCCCTAACTAGACGATTTCATACTCTATATAGATAATTTCATACTAATAGAAAATTTGGTAGACCATTTACTAACGTATCTAGACACCTTTTTATTCAGTTTAAAAATACTGGGCTGGATTGTCAATCCTCAGACCGGTGTACAGTTACTGAAAGTCGACCTGGACTCGCAGACACAGACAAGATTCAGTCTTTGAGGGAGAAAATCAAGACCTTCCAGAGGAAGAAGATATTCTCTGTGAGAGAAGCCATGAGTTTGCTAGGAACATTGACAGCCTGTATCCTATCAGTAATGTGGAGTCAGCTGCATTCCCACCCCATTCAGTCCTGGATTCTAGACATCTGGGACAAATAACAGAAGCCGCTAGATCGCAAGGTTCAAGTTCCAGGCTACGTAAAGACCTCCTTAAACTGGTGGAAAGTGAATAGCAATCTCTCACAGGGAGTGGCCTGGAGGAAGTCTCCGTATGTCCGGATCAAGATTGACGCCAGCCAGTTGGGCTGGGGTGCAAAAATCGGGGACTCCTATTACCAGGGTTCCTGGGCCCTCTCGGTAAGCAGCCAATCCTCGAACATCAAGGAATTGAGTGTTGTGTGGAAAGCTTTAAAGATGGCGGAAGAGATTTTTCAGGATCACCACCTGAGGATCCTGTCAGACAATACGATGACTGGGGCTTACCGCTCACATCAAGGAGGAACAAAATCAAAGAAGCTTCTAAACCTTTCAAACAAAATATTCTACCGGGCAGAAAGGAACCTAAGGTCTATCTCGGCGACTTATCTCAAAGGGACTTTCAATCTGGAAGCTGACTACCTCAGCTGTCATGCATTGGACCAAACCGAATGGTCCCTAAATCTGGAAGTCTTCAGGATGATAGTAGACAGATGGGGCACACCAGACATTGACTTGTTTGCGTCAAAAGACAACAAAAAAGTGAACAGATTCTGTTCCCTGTATCCCAGGGGCAATCCCTGGATGATAGACGCATTTGCCACGACATGGGATTGGAACCTATGTTATGCATTTCCTCCGCTGCCGATTTATTCAGAGAGTAATTCAGAAAATCCTTCAAGAGCATTCGACCGTCATCCTGGTAACCCCCTTCTGGCCAAAGAGAAGTTGGTTCTCCTCACTCAAAAGACTCTCTCAATCTCCGAACCATGGTCTCTTCCTCTCCAGAATTTTTAAACTAACAGCCTGGATCCTGAAGTCGAAATACTAAAGCTTCAAGGGCTTTCAGATAAGGTCATAGTTACTCTCAGGGCCAGTAGGGAAAAGGTGACATCGGCCATATACCTAAAAATCTGGAAGAGGTTCTGTTTTTGGTCAGGGGAATCTTCTCGTAACCTGGTTAAAGATAAGATTTAACAAATCTTAGATTTTCTCCAACAAGGTCTAGAATTAGGTCTTAGACCTTCTACTCTTAAGGTACAAGTATCTGCACTCAGCTGTTTCTTTGATGCGGACTTAGCAAGCCTTAGGCCTCATGCACACGACCGTTGTGTGCATCCGTGGTCGTTGTGCCGTTTTCCGTTTTTTTTGCGGACCCATTGACTTTCAATGGGTCCGTGGAAAAATCGGAAACTGCACCGTTTGGCAGCCGCATCCGTGATCCGTTTTTCCTGGCCGTGAAAAAAATACCTGTCCTATTTTTTTCACGGCCAACGGTTCACGGACCCATTCAAGTCAATGGGTCCGTGAAAATCACAGATGCACACAAGATTGTCATCCGTGTCCGTGATCCGTGTCCGTGATCCGTGTACGTTTTTTCCTATCATTTCAATGGCAAACTTGACTTAGATTTTTTTTTCATTTTTCATGTCCGTGGATCCTCCAAAAATTAAGGAAGACCCACGGACGAAAAAACGGTCACGGACCCACGGACCCCGTTTTTGCGGACCGTGAAAAAAAACTGTCGTGTGCATGAGGCCTTAGGTGGATCAGAAGATTCATAAGAGCGGCAGAACGACTAAGGCCCACATTAAAATCACTTTCCTGAAACCTCAATACCGTTTTAAATGGCCTAACTATGAGTCAGTTTGAATCTCCTGAAAACTGTCTGCTCAAATTCCTATCCTTCAAGACAGCATTTTTGATTGCGATCACATCTGCAAGGAGGCAAATCTCAATTAGGGAGCCCTATCTTAGAATCTTGGAAGATAGGATAGTACTCAGACTACCCCCAGGGTTCCCTCCCAAGGTGGTTCCTGACCTCCACAGGGATCAAGAGATCATTCTCCCGTCATTTTGTAATAATCCCAAAAATAGCGGGGAGAGTTCCTTTCACACCCTAGACGTTAAATGTATGGTTCTAAAATACTTGGAGGTCACAAAAAACTTCAAGAAGCCCAATAGACTTCTGGTTCAGTTCTCGGGAAAGAACAAGGGAAAGAGGTTGTCCAAATCTTCCATTGCTAGGTCGATTAAATGCACAATTTCCCATTGTTATATCGCTCAGGGGTTTTCTTGTCCAGCGCATTCAACTAGGGCTATGTCCTCTTCACAGTCCGAAAGAGCAGGTGCGTCCTTGGAAGAAATTTGTAGGGCGGCAACCTGGTCCAGTGAACATACCTTTATAAAGCATTACAGCTTAGATTTTTCAAATACTGCTGATCTCTCTTTTGGACGTAAAGTCCTTAAGGCAGTAGCACACCCTTGATATTATAATTTTAGAAATCTCCTTGTGGCCATCATGGTGATGATATGGAAAAATCGGAATTAGACTTACCGGTAATTCGGTTTCCATGAGATCACCATGACAGCCGTTATTCCCTCCCCAATTTTTTTTTTTACTTTTTGTTGTGTGTGGGTATCAGTCAATACCTTCTAATTATATAATAAGATTACTTTAGATTTGCCTTCAATTCACTCTGATAATTTTGGGAAACACTGGTGTAAGTTGGAGAGGGGGGCTTTTTAACCTTTCTCTGTTCCTGACCCTACAGAGGTCAGGGGTCAATCTCCTTGTGGCAGTCATGGTGATCTCATGGAAAACGAGTTACCAGTAAGTTTATTCCGATTTTCCTCTTCTTTTCTCTTTGACCCAGACCGCCATGACAAATTCTTTCAGCCGCATCTCGTCTCTACATAGTTTTTAACACAGACACGTTAGATTTCTCAATTTTTCCATCAGACTCCCCATCCTTGTGTCCCCACAGTGTCATCCTGCTGCCACTCCCAATACTGTGCCTGTTGTGCTCCCCAATGTCCCAGGTACTATCCTGCTGAAAAAATAGTGACCCTAATAGACATAATTGGGGTCATTTATCAAACTGGTGTAAAGTAGAACTGGATTTCAAAAATGAAAGGTGAGATCTGACCTAGTTCTACTTTACACCAGTTTGATAAATCACCCCAAATGTCCATATAGTGTCCACAGCAGCTATAATGTCCCCTAGAGTGCCCCAGTAATAATAATAACACTCTATATTGTGCTCTAGGTAATAATCCCTGTATAGTGTCCCCCACCACGCTGTCCCTATATAGTAATCCTCCCATAGTAATTTGCCCCCCACACAGTAATTTCCCCCCACACTGCCCCCTATAGTAATTTGTCCCCCCACATAATTTGCCCCACACAGTAATTTACACCACACTGCCCCCATATAGTAATTTCCCCCACATTGCCTCCACACTGTACTTTCCCCCTTACTGCCCCCTACAGTAGTTTCCCCCACACAGTAGTTTCCCCCACACTGCCCCCACACAGTAGTCTCCCCCACACTATCCCCACACAGTAGTTTCCCCCACACTGTCCCCACACAGTAGTTTCCCCCACACTGTCCCCACACAGTAGTTTCCCCCCACACTGTCCCCACACAGTAGTTTCCCCCCCCCACACTGTCCCCACACAGTAGTTTCCCCCCACACTGTCCCCACACAGTAGTTTCCCCCCACACTGTCCCCACACAGTAGTTCCCCCCCACACTGTCCCCACACAGTAGTTTCCCCCACACTGTCCCCACACAGTAGTTTCCCCCACACTGTCCCCACACAGTAGTTTCCCCCACACTGTCCCCACACAGTAGTTTCCCCCACACTGTCCCCACACAGTAGTTTCCGCCACACTGCCCCACACAGTAGTTTCCCCCACCCTGCCCCCACACAGTAGTTTCCCCCACACTGCCCCCACACAGTAGTTTCCCCCACACTGCCCCCACACAGTAGTTTCCCCCACACTGCCCCCACACAGTAGTTTACCCCACACTGCCCCCACACAGTAGTTTACCCCACACTGCCCCCACACAGTAGTTTACCCCACACTGCCCCCACACAGTAGTTTACCCCACACTGCCCCCACACAGTAGTTTACCCCACACTGCCCCCACACAGTAGTTTACCCCACACTGCCCCCACACAGTAGTTTACCCCACACTGCCCCCACACAGTAGTTTACCCCACACTGCCCCACACAGTAGTTTACCCCACACTGCCCCCACACAGTAGTTTACCCCACACTGCCCCCACACAGTAGTTTACCCCACACTGCCCCACACATTAGTTTACCTCACACTGCCCCCACACTGTAGTTTCCCCCACACAGTAGTTTCCCCCCACACTGCCCCCACACAGTAGTTTCCCCCACACAGTAGTTTACCCCACACTGCCCCCACACAGTAGTTTACCCCACACTGCCCCACACATTAGTTTACCTCACACTGCCCCCACACTGTAGTTTCCCCCACACTGCCCCACACAGTAGTTTCCCCCCACACTGCCACACACAGTAGTTTCCCCCACACAGTAGTTTCCCCCACATTGCCCCATATAGTAATTTGCCCGCACATAGTAATTCCTCCCATAATAATTTGCCCCCACATAGTAATTCCTCCCATAATAATTTGCCCACACACAGTAATCCCACCATAATATTTTCCCCCACATAGTAATTTCCCCCCATACTGCAATTTCCCCCCAATGTACTGTCTCTTCACATGTCCTCCTGTGTGTCCCCCAAAGTTGGCACATAAAATAAAAAAATAAAAGCTAAATACTCACCTATGTCCAGGCGTGCTATGGCAGGCACGCACATTTCACGGTGCTGCGTCCCGGCACGGGTGCGCGCGATGACGTCATCACGCACGTCTGCATTGGGATTTCACTACCGCATAGGCCTTAGGCCTATGGCGGTGATCGGCGGCGGGGCAGGGAATATGCGCTCCCATGCCCAGCTGCTTTATGCAGGCATTTGGGTCAGCGTTGGGCCCGAACGTCCCTTTTGTAATCCGCCACTGACTGCAAGTGGGCCCCTTTGGCGACGGGGGCCCAGGGCAATTGCCCAGTTTCCCCCCCCCAACGCCGTCGCTGGCGCCACCTGCTCTTTGTTCTTTTTCTTTGACCTGCTCCCTGAGAAGGCCGCACATGCTCAGTTCTATCCTTCAACTGCCTCCTGAGCTGTGATAGGGAGAGCATGGACACGCCCCATTAGCTGCAGCAGAACAGACAGTCCGCTTGAGCTGCCAGATTGATATGAATGGGAGATCTCTGGATCCATGTGAGGTACATGGCTGGTTTTAGCTTTGTTAAAAAGAGATTGCCATGTATTATATGATGGATTATATATTTTTATATTAATTATAGGATAACCTCTTTAACAAGTTAACTAAAGCATTGTGTAATGGAAAGGTGATTTGTCTGAAGGTCACTGGTTCATTCATTCATTTTTGGGAGAAAAGCCTATAAAGTTTGTGTGTGCGCAGGATCATGGGGCTGAGCAGGTTTGCCTCTTGGCCAATACAAAGTGGGGGATATGACACCTGGTTGCATATTATTTTCCGGTGGAGCATTACCACTAAGTCTCCAAACACAGCTGGTCTCCTCAAGGAGAGCCAATACCCCCCTTAACTGTTACAAACTTCAGAGGGATTGACAAATGGGCCTCTGTTTATTGTGGGTGAAATATCCCCCGCCCCATACAGTGAGGTGGATTAAGAGACACGGTACAGTTTATTATACATGGTACTTACCCCCTTATTAATTTACTGTTCATTCACATACAAACGATTTGGATAATGAACCAGAAGGGTGGCTTTTAAACCGGTATGCCAAGGGTTTGAAACTATAAATCTGCGTTCATATTTTCCAAGGGACAGTCAAGACTGAGGTATGAATCCATTGCACTGCCAAAAGATTTGTAAGTTTTACTGTAGGTCTCCTTATATAAAACGGAGAAGATAGCTGTTTGCGGTTTGTATATAATTTTATTTTGCTCTTTTTTTTAAGCCCCGTACCTTTTTTTAATTACGCTGATGTTTAGTCCTTGTAGCTGTAATAACCCACAGCTTTTCAAATAGAGTTTTATACCTGAAGGTGTCGGTGTGCTTGTGTGTTAATGGCATCTTGTCGGCTGTAATGACGGGGGGTGGAAGCATGTATTTGGGGCTCATGACTGGTATTGGGTTGTGATTTATGCTCAATTTTTAGCCTGCGATGGAAGGTGCATGCAAGATTGAGTGAGTGGAGATGGAGCCACTTGCATGTGCTGGGATGGCGTGTACATGAAGAGTTGCAAGAAACTTTTCTACAGCTCAGTCCATGGGAGATGTGCTATGTGGGGGTTTGATGCAGATCTGATTCGTTACAAGGTCGCGTGATATTTTTTTTCCCGTTGCTATTCTGCGCTATTTTCATTTGCAACATGTCGTGACTAAATTCCACCACAAATTGTCTGTAGACAATCAGTTATATGTAATAACAGATCTAGAACTGTTTTTGAGAAGCACTTTAATGCAGGTACATGTGTGTATTAGGTGACCTTGACAGTCCCTGAAGACCTCTTATATGAATTCCCTCCATTATGCTTAATATGTTTCTCTGACAGCAGTTGGTGTCTCGCGTATTAACATTGTTTTTGTTACTAAACCTGCTGAAAGCCTTTTAGTTAACATAATGGCTTTTGGAAAATGGCTGTGAACATTAGAATGGCAGTAGCCAGACTCCTAAGACAGAATATGAAAGAATTAATCGAGCCTTTATCTTGAATGTTTTCCATTAGCGTAAAACTGTATTGGCACGAGCATGGTAATTATTCTCTTATAGCGCAGTATGGCTAGCAGTAGAAATGCAGCATGCAGTGGAAACAATATCTTACTCGAGGCAGTGTCAGATAAATGCATTGTGAACCAGCGTCAGAATGGGTGAGCAATAAACCATGACCCTAGAGTCTTCTATGTAATCCTGAGTGACTAAATGGGCTCCTTAAAGTAAACCTGTCAATGAAATCTCAACAGGACCCCTCCTTACAGAGAGTGTTTCAAAGAAACGTAGGCGGAATTTATCATTCGCTGTCCTTTTGATGTTATTTTTTTTTCTGACGTTGGACCAAATTTATGAATTGGCTTATGCAGGTTTCAAGCAATGTGGCTGCGACTTTATAAAGCATAGAACGTCAGTGGGTTACTTGCCATTCTGTGTGACTGCCTACGACATTTAAAAATGTTGCACATCATAAATGCGCCATAAAAATGATCTGCTTGCCAAAACAATCCTACTCTTCACGCTGTTTTTCAAAGTGGTGTAGCTCACAAAAATAAGCAAGATGTTGCTGAAAAGGTCACCCATACCATTACTTGCGACTTTTTCATGTCAGAAAACTGGTGTAGCAGTCTGGATAATTGTCCTCCTAGTTTAAAAAAATAGCCTCCATGTTTAGAAGAGTCCACTTTTGGCATCTCCTTGCCCTTGTCTGTACACACCAAAGGAGAGACAGAGTAGGCTGGGGAGATGCCACACAGAGGACTCTTCTTATGTCTGGCTTAATTTTAAAACTATGTTGGAGAAGCCTGTCTGGATATGAGCAGCATGAAACGGATGACAGGTTCCCTTTAAAAGGTTTGTCTAGCTTTGGGAAAGTTTTTTTTTTTACTGTCAGATCCTTTGTAGGAAATGTGTCATCAGAAAATTACCTATTATTTACATCACATTGTTGTGTTAATTTTATTTTAATAAAAAAATAAAAATAAAATTTATGTCACCATCCATATAATACAGGTATGTAAGTCCTAAAATTGTGCAGTTTTCACACTAGCCACTGGGCCTAAAATATTTTATGACTTCCTGTTCTTTGAGGGCAACCACTTGGGCCATAGACACAGTGGACAGGAGGGGACCTCGTTGACTTCTATGGGAGAGTTTTCTAAGTATGTTCTGTGACTTGTGCAGAGGTCAACTGGGAGTAGATAAACTGTGACCATCACTTTTTGTGAATGGTAAATTTTGTTTTATCTTCAGTATGTAGAGGTGTTACCTGTCATTGTAATTATGCCTGTGATAATAAAGAAGTGACTACTGAAAAGTTACATGGAAAACTAAAAAAAGAAAATTGCCCAAAAATAAAAAATTATGTTTTTACCATAAAGGCATTATTTAAACAATAGGTAATTTTCTGATGACATATCCCCTTTAACCTCTTCCCGACCAGCGCCGTAGTACTACGGCGCGCTGATCAGGCCGGTGCAGGAGCTGCGCCCGCCTGATCAGCTACAGGGGACCGGCTGTTCCTGTTAGCTGGACCCCTGCTGTTTGCTTCGGCATCGGTGAAAACACTGATGCCGGTGCATTTACCCTCACTATGCCGCGGTCAGCGATGACCGCAGGGTGTGTGGAGGGAGGGAGCTCCCTCCCCATTCCAATCAGGTCCCCGTGCTGCTGGGACGGCAGCCGGCAGGGCTGTGGAGTCGGTAGATAAATGCTCCGACTCCTCCGTTTTTGGTACTTCCGACTCCGACTCCTCTGTATTTAATATGCGAATGTATTTTATACATTCCTTGAAGGAAGGAAGGAAAGAAAGGCAACATACATGTCATTACCACAGAACTACTGGCTAGGAAGCTGCTGCCTTCTCCTTTGTGTGCTGATCTGCTGATGATAGGGCAGTGGGAGGATCCAGGAAGGGGCAGGAGAAGGGGCATTTATTTTAAAACATGATTTCCCTAGTAGAATCCCATAGTCATGTTTAAAGTTTAGGCTAACAATCTGAGTTTACAAGTTTTTATAGCCTTAGCTGAATGACAGCAGTTTTTCTAATGGATTACAGCTTCAGTCTTGAACTATTGACTATCCATTCCCTTCACTTATACAAGTGTTTCTAGTCCTGCAAAAAACATATTTACTTAATCCCTTATCAGTGAGAGGCTAGGTAAACCATGGGCGTTGCTTTCCCTGTAACAGCGGAACACAACACAATGGAAAGTATAAGTATTGCCGCTCCTTAACTGTGCGTTGCGTGCCATATAGTGAAGCATATGAAAAGCATGCTTCTTCATGGTCACTTAACGTGTTTGTTTTGCGGTAACGTGACGCACTGCATGCATTGGCCTTTATTCTTACAGTAGAAAAGTACCGTATTTTTCGCAAAAGTGGGGGAAAAATAGCAGTGCCTCTTATGGAGCGAATGCTGCAGGCGTCCGGTGAATAGGCTGAGAGGGAGGAGGGGCTGGAGGCCGGCGCTGAGAGGGAGGAGGGGCTGGGGCCCGGCTTCTGTTTCTGTAATGGCAGCGGGGCCCGTTGCAGTCACTGTATTCTACTACACCGGGCCCCGCTCACTGTAGTATACGGTAATCATATGTAACTTGTGGGTAATGTTAAAGTATTCTAATCATCTTAAATCTAGCGCTGTACTACTTACTACTAACTTCTTGGCAGTCAGGAGGCCTGGTGGGCGTTCGTACCGTAGCTCACTGCGTCACGCGCCTGCTCCGCCCACTTTATGAATGAAGCAGGCATCGGGCCCAGCTGCCATTACAGAAACAGATGCCGGCCCCCATTCACTACACAGGGACACTTATGGGGGGGATCTGTTGATGACACATAAGATAAGATGCTGTATATGTGTCATCCACAGATGCCCCCATAACAGTGCCATCCACAGATGCCCCCACAATGATCCCCCATAACAGTGCCATCCACAGATACCCCCATAACAGTGCCATCCACAGATACCCCCATTACAGTGCCATCCACAGATGCCCCCATAACAGTGCCATCCACAGATGCCCCCATAACAGTGCCATCCACAGATGCCCTCATAATAGTGTCATCCACAGACCACCATTAGTTCAAAACCCACCAAAAGCACACCTTTTGGTTCAAATTTTTTCTTTTCTTATTTTTCGCCTCAAAAACCTAGGTGTGTCTTATGGGCAGGTGTGTCTTATAGGGCGAAAAATACAGTAATTAATTATAACTTTTTGTGAATTGGGACATTTAAACTTGCTTTTTTTATTTGTATTCCAATTTAAATCTAGTAGGAGTCGGAGTCGGTTCATTTTTTGCCGACTCCGACTCCAGGTATCCAAAATTGCCTCCGACTCCGACTCCACAGCCCTGGGCAGCCCTATGCCTTCCTTAGGCATCATGCTGCCTTCTCTGTTAGCCTGTGATATCCATCCCCCTGGATCTCACAGGCAGGAAGACTGTAAGTGAGTGTATTACAGTGAGTAATACACTTACAGCCAATGCATTACAATACAGATGTATTATAATGCATTGTAAAGGGGATTAGACACCCAAAAGTTGTGGGGGGGGGAATTTTTAATAAAGTTTTGCATTATTAAAAATAAAAGTTTCAAGTAAAAAAAAAAAAAAGTGTTTTTTCCCATAATTAAGTAATAAAAAAATTGTAAAAAATATGGAAAAAAAAAGGAAAAGTATGCATTTTAGGTATCGCCGCATCAGTATCGACCGGCTCTATAAAAATATCACATGATCTACCCTGTCAGGTGAACGCAGTAAAAAAACAAAAAACAAAGCAGCCATATTTTGGTCACCTTCCCTCCCAAAAAGTGTAATACCAAGCGATCAAAAAGGCGAATGTACCCTAAAATATTACCAATCAAACCGTCATCTCATCCCGCAAAAATTGAGACCGTACCTACTGTGTAAAACTTAAAAAAAAATATATATAATAGACACATTGGGTATCGACTCGTCCGTAACAACCTGCTCTATAAAAATATCACATGATATGCCCCCTCAGGTGAATACTATACCCTAAAATTGTACCAATGAAAATGTCACCTCATCACACAAAAAATGAGCCCCCACATAAGACAATCACAAAAAAAAAATAACCAATGGCGCCCGTAAACCAATCCATCTAAATCTGTACTGCAAAAGCCATATGGCGCTCCTTCCATTATGAGTCCTGCCATGTGCCCCCACAGCAGTTTACCACCACATATGGGGTGTTGCTGTATTCATGACAAAATGGGTAAAAAATTATGGGGTGCTTTTTCTCCTGTTACCCCTTGTAAAAATGAAAAATTTGGGGCTAAAGCAACCTTTTATTGGAAGAAATTAGACTTTTCATTTTCACAGCCAAGTGTTTCCAAATTCCGTAAAATGCTTAGCGGGTGCTCAGTTCCTTTCCCCCTTAATATAATCTTTGAAGGGTTTAGTTTCCAAAATAGGTTTCTATTGTAGGGGTGCGTCAGGGTCTCTTCAAATACAAAATGGTGCCTAAATATCATTCTAAAATCTGCCTCCAAAATCCATATAGCGCTCCTTTCCTTCGCACCACTGCCACGTTCCCATAGAGCACTATACCGCCACATATGGGATATTTCTGTAAACTGCAGAATCAGAGTAATACATATTGAGGTTTATTTTGCTGTTAACCCTTGTTGTGTTGCAAGAAAAAATTGATTAACATGAAAAATATGCAAAAAAAATGAAATTTCGCCTCCATTTTCCTTTAATTCTTGTGGAACACCTAAAAGGTTAACAGTTTAAGTTTGTAACATCGTTTTTTAATAATTTGATTGGTGTAGTTTCTAAAATGGGGTAATTTATGTGTAGTTTTCATAATGTAAGCCCCTCAAAATCACTTTATATCCGAATTGATGGTTTAAAGAATGGTTTTGGAAAAAAAATTGAAAATTCTAACGTCCTAAAAAAATAAAATGACATTTACAAAATGATGCCAACATAAACTAGTCATATGGGAAATGATGACTAATAACTATTTCATGAGGCATTACTATCTGTTTTAAAAGTAAAGAAATTCAAATTTTGGGTAAATTTGGAATTTTTCTTATAAATAAAGGAAAAATATATTGACTCAAATTTACTACTGTCACAAGTACAATGTGTCACAAGAATGCAATCTCAGAATGGCTTGGATAAGTAAAAGAGTTCCAAAGTTATTACTACATAAAGTGACACATGTCAGATTTGCAAAAAATGGCCTGGGCAGGAAGGTGAAAACTGGACCGGGATAGAAAGGGTTCACATGAAGAGAATGTTATTTCCTTGCCTGGAGTACATTTGCTAGGGGCAGTGCAGTCTGTCAGAATGTAGTCTAGAAATGTATAGGACAAGATTACTATGAAAGGTAACACCTCTATTGTAAAGATGGGGCATTTAACACAGGCCCATGCATTGGTGAGCTGATGATGTAGACAGTTTACCCCCTCCTCTTATTCTCCCCTATCCACACAGTGACTACTGAAGATGAGAGAGAGCACGCTCATAACACTCTGCTGTAAAAGATTATAGGGCAGCTAAATGGCTGCCCTATTATGGACAGACACATATGTTAAAGGGAACCTGCCACCTGATTTGGGGCCACTAAATCAACAGCATACTGTTCTGTAGCAAGGGTTTTAAGGTCCCAAATCTGCCCAGGACAAGCCCATCCACCCCCACAAAAGAAAGTAAATGAAATAGCACTGGTGCCTTGCAGCGCTGGGGTCCTAGGTTCGAATCTGACCAAGGACAACATCTGCATGGAGTTTGTATGTCCTCCCTGTGTTTGTGTGGGTTTCCTCCGGGTTCTCTGGCCTCCTCCCACACTCCAAAGACATACTGATAGGGAACTTAGATTGTGAGCCTCATTAGGGACAGTGTAATGCTAATGTCTGCAAAGCACTGCAGACTATAGCAGCGCTTTAAAAGTGTGTAAAATTAAAAAATAAAACTGACCAAGACCAACAGGCTGGGACTACTCATGCAGCTGAGGACAATACATCTTGCTTCACTGTGCATGTGATCTGTGTTCAGTGCATGTGCAGTAAAGCAAGGTGTAATGTCCTCAGCTTCAGTAAGAGTTCTGGACTCTTCTCCCAGTAAGTTTGACTTTCACTTACTTTTTTATTCATGAATGGATGGGTTTGCGTTGGGACCCCAAACATCAGCAGCATAACCTAATTCTGGTGGTCCAGTGCCTCAAAACCAGCTTATTTTAAAGGTGATACATCCTCTTTAAGAAGAGCAATGTTACTGTACCTAGCAGTATATTTAACATTTTAATTGCATGTTACATAATAATTGCAATCCGGTTTTTGACATTCTACTTATTTTATACTGTACATATCATTAAATATGACATTTTGGATCTAGAAAAAAACAAAAACATAATCTTCAGACGTAATGACTTTCAATAAACAGGGATTATAATTATCCAGTTTTGTTATTTTCAGCAGTTCTGAGTTCACATAAAAGCTGCTCAGTACAGAAAAAAAGATGAAATCTATTGATTTCTTGAAGCTTTGATGTTGGCTGCGGCTTTATAATATTGTGAAAGACGAGGAAATAAAACTTTTGGATTTTTGACTCAAATCTAAATCAAATCTGTTCTTTCACTTGGAACCAGAATAAATCTGATTTTGATCCTTACAGTCGACAACACACTGGAGAAAGGGTAGATAACGGACCAGACAGATGAGTGCTTTAATAGAAACCATGTACTCATCATTGACACAATGTAGGTGCAATCTGAATCTATTGGGCCCTAATGTGTAAGAGGTCCCCCCCAGCCATTATATACCAGTCATAGTTACGGTGTCTACTTAATGTCTCTGGTAAAGGTGGTTGCTGGATCCCCTCAAGCACCAGGACCAGGGTATGATTCCAGTATCTACTCTGGTGATACATTTGTTTCTGCTATAGCTCTGGCTGCAATCAACATGGAATTTCATGGTTGCTCTCTTCCTAAATCCATGTTCTCTTGGACTTCCTGGTAGATCCAGTGGCACCAAATTATTTAAAGGGCTTCTGTCACCCCCAAAACACATTATTTTTTGGGGGGGCTTGTTAAAATCCTTATTTAACGACTATTCCCTATATAGGGCTCTTACCTTTGTCTGTGGCTTCGTTTCCTTAAAAATCCATTTTTTTAAATATGCAAATCACTTGACTACCAGCAAGTAGGGCGTCTACTTGCTGATAGCCGCCGCTAAAAACCGCCCCCTCCTCCTGTTGATTGACAGGGCCAGCGAACGCTCTCCTCCTCCGGCTGGCCCTGTCAGCATTTCAAATCCCGCGCCTGTCTTCATTCGGTGCAGGCGCTCTGAGAGAAGGAGGCTCGCCTCCTCAGCACTCCCTCAGTGCGCCTGCGCCGATGACGTCTTCTCTTTCGGTTTTTAAGGAAACGAAGCCACAGACAATGGTAAGAGCCCTATATAGGGAATAGTTGTTAAATAAGGATTTTAACAAGCCCAAAAAAAAAATTGTGTTTTGGGGGTGACAGAAGCCCTTTAAAGAAGAATTCTACCTAAAACAAACACGCCTGTATATTAGTAAATCAGAAGAAGCTGAAGTTAGAGTAATTGGTATTTTTCCACATTGTTGTGGCAACCATTTTGGCAAAAGTGACAACTTTTGAATTACATTCACTGAATTTTCATGATAAAACTGTCATGTTGTCTTTGTTTCAACCTCAGACAAATTGGCAGTGGATCATCAGTTTTTGAGCAGCCACAGTGAAACCTCCGCAAAAGACCAACTCTTTTAGAAGACCATTAGTGTTGAGCGAACTTCTGTTTTAAGTTCGGCGTCCGGTTAGCGGAGAATCCCGATATGGATTCCGAATACCGTTGTGGTCCGTGGTAGCGGAATCAATAATGGCCGATTTATTGATTCCGCTACCACGGACCACAACGGAATTCGGAATCCATATCGGGATTCTCTGCTAACCGGAAGCCGAACTTTAGACGCCGAACTTAAAACAGAAGTTTGCTCAATACTAAAGACCATTCCTGATTTAGACCAGATTTTTTGTAACAAAATGTTAAACTTTGTATGTTGGCAGCACTGTACACAGGGCAGCCCATCTAGCAGACCATATTTTACAGCAATTTTAGGTGCTTGTATTAGAAGACTAGAGTTATACTGTAGTTCAAAAGTGCCAACCAATATGGATACACATCCTGTTGTCATGTTAGCAAAAATTAGCCACCACTAAAGAAAATACATTTTGGCTCCTGCTCCTAATTCTGAAAATTTAAACATACATTTACATTTTTGTAATTGTGTATTAAGTGGATGGGACCTAATCAAGACTAATATACATTCTAATTACAGATTGAGTTGATACGATATTCTTTAATAGGATTTTACTGCTGACCCATCCTTTGGATCGATCATCAGTATCTGATCATGGGTGTCCAAAACCCGGGATCTCTGCTGATCAGCTGTTTGAGAAGGCATCAGAGCTTGCAGTAGGCCCACGGCCTTCTCTCTACTCACCTAGGACAGCATCATCTATTTGATAGTGGCTGTGCTTCGTATTGCAGCTCAGCCCCATTCACTTTAAAGGGAGTCTGTCATCAAAGTTTCACCTTTTTAACCCTTCCTATAGCTTTCTAGCAGCCTTACAGTTAATAAAAACGTTACCTTTATGAGCAATCCTGGACAACTTAGTAGCATATGCAAATGAGGGCACGCAAGTGCCCAGGGGCGGTGTTACCCTCGTAGGTGCCCAGCTCGTAGGTGCCCATCTACTTACTTCTTGTTTCGCAGAGATCCCGCGCCTGTGCACTCAGTCCGTCGGTCGGCGCATGCGCACTGCGATGCCCATTCCTTGTATGGCATCACAGTAATTAATGCTCATGCGCCGGCTAACGGCACGAAGCCGGCGCATGTGCATTAATTGCTGTGATGCTGTACAAGGAACGGGCATCGCAATGCGCATGCGCCGGCAGACGGACTGAGTGCGCAGGCGCGGGATCTCGGCAAAACAAGAAGTAAGTAGATGGGCGGTCAGAGGGAAAGGATGGGCGGGGGGAAGCGACAATAAGGCTGAGCTAGCTGGGCACCTACGAGGGTAACGCTGCCCCCGGGCACTTGCGAGCCCTCATTTGCATATGCTACTAAGTTGTTTTTTGCCGGTTTTATAAGTCCAGGATTGCTCATAAAGGTAACGTTTTTATTAACTGTAAGGCTGCTAGAAAGCTATAGGAAGTGTTGAAAAGGTGAAACTTTGAGGACAGACTCCCTTTAATGAGGCTGCTCTGCACCTAGGCCATGTGACTGATGAACGTGACATTACATGGCCTAGGCCAGTGATGCCTAACCTCCGGCACTCCAGCTGTGGTGAAACTACGGTTTCCCAGCATGCTCCATTCATTTCTATGGAGTTCTGAGAACAGCCAAGCAAGTGTACATCTTGGGAGTCGTAGTTTTACCACTGCTGGGGTGCCGGAGTTTAGCCATCACAGGCCTAGGCAAAGCTGCGAGAAGGCCACGGCAATACTGCTAGCACTGGTGTCTTCTCAAACAGCTGATCGGTGGGGTCGGACACCCACCGATCGGATACTGATGGCCTATGCAGAGGATAGGTCAGCAGTAAAAGTATCTCGGAAAGCCCCTTTAATAATACACTTTCTGCGTAGTAAGGAGTAATAATAATTCTTTAATGCAATTTCTGTCCATAGGAAGAAGATCTTGAAGCTCAAATTTCATTCCTTCAGGGACAGCTGAATGATTTAGATGCCATGTGCAAGTACTGTGCAAAAATCATGAATACTCACCTTGGTAAGTAGTAATGGAATTCACCACCTTTCCAAAAACTATATCTCTCTTATATATAAGGGAATGCATGTAGGATAATGATGGCATCATTATAGCATGTCATCATGGCTGCAGTCATGGTGATGCATTTCACTGGTTTGATAAATTGAAGGGTCATCTCAAAAAGTTGTTTCATCAAAAAAATGAACTTGCTGGTTAGTAGCTTATCTGTATTCATTGACTGGACAATAAACGGGAGTGTAGAAAACCTAACACCACCAGGAAATTAGTAGTGAAATAAGGTAGTTATATATTTATTTTTATGTCTGGGTCAAAGTCACCTAGAAATACTGTATTTTTCTAAGTGTTGTACATTATTACTGTAATATAATTCATTATAATTACCAATTATCATCCATCATCCTTAAATTATAATGATAATTGATTGTAGTGCTTACTGTGAATATTTCCGTTGATGGAACACAGTTTCTACCATTGTTCTCCATATTTCTGGACTGCAAATATTACATTATATACATATAAGCGGCTGGCTCACAGCAGAGATAGCATTCAATAATTTATTCAATTATACACCAATCTAAAATCTAAAATGTCTCACAATCACGGTCCCTGAATTTTATCCTATTTGCGGAGCTGTCGCAAAAGGTACTAGGAACATTGCGGTAAGAAAAAGACTATAAAAAAAAAAGTCATTATAAAAAACCCAGATTTGACATAAATTCCAATTAGGACAATTCCAGTTATCTGGTTATACTCCGCCTGTTAGTTTAAGTCAATTAGAATTTATATACCGATACTATGTTGCCACAATGTGTCTTGTAACTGCATTACTTGTCAACATCAGAAACCGGCCTGTCCCACTATTCACTCTACGGTCAATACGAACAGGTTTTAAAGCTGCATTAATTTAGCGCTTAGTACCTTCGTGCTGATAATAGTGGTTATACTATTTCTCATGTGACTGGTATGTTAGGCTACTTTCACACTTGCAGCAGTGTGATCCGGCGGGAAGTTCCGTTGTCGGAACTGTCCACCGATCTGCCGCTGACTAAAAGCATTTGTGAGACGGATCCGGATGCGGATCCGTCTCACAAATGCATTGCAAGGACAGATCCGTCTCTCCGCTTGTCATGCGGACAGACAGATCCGTCTTGTATCTTTTTTCACATTTTTACCGGTCTGCGCATGTGCAGGCCGGAAGGACGGATCCAGCATTCCAGTATTTTGAAGGCACTAATACATTCCTGATCAGAAAGGGGGGTTCTGATCGGGTGAATCAGTTCAAAACCAGAGCACCTACACATTGTACTGATCAGGTGAGCCACCAGTAACCTACTTTTTTACTAATACATTCCTATTGGAAAAAATGCCGGCATTCAGGCAAGTCTTCAGTTTTTTTCGCCAGTGATAAAACCGTAGCATGCTACGGTTTTATCTTTTGCCTGATCAGTCAAAACGACTGAACTGAAGACATCCTGATGCATCCTGAAGGGATTACTCTCCATTCAGATTGCATGGGGATATGCCTGATCACTTATTTTCCGGTATAGAGCCCCTGTGACGGAACTCTAGGCCGGAAAAGAAAAACGCTAGTGTAAAAGTAGCCTTAGACCCAGATATCTAATATAGCGATGCCGATTCTCAATGTCCAGCGTTTCCCCGTTTCGCTGTGGGGTTAGTTCCTAGTATAAGGAACTTTCCAATAGTGTAATTCCTGCAGTTAGAAGTTGTATTTGGTTCACCTCTATCCACGCTGCATTGCTGAATCCTTTAGTCCTCCATTGTGCCGGTACACTTGCTCTTGCGTGGTAGCTATGTGAGCACGCCAACTTCTGCTCAATCAGGATCCAGGGTGGTATGGAGATAACAGAAATCTTCTTAATATATTTCGTAGTTGTACTCTGGATTATTACCGCCATCACACCAGACGCGAAACTAGACGTTTCTTCCTTAGTGGTTTTAGACCACGTCTAGTTTAGGCTACTTTCACACTGGCATTTTGGCTTTCCGTTTGTGAGATCCGTCATGGGCTAAAAGAGGTCACAAGCGGTCTAAAACGGATCAGTTTTGCCCTAATGCATTCTTAATGGATAAGGATCCGTTCAGAATGCATCAGCTTGCCTCCGTTCCGCCTCCATTCCACTCTGGAGGAGGACACCAAAACGCTGGTGTCCGCCTGACGATGCAGAGGCAAATCCGTCCTGACACACAATGTAAGTCAATAGGGACGGGTCCGTTTTCACTGACACAATAGAAAACGTATGCGTCCACCTATGTTACAGATAATACAAACGGATCTGTTCTGAACGGACGCATACAGTTGTATTATCTGAACGGAAGCGTTTGTGCAGATCCATGACGGATCCGCACCAAACGCTAGTGTGAAAGTAGCCTTAGAAACGTCTAGTTTCGAAACCCGTCTGGTGTAATTGTGGTATTAATCCAGAGAGTGCAACGAAGGTGGCGTTTGTCTACCTAAGCGTTAAGTTAATGCAGCTTTGAAAATCTGTTCGTATTGACGGTAGAGTGAATAGTGGGACAGGCCGGTTTCTGACAAGTAATGCTTACAAGACACATTGTGGCAACATAGTATCGGTATTCTAATTATAATTCCCTTAAACTAACAGGCGGTGTATAATCAGATAACTGGAATTAGCCTAATTGGAATTTATATCAAATCTGAAAGGAGAGAAAAAAATAAAATATGCACCAACACTGGGTTTTTTATAATGACTTTTTTATAGGCTTTTTCTTACCGCAATGTTCCTAGTACCTTTTGCAAGAGCTCCGCAAATAGGATAAAATTCAGGGACCCTGACTGTGAGACGTTTTGGTACTATTACATTTATTTTTTATAGATTTTATATTTGTGTATAATTGAATGCTCTCTTTGCTTTGAGTCAGCCGTTTATATGTATATTTTAATTTTTTTATTTTAGCTAAGTGGTTATAACGGGCTGAGCACCAGCATTTATTCTAAGCTCCCTATGCTTAATTATTGTGTATAAGTATTAAATTATGATATAACACTAGAGCCTCACTGGTCTTACAGCAGTATCTTTAGTTTTCGTCATTAACCCCTTTAAACACAGTTTTAATTTTTTACTTCCAGCCCTCCCAAAGCCATAACATTTTTATTTTTTCATTCACATAGCTGTATGAGGGTTTGTTTTTTGCGGGACAAGATGTACTTTCTAATGGCACCATTCACGGTTGCATTCAATATGGTGGGAAGCAGGAAAAATAATTACAAATGGGGTGGAATTATTTTTATGTGTTTGGAGCTGTGTGAGGGCTAATTTTTGCAGGATGTTCTGTACTTTTCAATGATACCATGACTTTTTGATCACTTTTTATTCAATTTTTTGCGGGAGGGGAAGCGACAAAAAATGGCGAATTGGCCATTTTTTTCAGTTTCGCCATTCACCGTATGGGATAAATATTTTTATATTTTAATAGTACAGGCATTTTGCACAAGACAATGCCCATCATGTAAATTTTTTAATTATTTGTGTATTTTTATTTTTGGGTAAAGAGGGGTGATTTTATATTTTTTTTCAAACTTTTTTTAATACACCTTTTAAAGGTTCCCCTAGGGAACTATCAAAAGCAATCAGTAGCAGATAAAATAAAAAAATACTCAATAAAGAAACTTTTCTTCCTTGGTAAATGCCCTGCCACACTGCTCTCCAGTGGCCCTGTTGGTCTTAGTTGACTTGTCCTTCAGTGATGACCCACCATACATGCGGGCATTCAGTGACTGGCTGCAGTGCTGATGTAGGGCACATCATTGTTGTAGTGAAGTAAACAGAGCCCAGCAGGAACCACCAGTATGGTGGCAATGGAGCGAATTTAATAGGGGAGGATAAGATGAGATAGGCGAGTGCTGTACTCGCAGTCCAATAGACGTGAATGGAGCCGTTTCCTCACATGCACACCTCTGCGTCATTCTCATAGGGGACTTCGGGGTTCCAGGTGTTGGCCTCCACACATTTATTTTCTAGAGTGTGAAAAGGTGATGTTAATTTGAAAGCCCCTCTAAAATGTACCTTCACTTTGAAAAAACGTTGATATGCCATAGCGACATATCAAAGATTTTGTTCAGTTGGAGTCTGAGTGCTGAGACCCCCGCCAATGACCAAAACAAGGAGATGGAAGCGCTCATGTAGACATTCTATTGAGCCAATCTTCTCTCGTGTTAGGATGGACAATGTGCTATGTGAGCTCTTCTCTCTCCTCCTAGCGATCGGTGGGGTTCTCAACACTCAGGCCTCCACCAATCAAAACCTGCCTGGGCACTTTAATCAGGTTGTCTTAATTAGAAAACCCATTAGCAAATACCCTATTTGGGAATTAACAGAAGGGGTTTGTAGTCCCCCGTTTTGGACCCTATCAGAGTGGAGGAAGGCTACCAAGAATCTTTTTGTCTGGAGGAAACCACAACTCCTTGCATTACTCAGACTACTCTTTAAATCCATTGGTTATGTAATGATTGATTAGCCTTGTGGTGGCGCTGTAGGGATCGTGAACACTTGCTGCAAGAAACCCTCACAGGCTTCCATTGGACATTCTATTCCAAAGTACAAAGTATAGCCTACTTTTATCATGATGTCTGTGGCCACAACGTGGGATGATATAAAGCTAAACACCATAAGGCCCCTTTTACACGATCGTGACGTATTAGGTTCAGTGAAACTCGCACCATTTTGCAAGCAAGTTCAGTCAGTTTTGTCTGCAATTGCGTTCAGTTGTTCAGTTTTTTCCGCACGGGGGCAATGCATTTTCATGCGTTTTTCACACGCGTGAAAAAAAACGTGTTAAAAAAACTGAAGTTTTACAAACAACATCTCCTAGCAACCATCAGTGAAAAACGCATTGCATCTGCACTTGCGTTTTTCACTGAAGCCCCATTCACTTCTATGGGGCCAGGGCTGTGGGAAAAACGCAGAATATAGAACATGCTGCGTTTTTCATGCAACGCAGAACTGATGCGTGAAAAAGAATGCTCATGTACACAGACCCATTAAAATGAATGGGTCAGGAATTCAGTGCGGGTGCTATGCGTTCACGTCACGCCTTGCACCCGCGCGGAAAACGGGGGGCCTAAGGGACTTTGTAAGAAGTCCAGCTCTACCTGTCTCCTTAGGTCATTCTGATTTACTTGAAATGACAAATTCATATCGTACTGCACCTCCTCTGTGGGTTACACTTTATGGCAACTAATGACAGTCTCATTTCAGGTAATATTTAGACTGGAGGATGGTTCATAAAATAAGGGGAAGAGGATTTAATATGTTTCACAGTAAGCTCCACATATGCAGTAATTTGCTGCCCGTCTGCCTTACTTACTATGCTGTGTAAAAAAAAAACGCCATTATGGAAGTGATTTGTATATCACACTGTAGCTTGGCTGCATATTAATATAATAAATTAGGTATGCCAGACTGAACATTTGTGAGGGATTTTCCATTGTAGTAAACAAGCCAGGGTAATGTGTTACTAATGAGCGAGTGGTGATAAAAAAAAAAAACACTTTTGAAATCATTATGTGGATTTTTTTCTTTATTAGCGACTCCATCCTTGCTAACAAAAAGAGAATAACATCTTCCTTTAGTAAGTACTAAAAACTACTGGTGTTACAAACACCAGTCTTAGTATAAAGTCTGTTTGCACAGAATGCACAAATTTGGTGCATTTCATGCGCCAGACTTTTATAGCTGGCGTAGGTTTGAACTATTATTTATGCCATCTTCTTGTGTAAATGATAAATTACTGTAAATCTGGCGGGCTACGAGAGTCCAGGCCTCTTCTGCTCCATCATTTGCGACTTTTGTTTACGAGTAAACACTTTAGTAAATGTCCCTGACTATTTTGTTGGAAGATCAGCCTCTGGATTAGGTTTTCATTAAGAATAGATCTGTACTTTGCTCCATTCAGCTATCCTTCAGCTGTGAACAGTCTGTCTCCAAGCTGCTGAAAAACACCCCACAGCATGATTCTGCCACCACCATGCTTCACTGTAGGAATGGTATTGGGCAGATGATGAGCAGTGCCTGGTTTCCACCAGACATGATACTCAGAATTGAAGACAGAAAGTTAAATCTTTGCTTCATCAGGCCAGATAATCTTGTTTCTCTCAATCTGCGAGTTCTATAGGCGCAGAGTCCTTTAGTTTTTTGCAAACTCCAAGTGGGTTTTCATGTCTATTAGGTCCCTTTCACACGGGAGGTGAACGCATTGCACCCGCACTGAATCCTGACCCATTCATTTCTAAGGGGCTGTGTACATGTGCGATGGTTTTCACGCATCACTTGTGCGTTGCGTGAAAATCGCAGCATGTTCTATATTCTGCGTTTTTCACGCAACGCAGGCCCTATAGAAATGAATGGGGCTGCGTGAAAATCGCATGGGCATCCGCAAGCAAGTGCAGATGCGGTGCGATTTCCACGCATGGTTGCAAAGGAGACGAGGTATGACCCGGGACCCCATTTAATTTATTATTTTCCATTATAACATGGTTATAATGGAAAATAATAGCATTCTTTAATACAGAATGCTAGGTATAATGTCAATTGAGGGTAAAAAATAAGAAGAAGATAACTCACCGCATCCACTTGATCGCGCAGCCGGGATCCTCTTCTTTGTTCTTCTTGAAGGACTGAAGCTAGAAAATGTACCCTTTAAAACGTCACTTTTATTATAAAAGTTAAAATAAGATCCACCAAAGTATAACAAACAAATGTGTAAACAAAGTAAATAATGTGAATATTGGGACAGAGAACCTACTGGAACTTCAGATCAAGTCATTAGAGGCAAAAAACTGAAGGGTTACCGCCATGCGGTTACTCACGATACCGTAGATCATAGGTGGGATGGTATGGAGAATGATGCATCCTGAACTTGATCACCAATTCTTGATAGATGCCAAATGATGGTTAATCAAAATGACCCAGCAAAGATACGATGTAAAGGAAGCTTGAGGTTCACATGCATAAATGGGCAAAATGGGATAACTATCTCTAACAGCCTATACTATCCCTACCTAAAGCAGGACAGCACCCCAGGGTAGGATAACTGTCCCACTTGTAATGTTGCCCCTGGAATTAAAATCCCTGCCTGAAATATCCCAGTATAGGTATTGCCTAGTAAACGGTGGCCAGGAAGTCCAGTGGGAGTCCCATATTCAAAATTGGAGAATGGAAAGGACGGATTCTGCAGATAACTGAGACCTAACTGAGCGTAACTGAGCCTAAAGACCCCATAGACTATAATGGGGTCCGTTCGGTGTCCGCTCAGAACAGCTATGATTTTTGAGCGGAGACGAAAGACCTGCATGCACCCGCACTGAATCCAAACCCATTCACTTCAATGCAGCTGTTTAGATGAGCAGTGATTTTCGCGCATCACTTGTGCGTTACGTGAAAATCGCAGCATGTTCTATACTCTGCGTACTTCACGCAACGCAGGCCCCATAGTAATAAATGGGTCTGCTTTAAAGCGCAAGTGCGGATGCGGTGCGATTTTCACGCATGGTTGCTAGGAGATTATGTAAGTAAATTGATAAAAGTCAATTTACTGTATTAATTTCCCTTATAACATGGTTATAAGGGAAAATAATAGCATTCTTAATACAGAATGCTTAGTAAAATGTGGCTTTAGGGGTTAAAAAATAATAATAATTAACTCACCTCATCCTGTTGTTCTCATCTTCTTCTTTCAGGACCTGCCAAAGGACCTTTGATGATGTAATCGGTGACGTCAGAGCAGGTCCTGCTGAATGAAGATAGAAGATTTTGTCATCAAAGGTCCTTTGGCAGGCTCTAAAAGCACATTTTACTAAGCATTCTGTATTAAGAATGCTATTATTTTCCCTTATAACCATGTTATAAGGGAAAATAATAAAATATACAGAACACCTAACCCAAACCCGAACTTCAGTGAAGAAGCCCGGTTTCGGGTCTGGTTACCACAGTCAGTTTTTTATCATACGCGTGCAAAACGCATTGCACCCACGTGATAAAAACTGAACATTGGAACGAAATCGCTGTCAAAACTGACTGCAATTGCGTACCTATTCGCACGATTTTCCCTGATCGCAGACGCAACACATCCAGACCTAATCCGGACATGCTCGTCTGCAAGAGGCCTAAAGGGTCTGAATATTTACAGTGGGGCAAAAGAGTATTTAGTCAGCCACCAATTGTGCAAGTTCTCCCACTTAAAAAGATGAGTGAGGCATGTAATTTTCATCATAGGTGCACTTTAACTATGAGAGACAGAATGGGGGAAAGGAATACAGGAAATCACATTGTAGGATTTCTAATGAATTCATTGGTAAATTCCTCGGTAAAATAAGTATTGGGTCACCTACAAACAAGCAAGATTTCTGGCTCTCACAGACCTGTAACTTCTTTAAGAGGCTCCTCTGTCCTCCACTCGTTACCTGTATTAATGGCACCTGTTTGAACTTGTTATCAGCATAAAAGACACCTGTCCACAACCCCAAACAGTCACACTCCAAACTCCACTATGCCAAGACCAAAGAGCTGTCGGAGGACATCAGAAACAAAATTGTAGACTTGCGCCAGGCTGGGAAGACTGAATTTGCAATAGGCAAGCAGCTTGGTGTTAAAGAAATCAACTGTGGGAGCAATTATTAGAAAATAGAAGACATACAAGACTACTGATAATCTCCCTCGATCTGGGGCTCCACGCAAGATCTCACCCCGTGGGGTCAAAATGATCACAAGAACGGTGAGAAAAATCCCAGAACCAGACGGTGGGACCTAGTGAATGACCTGCAGAGAGCTGGGACCAAAGTAACAAAGCTACCATCAGTAACACACTACGCCACCAGGGACTCAAATCCTGCAGTGCCAGACGTGTCCGGGGCCGTCTGAAGTTTGCTAGAGAGCATTTGGATGATCCAGAAGAGGATTGGGAGAATGTCATATGGTCAGAGGAAACCAAAGTAGAACTTTTTAGTAAAAACTCAGCTCGTCGTGTTTGGAGGAGAAAGAATGCTGAGTTGTATCCAAAGAACACAATACCTACTATGAAGCATGGGGGTGGAAACATTATGCTTGGGGGCTGTTTTTCTGCAAAAAGACCAGGACGACTGATCCATGTATAGGAAAGAATGTATAGGGCCATGTATCGTGAGATTTTGAGTGAAAACCTCCTTCCATCAGCAAGGGCATTGAAGATGAAATGTGGCTGGATCTTTCAACATGACAATGATCCCAAACACACTACCTGGGCAACAAAGGAGTGGCTTCGTAGGAAGCATTTCAAGGTCCTGGAGTGGCCTAGCCAGTCTCCAGATCTCAACCACATAGAAAACCTTTGGAGGGAGTTGAAAGTCTGTGTTGCCCAGTGACAGCCCCAAGACATCACTGCTCTAGAGGAGATCTGCATGGAGGAATGGGCCAAAATACCAGCTACAGTGTGTAAAAACCTTGTGAAGACTTACAGAAAACATTTGACCTCTGTCATTGCCAACAAAGGTATATGACAAAGTATTGAGATAAACTTTTGTCCAAATACTTATTTTCCACCATAATTTGCAAATAAATTCTTTAAAACTCAGACAATGTGATTTTCTGGATTTTTTTTTTCTCATTATGTCTCTCATAGTTTAGGTATACCTATGATGAAAATTACAGGCCTCTCTCATCTTGGGAGAACTTGCACAATTGGTGGCTGACTAAATACTTTTTTGCCCCACTGTATGTCCATGCAAAATAGGAATAAACATAGAGCAGAGAGTTCCAAGAATGAAATAGAAGTTATACAGAATCTTTACCCACAAACTACGGTATCAATCTGCTCAGCTCCTCCGGATCTATAACATGCTGCCTTCAGATTGCACTGCATTTTCATGGTGATGGGTTCATTTTAATCACTATATACATTAAATTAAAATGTAATTCTTATTTCAAGCAGTCATATCTATTACATGTTTTAAGACAAATTGGAAGTATTGTTCGAATGTTGTTTAGAACTTGTGCTAGTTTTTTCAGCACTGTGTCGATTGCATTCATCGGCTGTAGCCATCAGTGGGTAGACTATGTGATGTATCCATTTTGTGCTAAGTGGAAAAAAGAGAGAGAGGAGAGAGGAAGGTTTTGTGTCATCTAAAGTGTTCCTGGCAGTTAAAACAAGATTGCATTTTCATCAGTTTTTACTTTCTAATTGCAGATTTTTTTATTCTGTTTTCTGAACATGATTATGGTGGCGGCCATCTTGCCTGAGCTGTTATTAACAGCATTTAGAAAGCATTTAAAGAATTGCTTTACGGCAGCCACATGTGGGAGAGTTTTCTAGGCATGCTCTGTGACCCCTGCAGAGGTCATTTTACAAGCCAGGAGTTAATTAGCTTTCACAATCGCCTATTGTGAATGGAGGATCCTCTATTATCTATACACAGAGGTGATATCTGTCATTCTAATCCTGCCTGTAATGTTAAGGAGATAACTGCAGTAAAGTGATCTGTAAAGACCAAGATGTGTTTAACATAAAAACATAATTTAAACAATAAGTCAAACAATAAGGGATTGTTGCATGCTGCTACTTTTTATGGTGATGGGATCCCTTTAAACAATACCATACCCTGTACACTATATAAATATTAGAAAGCTATTGTTTTATATGGCTATTTTACTGTTGCACAGAGATACAAAATACAGTTTTAGTTGTCCATATGGCCACCTATTTTTCAGTAACTATTTTCAGTAAACCTTTTATCCACAGAATTGGTTGTTCGCAACAATTTTCGCTGAAGTAGACAAAGCCGCCTCTCAGATCTTGTGCACTGTTTTTACTCACTGTATATCTTACATTTATGAGAGGCCCTTAAGTTCCCAATTAGGTTTAAATAGTTGAGGACGGGCACATGGAGTACATGCCGAGAAAGTGACAGTGTGACATGTTTACTGAGAAAGTCTCAAAAATAAATATTCTGTAGGGGTGGAAAAAATGCTCTGTAGTCAGTCATCTATGAATTTCTCCTAGTCAGCTGAGCAGCATCATACTTGGCACATGCAATGGAGCATTCTTCTGGACGGATATGATCTATGATCTCCTTGGATGCTGCTGACTGAAAGTGTCTTCCAGAAATTGGCAGTCGTTTTTGTAGTTGATTTTCGCTCCATCTGCAACCCAGATGGAAAATACTACGACTAGCTTATTGTTAGCAATGCACACAAGAATTTATTGTCCAACCTACTGTCACCAGTGTCATTTTGTGATGTAAGCATGGGCCAACCAGTTTGGCCCATTAAACATTCATCGATCCATAAAGCTAGCCATAGAAATGTATCCTTTGTTAGTGAGCCTCACTGATTTCAGTGACATATCTATAGTGACCAGAAACCTAGGACATCTACCATTGGGAAATCAGTGGTACCAAAGATGCAGATGCTTATTTATAGATAATTTATGTCTGTTCACCTGACCGAAATGAGCATGTTTATGGTGGAGACAGAGTAGATGTTGACCAAGAGTTATCTTTGTGCAGTTTAAGACCTTTGAAAACTCAGTCCTAGGCCTCCGAACATGAAAAAGGTGCAGGAACTCCGTACCGCATCATATCATGCTCCATTGGGTCAGAAAGTCATCCCTCTAATAATTTCTTTTAGGAGATAACAGCTCTATAATGCAGCATACAAACATGCAATGAAGCCACATTTCTTCTATTAGACTCTTATTAAATCCAGCAAAAAAATATTAAGGCCCCGTGTACTCCTATGGACGTCCTAGTATGGCTGCAAACAACACAGAGCCATAATTCTGCTATTTGCATCTAGCCTTTTGCTGGGCATAAACATAAGACTGAAATTAGCCGACAGTGGATTGGTCATCTGACCTTTTGACATTAACATTACAGACATACTTGACCATTCACAGGCAAAGATCATTACATACAAAAAGGAAGCATCCCTGGCAGGGCCGCGTCAGCACCCAGCAAACCCAGGCAAGTGTTAGGAGTCCTTGCTCTGATTCCATATATAGCTATGTCCATATATAGAGTCAATGCTATGAACATGAAGGGGGTATCCTCAAGCATTATCAGTATGCTTGGGGACACCCAATGTATTTAAGTCTAATTTAGCCTCTATTTCTGAAATGTTTTTGCCGGGATTTGAACTCACAACCGTAAAAGGAAAGAACCTTAACCATTAAGCTATGGAGTTCAATGCTAAACTGTGCTAGAAAAACCTCATAGTAGTTTCTCATGTATTAGGTATTCCTATACAGCAGAAGTATAATTTGATACCTTTTTTTTTTTTACAATTACAAAAAAAAAAATATCGCACAAAATAAATGTGTAATTACTAAAAAAAAAAAATATATATATAAAATCATACTTCTGATATATATATGAATGCATAATATGTGGGAAACTACTACTGAGGTTTTTAGCCATGATATATTTCCATCAGGTTAACATGAAGCTCTATAGCCCCGTGGTTAAGGTTCTTGACTTTAATGTAGAAGGCTGTGAGTTTGAATCCCAGCATAATCATTTCAAAACTAGAGGCTAAATAAAACTTAGATAGACACACCAACCTTTTTTGTTGGGAAAGGTGGCAACCCTAACAGAACCCCTGCTCCCCGGTGACCCCCAAAACTTTTTTTATAGTTATGTCTACAGCGATGTGTAGGGGCTCATTTGAGGGAAATCTGTCTTTTTTTTTTCAATACCATTTTGGGGTGTGTATGACTTGATCACTTTTTATTCAATTTTCTTAGGAGATAAAGTAATAAAAAAATAGCAAATCAGCCTTTTTTTCTGTTACATCCTTCACCATATGGGCTAACTTTTTAAAATATTTTAATAGTATGGGTGTTTTCCCATGCGACGATGCCTATCATTTTATTCTTTTATTTTTGGGGAAAGTGGGTGATTTTACGTTTTAATTTTTTTTATATATTTTCAAAACTTTTTTTTTTTTTTTTACTGTTTTTAAATTACTTTTCATTAGATTGCAACTGATACAGCATAATGGAAATTGCTCCATTATTCTCTATAGAAATCACTATATCACAGTTTAGTGCTGCCACCTAGTGGCCTAAACTAGAATATACTAACAATGAGCCTGGAAGCCTAGTATAGGCTGCGGCTCATTTTTAGAACAGGGTGCTTTCCCTGATCTCCGCTGGGGAAAAGCCCGTCTGAGCAGGAAGCCAGCACTTCTGTTTTTTAACACTCAGATGCTGTGGTGACATTTGACAAATGCCACAAGGGTGCCCACTGAGATTTATCGCCCAAGGGCCCACATGAACCTGGTGTCGGCCCTAGTCCCTGATTATTATTGTTCAACAGATGTAATATTAGTTGGACAAAATTTATTATGTGTTCACAGGATGATAAATACATGATTACTGGAGGTCCCACTGTTAGGACCAGGGGTTTATAAGAACAGGAATCCTGTATCCCCCATTTGAATAGAGGTCATGCATGCACACTACAGCTCCATGCAATGTTTATGGGACTGACAGACATAGCTGAGGTGCTATTTTCTTCTGTCTTGTAGACTATGAATGGAGCTGTATTCTTGGGAACTCCTTTCTTGTGAATACTGGGGTCCCCACTGTCAAACCCCCAGATATCATACTTTTCTTACCCATCTTGTCGAAAGGTGATACATTTTTATTGGGCCTAGCCCATTTAAAAATGATGCACATTGAAAATAGGCTTCTGCTTTAAGGAGTTGTCTCACCTCCGATTTTGGTAGCATATCGCTAGGATATGCCACCAATGTCAGATAGGTGCAGGTCCCACTCTAGGTGAAAAAGAGTGCACCGCACATGTGCAGCTTCCATCCATTCATTTCTATGGGAGTTCCGAAAATAGCCAAGCGCCGGCTCAGCTATTTCAGGCAATCCCATAGAAGTGAATGGAGCATTGGCCGTGCTTGCATAGTGCATTCTCAATTCATTTCTCGAGACTCCTATAAAATTGGATTGAGAGCATGCTGCATGTGGACAGTGCACTCTCCTTCACTTTGGGGGCCCCGTTCTAGAGATAGATGCGGGTCCCAGAAGTGGCAGCCCCACCTAGCTGACATTCGTGGCTTATCCTAGAAATATGCCACCAATATGTGAGGTGGCACAACCACTTTAAGGCACCTTTACACAGGCCAATGATTGTGGCAGTTTTCAGGAAGTACTACTTCCTAGAAACCCTCGATCCCGATAACTGCCCTGTGTAAAAGTACCTCTGATCACCCGATGAATCACTGCTGATCCAGTCACGTAAGTCATCATTTCTGGGCAGCAGATAGTCCTGTCTAAATATTGATCTGCAGCTTAGAAGCAATGATTCTTTATGGCAGGGGCGGGGGACCTTTTTCCTGCCGGGGGCCAAATGAAATTATCCCGCGAGCTGTAGGTTCCCCACCCCTGCTCTATGAGGAGGAGCGATGGCAGCAGAAATCACTCATCTTCATGGAGAGGAGATGATTGCTGCATGTAAATGCAGCTCTCACCTCTTCTGATGATCAGGCAGTTATCGGAAATGAATGGTTCTTCCTGATAATTGCCTGTTGTGTCGGACTTTACTTACATACTATCTAATGCCGTTACTATATACAGTATATTTATCTCCACAGTTTTTGTTGAAGTTGACATGATTTAGAAGTAAAACGTACGGTTCATAGAAAAGATCTAAAATGAGTGGTGTTAGAGGGTACATCTTGGTATATAATGAAATATATATACATACAGTACACATATATAGGTTCTTCCTAGTAAGAGTCAATCGGTAAAACAGATCTGATGCACTGACCGTTCCCCTTCCTCGTTCTGGTCGATGACACGTAATAACATGCTGCTAGGTTACAGATGGTTTTTATCACAACAGATAATGCCTCTCCGCTTCAGTCAATGTGCACTTAGGTTCACCTTTCCTTGTAACGTCAATCAGAGTCGATCTACATATTGGTAGGGGTTACGTTTATTTTGTTACAGTCAAACATTTTCCCATAGATGGAGCAAAGTCCTATCTCTCACCATGGCCACGTTACTGGGATATCGCTCAGAACATTCTTTTGTTGTAAGAGTCTTTGCTGGAAACATTCTCTAATGGTACAGCACGAATTCTGGCTCTGGCGCTAGTAGAAACAGCATGCTCCGTTCTGAAAAGCACAAAGTATCCAGTGTGATAGCGCAAGCAATTGGATGAGCATCAGATTTCATTTCATGCTTTACTCTGAGCCATGACGGTTTTAATGCATCACACCTAGACAATAAAATAAAGTGGTAAGTGTCAGATGTGCAAGAGGAAAGACAGCTTATGGATGGGATAAGCGGTATTTGAGAGTACCTATAGTATTGTATGTACAGTAGTCTTTAAAGGGCTTGTCTCACTTCAGCAAATGGCATTGATCATGTAGGGAAAGTTAATACAAGGCACTTTATAATGTATTGTTATTATTCATATCGCTTCCTTTGCTGGTTTGATTCATCACATTTGCGACCACCCTGTAATCCAACATAGGTGGACGTTCTTGTATAGAAAAAAGCACCGGAGCACTCCACCGGTTCCAGCCACCAGAGAGGCCGCCGCTTTTTCCTATAGTGTGCAAGCCCGGCCACTGCTGCTGGACTGCAGAGTGGCCGTAACCATGGAAACGAGCAGTGTATCATGTGATAGAAAAATGAATCAAGCCAGAAAAGGAGGCAATATGGAGAATCACAATACAGTAGTTAGCATCTTGTATTCACTTTTTCTACATGATAAAGCCATTTGCTGAAGTGAGACAACCCCTTTAAGTCATATACTGCTATTATAGAGGTGCTTGCTCTTACAAAATAGGAGAACACTGTGGGACACTATTAACCATCTTTCACCCTCTGCAGCCCTGTGATCAATAACATATGCATATACACTGTTCATATGTAAGTTCTTCCTTTAGGAGACTTACTCTAGGTTTCCCTTGGGTTGCCAGTTGGCACAGTCCTAAGACTCTGCTAGACCCAGCGATTTTCGAGTCGTGTTAACAAGTGTTCATATGAGCGCTGCTTCCCGATAATTGGCCCATATATATCAAGCCACTGATAACTGAGCAAACGTTCGTTCATCTGCTGATTGCTGTCTTTGATCAGGATAAAAGATGCTCAGAAGATCGGAATGAGAATGAATGACTGCCGTAGCAATCGTTCCTTCTTTATTCAGCCTGTCTAATGGTTCGATGCAAACAAGTGCCGATCAATGCGTGTATTGTTCATTGGCGCTTGTCCTGCCCTCATTTCAGGCAGTGTAAGGCCTCTTTCACACTACCGTATGGCTATTTCAGTGTTTTGCAGTCCGTTTTTCACGGATCCGTTGTCCCATTTTTTGTTTCCATTGTGTTTCCGTTTCTGTTCCGTTTTTCTGTATGGCATATACAGTATACAGTAATTACAAATTGGGCTGGGCATAACATTTTCAATAGATGGTTCCGCAAAAAACGTAACGGATACGGAAGACATGCGAATGCATTTCCGTATGCATTCCGTTTTTTTTGCGGACCCATTGACTTTAATGAAGCCACGGAACGTGATTTGCGGCCAAATATAGAACATGTTCTATCTTTGCACGGAACGGAGATACGGAAACACGAAAAAAGGAATGCATATGGAGTACATTCCGTTTTTTTGCGGACCTATTGAAATGAATGGTTCCGTATACGGAACGCAAAAAACGGCCTGCAAAAAGGGGGAAAAAAACGGTAGTGTGAAAGAGGCCTCACAGGGAGGTCTGGTGAGCTTGCTTGCTTGCTTGCCTGCTTACATTATGCATCCCTCTGATTGTGCACGTGGACCACCACCAATTCCACATTTCGTCTTTTTCAATCAATATGCCAAATATATGCATCATTGGAAAACCTCTGTTGACGCCGATAGAGGAGATCTGGAGTGCATTTCAAATTAGCTGTGGCTTCCCAGCTTCCCATCTACAGTCTATATAAGCTTTAAAAGGCTATTTCTATTTTACCAAGGGAAACTCAGGGCTGCAGCATGAAATGTACATTTCCCTGCTCTATTTTTAGGCGACTCGTGTAATAGGAACCATACTGTAAATACAACTGTATTAGAGAATTGCTGAGTAAAGGGGTTTTATAGTCATAGCAAGTGATGGCATTTCATCGGCATATGCTGCCACTTGCTTCTGGCTCCGTCCAGTGTTTAGTTTTGGCAACGATGGCTATAAAAAAAATGATCGGTGGGGTTGCCAGATGTCGGACCCCCACTGATTTGAAATCAGTGAATGCTTTAACATTTCTTCATTTTTTATGCCATTAAAAGTTATCAAATCTGCAAGACTATTCTTTCTCTTAACCACCAACAGTCTCATTAAAACTCAAGAAACCGTCCTGAAAATGTCCCCTTTTTTTGGAGATTTTGAATTTATTTCTTAAGTAAATATAGCTGCGGCACAACCCAGGTGACTTGGTAACAAAACTAATTGTATCCCTGAGGACCAGGAGCATTTCCCCCTCTGTGTTCCTGTGGTCATCATTTTTTATTCCTGTGGTCATCATTTTTTATATTTTTTGTTTAATTTAGCTTATATTGAATTTTGCAGGACAATTAGTAGTTTTGCCTAGGAACCATTTTGAGGTACGTATAGTGTATTAAATAATTTTTACAAATAATCAGTTTTTGTGTCTGCATTTTTATTTTTTTTAAGATTACATAGTCGTGTGAGGGCTAATATATTAGATTCCTCTCTAGTAATAATCTTTATTGAGGTCCACATATTGTGTGGTAAAAGATAGGATATTGACAGAAGCGACAGTGGAAACATTATTGATGTTTGTCTATGTGGGGCAAAAAAGTTTGGTGTAACTTATTTGACACTTTGATCCAGACGCTGGTAACCATCTGCGTCATTGCATCAATAAATAACCAAAATTTGCCTCCTTATTTAGAAGAGAGAAAAAAGAACCCCTATGTGACAGAGAGCAAGTAGAGGCATTTTGTTTTGCTGGCCATACACTTGTATTATGCGGTATGCCGGCATTGAATTACCTGATGGATTTTGTGAGAACGGAATCCATTATGTAATTCACTTAAACCCCGAACCTCAGCTCTACTCCCAATGTTTAGACAGCCCAAGATATGAAAAATTAAAGCAACCTTCCTCCCTCACACTGCCGTTCGAGCTTTGTTTGAGTTAAACAGTTAGGTCCTTTTTTCAAAGCTAAAACAGAACTCAGCAAAACAATTTGAGGGTTAATGACAGTAATAAAACATTTTGCTAAAGGCCCTATTACACTGGCAGATAATCGCTAAGATCGTTGCTAACAAGCGTTCGTATTAATGCTCCTTAGCAATGATCTGGCAGTGTAAAGGCCCTATTACACTGGCAGATAATCGCTAAGATCGTCGCTAACAAGTGTTCGTATTAATGCTCCTTAGCAATGATCTGGCAGTGTAAAGGCCCTATTACACTGGCAGATAATCGCTAAGATCGTCGCTAACAAGTGTTCGTATGAATGCTCCTTAGCAATGATCTGGCAGTGTAAAGGCCCTATTACACTGGCAGATAATCGCTAAGATCGTCGCTAACAAGCGTTCGTATTAATGCTCCTTAGCAATGATCTGGCAGTGTAAAGGCCCTATTACACTGGCAGATAATCGCTAAGATCGTCGCTAACAAGTGTTCGTATGAATGCTCCTTAGCAATGATCTGGCAGTGTAAAGGCCCTATTACACTGGCAGATAATCGCTAAGATCGTCGCTAACAAGCGTTCGTATTAATGCTCCTTAGCAATGATCTGGCAGTGTAAAGGCCCTATTACACTGGCAGATAATCGCTAAGATCGTCGCTAACAAGTGTTCGTATGAATGCTCCTTAACAATGATCTGGCAGTGTAAAGGCCCTATTACACTTGCACATTGAGCAGGCAAACGATTATTTTTAAACATGTTGAAAGACTCCGAATACCCAATGAGCGAACTCGTTCATCGGGTAATCGTCGGCAGTATTACACTACCAGATCGTCGCTAATGAGCGTTCGTACAAATGCTTATTAGCGATGACCTTAGCAATTATCTTTCAACATGTTTAAAAAATAATCATTTGCTGGAGGCAGATCGTTCCGTGTAATCAGCACTCTGCTGCCAGCAAACAGTGATTCGGTATAGGGGAGGAGTGATCCGATACTGAGGAGGAGATCGCTTCATGTAATAGCAGGGGTCTCCTCCACTAGCTAGCAGGCAATTGCTGGGAAGAAACGCATCCTTCCCGATAATCGGCTGCTTAATCTGCAGGTGTAATAGGGCCTTAAGACGGAGGTAGCCCTTCTAAGCCCCTTTTATTTCAATGTGCAGTCTCCCAGTATGGATTGAACGTCACTATTTGAAGAGGTGCAGCATTCAGTAGAGTCCCTTCCCTCCTTCATTCCTACCTCCCACACACTAATGCTATCTTCTCATATAAAGACTCGTGCAAAGTAACATAAACAGGAATCTGCCATTGCAATCAACTAGACATTTCAAAGAAAATAACTTTCATCTTGTATCCCTCTCAGCTCTATAATAAGATTTTGCATTTGGTCTGCAGAAATGATGCTGCCTTTTAATTCCTTTCATTTGTCCATTACACTTTATGTTGTTTCCATAGTAAAGGTCAATTATCGTCCAGAACATGACTTTTTAATAATCCAACATCATTCCACAAGAATAGTCAATGTATTAAAGAGATTTTCCAGTATTTTAATATTGATGGAATCACTGCCGGGGAAACGCTAAAACTTTTAGTGTTTCCCCTGGCAGCGATTCCTTATAATTGGAAACGCCTAATACTGTATTTGTTGGCCGTGAAAGTGTTTTGATATTGATGGCCTGTTCTCAGGATAGATCATCAGTATCAGATTGGCAGTGGTCGGACACCTTGCACCCCCACCAATCCGCTTTTCAGGAGTAGCTCCGGCACCGGAACTACACAGATCCACCCATTGTGTCATGGACAGAGCTGGTTACTGCAGTGCTTCTGCCGTTCATGCACCAGAGAACTGTTCCCAAGAAGCTGATCAGACCCCTGCTGATCTGATATTGATGGCCTACCCTAGGAGATAGGTCATAAATTGTTAAATCCTGGACAACCTCATTAAGAAAATATTAAAATACATCCATGTGCTGTCCATGTGTGCAATAGGATGCACACGGACACCTTAGAAGTGAGTGGTGCTGTGCACACCATCAAGAATCTCAGAGCATGTCCTGCTTTGACCCTTGTCTCACACAACACAGACCTGGAGACCATTGGAGACAATTGTCTCCAATGGTCGCCAGGTTTGAGTTCTATGTGGATTAATGGACCTACTTGCCATATTATACTTAGTCTGTGTATTGTGGTTGCTACACAGTCAGTCTTTGATGCAGATATATGAATAGGCTCTTACCTACACAATCAATCTAATAACTATGGCAAAAGGAGGCAGCACTTATATAATCCAAGTCAGTGGCGAAAAGAGCACATACTCTCAGACATATCACATCACTAAATTCACTCTGACAGTCACTTTGCTTATGGAAAGTAGACTGGTTTTATATTAATGGGTTAATAAACATGGGACAATTGCGCAAATTTCAGTAAAAGGGATTATCCCATGACTAATGTAAAAAATTAAAATCGGACGTCATACAGTGCATGACAAGCTCTTTCTAACAAAGCTCGGACCAGCCCTGTACCTCACATGGATCCAGAGCTCTCCCATTCATTGCTCTGGAAAATCTATTTCAAGCTGTCAGCTCAGGAGGCGTGTCCTTTTTGCTGCAGCTCTCTCCCTATCACAACTTGAGAGGCGTGTCCTTTTTGCTGCAGCTCTCTCCCTATCACAACTTAAGAAGTGTGTCCTTTCTCGTGGCATGTCTTTTCTGCTGCTTAGTTTTGCAGAGATAGCTGTTCATCTCTGGTAGGAACGCCCACATGACTCCTAAGCCCAGTTAGACTTAATCATCACCCATAAATGTACATATCAATCTGCTCAGCTCGTCCTGCTCTATAACCTGCTGTCTGCAGATTGCACTGCATTTCATGGTAGCAGGTTCCTTTTAATAATAAAGGTATAGACATTAATCCAGGCTTCTGCTTCATCATTGTGGTCATGATATCTTGGTTTCTTCAGCAGTAGCTGGACATTATATGCAGCACAGGTCAATGGAAATCTCTGCGTACGTGGTCACCATAGCAACAACATAGTCACTTGCTGCTTTCCGATAGTCTTCACTCATTACAAGGTAATCACTGTAGCCTTCGAGTGTATTTAATTAACAAGAGAGTCACAAGAAATAGATGATTTGCAGATCCTGGAAATGTTTTCTTTGCTTTCTTTCATAACATCCACAATCTGTTTTATAGCATCAGTTTTTGTTCAATTACCTTTAAGCCAGGTTCTCCCATAGAAAGGTGTGTCACTGTGTCAGTACTGGGTAGAAAACAAGACCCTGTGACCTCTGTTGTAGTTGGTCTTTAATAGTCTGTCAGAAGTAGAGCTGGGCAACCATACCCATTGTGGAGCTTTTCTCATCAGGAGTAGTGTAAGTATTGACTTTTAGTCTGCCAGATTTTGCTCTTTCAGCTGCCCAGGGTAGATCTTCACACTACCTCCTCTCCTCAGAGTGACAGATGTACCATCCAGCCAGGAGACCACTACAGCTGTCATCAGAGAAGACGGCCTGGGCACTTGCTGGAGCAGAATCTGGCAGAATTAAATACATATTCATACTACTGATGAGAAAAGCTCCACAGAATATATGCTTGTACTTAACCTCAACCTAGTGCTGTCAGCAGTTTGGCGTGGTCAGAACTACTGACAGACTCCTTCTAAAACTCAAATCTACATCCTAAAAGCACATCAGAGCCAAAGGGTTATAGATATGCACTAAGTAGTGAAACCCTTTTGTTAAAAATATCAAAACTGGAAAATATTTTTTTTAAACAAATAAATGAACACAGTTTTTACTAGGTGGCCATTAGATAATCATATCATCCTGCTAAAAATCCTTAAAGGGATATTCCAGGATTTTAATATTGATGGCCTCTCCTTGGGATAGAACACTGATATATGATCGGTAGGGGGCCGACCCACTGCCGAGCAGCTCCGGTGCCAGAACTACTCAGCTCTGTCTATTGTGCAGTGGACGGAACTTGTAACTGCAGTAACTCCCATTCACTTCAGTGGGGGCACCTCTGTGGTTACCAGCGCCAGCCACTACACAGTGGACAGAGCAACTGTATATAGTTACAGAGCCACTATGCAACAATGAATTGACGTGAGTGCAGGGTGTCAGACCCCCCACAGATCTGATATTGATGGCCTATCCTGAAGATAGGCCATCATTCTTAATATCCTGGAATACCCCTTTAACGGCCAGTAGAATTGAATCAAGGGATTTGTATTGGTATGTATTTATAAACTACAAAGTAATGGCATATATCTATGAGCCTGTATTTTATGCCCTATATATAATAATATACTGTGCTATCTGCAAGGACATACCTACGACTCCCAAATTACAACATGCCCTTGTGCAGGATGGGGTTAAATTTTATTTTTATAAAAATAAAAATAAAAAAAAGGAAAATTAAGTTAAAAGTTTATGGTTCCACATGATTGTGTAAAGTAACTGTATAAATTGACATAGCAGCAAATTCATTGAATTCTTGTAAGAAAAGTCTATTTGATTTGAGAACATCGGTTTGTAGACGAATTGACCGTCATCTAAGTAATAATATATCTGCCTTCCACAAGATCAATGTATTTTAAGGCATTCTTCAACCCCCATAGAAAGAAAAGCCAATTGTGCTTATAATGTGAAGGGACTGCCATCAGACTTCTGAATTTCTTTTCTTTCACAATATACTTTCCTCTCAATCACATTGGCTCCCATGGAACTATTGTCTCTGTGAAGGAGTCTGCAGGTCTGTGTCTCTATGGACATAAGGCATCTCCGCCTTCTATCCCTCTATCTTCCTGGCAACAAATCATTGATGGCGATCATTGCATCTAATCTCTTGTGTGCTATCTGAAGGGTACTGCTCAGGTCCCACAAGTTCACCCTGTCCCAATGGAGGTTGCCATACATTTGCAGCTAAATGATAAATGTATAAGCCCAACCTGTAAACAATTAAGCATATAGACAACTTATATATATATATATGTGATCATTCCATGTGCACTGAATAATATGTAGAAAGCCATTGACAGTGCCTTGGTGAACTATCTGGTAATGCATAGAGAGGATTTAGATCCTTTTTTATAGAAGTCAATGGAGGGACTTCCAGCTGACGTAAATTTCAGCCTTCAGTTTTGTTATGGTTTACCCAAAAATTGTACCACATCTATTTTGTTAGGAGTGAATTAACTCCAATTGTTTGCAAAGCAATTGTTCTTCTATAAAAATAAAAATTTACAGAAAAATGGCATAAAAGAAAATAAAGGTTTCAGGTCAGCTGGCCCCACCCTCACCACGCCCCCTTTTTGGGAAAGTGGTGACTGTGGCGGAAAAAAACTCCACTTGGACAGAAATTATTGCACAAGAGGCACCGTGTGTGCAACTTATATACATCAGAAAACTAGCGTGGAGAGAATGATAAATTCTCCAAATTCACAATTTTTTTTTTTGTATAAGTACAACACTCATACAGCCTGTGACAAATACCTGGAATGTGAATGTGTCTTTGAAAAATTACCTATTTTTTTAATACAGTTTTTTATGTTAAGCCTTTTTTTTTAAGATTTTTTTTATTATTATTATTATTTTTTCCATATGACTATATGAATATCTATATTTTAAAAACAAAATCCTAATATCCAGCAGTTTTCGCCCTGGCCACTTAGCCTAATAATATGTCAAGACTTCACATCATCATCACAGGCAGGACTACAATGAAAGATAACACCTCTATATAGATAATAAAGAATCCACCATTCACAATAGGTGATGGTCACAGCTTATCTACTCCCCCTCCATTTACAATGATGTATGCAACGGTCACAAATCATGCTTCGAACATTCTCCAAAAGACATCAATAAGTACCCTCCGGTTTCTCGAGTCTACGGCCCTCGGTGGCTGCTGTAAAGCATATCTCTAAATTCTGTTAACAGCAGCTCTGAGAAGATTGCCGCCCCCATACCTATGTTCAGGGAATAAAATAAAAAAAATCTACAATCAAAAAATAAAAACAGAAAAAAATCTGCTTTTAACAGGCAGAATAAAATTGTAGTTGACTCATTTCCTTTCTGATTTGCTTTAACTTTCATAGAATCATACCTCTGCCTATAAAACGCAGTAATTCTGGAGGTTACATAAGTGGTGGCCCTGCAATCAGCGGCGAGTCTCACTCCAGCTGTGTGCAGTGATAAGCATAAGGAAACGGCACGGAATGGTTGTTGCTATGGAAACCCTGCAATGGAGATTCTTAGCAACCTACAATATAATCTTTCCGGTTGCTCAGTCTGGACAGAATATTGGAAATATCCACTAGCTTTGTACTGGAGTCTGCAATCCTCTCTGGTTATACCTGGCCATAATGGAATGGTTTTATTCAGTTTAGAGAAACCACTCCACTTAAGGACCTCTGCAGAGGTACATGGGACTTCATGCGTCATATAGTGTTGGCAATGCAACAAGGAGATAATACCTCCATAATCATACTTACCAACATTTGAAAAAAAATCTAAAAAGTGGGATTCGCGCTCCTTTGTAAATCAGAACAAGCTTTTCATCCACCAATCTTAACCTGTAGCATCCTTCCAGAAGGCCACACCATCTAGGTAACCGTACACTGGTAGCTGTTATGGGCGAGAGCTCCACCTTGATCCCCTTCCACCTCTCTCACAGGAGAAAAAAAGGGAAAAGTCCAAGTAGTGAAGCCCCACCAGGCAAGGGACAAAATCCAAGGTATTTTTTGGACTTACAAGAATAAAATTGATAAATGCATATCACAATAAAACCTTTTCAGAGTAGCGTTTATTAATTTTATTCTTGTAAGTGCAGTAAATACCTTGGAGTTTATCCCTTGCCTGGCGGTGCTTCATTGTTTGGATTTCTTACATTTTTTTCTCTTGTGGGAGTTGGAAGGGGATCAAGGTGGAGTTGTCACCCATGGTGTGGCCTTCTGGAAGGATTCTACCGGAGCCTTTGCAAGGTGGATGAAAATATTGTTCTGATGTAGAAAGGCGCACGGATCCCATTTCTTTTTTGACTGTCTTCACAGTGATCCTACAGCACCTGTACAGTTAGAGACTACTTTAGGGACTTTGGTGTTGTTTTATTGAATTACCAACATTTTAGTTGGTAAATTCAGGCCATAGGGGCCTCATGCTTCATATAGTGTTGGCAATATGGATCATACTTAGTAAATTCAGGGTATATAAGCCCCACCCCTGAACTTTTCTAAACATTTATGGCTGTGGGCTTACATAAGAACCACCAAGCTTTGGCCCGAGGCAGCCTAGATTTGCCAGTGCTGTCTCTGAAAATTAGTGAAGCCTCATTCACACATCAGTATTTTGGTCAGTGATTTCCATCAGTGATTGTGAGCCAAAACCAGGACTGGAGCTTCCGCAGACATAAGGTATAGATCTGCACATGTTCTGTGTTTAGAGCCGCACCTGGTTTTGGCTCAAAATCACTGACCGAACACTGACGTGTAAATGAGGCTTAATACATCATCTGATGAAGCATGGCACATTTTCTTATCTGTCTGATTTATACAGATTCTGAGATTCAGAAAGACACTCTGTGTGAAATTGGAGGCATACCAAGGAACTGCAAGGCCTCATGCACCTATATTTTGCACCATACAACATGGGCCTGTGTAATACAGTTGTGTGCTGGATCGGGTGCTGTATATCGTTCTGCCCTAATGTTGGCCAGAATATATATGCACTCTACTGGAAGTAATGTTAAAAAAAAAAAAGACACTGTAAAAAGTCAGGTGCACAAAAGCTGTTTGTGATATGTGTCCACTGTGATGTCTCTCCCTGCTTTTATTTACCAATATTGTAGTTCAGGGCATGTAGGTCCCCCCTGGGAACACCCCCAAACCCACTCAGGCCCACCCACTTATTGATGGGGCTTGTATAAGCCATGCCCATTTCTCGGCCTGGAACAGCCAGTTCCTGCAAATTTAGTCACTGTAGCATATATGTTCTTTTCTGTCCGGTGAATGCCTAATGTTTGGGCCCTGTACTTCACTGGCCTGCAGTAACATTGATATCCAATGACCGATTAATATACCTCGAGCCAAATAATCACTTAATCTTTTCTGTACGGTGAATGTCTAATGTTTAGGTCCTGTACTGCAGTGGGCGACAGTAAAATTTTTATCCATTGACCGAATTCTGTCAGTCACATGAGATAGGGGAAGGTGGAGGAAACCAGCAGGAGGATTGGACAGGTTGGATTTAATCCTTCCCTGTGCGTTAGTCCCTGGAAATAAGTGGTAGAAAATAAAGTTTGCCACTCAATGGAAGGTCCATTTGCTTGTGACATTATTTCATAGGAATCAAAAAAGATACAAGCATATAACATTTCAGTCCAAAAAAGGGACCTTCCTCAGACACGGATTGCTTAGGTAATACAAATTAGCGTGGAGTATGCAGCAGTGCAATGTGGTAGTCAACACTGGAGGAATGACTGCTTAGAGGAAGGTCCATGTGACTGGACCAAAAGATCATATGTTTGTACCTCTTTATGGTGCTAAGGAATAAACCGAGAAACAATCAGAACTTCCACTGAGTGCCAAGTTTTATTTTCTATAAGAGATTGGAGTGGCATGAGCGGTATGAAAACAAGTGGTGCCATAGGCCGCTAGCCGCTTATCATACTAAAATAAACATTCTTGAATAGTAATGGCCTCAGAAGCAAATTGAAATGCACACTTGGCATTCTGCAGAGCTGTTTGTAAAACATAAGTCACTAAGTTCAGCCGGCTAATATTGTAATTTAAAGAGGACCTGTCACCGCTCCTGACCTGTCTGTTTTAATAGCTTCATGCATTCCCCATATAATAACAATGCTGAAGCATCTACACTTATGTTGTGCCATTCCTTTATTATTTCTACTAGAAGTTATGAATGAATTGCTAGCAGTCTGCAGTAAGGGTACAGAGAGGTGGTAACCAGTTTGGGGGGGGGGGGGTGTAGACTCACTCTATCCAATCAGTGCTGCCATTTTCAGACCGTGCAGGTACACCCCCCCCCCCAACTGGTTACCTCCCCTCTGTACCCTTACTGCAGACTGCTAGCAATTCAGTCATAACTTCTAGCTATTAAAACAGGCATGACAGGAGTGGTGAAAGGTCCTCTTTAATCACTAAAAAGTACACAGTGTGATATTCAGTTCAGTTTGACTTTGCTAGCTGCCACTTTCTCTTTTCGGGTGTTTAGTGGCCGAGAGCCTCAGTCCTTAGTATTGGAATTTTCTTCCCAAAACCAAATCCTTGGTTACTTATGCTTTATAGTAGTACAGACTTCATGTTTTTAAAGTGGTTATCCGGGAAAAGATATTTATGACTTTTCCTCACAATAGGTCAAAAATATTAGATCTGCAGGGCTTGCAACACCTAGGACCCCCCCCCCCTCCCCCCCAGGCCTTGACTGCCTGCTTATAACTACAGTATATGTCTTCTTATCATGTATTGGACCTTCTATGACCTCTTCCGCTATAATTTTATTGGTAATTATCTCATTGATGTATGTCAGCTGCTACCAGGTTAATTATAAATGAAGGATGCATGATAGGAGATAGGAGGACACATAGAACTTACCTTCGTATTGTTTCATCCTGTCTTAACTTCTAAACAGGCCATATTCAGGATGTCGTCTTACAAGAGAAGTTGGAAAGAGAAGACAAAATCCAGGTGTCTCTGGCAGTGTTGAAACAGGTGTGTATTGCTGCCTTTCACAGTATTATCTCATTTTATGCACTGTTATTAATATTGCTTTATAACCCCAGTTGCATATTGGCCAGAAAATCATGCTTTACACTGATGAGCCCTAACAAGGGACAACAGCCTATCTACAGTAGATGGATATTATTTTGTCAGTTCACGATTATACCCTGAAAAGGAACGCCTGGTTTAGAAACCTTATTTAAAATACCGTAGCATAGAAATGTGAATTAACAGTAAGGGTTTCCCTTCAGGGCCCTCATCGTTTGACTAGAGCACAAAATGCTGTTGATCAGCTGTTCTATAGTAGCTCCTGGACTGTATAAGTAGCATCAGGGAGCTACACAGCTCTGTCTATTGTGTAGTGGCGGAACTGGTTGCTGCACCGCTAGGCCATTCACTTCAACGAGAGCACTGCTACAGTAACCAGGTCAGTCCACCACACAATGGACGGAGCTGTGTAGTTCCAGCACCTTTCTTCTGCCGTTGCTACTCTGTAGCTACTCCTGAAAAGCTGATTCATGGGGACGCGGAGTGAGGGATCCTGGTCAGTCAGATATTGATGGCCCTTTATGTGCAGTCCAGGGAAACCATTTTACTTAGCGCTGGAATACCTTCTTAAAGGGGTTGTCAGACTGTTTAATATTGAAGACCTATCCTCAGGATGTGATTAGTGGGGGTCCAGCTCCTGGCACCCCTGCCGATCAGCTGTTTGAAGAGGGCTCTGGTGAGTTCTAAAGCCTCCTCACAGCATACCAAACACAGCACCATGCATTGTATATCGGCTATGCTTGGTATTGCAACTGAGCCCATTCACTTGAATTGGACTGAGCTGCATCTAGGCCACGTGACAAGTGAACAGTACGTCACTGGCCTAGGAAAAGTCCTCTGCACTACTTTGCTTCTTCCACCAGCTGATTGGCAGGGGTACCAAGAGCCCGACCCCCAAGATCAGATACTGATGGCCCATCATGAGAATAGGTCATGAGTATTAGGGGCATTCACATGACCATATCTATTTTGCGGTCTGTGTGCATCCCGTACTTTTTGTGAGCCCATTAAAAAAAAAAATCTATTCTTATCTACAAAACGCAGACGAATAGGACATGTTCTATAATTTGCTGTTTGGCTGCACTGACATCCGTGTGCTGTGCACGTTTTTTGTGGCCCCAGAGAAATAAATGGGTCCTCAGGCAATGTGCAAAAAATGTGGACCGAAAATACAGTCCTATGAATGCACCCTTGAACACTAATGACCTTTGCATGTGTATTTTGCAGTAAACTGTAGTACAGTGCTGATATTTTGCAATAGACCCTAAACCTGTCACATTTGTATGATTGGTATGTAATAATGATTGATGATTAAAACCATTGAAACTTTTGGCCTTCAGTCACATTTTTACAGTTTTTCCCTGCAGACGTCCATACCTGGTTGTAGCCAGTTGATCTATCCGTATAATCTTTTCCCTTCTCTTGGGTCCACTTGGATTGACAATTCAGTCTTGTACACAACCTGTATCTTATACAGAATACTGGTATTTTCAGGTAAAGGATATTTTGAAGGGATCACTGCAATTTAACCAGAGTCAACTTGAAGCTGAAGAGAATGAAGAGATTACCATCACCGATGATCATTACTGCTCCAGCATGCAGTTGAAAGAGGGAGAGATGCAGGAGTTGTTGCCTCATGATCCGCTACAGCCACGTCAGGTAATATAATACCTAGACTCTAGAAAATAGTCATTTTAGATGAATTGTCCAGTTGAAAACCCCATTGTCATTTACCATATTACGGAATATTATAGCTGACTTTTGGGATTCCACGGGAACGCTTGGTCATAAGTTTATTGTCATGGATGGGACCCTTCTTTTTTTTGTGTTCCTTCCTTTATTTTAGAATTTATTTATTTATTTACAATAAAACTACAAATGCAAAATATATACTAGTATACACTCCTTTAGTTTAGTTGAAATTTTAACACCAAGGGGGAAAAGTCATGGAATTATGTAAATCAAAGGATCGAAATGCATGCACTTACATGCCGTGGCATGCTATCAATGAGGTTGTTAATGGTTGTATGAGCAATGTCCGGCCATGCTGGATGCACTTGAGCACACAAATCATCAAGATCTGCTGCTGGCAGCTCCTTTTGCAATTGCTGACCAATGGTGTCTCAGGTGTTCTTGATGGTAGACAAGTCTGGAGATGCTTCAGGCCATGGGATTATATTTAGGCTAGGCAGGCTGCTCACTGTATCACAAGCAACAGCTTTCCATTATCCCTTTGAAACGGGCTGCTGGAACACTTTTGAGAGATTGCCATACCACTGGTTCCATGACAAAATCAATGTAACGTGAGCTGTTAATGTACCTGGAATGAAGACTATAGGGTACCAGTTACAATACATTATTCCAGCCTACACCATAATCCCGGGAGTAGGACTAGCGCAGGGGTGGACTGGCTATAGATTCTACAGGGAAATTTCCCAGTGTGCCAATGCCCAGTGGCCCGACCAAGCTCTTCTCGCAGCCATTGGCCAGGCACATAACAAGCTGATGCTCTCAGCACTAGTTAATGTTAGGAGTATCAGGTACTTATGCACCTCGTCAATGGCTGCAGGTGCCCTCATTATTTCAACTGTATAGCAATGCATAGGACATACAACTGAATACTGTATTTTGTGCTGCACCATGGTATTACTGGCCCCACCTACTTGTCTGGCCACGCCTACAACATGGGGCCACTTCTAGTTTTTTTTTTCCAGGGCCACTTTAGGTTCCCAGTCCACCCCTGGACCTCTTCACAGCATTACCCATGTGGTCTCTAAACCAATCTCTGGCTATCAATGCATCTGAGACAAAAGCAGGGCTCATTGGTAAAGTGGATTGACTTGTATTCCAGCCTCCATTGCCATCTTGCTGTGCACCATGATATCTTTTGAGTGCAGCGGTGTGAGGTCAATGGAACACCTGTAAGCAGACGTCTGGCTCATAACCTAATGTCGTGCAATTGCCTTCTGATCATTTGTTTGGAGGCTGATCTCTCCACGGACTTCTGATCATTTCTTTGCCATCTTAGGCTTAGGATGTGATGTCTAATTTCACTTGCAGTACAGAATTGATCACTATGTGCCATTCTTCTAATCAGATGGTCTGTCCGTGCAGAGGTTAACCTCTTTGCACATCATATTGTCAGTCCATTTCTCCAAAGTAACGGCAAACACAACATTGAACAGTGCTAGGCATCCTAGGCGTGTAGCAATCTGCTGAAGTCATAGCCAAAGTCTCTCAGTTCAAGGATTTTGTCTGTCTCAGTTTGTGACAAGTGGTGATAACTGGCTCTTAGATTAACAGTAGGCATTGCACATTCATAACTTTTGAGGTTTCATGTGGCTAACAAAAAGATTTGCTTTCAATCTCGCTTTCATGCCCCTCCCACATGCCTCCGATTGGAGCTATATGCTTGACAACTTAAAGGGGTTCTGCACTTTGTTGAAACTGATGATCTATCCTCTGGATAGATCATCAGCATCTGATCGGCAGGGGTCCGACACCGGAGAACTCCGCCGATCAGCTGTTTGAGAAGGCAGCGGCACTCCAGCAGCACCGCGGCCTTCTCACTTTACCGCCGGCCCAGTGACGTCACGACTAGTATCAACTTGCCTGGGCGGGGCTAAGCTCTATTCAAGTGAACAGAGCTTAGCCCCGCCCAGGCAAGTTGATACTAGTTGTGACGTCACTGGGCTGGCGGTAAACAGTGAGAAGGCCGGGCCGCTGCCTTCTCAAACAGCTGATTGTCAGGGGTCCCGGGTGTGGGACCCCCGCCGATCAGATGCTGATGATCTATCCAGAGGATAGATCATCAGTTTCAACAAAGTGCAGAACCCCATTAATTATTTGCAGAACTTAGCAACACCTGGTACTTCCTTTGCTAACCTTACAGCTTGTCCTTCTTGGTATTGCTATTTCAATGTTGAGGACTGTATATATTCTTTATTTATAACCCCAGTTCCCATTCCATCTACACCCCCATTCTGGAACAGAAACCAAGAGAGAAAAAAGACGCCCCCGCCCCAAGTGAGGCTTATCAAAAACTAGAGAAATCGTTAAATGGTTTTCATTTTTTTGTAGATATCCATGGTTGGAATAGTCATCTAACAGTAGAGAGAGAGAAAAGAGAACAGAGAGATTTATGTTGTCTTCGTGAGGGTCCCAAAGATCCATCCATATGCCTTTTTTGCTAGCTTGTAGCTTTTTCTATGTCCTATTACAGTACATGTCCATGTGTTATTATCGTACATGGTTTTGTTTCCAAGTGCTGCAGATCATGTCAAAAAGACATATGGCTTTATGTGTAAGGTCAATATGTGGGGGAGCTTCTGGTTGCATGTTCTGTCATTAGTCATTTATTCTGCAGCTAAGAAGAATAGTTGGAAACATGCTTCATGTCAATGTGGATTTCCTAAATCTGACATGAGCTCAGTAGTCAGCCTCTGACAAATCTATGTCATAACAGCACATATCAAAACATACGGTGTGGAGGCATTTGTCTGTAGGTTTCTCTTTTCTTGCTGAAACAGAGCGGAGTTTTTGTTGATTGTGTGTTGCTTTGGGCAAAGCCTCCATCTATCCTTGGATCACAGCCATCATCACACAACTGGATAGTGGCCAGTAAACAATTTCATACATTATAGCATTGTGCTTGTAGGAACCTAAAAAATTACTCAACGTGGTATTTGTTGGAGCACAATTACACAAGGGATTCTTCTGTAAGATATTTTCTTTGAGACCCCATAGGAACGTTATACGTACAATGAGGTTGGATGCATTTTTGGAGTGTAACAGTATTAACATTGATAGATTTCTGAAGAAAGCTCATCGATCCAGGAGGCTATTCTCATTACCAGATTTAGAGTCAGGAAGGATTTTTTTCCCCCTCTAAAATTAGAAATTGTCTTTTGCCTTCCTTGAAATCAATTTTGCAGGATAATAGGCTGAACTGGATGGACGTAATAGTTAAAGGGGTTTTCCGAGATTTTATAACTGATGACCTGTCCTCAGCATAGGTCATCAGTATCTGATTGGTTGGGGGTCCAACAGCCAGGTACCCCCGCCGATCAGCTGTTTGAGAGGCAGTGGCACTTTCAGTAGCACCGCGGCCTTCTCTCAGTTTTCACTATGCCGTGGCCTAGGTGCAGCTCAGCCCCATTGAAGTGAATGTGGCTGAGCGCGATACCAAGCACAGCTGCGAAACAATGTATGGCGCTGTGCTTGGTAAGCTGCGAGAAAGCCACTGCCCTCACATGAGCAGCAGTGCCTTCTCAAACAGCTGATCAGTGGGAGGTATTGGGTCCCCACCGATCAGATACTGATGACCTATCCTGAGGAAAGTCTTGGAAAACCCTTCTAAGGCTACTTTCACACTTGCGTTCAGAGCGGATCCGTCTGAGACGGATCCGCTCATATAATGCAGACGGTGGCTCCGTTCAGAACGGATCCGTCTGCATTATATTGTAAAAAAAGTGTGAAAGTAGCCTCAGACGGATTCGTCCAGACTTTACAATGAAAGTCAATGGGGGACGGATCCGTTTAGAAGATTGAGCCATATTGTGTCATCTTCAAACTGATCCGTCCCCATTGACTTACATTGTAAGTCTGGACGGATCCGCTTGCCTCCGCACGGCCAGACGGACTCCCGAACGCTGCAAGCAGCGTTCGGGTGTCCGCCTGCTGAGCGGAGCGGAGGACAAACGCTGCCAGACTGATGCATTCTGAGCGGATCCGCATCCACTCAGAATGCATTAGGGCTGGACGGATGCGTTCGGGGCCGCTTGTGAGCCCCTTCAAACGGAGCTCACAAGCGGACACCCGAACGCTAGTGTGAAAGTAGCCTAAGAGATGCAGGGATATAGATATCTGACCTCCCTTCATGACCAGAGGGTTGTAATTAGAAGGCATGGTTAGTCCTGATTCTGGCTTTACAGCCTGTTCTAGTGCAGAGGGCCAATGTTTGCACAGAACTTTCTCTAATCGTTTGCACCAGAATCTGTACAGTAATGCAATGTAGTTAACAATAATTGTGAATGCAGGTTTATATGCTATAACCAGGACCAGGCCTGGGAATATGTAGCTGCCTAGGTCGCCTTGGGGTAAAGGTTCAATGTATAGATAAAAAAAAAAATTTAAATCATGGCTTTAAAATTCTTTTTACAGCCAGATGGAGGTGGTGTCTATTCTGATACCTCTGCCTTGGGCATTAAGAAAGCTTTTCCCTCCCCTGGCTACAACTTCCTGTAGTGTGTACTTTTATCAACAGATACAGTACATCCATTCCAAACACCACTACACAAATAGATGACAATATCTTGATAGAATCTTAAAGTAAACCTGTCATTTTTTATTTATTTTTTTGAGTATTGAATCGTGGTGATTAATATCACCTTGGTTGCCCCATTTCAACTTTTCACTGTGTATTCAATTACCCCTTAATTCCACAGTTTTGTTCCCTGTACTGCCTACTTTTACCTGTGCTTAAAATAGGGTTGCTAGGCATGGTCCGTCTATCTGTTGAAGGATGGAAGTCGCAGAAGCACACAGTGTGCAAGGTCAGATTACAGACAGCCAGGGACTGTGGGTAAATGATTACAGCCAGGTCCTCCCCAGCAGCTGATAACAGTGCCTGGGCTGTGTGCACTTCTCCCTGTCCCTGCGCTTGGCAGACGCTCCCTCACTCAGCAGACTGGGACAATGCAGAGCCGAAGCAGTGCAGACCAGGGAAGGGAGATCTGCCGTCTGCTCAGTGTATAAATGAAAGCAAGGTGTGGTAAGAGGACCCCTTTGTGCTGCAGGAGATTAACCCTTTAGGGGGGAGAGCTCTGGTTACTGACACTTTTGGGGGGCTATTGTTACTGGCTAGTGAGGGCAGTGGCGGCCATCTTAACTGACTAGTGAAATTGCAGTTTTATGCAGACTGGTTGCTAAGGGCTGAATCTTATTAAATATGGGGTAAGTCAGTCTAATAGTAACTGATTCTGGAATATCATGTTATTAGTAACTACATATATGAAAATTGAAATTAGGGTCTAAGTGTGACAGTTATCCTTTAATAATATTGTAAATTACAGCCTAAAAACATAAAAAATAAAATAAACGTATAAACCGACATCAAGAGGGCGATCAGGTAGAATGCATGTCATATGTGATATATTGCAGAAAAAATTGTACAGAAAAATCTAATACAAATGATGATACAGAAGAATAAATATCAATATTGCAAAACAATTAATAGATCCAAAATATCAATAAGTAGTCAGGGAATGCCATCCCTCTTGATACATAGTTCACTCCCAGAAATTGCCACCACCACGGACCCCGAAGGGCATTTGGCCTTCAGCTTACTCAAGAATATATTCTTTATTTTACATGGTAGTATACATTGCAGCTTCAGGGAGCAATTTAGGGAACTGAGGAATGTTTGTTGTATTCATTCTGAGTTAGGCTAGATTCTTCTGTGGCAGAGGTTCCAAACCCAAAGGAACCCCATTAGGCCTCATTCAGACGACCGTATGTGTTTTGCGGATCCGCAAATATGCGGATCCGTTCTTCCGTGAAACCATACGGAAGCACTCCCGTATGATCCGCATTTTTGCGGAACCATAGACTTGAATGGGGCTACGGAACGTTTAATGCGGACAACTATAGGACATGTGAATTTATTTTTGCGGATCCGCGGAACGGAACTACGGATGCGGACAGCACACGGTGTGCTGTCCGCATCTTTTCAGAGCCCATAGAAATGAATGGATCCGCATACCATCCGCAAAAATGTGGAACGGATGCGGATCCGTTCATACGGTCGTGTGAATGGGCCCTTACAGTCGGTACGATCTGTTGAGTGCCATTTGGTATCCAACATATGCTGGATCTGGCACTACTGTTTTTTAGGTTTTTCTGTTCCTATACCAAAGCTGAAAAATAGAAAAGTGCGACATATGAAGATAGCCTTATAATAAAAACAGTATACTGGCCTGGAGGCCTGTCTAAAGCCATGAAGTACAGCGAGAAAACCATCTACCCATAAAGACATTTCCCAGGATTGGAAAATAGGTCAGTTTTTCCCAGAAACCATTTCAGTCTGGTCTATGGTATTGCAACTCCATTCACCTACTGTAAATAGGCATGAGTTGCAATACCAAACACAGCCATGGACACCAGGAGTTGTGCTGGCAGATTCAATTTTGTAGGCCTTAGACACACTTTTGTCTACATAAATACTGTATTTATTGTATGTATATCTAAATCTTAAAATATAAAACAACAGCAACAAAATTGTACAGCTTGTTAACATAACTAATATATTATCTTAGGTTGAAGATGACTTGTCTGGAAACACGGAGTCTCGACACTCAGATGACTATATCCTGATTCCCAAGGAAGATGGCAGCAGTGGCTCTGACCATGACTTGGAGTCAAAAGAAACAATGCAGAAACATAAAGTTGTGGAACAGAAGAAAGAACCTTCATCCCATGCACTGACCTTTTCTGACCCTCTTATGCATGGAAACACACCTTCAAGTATCCTCAGCTCTAGCCCAGATGATGACAGCAACAACAGCAGCAAAGATTCTGACTTCACCATTGTTAGCCCATTAGATATTTAATGGTTATCTCTGTTTTCTTTCTTATTTTTTTTTATACTTTCTAAAATGAGAAACACCCTTCATAATATATGTAGGGAGTAGTTTTATTATCTATGAGCCGCAGGATGAGCCAGATCTTGTCATTTATGCAAGCTGCTAATCGGAGCACAAAGTAACAATTGACATAACAGAGAATATAGCCATTGTCATTATTGCCTTTTGTTTATATTTACCACTATATGATATGTTTACTGGATACAGAATGCAAGTTATGGCTTTAATTCATGCTAGGACAGTGTTGGTCTCGCTGGTTTTGATTACAATGAATGACGGTGCTTGCAAGGACTGATAGTTCTACAGAAGCTGGAGAGCAACTGGTTGCCTAACCAAGCTTAGGAAAATCAAGGTTTTCTAGTAAAATGGTACTTAAAAAAACGATGTCAATAATGCCAACAGAAGTATGTGTTCAACTAATAAAGTAAATAAAGACTATTTCATGTATGCTATATTTTATAGATCTCCCTGGAGCGTTCTACTGTCAATGCTGTCTTGTCTGGTAAAACCCAATAAAGAACTAACTTATCGATTACCTACCTTATGATGTCATCAAAATCAGATGGGTGGGGTTTCCACTGACAGCATCGGTACAAGGCACCATAACTACAGAGCGCTGTACTTTGTGTACTCTGCCTGGTTACTGCACAGTACAGTGTAGGGGCTTTACCTGGTATAACTAGGCACGGCCACTACACAGTGTAGTTCCAGTGCCTGCTTCCATTGCTGTGCTAGTAAAAACAGCTGACTGGCAGGGGTGCTGGGAGTCAGACCTCCACCAATCTGTTATTGATAACCCATCCTAAGGATAGGCCATCAGTAAGTTAGTCCTGGAAAACCCCTTTAAGGAGAATGAAAGGGGACATAATAAGTAACATCTAAACATGTAATACATACATCCATATAGACTTAGTATGTACAGTATATATATATATATATATATATATATATTCTGTAATATGTACTCCTCAACATTGAAATTGCAACACTAATAACTAAAAGTTGTGGAATTATGAAAATCTCAAGATGGATAGACATGTTAATGATATGCAAATGATTAAAAACGGAAACAGAATATTCTAAACATTTCAGTTTATTCTGTATCGAGTGTGAGTGCCACGTGCAGAAATACACACTCTTACATGCCTTTGCATGCTACCAATGAGGTTGTTAATGGTTGTCTCAGGAATACGCTGCCACGCTAAATGGGCATGCAAATCATTAAGATCTGCTGCTGGCAGCTCCTTTTGCAATTGCCGACCAATGACTTCCTGGATGTGCTCAATGGGAGACAAATCCAGAAACGCTGTTCGCCATGGTTGTACATTTAGACTGCTCACAGTAGCACGTGAAGCCTGCTATTGTCCTGTTGATTGAGAGCTCATGGGACACTTTTGAAAAACGGTCATACCAAATCAATGTAACACCGAGCCATTAGTGTACCTGAAATTAACTCTATAGGAGTTTGGCTGCCCTACATTATGCCACACCACATCATAATCCTGAGCGTAAAACCAGTATAACATTCGATTATGAAGGCCTCTTCATGGCGTTGCCCATGTGGTCGCCAGACCAATCTCCAGTCTCCAGTTATCATTGCATCCAAGACAAAAGCAGAAGAGGATAGACCTCTGTGCATCTGTTGCTGTCATCCAGTTTGTCGTACTTTTCCCAACTGATGGGACACACAACATTGAACAATACTGACATCTCAGCCTAGGCGCTAGAGGTCTCTGAGTTCAAGGATTCTGCCCCACCACACAATCATCCCGCATGACTTGATCAGATTTTTGAGGTTTCATGTAGCTAAAAAACTTTGCTTTCAATCTGGCTTTTATGCACCTCCCACGTGCAACATATTGGAGCTAGGTGCTTGAAAATCTAATCATTTTAAGATCTTAGTGACACCTGCTACTTTCTCTATTTGCCTAATCTTATGATATGTCCTTCTTAGTGTAGCAATTTCAATGAGGAGGGGTATGTATGTATATTGATATATATATATAGCGCAACAGAAAAATACTACATTTTGAACATTGGATCCCCCTTACCTCTCATTTATGGAGATTATAGTGGGTTCTGTTGATTTTCTTATTAACACGATACAATGTCCAGAATAAAAAATATATATATACATAGTTGCTTTCTTCCTGGAAAACAGCACCACACCAGTCCAGAGGTTATTCCCAGTATTGCAGTTCGTCTCCATCCAGGTGGTGAGCTACATGTATTCTTAAAAGAGCCGGCATGTTTATAATCATGTACAGTCGCTTGAAATATTTTCTGTGTGTTAAAGGTGAGGTGAAGAAACTTCACCTGTTGTACTAGAGCAGACTAGAGTAACCCACTGTAAGCATCACACATTTAGTCTGTACTGCAAATTTGTGGTAGGGTGGCAGTCCCTACACTGAGAGCTGCGGGGTGGAAGGATTTTGGTTTGAAATAGTCGACATAGGGAAATTAGTTAAAATGAAAAGGACATACATGCACACGTAGAGGGGTTTTATACACACAGACATAACATGCGTGTACAGCAGAGACAGATCCGCACATTATTAGGTGAATCAAAGATGATAACTGTCAGTTGAACAATTTTCCACCCGGCATTTATCATGCTGAATTAAATTCAGGAAATATGCCGGGGGATGGTGTCACTCTGAAACTTTTGACTTTGGCACCAAGACAGCTTGTTTTGCCCTTTTCCAGGATCCAGTGCAGGCAATGACAAGTGAATGGAAACTGATTCACAAGGACAGGTACTCTTTATGTTCTATACACTTCTTTCTAATAAAAGCTGGTCTGTAACTTACCCCAATATATAATATAATAGTTGAAAAAATAGCCACTCAACAATTGCCAAGTCTTTACTTTTTTGGCAGATTCCCCATTTAGGCTACGTCTACATGACGACATTTGTCGCGCGCCAATTTTTATAATGGCAGTCTATGGTGTTGCACTGCTACATGCAACATGCTGCGACTGCAACGCAACAGTCACAGAAAATCCATTCGAGATGTGCTACAAATGTTGCAGTGTAGTTGTGCCCTATCTGTCGCGCGACAAATGTTGTCATGTAGACGTAGCCTTAAAGGGAACCTGTCATCAACTTTATGCTGACCGTACTCAGGGCAGTATAAAGTAGTGACAGAAATGCTGATTTCAGTGGTGTGTCACATCAGCTAAAAGTAAGTGGTTTTTCCAGTAACAAAGCAAGGGTTAACAGCCAAACAAAACTCAATATTTATTACCCTGATTCTGTAGTTTACAGAAACACCCTATGTGTGGTCGTAACCTGCAGTATGGGCGTATAGCAGAGCGCCATGTGGTTTTTGGAGGGCAGATTTCACTGGGATATTTTTTATTTTTTTTGTCAAATCTTTATTTCAATTTTGACAAATATTTCCATCAATTGACATGACATTTGCAGGTATACAAACAATGAATAACAAGAAGTACTCCATAATCCTTAATGATCACATTAATTGTTAAGTGCCATAACAGAAAAGTGATGTAAGCAAGGTAATTAGTTGTAAAAAATAAATGACACAGGAAAATGACACAATCATGGCTTGTATATGTTAGCTAAGGCAAATCCGTGAAAAGCTGACTACTATGTGCAGAATGCCATTATACCTCATTCTCATCCGGTAATTAGTGGGGTGTATTCTACAACTAAAACATGTGAGAAGTGTGTACCAGGGAGCCACCCAGTCCTAATACCAGGTGCATAATTAAGTGTGTACTCATACACAACTCTCAACTGACGTAGCTCCTATACCACTCATTCCATTTCTCCCAGGCTAAAAGAAACCTATAGAGTCTACCAACTAATAAGTTCCTCCAGCTGATAAATCTCCTGAACCTTAATAGCCCATTCTCTCAGACTCAGTGTCTCTTTAGATAACCAGTATTTTGGAATAAGTAGCTTTGCTGCGGCAATCAGTTGCGCAGGTAAAGAGTTGTTAGCTAGTTTGTTCATGGCTCTAGTGTGCGAGCCCAGTGAGCTTTTAACCGCTATGTTGAAGGAGATCCAAGCGTCTTGGGCTTGTTCTAGGGACTCCACTCTGTCTCCAATATGGCGGACCTCCGCCCTTATAGTGGCGAGATCGGCTGCAATCGGGGCTAAAGCCCTGTGAAGAGGCTTTCCAGAAAATCTCGGGTGAGTGCCGCTGAGTTGTCCCCTGCGTGCAGACCACTCACCTCAGTCGATTCTTCATGAACCGCTGCACAGCTTGCGTCTCCAGCCGCTTCTTCTTCCCCACCTCGCTTCAGCTCCATCTTATTTGTGCGCGCGGGTAACTGAGAAGCCAGCTTCTGGAGGAACTTCTCCATATCGAAGTGCTGTGGGAGGTCTTTCTTTTGCTCAGTGGTGGTTCTTGACGAGTCTTTGGGTTGAATCTTCATCCCTTTAGTCGGGTGGTGCACAGAAATGTGCTGAATCGGTATCTAGTGGCAGGAGCTCTGTTCTCAAGCAGCCGCCATCGAGCTCGGTCAGGCCACGCCCCCTCGCTGGGATAATTTTTAAGAGGACCTTTCACCGATTTTTACACTGTGAGCTAAGTATACAGACATGTAGAGGGGTGCCCGGGGATCTCACTGCACTTACTATTATCCCCGGGCGCCGCTCTGTTCTCCTGCTATGCCCTCCGGTATCTCCACTCACTGAGTAATAGTAGGCAGAGATTTCAGTCCCAAAGTTATGGTAGGCGGAGTCTGCCCTTGTTCTGTTCTAGCGCTGGCCAATCGCAGCGCAGAGCTCACAGCCTGGGAGGTTATTCCCAGGCTGTGAGCTCTGCAATGCGATTGGCCAGCGCTACAGAAGAACAAGGGAAGACTCTGCCTTCGATAACTTAGTGAGCGGAGATACCGGAGGGCATAGCAGGAGAACGGAGCGGCGCCCGGGGATAATAGTAAGTGCAGTGAGATCCCCGGGCGCCGCACTACATGTCTGTATACTTAGTTCACAGTGTAAAAATCGGTGAAAGGTCCTCTTTAACCACTTCAGCCCCGCTAGGTGAAACCCCCTTCATGACCAGAGCACTTTTTACACTTCGGCACTACACTACTTTCACAGTTTATCGCTCGGTCATGCAACTTACCACCCAAATGAATTTTACCTCCTTTTCTTCTCACTAATGGAGCTTTCATTTGGTGGTATTTCATTGCTGCTGGCATTTTTACTTTTTTTGTTATTAATCAAAATGTAACGATTTTTTTGCAAAAAAATGACATTTTTCACTTTCAGCTGTAAAATTTTGCAAAAAAAACGACATCCATATATAAATTTTTCGCCAAATTTATTGTTCTACATGTCTTTGATAAAAAAAAAATGTTTGGGCAAAAAAAAATGGTTTGGGTAAAAGTTATAGCATTTACAAACTATGGTACAAAAATGTGAATTTCCGCTTTTTGAAACAGCTCTGACTTTCTGAGCACCTGTCATGTTTCCTGAGGTTCTACAATGCCCAAACAGTAGAAAAACCCCACAAATGACCCCATTTCGGAAAGTAGACACCCTAAGGTATTCGCTGATGGGCATAGTGAGTTCATAGAACTTTTTATTTTTTGTCACAAGTTAGCGGAAAATGATGATGATTTTTTTATTTTTATTTTTTCTTACAAAGTCTCATATTCCACTAACTTGCGACAAAAAATAAAAAATTCTAGGAACTCACCATGCCCCTCACAGAATACCTTGGGGTGTCTTCTTTCCAAAATGGGGTCACTTGTGGGGTAGTTATACTGCCCTGGCAATTTAGGGGCCCAAATGTGTGAGAAGAACTTTGCAATCAAAATGTGTAAAAAATGACCGGTGAAATCCAAAAGGTGCACTTTGGAATATGCGCCCCTTTGCCCACCTTGGCAGCAAAAAAGTGTGACACATCTGGTATCGCCGTACTCAGGAGAAGTTGGGGAATGTGTTTTGGGGTGTCATTTTACATATACCCATGCTGGGTGAGAAAAATATCTTGGTCAAATGCCAACTTTGTATAAAAAAATGGGAAAAGTTGTCTTTTGCCAAGATATTTCTCTCATCCAGCATGGGTATATGTAAAATGACACCCCAAAACACATTCCCCAACTTCTCCTGAGTACGGCGATACCAGATGTGTCACACTTTTTTGCAGCCAAGGTGGGCAAAGGGGCACACATTCCAAAGTGCACCTTTCGGATTTTGCAGGCCATTTTTTACACATTTTGATTGCAAGGTACTTCTCACACATTTGGGCCCCTAAATTGCCAGGGCAGTATAACTACGCCACAAGTGACCCCATTTTGGAAAGAAGACACCCCAAGGTATTCCGTGAGGGGCATGGCGAGTTCCTAGAATTTTTTTTTTTTTGTCACAAGTTAGCGGAAAATGATGATTTTTTTTTTTTCCTCTTTTTTCCTTACAAAGTCTCATATTCCACTAACTTGCGACAAAAAATAAAAAATTCTAGGAACTCGCCATGCCCCTCACGGAATACCTTGGTGTGTCTTCTTTCCAAAATGGGGTCACTTGTGGCGTAGTTATACTGCCCTGGCAATTTAGGGGCCCATATGTGTGAGAAGTACTTTGCAATCAAAATCTGTAAAAAATGACCGGTGAAATCCGAAAGGTGCACTTTGGAATATGTGCCCCTTTGCCCACCTTGGCATCAAAAAAGTGTCACACATCTGGTATCGCCGTACTCAGGAGAAGTTGGGGAATGTGATTTGGGGTGTCATTTTACATATACCCATGCTGGGTGAGAGAAATATCTTGGCAAAAGACAACTTTTCCCATTTTTTTATACAAAGTTGGCATTTGACCAAGATATTTTTCTCACCCAGCATGGGTATATGTAAAATGACACCCCAAAACACATTGCCCAACTTCTCCTGAGTACGGCGATACCAGATGTGTCACACTTTTTTGCTGCCAAGGTGGGCAAAGGGGCACATATTCCAAAGTGCACCTTTCGGATTTTGCAGGGCATTTTTTACACATTTTGATTGCAAAGTTCTTCTCACACATTTGGGCCCCTAAATTGCCAGGGCAGTATAACTACCCCACAAGTGACCCCATTTTGGAAAGAAGACACCCCAAGGTATTCCGTGAGGGGCATGGCGAGTTCCTAGAATTTTTTATTTTTTGTCGCAAGTTAGTGGAATATGAGACTTTGTAAGGAAAAAAGAAAAAAAAAGAAAAATCATCATTTTCCGCTAAATTGTGACAAAAAATAAAAAATTCTAGGAACTCGCCGTGCCCCCCACGGAATACCTTGGGGTGTCTTCTTTCCAAAATGGGGTCACTTGTGGCATAGTTATACTGCCCTGGCAATTTAGGGGCCCAAATGTGTAAGAAGTACCTTGCAATCAAAATGTGTAAAAAATGGCCTGCGAAATCCGAAAGGTGCCCCTTTGCCCACCTTGGCTGCAAAAAAGTGTCACACATGTGGTATCGCCGTACTCAGGAGAAGTTGGGCAATGTGTTTTGGGGGGTCATTTTACATATACCCATGCTGGGTGAGAGAAATATCTTGGCAAAAGACAACTTTTCCCATTTTTTTATACAAAGTTGGCATTTGACCAAGATATTTCTCTCACCCAGCATGGGTATATGTAAAATGACACCCCAAAACACATTCCCCAACTTCTCCTGAGTACGGCGATACCACATGTGTGACACTTTTTTGCAGCCTAGATGCGCAAAGGGGCCCAAATTCCTTTTAGGAGGGCATTTTTAGACATTTGGATCCCAGACTTCTTCTCACACTTTCGGGCCCCTAAAAAGCCAGGGCAGTATAAATACCCCACATGTGACCCCACTTTGGAAAGAAGACACCCCAAGGTATTCAATGAGGGGCCTGGCGAGTTCCTAGAATATTTTTTTTTTTGCATAAGTTAGCGGATATTGATTTTTTTTTTTTTTTTTTCTCACAAAGTCTCACTTTCCGCTAACTTAGGACAAAAATTTCAATCTTTCATGGACTCAATATGCCCCTCACGGAATACCTTGGGGTGTCTTCTTTCCGAAATGGGGTCACATGTGGGGTATTTATACTGCCCTGGCTTTTTAGGGGCCCTAAAGCGTGAGAAGAAGTCTGGAATATAAATGTCTAAAAATGTTTACGCATTTGGATTCCGTGAGGGGTATGGTGCGTCCATGTGAGATTTTATTTTTTGACACAAGTTAGTGGAATATGAGACTTTGTAAGAAAAAACAAAAACAAACAAAAAATTTCCGCTAACTTGTGCCAAAAAAAATGTCTGAATGGAGCCTTACCAGGGGGGGGTGATCAATGACAGGGGGGTGATCAATGACAGGGGGGTGATCACCCATATAGACTCCCTGATCACCCCCCTGTCATTGATCACCCCCCCTGTAAGGCTCCATTCAGACATCCGCATGATTCTTTACGGATCCATGGATACATGGATCGGATCCACAAAACGCATGCGGACGTCTGAATGGAGCCTTACAGGGGGGTTATCAATGACAGGGGGTGATCAGGGTAATCAGGGTGATCACCCCCCTGTCACTGATCACCCCCCCTGTAAGGCTCCATTCAGACGTCCGCATGATTTTTACGGATCCATGGATACATGGATCGGATCCACAGAACGCATGCGGACGTCTGAATGGAGCCTTACAGGGGGGTTATCAATGACAGGGGGTGATCAGGGTAATCAGGGTGATCACCCCCCTGTCACTGATCACCCCCCCTGTAAGGCTCCATTCAGACGTCCGCATGATTTTTACGGATCCATGGATACATGGATCGGATCCACAGAACGCATGCGGACGTCTGAATGGAGCCTTACAGGGGGGTTATCAATGACAGGGGGTGATCAGGGTAATCAGGGTGATCACCCCCCTGTCACTGATCACCCCCCCTGTAAGGCTCCATTCAGACGTCCGCATGATTTTTACGGATCCATGGATACATGGATCGGATCCACAGAACGCATGCGGACGTCTGAATGGAGCCTTACAGGGGGGTGATCAATGACAGGGGGGTGATCAATGACAGGGGGTGATCAGGGAGTGTATATGGGTGATCACCCGCCTGTCATTGATCACCCCCCTGTAAGGCTCCATTCAGACGTCCGTATGCTTTTTGCGGATCCGATCTATGTATCCGTGGATCCGTAAAAATCATACGGACGTCTGAACGGAGCCTGACAGGGGGGTGATCAATGACAGGGCGGTGATCAATGACAGGGGGGTGATCAGGGAGTTTATATGGGGTGATCATGGGTGATCAGGGGTTTATAAGGGGTTAATAAGTGACGGGGGGGGGGGGTGTAGTGTAGTGTAGTGTGGTGTTTGGTGGGACTGTACTGACCTACCTGAGTCCTCTGGTGGTCGATCCTAACAAAAGGGACCACCAGAGGACCAGGTAGGAGGTATATTAGACGCTGTTATGAAAACAGCGTCTAATATACCTGTTAGGGGTTAAATAATTCGGATCTCCAGCCTGCCAGCGAGCGATCGCCGCTGGCAGGCTGGAGATCCACTCGCTTACCTTCCGTTCCTGTGAGCGCGCGCGCCTGTGCGCGCGCGTTCACAGGAAATCTCGCGTCTCGCGAGAAGACGCGTATATGCGTCCAGGAGGAGTAAAGCAACCACCTCCTGGACGCATATACGCGTACAGCGGTCCGGAGGTGGTTAAGTTGCTATGTCACATTTGAAGACCCCCTGATGCACCCCTAGAGTATAAACTCCCAAAAAGTGACCCTTTTTTGGGAAACTACGGGATAAGGTGGCAGATTTATTGGTACTATTTTAGGGTACAATTTTTTGTTGCTCTATATTACATTTATTGTGAGGCAAGGTAGCAAAAAATAGCAGCAGGTTGTAACAACGGACACGACAATACCAAATATGACAATATTTTTGGGTTGTTTCCATTTTACATAAAAAAGCACTTTTGAAAAAAATCTCCATATTCTGAAAGCCATAGTTTTTTGGTTTTTTTTGGGCGATTGTCTTAGGTAGGGTCTCATTTTTGGCGGGATGAGATAATGGTTTGCTTGGCGTATGACTTTTTGATCGCTTGGTATTACACTTTTTATGATGTAAGGTGACAAAAACAGCTTTTTTGACACTTTTCTATTTTTTTACGTTGTTCACCTGAGGGGTTAGATCATGTGATATTTTTATACAGCAGGTCATTACGGACGTGGCAATACCTAATATGTCTACTTTTTAATTTATTTAAGTTTTACACAATAAAAGCATTTTTGAAACAAAAAAAATCATGTTTTGGTGTCTCCATATTCTTTGAGCCATAGTTTTTTTTATTTTTTAAATGATTGTCTTAGTTAAGATCTCATTTTTAGTTAAGGGCTCAGGGGTTAGTTCATGTTCTATTTTAATAGATCTGATTATTACGGACACGACGATACCTAATGTGTAAACTTTTTTATTTTTTTCCCTTTTAACACAATAAAAGCATTTTTGAAACAAAAAACTCATGTTTTAGTGTCTCCATATTCTGAGAGCCATAGTTTTTTTTTTTTATGCCCAATAGTTTTATGTAGGGGCTCATTTTGTGCGTGATAAGGTGACGGTTTGATAGGTACTATTTTGGGGGGCCTTTTTGATCGCTAAGCGTTGCACTTTTTGTGATGTAGAGTGACAAAAAAAATGATTGTTTTAACACAGTTTTTATTTTATTTTTTCTACAATGTTCAGGTGAGGGGGTGGATCATGGGATATTTTTGTATAGCTGGTCGTTCTGGAGGGGGCAATACCCAATATGTCTGGTTTTCTTTTTTTTTTTCTTTTTTTTTACAATTTTATGTTTTTATTTTTGGATTTTTTAATTTCTTTTACTTGAAACTTTTTTTATTATGAAAAACACTTTTTATTTTTACTTTTTATTTTTGTCTCACTCTCGGACTTCAACTTCTGGGGTCTTATCCCCTCTGCAATGCAGTAATGCATTGGCAGTCAGCTTTTATGCTGACATCCTGCCTGTGAGACCCAGCCTAAGGGCTGGATCTCACAAGATTCTGTAAAAGGCAAGCCCCGATGCCTATGGAAGGCATTGGGCTTGCCTTCTCTGCCATTGGGTCCCCGTCAATGCCGCACGGGGACCCGATGGAGATGCGGAGGGCACCCGTACCCTCCACAAACCCTCTGCATGTCACTGTCAGCTTTGACCGTGGCATACAAGGGGTTAATATTCTGGCATCTGTGTGTTCACCGATGCCGATGTATGCAGCAGGGGCCCGGTTGTCAGTGACTGCCAGGTCCATGCCGCTGATTTGGCGGGTGCAGCTCCTGCACCCGCCCAATCAGCCTGCCGTACATGTACGGCACTGGTCTGAGGGTCCTTTACGGGTTAAATCAATTTTGAAAACAGTTTAGAATTTTACAAAATAACGAACCATTTGACACCTTACCGATCCCCTGACATTTTTTTTTCCGACATTTCCTGGGTTTCCATTTATAGATAGCCTTTTAATGTTATGCAATTTTGTCCCTTGGTGCTACTGCACCTAAGACTCCACTCATTTTCTTTGACTGACAGACAGGGGGCAGTGTACAGGTAATCACTCCTGTCCCTGAAATCTTGCAGCAATGTGTGCATCTCTTTGATCGGCGCATGCACTGTACGGTACTGCAGCTCGCTGGACTGATTGATTCAAGCGCAGAACTGGTTTCATGTGCTGACAAGCACACATCTCCCATGTCAGTTTAATTTAGTTTGAGGTTGGTGGTTACAGATTCCCTTTAATATGCATAGAACTGCCTTGAATTGCTTTGATTCCGTCTTTGCACGCGAACCACAAGCCAAGTGAGAGAAAACATGGGAAATTATGGGTTTAGCTAGAGGGACAAAGCTATACATAGCATTACTAAATCCCCAGTTACTATCTTTCCCACCAAAACACATACTATTTCATTACTAATGTCCACAGATCGGGGCATAGCTAACATCAACGCTGCATGTCAAATACAGGCCAATATAGAACAGCAAGCAAGCTTTCCTTTCACAGGCTGCCCACGTACCCTATTATGTGCCAGTGTGCTAAGCTCACAAATCGTGTGCTACCTTGTAAACTTGCTATTTTCTCTACAGTTTACTTTGAGCCGCAGTTCACTGATGCTGTGTAGTTAGCCCTAGTAAATTACTTGCATTTTCATTAATGTCAAACGCATTAAGTGAAAAACAAAGTATATAATATACCGTACTTCTGAAAGCGTCCTGCCGATGCCTGCCCTGCAACGTATTCAGACTACTTTATACTTTATTGTCTCATTTGTTATTATGGTTTATAAATATTCTAGTGAATCTCTTGGGAGAATTATGGCTTTTAATATGTATATTACTAGTGTGCCTGACCTTTAGGGTCATTTTTAATTGACTAGAACTATGAATACCGCCCAGGCTTCTGAAATCAGAGGGTCTGATTCCTAAATGCTACTCCATGCTGTATTTGTTCATAGAGCTATTGACAATAATTTTTTTCACCACGGTTATAAGGAATGTATCATTGTTTAAATCATGTTTTTATGTTAAAAAGGACCTTTCACCAGAATAAAACTTCTAAAGTAACTATACAGGCATGTAGAGCGGCGCCCAGGGATCTCCCTGCACTTACTGTTATACCTGGGCGCCGCTCCGTTCTCCCGTTATTGCCTCCAGTATCTTTACAGTTAGGCTCCACCCAGGGGAACCTGCCGTCGGCTCATTCTCCCATGCTGTAGCGCTAGCCAATCACAGCGCTCAGCTCATAGCCTGAGAGAGAAAAAAGCCTCTCAGGCTATAAGCTGAGCGCTGTGATTGGCCAGCGCTGCAGCATGGGAGAAGGAGGCGCCGGCAGGTTCCCCTGGGTGGAGCCTAACTGTGAAGATACCGGAGGCAATAACGGGAGAACGGAGCGGCGCCCAGGTATAACAGTAAGTGCAGGGGGGTCCCTGGGCGCCGCTCTACATGCCTGTATAGTTACTTTAGAAGTTTTATTCTGGTGAAAGGTCCTCTTTAAACATATTTTAAAGAATTTTAGGGTCATTGTCTTGTTTGAAGAGGAACCTTTGGCCCAGTCTGAGGCCCCGAGCACACTAAATCAGGTTTAACTATAATATATCTGTAATTTGCTCTATTCAGTTTTCCCTCAGCTCTAACCAGTCTCTCTGTGCCAGCTCCTGAAAAACACCTCTGCAGGGGGAAGCTGCCACCAGAATGCTTCACTGTAGGGATGGTATTAGGCAGTGCCTGATTTACTCCAAACACTATGTATAGAACTGAGGCCAAAAAGTTAAATCTTGTAGACTGTGAGAAATCTTTTTTTCTCACAATCTGATAGTCCTTTAGAGGCGTTTATGAAAACGTCCATGTGTTTACTAAGGAGAGGCTTTTTTTCTGCCCATAAAGCCCAGATTGATGGAGTGCTGCACTGCTATTGACCTTCTGAAAGTTTCTCTCATCTGCCCACAAGATCTTTGGAGTTAAGTCAGAGTAACCATTGGGTTCTTGGTTTCCTCTCTTCCCAAGGCCCCTCTCCCCTGATTACTGAGCTTGGTGGGGCAGCCAGCTCTAGGAAGAGTACTGGTGGTTCCAAACATCTTCCATTTAAGAATTATGGAGGCCACAGTGCTCTTGGGAACTTTCAGTGTAGCAGAAATTTTGTGTAGCCTTCTCCAAATCTATGCCTCCATACAATCATGTGTCTGAGCTCTACAGGAGGTTCTTTCTTTCATTGCTTGTTTGTTTTCTTTGATATGCATTGTTAGCTGTGAGGCCTTATATAGACAGGATTGTGTCTTTCCAAATCATGTCCAGTCAACTGAATTTACTACAGTTGAACTCCAATCAAGTCGTAGAAAATCTCTAAGATGATCAAGAGAAATGTTAGGCCCCTAGAGCTAAATTTCAGGTGTTATAACAAAGGGTCTGAATACATACAGTACAGACCAAAAGTTTGGACACACCTTCTCATTCAAAGAGTTTTCTTTATTTTCATGACTATGAAAATTGTAGATTCACACTGAAGGCATCAAAACTATGAATTACACATGTGGAATGATATACATAACAAAAAAGTGTGAAACAACTGAAAATATGTCATTCTAGGTTCTTCAAAGTAGCCACCTTTTGCTTTGATTACTGCTTTGCACACTCTTGGCATTCTCTTGATGAGCTTCAAGAGGTAGTCACCTGAAATGGTTTTCACTTCACAGGTGTGCCCTGTCAGGTTTAATAAGTGGGATTTTTTGCCTTATAAATGGGGTTGGGACCATCAGTTGCATTGTGGAGAAGGCAGGTGGATACACAGCTGATAGTCCTACTGAATAGACTGTTAGAATTTGTATTATGGCAAGAAAAAAGCAGCTAAGTAAAGAAAAACGATTGGCAATCATTACTTTATGAAATGAAGATCAGTCAGTCCGAAAAAAATTGGGAAAACTTTAAAAGTGTCCCCAAGTGCAGTCACAAAAACCATCAAGCACTACAAAGAAACTGGCTCACATGCGGACCGCCCCAGGAAAGGAAGACCAAGAATCACCTCTGCTGCGGAGGATAAGTTCATCCGAGTCACCAGCCTCAGAAATCACAGGTTAACAGCAGCTCAGATTAGAGACCAGGTCAATGCCACACAGAGTTCTAGCAGCAGACACATCTCTAGAACAACTGTTAAGAGGAGACTGTGTGAATCAGGCCTTCATGGTAGAATATCTGCTAGGAAACCACTGCTAAGGACAGGCAACAAGCAGAAGAGACTTGTTTGGGCTAAAGAACACAATGAATGGACATTAGACCAGTGGAAATCTGTGCTTTGGTCTGATGAGTCCAAATTTGAGATCTTTGGTTCCAACCACCGTGTCTTTGTGCGACACAGAAAAGGTGAACGGATGGACTCTACATGCCTGGTTCCCACCGTGAAGCATGGAGGAGGAGGTGTGATGGTGCTGGGGTGCTTTGCTGGTGACACTGTTGGGGATTTATTCAAAATTGAAGGCATACTGAACCAGCATGGCTACCACAGCATCTTGCAGCGGCATGCTATTCCATCCGGTTTGCGTTTAGTTGGACCATCATTTATTTTTCAACAGGACAATGACCCCAAACACACCTCCAGGCTGTGTAAGGGCTATTTGACCATGAAGGAGAGTGATGGGGTGCTGCGCCAGATGACCTGGCCTCCACAGTCACCGGACCTGAACCCAATCGAGATGGTTTGGGGTGAGCTGGACCGCAGAGTGAAGGCAAAAGGGCCAACAAGTGCTAAGCATCTCTGGGAACTCCTTCAAGACTGTTGGAAGACCAGAGATTTCAGGTGACTACCTCTTGAAGCTCATCAAGAGAATGCCAAGAGTGTGCAAAGCAGTAATCAAAGCAAAAGGTGGCTACTTTGAAGAACCTAGAATATGACATATTTTTAGTTGTTTCACACTTTTTTGTTGTGTATATAATTCCACATGTGTTAATTCATAGTTTTGATGCCTTTAGTGTGAATCTACAATTTTCATAGTCATGAAAATAAAGAAAACTCTTTGAATGAGAAGGTGTGTCCAAACTTTTGGTCTGTAGTGTATATATATATATATATATATATATATATATAAAAGAAAAAGAATATATATATATATATATATATATATATATGGACCTTTTTATATTCTATGAAAGTTTGTATATTTTGGTACCTACCTTCTCTATCTTCTCATGTTAGTACTCTAGGTACCCAACAGAAATCAGTGTCAGTATCATAGTCTCAATGGCTTGTAGTAGTACTTTGTTTTAAATGAAAAGGGACGCAAAAGAAAGTAAATATAGGGGTCATGTACTAAGTAGATTTCTGTTCTGGCACACAGACATCAGAAGCTGTGCCAAATTTATTTAGTAGTGTGTGCCTTTTAGGCCGAGTTCACATCACCATTTTGTTTTCCGTTCTGGTCCATCAGAAGAACAGATCAGAAGAACAGAAAAATAAAAATAAAATACAATCCTGTATTTTAAGCATCTGTTATGCTCAGTTATGCACATTTTTCATCTGTTTTGGTCATTTCCAAATTGGCTTACCAAATAGGTCAGATCTTCCGCCATTGGGGTGCTTACCAAGAGCAGTGTGCTAAATGCCGGTCATTAGTAAATGACACCCACTGAATAAAAGTTTTGTTGTCACTAGTGACATGGTGTCATGGAGCCGCTAACCCCAGGCATGGTAGAGCAGCCGTCATTGCTAGGTTTCAGGCTTGATGCCTTCTTCAGTTTTTGTTTAATAAAAATATAAAAGTTATGAAAATGACTACATTCAACACAAATTAATGTCCCTTTAGAAGTCACAAATTATGGTGCATGCCATATTTGTGACATAATTTGCGACTTTTTTGTGTTTCTCACCACTTTTCTAAAAAGTCAAAACGGGATGGAGCTTAGATCTACCAGATCTACTATAATTTACTACAGAAACTGGCATAAATTATAGCTGTAGGCTGTAACAGCCCTTAGCTGCTATAGTTTGGATTTTCTGGCGCCAGAGATGCTCGCAGGAGATCAAGACTGGCGTAGGAGATGCCAGTCTTGATAAATCTTGTTTAAAGTGCATAATGTTGCTGTGATAAGCTATCCATTGTAGCTAGTAATAGCTTACACCAGTTACTGCTGCCTCTGTATAGAAGCTCATTTATGTTGCGTTATTTACGGCCATTCAATATGAATTGTGAAATGATTTCACTTACAGATAATTGTTCTGAAAGAAAAACATTGAGGCGGATAAATACTATTTTTCCTTGCAGATAGATGGCTGTTTGTACAATAAGAGACATTAGAGCCATTAGTCTACTTTATAAAGCTCCCCCGCTGGCACAATGTTTTATGTCTGTGACACAAGCTGTACAATCCCGCTGTTCAGAGCATAGTAAGTCAAGCCTTCAGGGGCATGGTGGTCTTCAGCAGGCTGCATAGAATATGCCCATATCATTGGGGTGTAATAATTAGTGTAACTAAAACTACACATGGATTTAGATGTGTTCTAGGTGAAGAATTGGATACATTTGTGAGAGATCTTAATGGACTGCACAGATTTTATTACTATATGTCAAACTCTTCGAGACTGTGGCTGCAGTTCCCCATAGCAGGGATGTCTAGATATGGTTTGCTCTTAAACCCCTTACTGACCACCAATATGCCCTTTTACGGTGGGCACTAAGGGGCCTTAGGCTGTGCCAAAGCCTTTTTAAGGCTAACCAGTCTAAGCACTGAACAGGTCTCCTGTGCAGTGGAGAGCAAGGTCTTGGCTCTCCTGCTCTAACAGCCCGGACCGGCGGGTGTGCCGATCCAGGCTGTTTAACGCCTTACATGCCACAGGCAATGGCGCACGTTGCATTTAAGCAGTTGCAGAGGGAGTGGACTACCTCTCTTTCTCCCATTGGCACCCCGCAAATTAGATCATTGGGTGCCGATGCCAGTACAGGCAAGCCTGCCTCCAGCATTTCCCATCTGGCTGTGCCTCTCTGCAGCCTGCTGGTGAAAGTCAGCATAGCACTGACAATAAAATACATTGCACTATGGGAATAGTGCATTGTATTTTAGAAGCGATCAAAAGATCGCCTTTTATAGCCCCCTTGTGGGACTATTGAATAGTTTAAAAAGTTAAGGAAAAAAGTTATTTAAGACTATGCACACCTTTGGGGGCAATTTTTTTTTTTATGATTGCATTTTAGTCTTTTTGGGCTAAAAATCATTTTTCAATTGGTCTTTATAAAAATTACTGAGCCATTCTGTCACAAAGGGTTAACTGTCTAGCTGTGTTGATGGTACTTACACTATGTGCAGGTGATCTAATAAACCTGATCTCTAAATTAATAAAATATCATGAACACCAAATAAACAGAATAAAGAGTGATCAAAAAGTGTTATGTACCCCAAAAATATACCAATGAAAACTATAAGTCATCCTGAAAAATCAATCCCTCGCGGTAGTAAATCATTAAGAAAACACATGTATTTGGTATCGCTGTAATTGGCTGACGCAGAGAATAAAGTTATTATGTTATTTACGCTGGCTCCTCCCCTCGCGTTAGGGAATCTTTAGGGAGAGTTCAGAGATGAAGGAAGCTGTGCCTCGTGCTCCCTCTCCTTAAGCCCAGAAAGCTTCAGAGACTAAGGCTGGGTTCACACCGGCGAGATTTCCGCGAAGGTGCAATGCGAGAGGTGAACGCATTGCACCCGCACTGAATCCGGACCCATTCATTTCTATGGGGCTGTGCACATGAGTGGTGATTTTCACGCATCACTTGTGCATTGCGTGGAGATCACAGCATGCTCTATATTGTGCATTTTACACGCAACGCAGGCCCCATAGAAGTGAATGGGGCTGCGTGAAAATCGCAAGCAAGTGCGGATGCGGTTGCTAGGAGACGATCGGGATGGGGACCCGATCATTATTATTTTCCCTTATAACATGCAATTGCCTGCCTACTCGCGCGGATTTGCCGCAATACACCGGGACGCATCCTGAACAAATCCGTCATCCCCGTGTGAACCCAGCCTAACAGATCTCTGCAAGATCTACAGGGAAAGAATGAGATAGAAAGAGGAGAACATAGAATCTGCATGGCTAAGGATTGTTGTCTGTTGAGGGCATTATAGACGTTACTGATGTGGAGAAATTACTGTTAGGATACCCTACAGACTAAAAGAATGACCTAGCCAGTCGTATCATTGAACCTGAATGCCACATGTGCGCATTTCAGGTATAATTGCAGAATTACAGTTGTCAGACATTCTACTGAGAGAGACTTTAGCAAGACAGAAAGGAAAGTGAGCCATAAGTCCCATCCTTGCCTAAATCCATACACCATTATCTGGGTTAGAATTGGACTGTGAACAGGTGGGACTGTGTTTTGCTATAGTTGGAGGTACTGCAACTCCCATTGCACATTGCTTTCTATATGCCCTGCTTTGCACCCATCCAAATACCTACTATCACAGGCACACCAGCTACAAAATCAGGCAGGAGCTTCAAAATCAGGGTGTACCCCAAGGGAAGAAAGGGGGTTCCTGCTCTCACCCTAGGAAGCATCGATGAGAGGGCAGCCATTGTGATGGACTGTCTTATAACAAGAGCCACTACCACTCCCATCCTCATCTCTAGCTCCTCAAGGGCACATAGCATGTCCAGTAATAGGGGTTGCAGATATACTAGCATCATGTGTTCTCTTTAACAGTAGCCATGATGGCTATGATATCTCTGTTTGATCATGATGGATCTCATTGGCTTATAATAGGTCCTTTAGGTTTCCAATTTTTTTCCAGGCAGGAAAGGGTCAAAGAAAAGACGGAATAAAACCATGATGCCAGTGTGAACAGAACCTTAGAAGAAAGTGCTGCAATTATGTCCTAAATGAGCAGCAATGTAATCATTCTACACAAATAGCTATCATGACTATGAAAACTGCTTACAGCCTTTACACATAGGACATGTATCCCAAACAAGGTTCTGGGAATTCTTAGGAGTTCTATGTCTGCAAGCTTTCCAGATGTGTCCTTCCTCACCTTTCCTTTTGCCAGGAAATATTCTGAGACAGTATGTGAATCACAAGGTTACTACTAGCTTTTCATGAATTCATGATATTGTGTCACAAGGTGTCGCTCCGTATTTTTCTATGTGCAGACACCCAGTGGCTGTGTTGTAAATTGTAGCCTGTCAAGGGTTTTGTTACCATGTCACAATATGGTTTAGAATTTTCCATGACAAATTGGAGCCTTAACCAAATTAGAGCTAAGGTAAGGGTGGACACACCTGTACTTTTAACCCCTTCCTAACACATGACATAATAGTACGTCGAGGCGGCAGATGACTTTCCGCAATTTGACGTACTATTACATCATGGTGATCGGGCGGGCACCAGAGTGGTAAGCGCCCGATCACTGCAGTGGCCCTGTAGTCACTGATAGCAGTGTCCCTGCTGTATTCACCGTCATCGCTGTAAAATTCCAGCAGATTATCTCTTCTATGCATAGAAGGGGTTTGCGGTCAGTGAGGGATCCCATCTGGTCCCCGCTCTGTGGTGACGGGGACCCGATTGATGAGAAGGCAGCCCTATACCTTGCAGAGGCTGTCCATTGCCTTGCATGGCATCGGGATCTGCCGTCTATGGAAGGCAAGGAGATCCAGCCCCATGCTGGGTCTCCTAGGCAACCTGTTAGTGTATTACTTAGAGTAATACCCTAACAGGCAATGTATCACAATATAGATGTATTGTAATGCATTGCAGAGTGGGACAAAATAAATAGAGTTAAAAAAGTCAAAAAAGTGTTTTTAATAATAATAAAAAATAATAGAAAAAGTAAAGATAAAAACTTTAAATGGGACATGGTTAACAAAGTATGTAAAATCAGTTTTGAATAACTTGAGGGTTTAGTTTCTAAAATGGGGACAATTATGGGTGGTTTCTACTATGTAGGCCCCACAAAGTGAATTCAGACCTGAACTGGTACTTAAAAAGTGGGTTTTGGAAATTTTCTTAAAAATTTTAAGAATTGCTTCTAAAATTCTAAGACCTCTAACGTCCTAAAAAATAAACTGACATTTACAAAATGATGCCAACATAAAACTTAGGGAATGTTAAGTAATAAATACCATATTTTATGAGGGATCAGTTTCAGTTTTAAAAGCAGAGAAAATGAAATTTTGAAAACTGTGAATTTTTCAAAATTTTGGGTAAATTTTGGATTTTTGCATAAATAAAGGTGAAATATATTGACTCAAATTTATGACTGTCACTGTACAATTTGTCATTAGAAAACAATCTCAGAATGGCTTGGATAAGTAAAAGTGTTCCAAAGTTATTACCATAGAAAGTGACACATGTCAAATTAGCAGAAAATGGCCTGGGCAGGAGTGCGAAAACTGACCCGGGGTAGAAGGGGTTAATGCAGGAAGTGTGTTGTTCTTCAGGTCATTAAGAGATGTTTGACTTTGGTTGGACAAAACATTTCAACAAGGCTGATCTTGTCTCTTGTCTTGTAGAGATAAGTGCAATGCACATTGGGTCTAATTTGGTCTATAGCTGTTACAGAGTAGTATAGGATGAAGTAGTAGACGTGTGTGATGTCCATGTAATGAGGTTGTCTTTGCACATAGCTAGCTTGATACGAGTGACTATTCCTGAGAAGCAGTTCCTCGTGATTGGAAAATGTTTTCCAGGGACTGTTATAGGTAAAATGTATAAGAGACACTTAATAGTAGGAGGCCGATTGTGTCCCAGGTTTTTAGAAATGCAGAGTGGTGTGGTGCAGCCTTAATAGTCTTTGTGTGTGCCATGGTGCTCCTACCTGGATACCGTCAGTTCCCAGGGCTTGGCTCCGAAGCACAAAAGGGGATGAGCAATGGTGGAGGTGGAGAAATAGTCAAGTCTAGACTTTTATAAATTTCAACAGCTTTACTTGCATCAGCTTGTATCCAGACAATATTCAGGCTTCCTCTTGGTTCCAGAAGGT